>NW_028225228.1:0-600000 GCF_052327205.1 Somniosus microcephalus | reverse complement strand
GAAGGAGAAGGTGAAGTCTGGAGGGTGAATCAGAAGAAGCAGAATAAGGAGAAGGAGAAGGTGAAGTCTGGAGGGTGAATCAGAAGAAGCAGAAGAAGGAGAAGGAGAAGATGAAGTCTGGAGGGTGAATCAGAAGAAGTAGTATAAGGAGAAGGAGAAGGTGAGGTCTGGAGGGTGAATCAGAAGAAGCAGAAGAAGGAGAAGGAGAAGGTGAAGTCTGGAGGGAGAATCAGAAGAAGCAGAAGAAGGAGAAGGAGAAGGTGAAGTCTGGAGGGTGAATCAGAAGAAGCAGAAGAAGGAGAAGGAGAAGGTGAAGTCAGGAGGGTGAATCAGAAGAAGCAGAAGAAGGAGAAGGAGAAGGTGAAGTTAGGAGGGTGAATCAGAAGAAGCAGAAGAAGGAGAAGGAGAAGGTGAAGTCAGGGGGGTGAAGCAGAAGAAGTAGAAGAAGGAGAAGGAGAAGGTGAAGTCAGGAGGGTGAAGCAGAAGAAGCAGAAGAAGGAGAAGGAGAATGTGAAGTCTAGAGGGCGCAGCAGAAGAAGCGGAAGAAGGAGAAGGAGAAGGTGAAGTCTGGAGGGTGAAGCAGAAGAAGCAGAAGAAGGAGAAGGAGAAGGTGAAGTCTGGAGGGTGAATCAGAAGAAGTAGAAGAAGGAGAAGGAGAAGGTGAAGTCAGGAGGGTGAAGCAGAAGAAGCAGAAGAAGGAGAAGGAGAAGGTGAAGTCTGGAGGGTGAAGCAGAAGAAGCAGAAGAAGGAGAAGGAGAAGGTGAAGTCTGGAGGGCGAAGCAGAAGAAGCAGAAGAAGGAGAAGGAGAAGGTGAAGTCTGGAGGGTGAAGCAGAAGAAGCAGAAGAAGGAGAAGGAGAAGGTGAAGTCTGGAGGGTGAATCAGAAGAAGTAGAAGAAGGAGAAGGAGAAGGTGAAGTCAGGAGAGTGAAGCAGAAGAAGCAGAAGAAGGAGCAGGAGAAGGTGAAGTCTGGAGGGTGAAGCAGAAGAAGCAGAAGAAGGAGAAGGAGAAGGTGAAGTCTGGAGGGTGAAGCAGAAGAAGTAGAAGAAGGAGAAGGAGAAGGTGAAGTCTGGAGGCTGAATCAGAAGAAGCAGAAGAAGGAGAAGGAGAAGGTGAAGTCTGGAGGGTGAATCAGAAGAAGTAGAAGAAGGAGAAGGAGAAGGTGTAGTCTGGAGGGTGAATCAGAAGAAGTAGACGAAGGAGAAGGAGAAGGTGAAGTCTGGAGGGTGAAGGAGAAGAAGCAGAAGAAGGAGAAGGAGAAGGTGAAGTCTGGAGGGTGAATCAGAGAAGTAAAAGAAGGAGAAGGAGAAGGTGAAGTCTGGAGGGTGAATCAGAAGAAGCAGAAGAAGGAGAAGGAGAAGGTGAAGTCTGGAGGGTGAATCAGAAGAAGCAGAAGAAGGAGAAGGAGAAGGTGAAGTCTGGAGGGTGAATCAGAAGAAGCAGAAGAAGGAGAAGGAGAAGGTGAAGTCTGGAGGGTGAATCAGAAGAAGCAGAAGAAGGAGAAGGAGAAGGTGAAGTCTGGAGGGTGAATCAGAAGAAGCAGAAGAAGGAGAAGGAGAAGGTGAAGTCTGGAGGGTGAATCAGAGAAGTAAAAGAAGGAGAAGGAGAAGGTGAAGTCTGGAGGGTGAATCAGAAGAAGCAGAAGAAGGAGAAGGAGAAGGTGAAGTCTGGAGGGTGAATCAGAAGAAGCAGAAGAATGAGAAGGAGAAGGTGAAGTCTGGAGGGTGAATCAGAAGAAGCAGAAGAAGGAGAAGGAGAAGGTGAAGTCTGGAGGGTGAATCAGAAGAAGCAGAAGAAGGAGAAGGAGAAGGTAAAGTCTGGAGGGTGAATCAGAAGAAGCAGAAGAAGGAGAAGGAGAAGGTGAAGTCTGGAGGGTGAATCAGAAGATGCAGAAGAAGTAGAAGGAGAAGGTGAAGTCTGGAGGGTGAATCAGAAGAAGTAGAAGAAGGAGAAGGAGAAGGTGAAGTCTGGAGGGTGAATCAGAAGAAGCAGAAGAAGGAGAAGGAGAAGGTGAAGTCAGGAGGGTGAATCAGAAGAAGTAGAAGAAGGAGAAGGAGAAGGTGAAGTCTGGAGGGTGAATCAGAAGAAGCAGAAGAAGGAGAAGGAGAAGGTGAAGTCTGGAGGGTGAATCAGAAGAAGTAGAAGAAGGAGAAGGAGAAGGTGTAGTCTGGAGTGTGAATCAGAAGAAGTAGACGAAGGAGAAGGAGAAGGTGAAGTCTGGAGGGTGAAGCAGAAGAAGCAGAAGAAGGAGAAGGAGAAGGTGAAGTCTGGAGGGTGAATCAGAAGAAGTAGAAGTAGGAGAAGGAGAAGGTGAAGTCTGGAGGGTGAATCAGAAGAAGCAGAAGAAGGAGAAGGAGAAGGTGAAGTCTGGAGGGTGAATCAGAAGAAGTTGAAGAAGGAGAAGGAGAAGGTGTAGTCTGGAGGGTGAATCAGAAGAAGTAGAAGAAGGAGAAGGAGAAGGTGAAGTCAGGAGGGTGAAGCAGAAGAAGCAGAAGAAGGAGAAGGAGAAGGTGAAGTCTGGAGGGTGAAGCAGAAGAAGCAGAAGAAGGAGAAGGAGAAGGTGAAGTCTGGAGGGCGAAGCAGAAGAAGCAGAAGAAGGAGAAGGAGAAGGTGAAGTCTGGAGGGTGAAGCAGAAGAAGCAGAAGAAGGAGAAGGAGAAGGTGAAGTCTGGAGGGTGAATCAGAAGAAGTAGAAGAAGGAGAAGGAGAAGGTGAAGTCAGGAGAGTGAAGCAGAAGAAGCAGAAGAAGGAGCAGGAGAAGGTGAAGTCTGGAGGGTGAAGCAGAAGAAGCAGAAGAAGGAGAAGGAGAAGGTGAAGTCTGGAGGGTGAAGCAGAAGAAGTAGAAGAAGGAGAAGGAGAAGGTGAAGTCTGGAGGCTGAATCAGAAGAAGCAGAAGAAGGAGAAGGAGAAGGTGAAGTCTGGAGGGTGAATCAGAAGAAGTAGAAGAAGGAGAAGGAGAAGGTGTAGTCTGGAGGGTGAATCAGAAGAAGTAGACGAAGGAGAAGGAGAAGGTGAAGTCTGGAGGGTGAAGGAGAAGAAGCAGAAGAAGGAGAAGGAGAAGGTGAAGTCTGGAGGGTGAATCAGAGAAGTAAAAGAAGGAGAAGGAGAAGGTGAAGTCTGGAGGGTGAATCAGAAGAAGCAGAAGAAGGAGAAGGAGAAGGTGAAGTCTGGAGGGTGAATCAGAAGAAGCAGAAGAAGGAGAAGGAGAAGGTGAAGTCTGGAGGGTGAATCAGAAGATGCAGAAGAAGTAGAAGGAGAAGGTGAAGTCTGGAGGGTGAATCAGAAGAAGTAGAAGAAGGAGAAGTAGAAGGTGAAGTCTGGAGGGTGAATCAGAAGAAGCAGAAGAAGGAGAAGGAGAAGGTGAAGTCAGGAGGGTGAATCAGAAGAAGTAGAAGAAGGAGAAGGAGAAGGTGAAGTCTGGAGGGTGAATCAGAAGAAGCAGAAGAAGGAGAAGGAGAAGGTGAAGTCTGGAGGGTGAATCAGAAGAAGTAGAAGAAGGAGAAGGAGAAGGTGTAGTCTGGAGGGTGAATCAGAAGAAGTAGACGAAGGAGAAGGAGAAGGTGAAGTCTGGAGGGTGAAGCAGAAGAAGCAGAAGAAGGAGAAGGAGAAGGTGAAGTCTGGAGGGTGAATCAGAAGAAGTAGAAGTAGGAGAAGGAGAAGGTGAAGTCTGGAGGGTGAATCAGAAGAAGCAGAAGAAGGAGAAGGAGAAGGTGAAGTCTGGAGGGTGAATCAGAAGAAGCAGAAGAAGGAGAAGGAAAAGGTGAAGTCTGGAGAGTGAATCAGCAGAAGCAGAAGAAGGAGAAGGAGAAGGTGAAGTCTGGAGGGTGAATCAGAAGAAGCAGAAGAGGGAGAAGGAGAAGGTGAAGTCAGGAGGGTGAATCAGAAGAAGCAGAAGAAGGAGAAGGAGAAGGTCAAGTCTGGAGGGTGAATCAGAAGAAGCAGAAGAAGGAGAAGGAGAAGGTGAAGACTGGAGGATGAATCAGAAGAAGTAGAAGAAGGAGAAGGAGAAGGTGAAGTCTGGAGGGTGAATCAGAAGAAGTAGAAGAAGGAGAAGGAGAAAGCGAAGTCTGGAGGGTGAAGTAGAAGAAGCAGAAGAAGGAGAAGGAGAAGGTGAAGTCTGGAGGGTGAATCAGAAGAAGCAGAAGAAGGAGAAGGAGAAGATGAAGTCTGGAGGGTGAATCAGAAGAAGTAGAAGAAGGAGAAGGAGAAGGTGAAGTCTGGAGGGTGAATCAGAAGAAGCAGAAGAAGGAGAAGGAGAAGGCGAAGTCTGGAGGGTGAATCAGAAGAAGCAGAAGAAGGAGAAGGAGAAGGTGAAGTCTGGAGGGTGAATCAGAAGAAGCAGAAGAAGGAGAAGGAGAAGATGAAGTCTGGAGGGTGAATCAGAAGAAGTAAAAGAAGGAGAAGGAGAAGGTGAGGTCTGGAGGGTGAAACAGAAGAAGCAGAAGAAGGAGAAGGAGAAGGTGAAGTCTGGAGTGTGAATCAGAAGAAGCAGAAGAAGGAGAAGGAGAAGGGGAAGCCTGGAGGGTGAATCAGAAGAAGCAGAATAAGGAGAAGGAGAAGGTGAAGTCTGGAGGGTGAATCAGAAGAAGCAGAAGAAGGAGAAGGAGAAGGTGAAGTCTGGAGGGTGAATCAGAAGAAGTAGAAGAAGGAGAAGGAGAAGGTGAAGACAGGCGGGTGAAGCAGAAGAAGCAGAAGAAGGAGAAGGAGAAGGTGAAGTCTGGAGGGCGAAGCAGAAGAAGCAGAAGAAGGAGAAGGAGAAGGTGAAGTCTGGAGGGTGAAGCAGAAGAAGCAGAAGAAGGAGAAGGAGAAGGTGAAGTCTGGAGGGTGAATCAGAAGAAGTAGAAGAAGGCGAAGGAGAAGGTGAAGTCAGGAGGGTGAAGCAGAAGAAGCAGAAGAAGGAGAAGGAGAAGATGAAGTCTGGAGGGTGAAGCAGAAGAAGCAGAAGAAGGAGAAGGAGAAGGTGAAGTCTGGAGGGTGAAGCAGAAGAAGCAGAAGAAGGAGAAGGAGAAGGTGAAGTCAGGAGGGTGAATCAGAAGAAGTAGAAGAAGGAGAAGGAGAAGGTGAAGTCTGGAGGGTGAATCAGAAGAAGTAGAAGAAGGAGAAGGAGAAGGTGAAGTCTGGAGGGAGAATCAGAAGAAGTAGAAGAAGGAGAAGGAGAAGGTGAAGTCTGGAGGGTGAATCAGAAGAAGCAGAAGAAGGAGAAGGAGAAGGTGAAGTCTGGAGGGAGAAGCAGAAGAAGTAGAAGAAGGAGAAGGAGAAGTTGAAGTCTGGAGGGTGAATCAGAAGAAGTAGAAGAAGGAGAAGGAGAAGGTGAAGTCTGGAGGGTGAATCAGAAGAAGGAGAAGAAGGAGAAGGAGAAGGTGAAGTCTGGAGGGAGAATCAGAAGAAGCAGAAGAAGGAGAAGGAGAAGGTGAAGTCAGGAGGGTGAATCAGAAGAAGTAGAAGAAGGAGAAGGAGAAGGTGAAGTCTGGAGGGTGAATCAGAAGAAGTAGAAGAAGGAGAAGGAGAAGGTGAAGTCTGGAGGGAGAATCAGAAGAAGTAGAAGAAGGAGAAGGAGAAGGTGAAGTCTGGAGGGTGAATCAGAAGAAGCAGAAGAAGGAGAAGGAGAAGGTGAAGTCTGGAGGGAGAAGCAGAAGAAGTAGAAGAAGGAGAAGGAGAAGTTGAAGTCTGGAGGGTGAATCAGAAGAAGTAGAAGAAGGAGAAGGAGAAGGTGAAGTCTGGAGGGTGAATCAGAAGAAGGAGAAGAAGGAGAAGGAGAAGGTGAAGTCTGGAGGGAGAATCAGAAGAAGCAGAAGAAGGAGAAGGAGAAGGTGAAGTCAGGAGGGTGAATCAGAAGAAGTAGAAGAAGGAGAAGGAGAAGGTGTAGACTGGAGGGTGAATCAGAAGAAGTAGACGAAGGAGAAGGAGAAGGTGAAGTCTTGAGGGTGAACCAGAAGAAGCAGAAGAAGGAGAAGGAGAAGGTGAAGTCTGGAGGGTGAATCAGAAGAAGTAGAAGAAGGAGAAGGAGAAGGTGAAGTCTGGAGGGTGAATCAGAAGAAGCAGAAGAAGGAGAAGGAGTAGGTGAAGTCTGGAGGGTGAATCAGAAGAAGCAGAAGAAGGAGAAGGAGAAGGTGAAGTCTGGAGGGTGAATCAGAAGAAGCAGAAGAAGTAGAAGGAGAAGGTGAAGCCTGGAGGGTGAATCAGAAGAAGCAGAATAAGGAGAAGGAGAAGGTGAAGTCAGGAGGGTGAATCAGAAGAAGTAGAATAAGGAGAAGGAGAAGGTGAAGTCTGGAGGGTGAATCAGAAGAAGTAGAAGAAGGAGAAGGAGAAGGTGAAGTCTGGAGGGTGAATCAGAAGAAGCAGAAGAAGGAGAAGGAGAAGATGAAGTCTGGAGGGAGAATCAGAAGAAGTAGAAGAAGGAGAAGGAGAAGGTGAGGTATGGAGGGTGAATCAGAAGAAGCAGAAGAAGGAGAAGGAGAAGGTGAAGTCTGGAGGGTGAATCAGAAGAAGCAGAAGAAGGAGAAGGAGAAGGTGTAGTCTGGAGGGTGAATCAGAAGAAGCAGAAGAAGGAGAAGGAGAAGGTGAAGTCAGGAGGGTGAATCAGAAGAAGCAGAAGAAGGAGAAGGAGAAGGTGAAGTCTGGAGGGTGAATCAGAAGAAGCAGAAGAAGGAGAAGGAGAAGGTGAAGTCAGGAGGGTGTATCAGAAGAAGCAGAAGAAGGAGAAGGAGAAGGTGAAGTCAGGGGGGTGAAGCAGAAGAAGTAGAAGAA
The DNA here is from genome assembly GCF_052327205.1 of Somniosus microcephalus. Taxonomy (NCBI): domain Eukaryota; kingdom Metazoa; phylum Chordata; class Chondrichthyes; order Squaliformes; family Somniosidae; genus Somniosus; species Somniosus microcephalus. Next base: position 593,256 of record NW_028225228.1, on the reverse strand, counting down.
GGAGAAGGAGAAGGTGAAGTCAGCAGGGTGAAGCAGAAGAAGCAGAAGAAGGAGAAGGAGAAGGTGAAGTCTGGAGGGTGAATCAGAAGAAGCAGAAGAAGGAGAAGGAGAAGGTGAAGTCAGGAGGGTGAATCAGAAGAAGCAGAAGAAGGAGAAGGAGAAGGTGAAGTCAGGAGGGTGAATCAGAAGAAGCAGAAGAAGGAGAAGGAGAAGGTGAAGTCAGGAGGGTGAATCAGAAGAAGCAGAAGAAGGAGAAGGAGAAGGTGAAGGCAGGAGGTTGAATCAGAAGAAGCAGAAGAAGGAGAAGGAGAAGGTGAAGTCAGGAGGGTGAATCAGAAGAAGCAGAAGAAGGAGAAGGAGAAGGTGAAGTCTGGAGGGTGAATCAGAAGAAGTAGAAGTAGGAGAAGGAGAAGGTGAAGTCTGGAGGGTGAATCAGAAGAAGCAGAAGAAGGAGAAGGAGAAGGTGAAGTCTGGAGGGTGAATCAGAAGAAGCAGAAGAAGGAGAAGGAAAAGGTGAAGTCTGGAGAGTGAATCAGCAGAAGCAGAAGAAGGAGAAGGAGAAGGTGAAGTCTGGAGGGTGAATCAGAAGAAGCAGAAGAGGGAGAAGGAGAAGGTGAAGTCAGGAGGGTGAATCAGAAGAAGCAGAAGAAGGAGAAGGAGAAGGTCAAGTCTGGAGGGTGAATCAGAAGAAGCAGAAGAAGGAGAAGGAGAAGGTGAAGACTGGAGGATGAATCAGAAGAAGTAGAAGAAGGAGAAGGAGAAGGTGAAGTCTGGAGGGTGAATCAGAAGAAGTAGAAGAAGGAGAAGGAGAAAGCGAAGTCTGGAGGGTGAAGTAGAAGAAGCAGAAGAAGGAGAAGGAGAAGGTGAAGTCTGGAGGGTGAATCAGAAGAAGCAGAAGAAGGAGAAGGAGAAGATGAAGTCTGGAGGGTGAATCAGAAGAAGTAGAAGAAGGAGAAGGAGAAGGTGAAGTCTGGAGGGTGAATCAGAAGAAGCAGAAGAAGGAGAAGGAGAAGGCGAAGTCTGGAGGGTGAATCAGAAGAAGCAGAAGAAGGAGAAGGAGAAGGTGAAGTCTGGAGGGTGAATCAGAAGAAGCAGAAGAAGGAGAAGGAGAAGATGAAGTCTGGAGGGTGAATCAGAAGAAGTAAAAGAAGGAGAAGGAGAAGGTGAGGTCTGGAGGGTGAAACAGAAGAAGCAGAAGAAGGAGAAGGAGAAGGTGAAGTCTGGAGTGTGAATCAGAAGAAGCAGAAGAAGGAGAAGGAGAAGGGGAAGCCTGGAGGGTGAATCAGAAGAAGCAGAATAAGGAGAAGGAGAAGGTGAAGTCTGGAGGGTGAATCAGAAGAAGCAGAAGAAGGAGAAGGAGAAGGTGAAGTCTGGAGGGTGAATCAGAAGAAGTAGAAGAAGGAGAAGGAGAAGGTGAAGACAGGCGGGTGAAGCAGAAGAAGCAGAAGAAGGAGAAGGAGAAGGTGAAGTCTGGAGGGCGAAGCAGAAGAAGCAGAAGAAGGAGAAGGAGAAGGTGAAGTCTGGAGGGTGAAGCAGAAGAAGCAGAAGAAGGAGAAGGAGAAGGTGAAGTCTGGAGGGTGAATCAGAAGAAGTAGAAGAAGGCGAAGGAGAAGGTGAAGTCAGGAGGGTGAAGCAGAAGAAGCAGAAGAAGGAGAAGGAGAAGATGAAGTCTGGAGGGTGAAGCAGAAGAAGCAGAAGAAGGAGAAGGAGAAGGTGAAGTCTGGAGGGTGAAGCAGAAGAAGCAGAAGAAGGAGAAGGAGAAGGTGAAGTCAGGAGGGTGAATCAGAAGAAGTAGAAGAAGGAGAAGGAGAAGGTGAAGTCTGGAGGGTGAATCAGAAGAAGTAGAAGAAGGAGAAGGAGAAGGTGAAGTCTGGAGGGAGAATCAGAAGAAGTAGAAGAAGGAGAAGGAGAAGGTGAAGTCTGGAGGGTGAATCAGAAGAAGCAGAAGAAGGAGAAGGAGAAGGTGAAGTCTGGAGGGAGAAGCAGAAGAAGTAGAAGAAGGAGAAGGAGAAGTTGAAGTCTGGAGGGTGAATCAGAAGAAGTAGAAGAAGGAGAAGGAGAAGGTGAAGTCTGGAGGGTGAATCAGAAGAAGGAGAAGAAGGAGAAGGAGAAGGTGAAGTCTGGAGGGAGAATCAGAAGAAGCAGAAGAAGGAGAAGGAGAAGGTGAAGTCAGGAGGGTGAATCAGAAGAAGTAGAAGAAGGAGAAGGAGAAGGTGAAGTCTGGAGGGTGAATCAGAAGAAGTAGAAGAAGGAGAAGGAGAAGGTGAAGTCTGGAGGGAGAATCAGAAGAAGTAGAAGAAGGAGAAGGAGAAGGTGAAGTCTGGAGGGTGAATCAGAAGAAGCAGAAGAAGGAGAAGGAGAAGGTGAAGTCTGGAGGGAGAAGCAGAAGAAGTAGAAGAAGGAGAAGGAGAAGTTGAAGTCTGGAGGGTGAATCAGAAGAAGTAGAAGAAGGAGAAGGAGAAGGTGAAGTCTGGAGGGTGAATCAGAAGAAGGAGAAGAAGGAGAAGGAGAAGGTGAAGTCTGGAGGGAGAATCAGAAGAAGCAGAAGAAGGAGAAGGAGAAGGTGAAGTCAGGAGGGTGAATCAGAAGAAGTAGAAGAAGGAGAAGGAGAAGGTGTAGACTGGAGGGTGAATCAGAAGAAGTAGACGAAGGAGAAGGAGAAGGTGAAGTCTTGAGGGTGAACCAGAAGAAGCAGAAGAAGGAGAAGGAGAAGGTGAAGTCTGGAGGGTGAATCAGAAGAAGTAGAAGAAGGAGAAGGAGAAGGTGAAGTCTGGAGGGTGAATCAGAAGAAGCAGAAGAAGGAGAAGGAGTAGGTGAAGTCTGGAGGGTGAATCAGAAGAAGCAGAAGAAGGAGAAGGAGAAGGTGAAGTCTGGAGGGTGAATCAGAAGAAGCAGAAGAAGTAGAAGGAGAAGGTGAAGCCTGGAGGGTGAATCAGAAGAAGCAGAATAAGGAGAAGGAGAAGGTGAAGTCAGGAGGGTGAATCAGAAGAAGTAGAATAAGGAGAAGGAGAAGGTGAAGTCTGGAGGGTGAATCAGAAGAAGTAGAAGAAGGAGAAGGAGAAGGTGAAGTCTGGAGGGTGAATCAGAAGAAGCAGAAGAAGGAGAAGGAGAAGATGAAGTCTGGAGGGAGAATCAGAAGAAGTAGAAGAAGGAGAAGGAGAAGGTGAGGTATGGAGGGTGAATCAGAAGAAGCAGAAGAAGGAGAAGGAGAAGGTGAAGTCTGGAGGGTGAATCAGAAGAAGCAGAAGAAGGAGAAGGAGAAGGTGTAGTCTGGAGGGTGAATCAGAAGAAGCAGAAGAAGGAGAAGGAGAAGGTGAAGTCAGGAGGGTGAATCAGAAGAAGCAGAAGAAGGAGAAGGAGAAGGTGAAGTCTGGAGGGTGAATCAGAAGAAGCAGAAGAAGGAGAAGGAGAAGGTGAAGTCAGGAGGGTGTATCAGAAGAAGCAGAAGAAGGAGAAGGAGAAGGTGAAGTCAGGGGGGTGAAGCAGAAGAAGTAGAAGAAGGAGAAGGAGAAGGTGAAGTCAGCAGGGTGAAGCAGAAGAAGCAGAAGAAGGAGAAGGAGAAGGTGAAGTCTGGAGGGTGAATCAGAAGAAGCAGAAGAAGGAGAAGGAGAAGGTGAAGTCAGGAGGGTGAATCAGAAGAAGCAGAAGAAGGAGAAGGAGAAGGTGAAGTCAGGAGGGTGAATCAGAAGAAGCAGAAGAAGGAGAAGGAGAAGGTGAAGTCAGGAGGGTGAATCAGAAGAAGCAGAAGAAGGAGAAGGAGAAGGTGAAGGCAGGAGGTTGAATCAGAAGAAGCAGAAGAAGGAGAAGGAGAAGGTGAAGTCAGGAGGGTGAATCAGAAGAAGCAGAAGAAGGAGAAGGAGAAGGTGAAGTCAGGAGGGTGAATCAGAAGAAGCAGAAGAAGGAGAAGGAGAAGGTGAAGTCAGGGGGGTGAAGCAGAAGAAGTAGAAGAAGGAGAAGGAGAAGGTGAAGTCAGCAGGGTGAAGCAGAAGAAGCAGAAGAAGGAGAAGGAGAAGGTGAAGTCTGGAGGGCGCAGCAGAAGAAGCAGAAGAAGGAGAAGGAGAAGGTGAAGTCTGGAGGGTGAAGCAGAAGAAGCAGAAGAAGGAGAAGGAGAAGGTGAAGTCTGGAGGGTGAATCAGAAGAAGTAGAAGAAGGAGAAGGAGAAGGTGAAGACAGGCGGGTGAAGCAGAAGAAGCAGAAGAAGGAGAAGGAGAAGGTGAAGTCTGGAGGGCGAAGCAGAAGAAGCAGAAGAAGGAGAAGGAGAAGGTGAAGTCTGGAGGGTGAAGCAGAAGAAGCAGAAGAAGGAGAAGGAGAAGGTGAAGTCTGGAGGGTGAATCAGAAGAAGTAGAAGAAGGCGAAGGAGAAGGTGAAGTCAGGAGGGTGAAGCAGAAGAAGCAGAAGAAGGAGAAGGAGAAGGTGAAGTCTGGAGGGTGAAGCAGAGGAAGCAGAAGAAGGAGAAGGAGAAGGTGAAGTCTGGAGGGTGAAGCAGAAGAAGCAGAAGAAGGAGAAGGAGAAGGTGAAGTCAGGAGGGTGAATCAGAAGAAGTAGAAGAAGGAGAAGGAGAAGGTGAAGTCTGGAGGGTGAATCAGAAGAAGGAGAAGAAGGAGAAGGAGAAGGTGAAGTCTGGAGGGTGAATCAGAAGAAGCAGAAGAAGGAGAAGGAGAAGGTGAAGTCAGGAGGGTGAATCAGAAGAAGTAGAAGGAGAAGGAGAAGGTGTAGACTGGAGGGTGAATCAGAAGAAGTAGACGAAGGAGAAGGAGAAGGTGAAGTCTTGAGGGTGAATCAGAAGAAGCAGAAGAAGGAGAAGGAGAAGGTGAAGTCTGGAGGGTGAATCAGAAGAAGTAGAAGAAGGAGAAGGAGAAGGTGAAGTCTGGAGGGTGAATCAGAAGAAGCAGAAGAAGGAGAAGGAGTAGGTGAAGTCTGGAGGGTGAATCAGAAGAAGCAGAAGAAGGAGAAGGAGAAGGTGAAGTCTGGAGGGTGAATCAGAAGAAGCAGAAGAAGTAGAAGGAGAAGGTGAAGCCTGGAGGGTGAATCAGAAGAAGCAGAATAAGGAGAAGGAGAAGGTGAAGTCAGGAGGGTGAATCAGAAGAAGTAGAAGAAGGAGAAGGAGAAGGTGAAGTCTGGAGGGTGAATCAGAAGAAGTAGAAGAAGGAGAAGGAGAAGGTGAAGTCTGGAGGGTGAATCAGAAGAAGCAGAAGAAGGAGAAGGAGAAGGTGAAGTCTGGAGGGTGAATCAGAAGAAGCAGAAGAAGGAGAAGGAGAAGATGAAGTCTGGAGGGAGAATCAGAAGAAGTAGAAGAAGGAGAAGGAGAAGGTGAGGTATGGAGGGTGAATCAGAAGAAGCAGAAGAAGGAGAAGGAGAAGGTGAAGTCTGGAGGGTGAATCAGAAGAAGCAGAAGAAGGAGAAGGAGAAGGTGTAGTCTGGAGGGTGAATCAGAAGAAGCAGAAGAAGGAGAAGGAGAAGGTGAAGTCAGGAGGGTGAATCAGAAGAAGCAGAAGAAGGAGAAGGAGAAGGTGAAGTCTGGAGGGTGAATCAGAAGAAGCAGAAGAAGGAGAAGGAGAAGCTGAAGTCAGGAGGGTGAATCAGAAGAAGCAGAAGAAGGAGAAGGAGAAGGTGAAGTCAGGAGGGTGCAGCAGAAGAAGCAGAAGAAGGAGAAGGAGAAGGTGAAGTCTGGAGGGTGAAGCAGAAGAAGCAGAAGAAGGAGAAGGAGAAGGTGAAGTCTGGAGGGTGAATCAGAAGAAGTAGAAGAAGGAGAAGGAGAAGGTGAAGACAGGAGGGTGAAGCAGAAGAAGCAGAAGAAGGAGAAGGAGAAGGTGAAGTCTGGAGGGCGAAGCAGAAGAAGCAGAAGAAGGAGAAGGAGAAGGTGAAGTCTGGAGGGTGAATCAGAAGAAGTAGAAGAAGGCGAAGGAGAAGGTGAAGTCAGGAGGGTGAAGCAGAAGAAGCAGAAGAAGGAGAAGGAGAAGGTGAAGTCTGGAGGGTGAAGCAGAAGAAGCAGAAGAAGGAGAAGGAGAAGGTGAAGTCTGGAGGGTGAAGCAGAAGAAGCAGAAGAAGGAGAAGTAGAAGGTGAAGTCAGGAGGGTGAATCAGAAGAAGTAGAAGAAGGAGAAGGAGAAGGTGAAGTCTGGAGGGTGAATCAGAAGAAGTAGAAGAAGGAGAAGGAGAAGGTGAAGTCTGGAGGGAGAATCAGAAGAAGTAGAAGAAGGAGAAGGAGAAGGTGAAGTCTGGAGGGTGAATCAGAAGAAGCAGAAGAAGGAGAAGGAGAAGGTGAAGTCTGGAGGGAGAAGCAGAAGAAGTAGAAGAAGGAGAAGAAGAAGGTGAAGTCTGGAGGGTGAATCAGAAGAAGGAGAAGAAGGAGAAGGAGAAGGTGAAGTCTGGAGGGTGAATCAGAAGAAGCAGAAGAAGGAGAAGGAGAAGGTGAAGTCAGGAGGGTGAATCAGAAGAAGTAGAAGAAGGAGAAGGAGAAGGTGTAGACTGGAGGGTGAATCAGAAGAAGTAGACGAAGGAGAAGGAGAAGGTGAAGTCTGGAGGGTTAATCAGAAGAAGCAGAAGAAGGAGAAGGAGAAGGTGAAGTCTGGAGGGTGAATCAGAAGAAGTAGAAGAAGGAGAAGGAGAAGGTGAAGTCTGGAGGGTGAATCAGAAGAAGCAGAAGAAGGAGAAGGAGAAGGTGAAGTCTGGAGGGTGAAGCAGAAGAAGTAGAAGACGGAGAAGGAGAAGGTGAAGTCTGGAGGGTGAATCAGAAGAAGTAGAAGAAGGAGAAGGAGAAGGTGAAGTCTGGAGGGTGAATCAGAAGAAGCAGAAGAAGGAGAAGGTGAAGTCTGGAGGGTGAATCAGAAGAAGCAGAAGAAGGAGAAGGAGAAGGTGAAGTCTGGAGGGTGAATCAGAAGAAGCAGAATAAGGAGAAGGAGAAGGTGAAGTCTGGAGGGTGAATCAGAAGAAGCAGAAGAAGGAGAAGGAGAAGGTGAAGTCTGGAGGGTGAATCAGAAGAAGTAGAAGAAGCAGAAGGAGAAGGTGAAGTCTGGAGGGTGAAGCAGAAGAAGTAGAAGAAGGAGAAGGAGAAGGTGAAGTCAGGAGGGCGAATCAGAAGAAGTAGAAGAAGGACAAGGAGAAGGTAAAGTCTGGAGGGTGAATCAGAAGAATCAGAAGAAGGAGAAGGAGAAGGTGAAGTCTGGAGGGTGAATCAGAAGAAGCAGAAGAAAGAGAAGGAGAAGGTGAAGTCTGGAGGGTGAAGTAGAAGAAGCAGAAGAAGGAGAAGGAGAAGGTGAAGACTGGAGGGTGAATCAGAAGAAGTAGAAGAAGGAGAAGGAGAAGGTGAAGTCTGGAGGGTGAATCAGAAGAAGTAGAAGAAGGAGAAGGAGAAGGTGAAGTCTGGAGGGTGAATCAGAAGAAGTAGAAGAAGGAGAAGAAGAAGGTGAAGTCTGGAGGGTGAATCAGAAGAAGAAGAAGAAGGAGAAGGAGAAGGTGAAGTCTGGAGGGTGAATCAGAAGAAGCAGAAGAAGGAGAAGGAGAAGTTGAAGTCTGGAGGGTGAATCAAAAGAAGTAGAAGAAGGAGAAGGAGAAGGTGAGGTATGGAGGGTGAATCAGAAGAAGCAGAAGAAGGAGAAGGAGAAGGTGAAGTCTGGAGGGTGAATCAGAAGAAGCAGAAGAAGGAGAAGGAGAAGGTGAAGTCTGGAGGGTGAATCAGAAGAAGCAGAAGAAGGAGAAGGAGAAGGTGAAGTCAGGAGGGTGAATCAGAAGAAGCAGAAGAAGGAGAAGGAGAAGGTGAAGTCTGGAGGGTGAATCAGAAGAAGCAGAAGAAGGAGAAGGAGAAGGTGAAGTCAGGAGGGTGAATCAGAAGAAGCAGAAGAAGGAGAAGGAGAAGGTGAAGTCAGGGGGGTGAAGCAGAAGAAGTAGAAGAAGGAGAAGGAGAAGGTGAAGTCAGCAGGGTGAAGCAGAAGAAGCAGAAGAAGGAGAAGGAGAAGGTGAAGTCTGGAGGGTGAATCAGAAGAAGCAGAAGAAGGAGAAGGAGAAGGTGAAGTCAGGAGGGTGAATCAGAAGAAGCAGAAGAAGGAGAAGGAGAAGGTGAAGTCAGGAGGGTGAATCAGAAGAAGCAGAAGAAGGAGAAGAAGAAGGAGAAGTCAGGAGGGTGAATCAGAAGAAGCAGAAGAAGGAGAAGGAGAAGGTGAAGTCAGGAGGGTGAATCAGAAGAAGCAGAAGAAGGAGAAGGAGAAGGTGAAGTCAGGAGGGTGAATCAGAAGAAGCAGAAGAAGGAGAAGAAGAAGGTGCAGTCAGGGGGGTGAAGCAGAAGAAGTAGAAGACGGAGAAGGAGAAGGTGAAGTCAGCAGGGTGAAGCAGAAGAAGCAGAAGAAGGAGAAGGAGAAGGTGAAGTCTGGAGGGCGCAGCAGAAGAAGCAGAAGAAGGAGAAGGAGAAGGTGAAGTCTGGAGGGTGAATCAGAAGAAGCAGAAGAAGGAGAAGGAGAAGGTGAAGTCAGGAGGGTGAATCAGAAGAAGCAGAAGAAGGAGAAGGAGAAGGTGAAGTCAGGAGGGTGAATCAGAAGAAGCAGAAGAAGGAGAAGGAGAAGGTGAAGTCAGGAGGGTGAATCAGAAGAAGCAGAAGAAGGAGAAGGAGAAGGTGAAGTTAGGTGGGTGAATCAGAAGAAGCAGAAGAAGGAGAAGGAGAAGGTGAAGTCAGGAGGGTGAATCAGAAGAAGCAGAAGAATGAGAAGGAGAAGGTGAAGTCAGGAGGGTGAATCAGAAGAAGCAGAAGAAGGAGAAGGAGAAGGTGAAGTCAGGAGGGTGAATCAGAAGAAGCAGAAGAAGGAGAAGGAGAAGGTGAAGTCAGGGGGGAGAAGCAGAAGAAGTAGAAGAAGGAGAAGGAGAAGGTGAAGTCAGCAGGGTGAAGCAGAAGAAGCAGAAGAAGGAGAAGGAGAAGGTGAAGTCTGGAGGGCGCAGCAGAAGAAGCAGAAGAAGGAGAAGGAGAAGGTGAAGTCTGGAGGGTGAAGCAGAAGAAGCAGAAGAAGGAGAAGGAGAAGGTGAAGTCTGGAGGGTGAATCAGAAGAAGTAGAAGAAGGAGAAGGAGAAGGTGAAGACAGGAGGGTGAAGCAGAAGAAGCAGAAGAAGGAGAAGGAGAAGGTGAAGTCTGGAGGGCGAAGCAGAAGAAGCAGAAGAAGGAGAAGGAGAAGGTGAAGTCTGGAGGGTGAAGCAGAAGAAGCAGAAGAAGGAGAAGGAGAAGGTGAAGTCTGGAGGGTGAATCAGAAGAAGTAGAAGAAGGCGAAGGAGAAGGTGAAGTCAGGAGGGTGAAGCAGAAGAAGCAGAAGAAGGAGAAGGAGAAGGTGAAGTCTGGAGGGTGAAGCAGAAGAAGCAGAAGAAGGAGAAGGAGAAGGTGAAGTCTGGAGGGTGAAGCAGAAGAAACAGAAGAAGGAGAAGGAGAAGGTGAAGTCAGGAGGGTGAATCAGAAGAAGTAGAAGAAGGAGAAGGAGAAGGTGAAGTCTGGATGGTGAATCAGAAGAAGTAGAAGAAGGAGAAGGAGAAGGTGAAGTCTGGAGGGAGAATCAGAAGAAGTAGAAGAAGGAGAAGGAGAAGGTGAAGTCTGGAGGGTGAATCAGAAGAAGCAGAAGAAGGAGAAGGAGAAGGTGAAGTCTGGAGGGAGAAGCAGAAGAAGTAGAAGAAGGAGAAGAAGAAGGTGAAGTCTGGAGGGTGAATCAGAAGAAGGAGAAGAAGGAGAAGGAGAAGGTGAAGTCTGGAGGGTGAATCAGAAGAAGGAGAAGAAGGAGAAGGAGAAGGTGAAGTCTGGAGGGTGAATCAGAAGAAGCAGAAGAAGGAGAAGGAGAAGGTGAAGTCTGGAGGGTGAATCAGAAGAAGCAGAAGAAGGAGAAGGAGAAGGTGAAGTCTGGAGGGAGAAGCAGAAGAAGTAGAAGAAGGAGAAGAAGAAGGTGAAGTCTGGAGGGTGAATCAGAAGAAGGAGAAGAAGGAGAAGGAGAAGGTGAAGTCTGGAGGGTGAATCAGAAGAAGCAGAAGAAGGAGAAGGAGAAGGTGAAGTCAGGAGGGTGAATCAGAAGAAGTAGAAGAAGGAGAAGGAGAAGGTGTAGACTGGAGGGTGAATCAGAAGAAGTAGACGAAGGAGAAGGAGAAGGTGAAGTCTGGAGGGTTAATCAGAAGAAGCAGAAGAAGGAGAAGGAGAAGGTGAAGTCTGGAGGGTGAATCAGAAGAAGTAGAAGAAGGAGAAGGAGAAGGTGAAGTCTGGAGGGTGAATCAGAAGAAGCAGAAGAAGGAGAAGGAGAAGGTGAAGTCTGGAGGGTGAAGCAGAAGAAGTAGAAGACGGAGAAGGAGAAGGTGAAGTCTGGAGGGTGAATCAGAAGAAGTAGAAGAAGGAGAAGGAGAAGGTGAAGTCTGGAGGGTGAATCAGAAGAAGCAGAAGAAGGAGAAGGAGAAGGTGAAGTCTGGAGGGTGAATCAGAAGAAGCAGAAGAAGGAGAAGGAGAAGGTGAAGTCTGGAGGGTGAATCAGAAGAAGCAGAATAAGGAGAAGGAGAAGGTGAAGTCTGGAGGGTGAATCAGAAGAAGCAGAAGAAGGAGAAGGAGAAGGTGAAGTCTGGAGGGTGAATCAGAAGAAGTAGAAGAAGCAGAAGGAGAAGGTGAAGTCTGGAGGGTGAAGCAGAAGAAGTAGAAGAAGGAGAAGGAGAAGGTGAAGTCAGGAGGGCGAATCAGAAGAAGTAGAAGAAGGACAAGGAGAAGGTAAAGTCTGGAGGGTGAATCAGAAGAATCAGAAGAAGGAGAAGGAGAAGGTGAAGTCTGGAGGGTGAATCAGAAGAAGCAGAAGAAAGAGAAGGAGAAGGTGAAGTCTGGAGGGTGAAGTAGAAGAAGCAGAAGAAGGAGAAGGAGAAGGTGAAGACTGGAGGGTGAATCAGAAGAAGTAGAAGAAGGAGAAGGAGAAGGTGAAGTCTGGAGGGTGAATCAGAAGAAGTAGAAGAAGGAGAAGGAGAAGGTGAAGTCTGGAGGGTGAATCAGAAGAAGTAGAAGAAGGAGAAGAAGAAGGTGAAGTCTGGAGGGTGAATCAGAAGAAGAAGAAGAAGGAGAAGGAGAAGGTGAAGTCTGGAGGGTGAATCAGAAGAAGCAGAAGAAGGAGAAGGAGAAGTTGAAGTCTGGAGGGTGAATCAAAAGAAGTAGAAGAAGGAGAAGGAGAAGGTGAGGTATGGAGGGTGAATCGGAAGAAGCAGAAGAAGGAGAAGGAGAAGGTGAAGTCTGGAGGGTGAATCAGAAGAAGCAGAAGAAGGAGAAGGAGAAGGTGAAGTCTGGAGGGTGAATCAGAAGAAGCAGAAGAAGGAGAAGGAGAAGGTGAAGTCAGGAGGGTGAATCAGAAGAAGCAGAAGAAGGAGAAGGAGAAGGTGAAGTCTGGAGGGTGAATCAGAAGAAGCAGAAGAAGGAGAAGGAGAAGGTGAAGTCAGGAGGGTGAATCAGAAGAAGCAGAAGAAGGAGAAGGAGAAGGTGAAGTCAGGGGGGTGAAGCAGAAGAAGTAGAAGAAGGAGAAGGAGAAGGTGAAGTCAGCAGGGTGAAGCAGAAGAAGCAGAAGAAGGAGAAGGAGAAGGTGAAGTCTGGAGGGTGAATCAGAAGAAGCAGAAGAAGGAGAAGGAGAAGGTGAAGTCAGGAGGGTGAATCAGAAGAAGCAGAAGAAGGAGAAGGAGAAGGTGAAGTCAGGAGGGTGAATCAGAAGAAGCAGAAGAAGGAGAAGAAGAAGGAGAAGTCAGGAGGGTGAATCAGAAGAAGCAGAAGAAGGAGAAGGAGAAGGTGAAGTCAGGAGGGTGAATCAGAAGAAGCAGAAGAAGGAGAACGAGAAGGTGAAGTCAGGAGGGTGAATCAGAAGAAGCAGAAGAAGGAGAAGAAGAAGGTGCAGTCAGGGGGGTGAAGCAGAAGAAGTAGAAGACGGAGAAGGAGAAGGTGAAGTCAGCAGGGTGAAGCAGAAGAAGCAGAAGAAGGAGAAGGAGAAGGTGAAGTCTGGAGGGCGCAGCAGAAGAAGCAGAAGAAGGAGAAGGAGAAGGTGAAGTCTGGAGGGAGAATCAGAAGAAGCAGAAGAAGGAGAAGGAGAAGGTGAAGTCAGGAGGGTGAATCAGAAGAAGCAGAAGAAGGAGAAGGAGAAGGTGAAGTCAGGAGGGTGAATCAGAAGAAGCAGAAGAAGGAGAAGGAGAAGGTGAAGTCAGGAGGGTGAATCAGAAGAAGCAGAAGAAGGAGAAGGAGAAGGTGAAGTCAGGTGGGTGAATCAGAAGAAGCAGAAGAAGGAGAAGGAGAAGGTGAAGTCAGGAGGGTGAATCAGAAGAAGCAGAAGAATGAGAAGGAGAAGGTGAAGTCAGGAGGGTGAATCAGAAGAAGCAGAAGAAGGAGAAGGAGAAGGTGAAGTCAGGAGGGTGAATCAGAAGAAGCAGAAGAAGGAGAAGGAGAAGGTGAAGTCAGGGGGGTGAAGCAGAAGAAGTAGAAGAAGGAGAAGGAGAAGGTGAAGTCAGCAGGGTGAAGCAGAAGAAGCAGAAGAAGGAGAAGGAGAAGGTGAAGTCTGGAGGGCGCAGCAGAAGAAGCAGAAGAAGGAGAAGGAGAAGGTGAAGTCTGGAGGGTGAAGCAGAAGAAGCAGAAGAAGGAGAAGGAGAAGGTGAAGTCTGGAGGGTGAATCAGAAGAAGTAGAAGAAGGAGAAGGAGAAGGTGAAGACAGGAGGGTGAAGCAGAAGAAGCAGAAGAAGGAGAAGGAGAAGGTGAAGTCTGGAGGGCGAAGCAGAAGAAGCAGAAGAAGGAGAAGGAGAAGGTGAAGTCTGGAGGGTGAAGCAGAAGAAGCAGAAGAAGGAGAAGGAGAAGGTGAAGTCTGGAGGGTGAATCAGAAGAAGTAGAAGAAGGCGAAGGAGAAGGTGAAGTCAGGAGGGTGAAGCAGAAGAAGCAGAAGAAGGAGAAGGAGAAGGTGAAGTCTGGAGGGTGAAGCAGAAGGTGCAGAAGAAGGAGAAGGAGAAGGTGAAGTCTGGAGGGTGAAGCAGAAGAAACAGAAGAAGGAGAAGGAGAAGGTGAAGTCAGGAGGGTGAATCAGAAGAAGTAGAAGAAGGAGAAGGAGAAGGTGAAGTCTGGATGGTGAATCAGAAGAAGTAGAAGAAGGAGAAGGAGAAGGTGAAGTCTGGAGGGAGAATCAGAAGAAGTAGAAGAAGGAGAAGGAGAAGGTGAAGTCTGGAGGGTGAATCAGAAGAAGCAGAAGAAGGAGAAGGAGAAGGTGAAGTCTGGAGGGAGAAGCAGAAGAAGTAGAAGAAGGAGAAGAAGAAGGTGAAGTCTGGAGGGTGAATCAGAAGAAGGAGAAGAAGGAGAAGGAGAAGGTGAAGTCTGGAGGGTGAATCAGAAGAAGCAGAAGAAGGAGAAGGAGAAGGTGAAGTCAGGAGGGTGAATCAGAAGAAGTAGAAGAAGGAGAAGGAGAAGGTGAAGTCTGGAGGGTGAATCCGAAGAAGCAGAAGAAGGAGAAGGAGAAGGTGAAGTCTGGAGGGTGAAGCAGAAGAAGTAGAAGACGGAGAAGGAGAAGGTGAAGTCTGGAGGGTGAATCAGAAGAAGCAGAAGAAGGAGAAGGAGAAGGTGAAGTCTGGAGGGTGAATCAGAAGAAGCAGAAGAAGGAGAAGGAGAAGGTGAAGTCTGGAGGGTGAATCAGAAGAAGCAGAAGACGGAGAAGGAGAAGTTGAAGTCTGGAGGGTGAATCAGAAGAAGCAGAAGAAGTAGAAGGAGAAGGTGAAGCCTGGAGGGTGAATCAGAAGAAGCAGAATAAGGAGAAGTAGAAGGTGAAGTCAGGAGGGTGATTCAGAAGAAGTAGAAGAAGGAGAAGGAGAAGGTGAAGTCTGGAGGGTGAATCAGAAGAAGTAGAAGAAGGAGAAGGAGAAGGTGAAGTCTGGAGGGTGAATCAGAAGAAGCAGAAGAAGGAGAAGGAGAAGGTGAAGTCTGGAGGGTGAATCAGAAGAAGCAGAAGAAGGAGAAGGAGAAGATGAAGTCTGGAGGGTGAATCAGAAGAAGTAGAAGAAGGAGAAGGAGAAGGTGAGGTATGGAGGGTGAATCAGAAGAAGCAGAAGAAGGAGAAGGAGAAGGTGAAGTCTGGAGGGTGAATCAGAAGAATCAGAAGAAGGAGAAGGAGAAGGTGAAGTCTGGAGGGTGAATCAGAAGAAGCAGAAGAAAGAGAAGGAGAAGGTGAAGTCTGGAGGGTGAAGTAGAAGAAGCAGAAGAAGGAGAAGGAGAAGGTGAAGACTGGAGGGTGAATCAGAAGAAGTAGAAGAAGGAGAAGGAGAAGGTGAAGTCTGGAGGGTGAATCAGAAGAAGTAGAAGTAGGAGAAGGAGAAGGTGAAGTCTGGAGGGTGAATCAGAAGAAGTAGAAGAAGGAGAAGGAGAAGGTGAAGTCTGGAGGGTGAATCAGAAGAAGCAGAAGAAGGAGAATGAGAAGGTGAAGTCTGGAGGGTGAATCAGAAGAAGCAGAAGAAGGAGAAGGAGAAGTTGAAGTCTGGAGGGTGAATCAGAAGAAGTAGAAGAAGGAGAAGGAGAAGGTGAGGTATGGAGGGTGAATCAGAAGAAGCAGAAGAAGGAGAAGGAGAAGGTGAAGTCTGGAGGGTGAATCAGAAGAAGCAGAAGAAGGAGAAGGAGAAGGTGAAGTCTGGAGGGTGAATCAGAAGAAGCAGAAGAAGGAGAAGGAGAAGGTGAAGTCAGGAGGGTGAATCAGAAGAAGGAGAAGGAGAAGGTGAAGTCTGGAGGGTGAATCAGAAGAAGCAGAAGAAGGAGAAGGAGAAGGTGAAGTCAGGGGGGTGAAGCAGAAGAAGTAGAAGAAGGAGAAGGAGAAGGTGAAGTCAGCAGGGTGAAGCAGAAGAAGCAGAAGAAGGAGAAGAAGGTGAAGGTGAAGTCTGGAGGGTGAATCAGAAGAAGCAGAAGAAGGAGAAGGAGAAGGTGAAGTCAGGAGGGTGAATCAGAAGAAGCAGAAGAAGGAGAAGGAGAAGGTGAAGTCAGGAGGGTGAATCAGAAGAAGCTGAAGAAGGAGAAGGAGAAGGTGAAGTCAGGAGGGTGAATCAGAAGAAGCAGAAGAAGGAGAAGGAGAAGGTGAAGTCAGGAGGGTGAATCAGAAGAAGCAGAAGAAGGAGAAGGAGAAGGTGAAGTCAGGAGGGTGAATCAGAAGAAGCAGAAGAAGGAGAAGGAGAAGGTGCAGTCAGGGGGGTGAAGCAGAAGAAGTAGAAGAAGGAGAAGGAGAAGGTGAAGTCAGCAGGGTGAAGCAGAAGAAGCAGAAGAAGGAGAAGGAGAAGGTGAAGTCTGGAGGGCGCAGCTGAAGAAGCAGAAGAAGGAGAAGGAGAAGGTGAAGTCTGGAGGGTGAAGCAGAAGAAGCAGAAGAAGGAGAAGGAGAAGGTGAAGTCTGGAGGGTGAATCAGAAGAAGTAGAAGAAGGAGAAGGAGAAGGTGAAGACAGGAGGGTGAAGCAGAAGAAGCAGAAGAAGGAGAAGGAGAAGGTGAAGTCTGGAGGGCGAAGCAGAAGAAGCAGAAGAAGGAGAAGGTGAAGTCTGGAGGGTGAAGCAGAAGAAGCAGAAGAAGGAGAAGGAGAAGGTGAAGTCTGGAGGGTGAATCAGAAGAAGTAGAAGAAGGCGAAGGAGAAGGTGAAGTCAGGAGGGTGAAGCAGAAGAAGCAGAAGAAGGAGAAGGAGAAGGTGAAGTCTGGAGGGTGAAGCAGAAGAAGCAGAAGAAGGAGAAGGAGAAGGTGAAGTCTGGAGGGTGAAGCAGAAGAAGCAGAAGAAGGAGAAGGAGAAGGTGAAGTCAGGAGGATGAATCAGAAGAAGTAGAAGAAGGAGAAGGAGAAGGTGAAGTCTGGAGGGTGAATCAGAAGAAGTAGAAGAAGGAGAAGGAGAAGGTGAAGTCTGGAGGGAGAATCAGAAGAAGTAGAAGAAGGAGAAGGAGAAGGTGAAGTCTGGAGGGTGAATCAGAAGAAGCAGAAGAAGGAGAAGGAGAAGGTGAAGTCTGGAGGGAGAAGCAGAAGTAGTAGAAGAAGGAGAAGGAGAAGGTGAAGTCTGGAGGGTGAATCAGAAGAAGGAGAAGAAGGAGAAGGAGAAGGTGAAGTCTGGAGGGTGAATCAGAAGAAGCAGAAGAAGGAGAAGGAGAAGGTGAAGTCAGGAGGGTGAATCAGAAGAAGTAGAAGAAGGAGAAGGAGAAGGTGTAGACTGGAGGGTGAATCAGAAGAAGTAGACGAAGGAGAAGGAGAAGGTGAATTCTGGAGGGTGAATCAGAAGAAGCAGAAGAAGGAGAAGGAGAAGGTGAAGTCTGGAGGGTGAATCAGAAGAAGCAGAAGAAGGAGAAGGAGAAGGTGAAGTCTGGAGGGTGAATCAGAAGAAGCAGAAGAAGTAGAAGGAGAAGGTGAAGCCTGGAGGGTGTATCAGAAGAAGCAGAATAAGGAGAAGGAGAAGGTGAAGTCAGGATGGTGAATCAGAAGAAGTAGAAGAAGGAGAAGGAGAAGGTGAAGTCTGGAGGGTGAATCAGAAGAAGTAGAAGAAGGAGAAGGAGAAGGTGAAGTCTGGAGGGTGAATCAGAAGAAGCAGAAGAAGGAGAAGGAGAAGGTGAAGTCTGGAGGGTGAAGTAGAAGAAGCAGAAGAAGGAGAAGGAGAAGGTGAAGACTGGAGGGTGAATCAGAAGAAGTAGAAGAAGGAGAAGGTGAAGTCTGGAGGGTGAATCAGAAGAAGTAGAAGAAGGAGAAGGAGAAGGTGAAGTCTGGAGGGTGAATCAGAAGAAGTAGAAGAAGGAGAAGGAGAAGGTGAAGTCTGGAGGGTGAATCAGAAGAAGCAGAAGAAGGAGAAGGAGAAGGTGAAGTCTGGAGGGTGAATCAGAAGAAGCAGAAGAAGGTGAAGGAGAAGTTGAAGTCTGGAGGGTGAATCAGAAGAAGTAGAAGAAGGAGAAGGAGAAGGTGAGGTATGGAGGGTGAATCAGAAGAAGCAGAAGAAGGAGAAGGAGAAGGTGAAGTCTGGAGGGTGAATCAGAAGAAGCAGAAGAAGGAGAAGGAGAAGGTGAAGTCTGGAGGGTGAATCAGAAGAAGCAGAAGAAGGAGAAGGAGAAGTTGAAGTCAGGAGGGTGAATCAGAAGAAGAAGAAGGAGAAGGTGAAGTCTGGAGGGTGAATCAGAAGAAGCAGAAGAAGGAGAAGGAGAAGGTGAAGTCAGGAGGGTGAATCAGAAGAAGCAGAAGAAGGAGAAGGAGAAGGTGAAGTCAGGGGTGTGAAGCAGAAGAAGTAGAAGAAGGAGAAGGAGAAGGTGAAGTCAGCAGGGTGAAGCAGAAGAAGCAGAGGAAGGAGAAGAAGGTGAAGGTGAAGTCTGGAGGGTGAATCAGAAGAAGCAGAAGAAGGAGAAGGAGAAGGTGAAGTCAGGAGGGTGAATCAGAAGAAGCAGAAGAAGGAGAAGGAGAAGGTGAAGTCAGGAGGGTGAATCAGAAGAAGCAGAAGAAGGAGAAGGAGAAGGTGAAGTCAGGAGGGTGAATCAGAAGAAGCAGAAGAAGGAGAAGGAGAAGGTGAAGTCAGGAGGGTGAATCAGAAGAAGCAGAAGAAGGAGAAGGAGAAGGTGAAGTCAGGAGGGTGAATCAGAAGAAGCAGAAGAAGGAGAAGGAGAAGGTGCAGTCAGGGGGGTGAAGCAGAAGAAGTAGAAGAAGGAGAAGGAGAAGGTGAAGTCAGCAGGGTGAAGCAGAAGAAGCAGAAGAAGGAGAAGGAGAAGGTGAAGTCTGGAGGGCGCAGCAGAAGAAGCAGAAGAAGGAGAAGGAGAAGGTGAAGTCTGGAGGGTGAAGCAGAAGAAGCAGAAGAAGGAGAAGGAGAAGGTGAAGTCTGGAGGGTGAATCAGAAGAAGTAGAAGAAGGAGAAGGAGAAGGTGAAGACAGGAGGGTGAAGCAGAAGAAGCAGAAGAAGGAGAAGGAGAAGGTGATGTCTGGAGGGCGAAGCAGAAGAAGCAGAAGAAGAAGGTGAAGTCTGGAGGGTGAAGCAGAAGAAGCAGAAGAAGGAGAAGGAGAAGGTGAAGTCTGGAGGGTGAATCAGAAGAAGTAGAAGAAGGCGAAGGAGAAGGTGAAGTCAGGAGGGTGAAGCAGAAGAAGCAGAAGAAGGAGAAGGAGAAGGTGATGTCTGGAGGGTGAAGCAGAAGAAGCAGAAGAAGGAGAAGGAGAAGGTGAAGTCTGGAGGGTGAAGCAGAAGAAGCAGAAGAAGGAGAAGGAGAAGGTGAAGTCAGGAAGGTGAATCAGAAGAAGTAGAAGAAGGAGAAGGAGAAGGTGAAGTCTGGAGGGTGAATCAGAAGAAGTAGAAGAAGGAGAAGGAGAAGGTGAAGTCTGGAGGGAGAATCAGAAGAAGTAGAAGAAGGAGAAGGAGAAGGTGAAGTCTGGAGGGTGAATCAGAAGAAGCAGAAGAAGGAGAAGGAGAAGGTGAAGTCTGGAGGGAGAAGCAGAAGAAGTAGAAGAAGGAGAAGGAGAAGGTGAAGTCTGGAGGGTGAATCAGAAGAAGGAGAAGAAGGAGAAGGAGAAGGTGAAGTCTGGAGGGTGAATCAGAAGAAGCAGAAGAAGGAGAAGGAGAAGGTGAAGTCAGGAGGGTGAATCAGAAGAAGTAGAAGAAGGAGAAGGAGAAGGTGTAGACTGGAGGGTGAATCAGAAGAAGTAGACGAAGGAGAAGGAGAAGGTGAATTCTGGAGGGTGAATCAGAAGAAGCAGAAGAAGGAGAAGGAGAAGGTGAAGTCTGGAGGGTGAATCAGAAGAAGTAGAAGAAGGAGAAGGAGAAGGTGAAGTCTGGAGGGTGAATCAGAAGAAGCAGAAGAAGGAGAAGGAGAAGGTGAAGTCTGGAGGGTGAATCAGAAGAAGCAGAAGAAGGAGAAGGAGAAGGTGAAGTCTGGAGGGTGAATCAGAAGAAGCAGAAGAAGTAGAAGGAGAAGGTGAAGCCTGGAGGGTGAATCAGAAGAAGCAGAATAAGGAGAAGGAGAAGGTGAAGTCAGGAGGGTGAATCAGAAGAAGTAGAAGAAGGAGAAGGAGAAGGTGAAGTCTGGAGGGTGAATCAGAAGAAGTAGAAGAAGGAGAAGGAGAAGGTGAAGTCTGGAGGGTGAATCAGAAGAAGCAGAAGAAGGAGAAGGAGAAGGTGAAGTCTGGAGGGTGAATCAGAAGAAGCAGAAGAAGGAGAAGGAGAAGATGAAGTCTGGAGGGTGAATCAGAAGAAGTAGAAGGAGGAGAAGGAGAAGGTGAGGTATGGAGGGTGAATCAGAAGAAGCAGAAGAAGGAGAAGGAGAAGGTGAAGTCTGGAGGGTGAATCAGAAGAAGCAGAAGAAGGAGAAGGAGAAGGTGTAGTCTGGAGGGTGAATCAGAAGAAGCAGAAGAAGGAGAAGGAGAAGGTGAAGTCAGGAGGGTGAATCAGAAGAAGCAGAATAAGGAGAAGGAGAAGGTGAAGTCAGGAGGGTGAATCAGAAGAAGCAGAAGAAGGAGAAGGAGAAGGTGAAGTCAGGAGGGTGAATCAGAAGAAGCAGAAGAAGGAGAAGGAGAAGGTGAAGTCAGGAGGGTGAATCAGAAGAAGCAGAAGAAGGAGAAGGAGAAGGTGAAGTCAGGAGGGTGAATCAGAAGAAGCAGAAGAAGGAGAAGGAGAAGGTGAAGTCAGGAGGGTGAATCAGAAGAAGCAGAAGAAGGAGAAGGAGAAGGTGAAGTCAGGAGGGTGAATCAGAAGAAGCCGAAGAAGGAGAAGGAGAAGGTGAAGTCAGGAGGGTGAATCAGAAGAAGCAGAAGAAGGAGAAGGAGAAGATGAAGTCTGGAGGGTGAATCAGAAGAAGTAGAAGAAGGAGAAGGAGAAGGTGAGGTATGGAGGGTGAATCAGAAGAAGCAGAAGAAGGAGAAGGAGAAGGTGAAGTCTGGAGGGTGAATCAGAAGAAGCAGAAGAAGGAGAAGGAGAAGGTGTAGTCTGGAGGGTGAATCAGAAGAAGCAGAAGAAGGAGAAGGAGAAGGTGAAGTCTGGAGGGTGAATCAGAAGAAGCAGAAGAAGGAGAAGGAGAAGGTGAAGTCTGGAGGGTGAATCAGAAGAAGCAGAAGAAGTAGAAGGAGAAGGTGAAGCCTGGAGGGTGTATCAGAAGAAGCAGAATAAGGAGAAGGAGAAGGTGAAGTCAGGAGGGTGAATCAGAAGAAGTAGAAGAAGGAGAAGGAGAAGGTGAAGTCTGGAGGGTGAATCAGAAGAAGTAGAAGAAGGAGAAGGAGAAGGTGAAGTCTGGAGGGTGAATCAGAAGAAGCAGAAGAAGGAGAAGGAGAAGGTGAAGTCTGGAGGGTGAAGTAGAAGAAGCAGAAGAAGGAGAAGGAGAAGGTGAAGTCTGGAGGGTGAATCAGAAGAAGCAGAAGAAGGAGAAGGAGAAGGTGAAGTCTGGAGGGTGAATCAGAAGAAGTAGAAGAAGGAGAAGGAGAAGGTGAAGTCTGGAGGGTGAATCAGAAGAAGTAGAAGAAGGAGAAGGAGAAGGTGAAGTCTGGAGGGTGAATCAGAAGAAGCAGAAGAAGGAGAAGGAGAAGGTGAAGTCTGGAGGGTGAATCAGAAGAAGCAGAAGAAGGTGAAGGAGAAGTTGAAGTCTGGAGGGTGAATCAGAAGAAGTAGAAGAAGGAGAAGGAGAAGGTGAGGTATGGAGGGTGAATCAGAAGAAGCAGAAGAAGGAGAAGGAGAAGGTGAAGTCTGGAGGGTGAATCAGAAGAAGCAGAAGAAGGAGAAGGAGAAGGTGAAGTCTGGAGGGTGAATCAGAAGAAGCAGAAGAAGGAGAAGGAGAAGGTGAAGTCAGGAGGGTGAATCAGAAGAAGGAGAAGGAGAAGGTGAAGTCTGGAGGGTGAATCAGAAGAAGCAGAAGAAGGAGAAGGAGAAGGTGAAGTCAGGAGGGTGAATCAGAAGAAGGAGAAGGAGAAGGTGAAGTCAGGAGGGTGAATCAGAAGAAGCAGAAGAAGGAGAAGGAGAAGGTGAAGTCAGGAGGGTGAATCAGAAGAAGCAGAAGAAGGAGAAGGAGAAGGTGAAGTCAGGAGGGTGAATCAGAAGAAGCAGAAGAAGGAGAAGGAGAAGGTGCAGTCAGGGGGGTGAAGCAGAAGAAGTAGAAGAAGGAGAAGGAGAAGGTGAAGTCAGCAGGGTGAAGCAGAAGAAGCAGAAGAAGGAGAAGGAGAAGGTGAAGTCTGGAGGGCGCAGCAGAAGAAGCAGAAGAAGGAGAAGGAGAAGGTGAAGTCTGGAGGGTGAAGCAGAAGAAGCAGAAGAAGGAGAAGGAGAAGGTGAAGTCTGGAGGGTGAATCAGAAGACGTAGAAGAAGGAGAAGGAGAAGGTGAAGACAGGAGGGTGAAGCATAAGAAGCAGAAGAAGGAGAAGGAGAAGGTGAAGTCTGGAGGGTGAATCAGAAGAAGTAGAAGAAGGCGAAGGAGAAGGTGAAGTCAGGAGGGTGAAGCAGAAGAAGCAGAAGAAGGAGAAGGAGAAGGTGAAGTCTGGAGGGTGAAGCAGAAGAAGCAGAAGAAGGAGAAGGAGAAGGTGAAGTCTGGAGGGTGAAGCAAAAGAAGCAGAAGAAGGAGAAGGAGAAGGTGAAGTCAGGAAGGTGAATCAGAAGAAGTAGAAGAAGGAGAAGGAGAAGGTGAAGTCTGGAGGGTGAATCAGAAGAAGTAGAAGAAGGAGAAGGAGAAGGTGAAGTCTGGAGGGAGAATCAGAAGAAGTAGAAGAAGGAGAAGGAGAAGGTGAAGTCTGGAGGGTGAATCAGAAGAAGCAGAAGAAGGAGAAGGAGAAGGTGAAGTCTGGAGGGAGAAGCAGAAGAAGTAGAAGAAGGAGAAGGAGAAGGTGAAGTCTGGAGGGTGAATCAGAAGAAGGAGAAGAAGGAGAAGGAGAAGGTGAAGTCTGGAGGGTGAATCAGAAGAAGCAGAAGAAGGAGAAGGAGAAGGTGAAGTCAGGAGGGTGAATCAGAAGAAGTAGAAGAAGGAGAAGGAGAAGGTGTAGACTGGAGGGTGAATCAGAAGAAGTAGACGAAGGAGAAGGAGAAGGTGAATTCTGGAGGGTGAATCAGAAGAAGCAGAAGAAGGAGAAGGAGAAGGTGAAGTCTGGAGGGTGAATCAGAAGAAGTAGAAGAAGGAGAAGGAGAAGGTGAAGTCTGGAGGGAGAATCAGAAGAAGCAGAAGAAGGAGAAGGAGAAGGTGAAGTCTGGAGGGTGAATCAGAAGAAGCAGAAGAAGGAGAAGGAGAAGGTGAAGTCTGGAGGGTGAATCAGAAGAAGCAGAAGAAGTAGAAGGAGAAGGTGAAGCCTGGAGGGTGAATCAGAAGAAGCAGAATAAGGAGAAGGAGAAGGTGAAGTCAGGAGGGTGAATCAGAAGAAGTAGAAGAAGGAGAAGGAGAAGGTGAAGTCTGGAGGGAGAATCAGAAGAAGTAGAAGAAGGAGAAGGAGAAGGTGAAGTCTGGAGGGTGAATCAGAAGAAGCAGAAGAAGGAGAAGGAGAAGATGAAGTCTGGAGGGTGAATCAGAAGAAGCAGAAGAAGGAGAAGGAGAAGATGAAGACTGGAGGGTGAATCAGAAGAAGTAGAAGAAGGAGAAGGAGAAGGTGAGGTATGGAGGGTGAATCAGAAGAAGCAGAAGAAGGAGAAGGAGAAGGTGAAGTCTGGAGGGTGAATCAGAAGAAGCAGAAGAAGGAGAAGGAGAAGGTGTAGTCTGGAGGGTGAATCAGAAGAAGCAGAAGAAGGAGAAGGAGAAGGTGAAGTCAGGAGGGTGAATCAGAAGAAGCAGAATAAGGAGAAGGAGAAGGTGAAGTCAGGAGGGTGAATCAGAAGAAGCAGAAGAAGGAGAAGGAGAAGGTGAAGTCAGGAGGGTGAATCAGAAGAAGCAGAAGAAGGAGAAGGAGAAGGTGAAGTCAGGAGGGTGAATCAGAAGAAGCAGAAGAAGGAGAAGTAGAAGGTGAAGTCAGGAGGGTGAATCAGAAGAAGCAGAAGAAGGAGAAGGAGAAGGTGAAGTCAGGAGGGTGAATCAGAAGAAGCAGAAGAAGGAGAAGGAGAAGGTGAAGTCAGGAGGGTGAATCAGAAGAAGCCGAAGAAGGAGAAGGAGAAGGTGAAGTCAGGAGGGTGAATCAGAAGAAGCAGAAGAAGGAGAAGGAGAAGATGAAGTCTGGAGGGTGAATCAGAAGAAGTAGAAGAAGGAGAAGGAGAAGGTGAGGTATGGAGGGTGAATCAGAAGAAGCAGAAGAAGGAGAAGGAGAAGGTGAAGTCTGGAGGGTGAATCAGAAGAAGCAGAAGAAGGAGAAGGAGAAGGTGTAGTCTGGAGGGTGAATCAGAAGAAGCAGAAGAAGGAGAAGGAGAAGGTGAAGTCAGGAGGGTGAATCAGAAGAAGCAGAATAAGGAGAAGGAGAAGGTGAAGTCAGGAGGGTGAATCAGAAGAAGCAGAAGAAGGAGAAGGAGAAGGTGAAGTCAGGAGGGTGAATCAGAAGAAGCAGAATAAGGAGAAGGAGAAGGTGAAGTCAGGAGGGTGAATCAGAAGAAGCAGAAGAAGGAGAAGGAGAAGGTGAAGTCAGGAGGGTGAATCAGAAGAAGCAGAAGAAGGAGAAGGAGAAGGTGAAGTCAGGAGGGTGAATCAGAAGAAGCAGAAGAAGGAGAAGGAGAAGGTGAAGTCAGGAGGGTGAATCAGAAGAAGCCGAAGAAGAAGAAGGAGAAGGTGAAGTCAGGAGGGTGAATCAGAAGAAGCAGAAGAAGGAGAAGGAGAAGGTGAAGTCAGGGGGGTGAAGCAGAAGAAGTAGAAGAAGGAGAAGGAGAAGGTGAAGTCAGCAGGGTGAAGCAGAAGAAGCAGAAGAAGGAGAAGGAGAAGGTGAAGTCTGGAGGGCGCAGCAGAAGAAGCAGAAGAAGGAGAAGGAGAAGGTGAAGTCTGGAGGGTGAAGCAGAAGAAGCAGAAGAAGGAGAAGGAGAAGGTGAAGTCTGGAGGGTGAATCAGAAGAAGTAGAAGGAGGAGAAGGAGAAGGTGAAGACAGGAGGGTGAAGCAGAAGAAGCAGAAGAAGGAGAAGGAGAAGGTGAAGTCTGGAGGGCGAAGCAGAAGAAGCAGAAGAAGGAGAAGGAGAAGGTGAAGTCTGGAGGGTGAAGCAGAAGAAGCAGAAGAAGGAGAAGGAGAAGGTGAAGTCTGGAGGGTGAATCAGAAGAAGTAGAAGAAGGCGAAGGAGAAGGTGAAGTCAGGAGGGTGAAGCAGAAGAAGCAGAAGAAGGAGAAGGAGAAGGTGAAGTCTGGAGGGTGAAGCAGAAGAAGCAGAAGAAGGAGAAGGAGAAGGTGAAGTCTGGAGGGTGAAGCAGAAGAAGCAGAAGAAGGAGAAGGAGAAGGTGAAGTCAGGAGGGTGAATCAGAAGAAGTAGAAGAAGGAGAAGGAGAAGGTGAAGTCTGGAGGGTGAATCAGAAGAAGCAGAAGAAGGAGAAGGAGAAGGTGAAGTCTGGAGGGAGAAGCAGAAGAAGTAGAAGAAGGAGAAGGAGAAGGTGAAGTCTGGAGGGTGAATCAGAAGAAGGAGAAGAAGGAGAAGGAGAAGGTGAAGTCTGGAGGGTGAATCAGAAGAAGCAGAAGAAGGAGAAGGAGAAGATGAAGTCTGGAGGGTGAATCAGAAGAAGTAGAAGAAGGAGAAGGAGAAGGTGAGGTATGGAGGGTGAATCAGAAGAAGCAGAAGAAGGAGAAGGAGAAGGTGAAGTCTGGAGGGTGAATCAGAAGAAGCAGAAGAAGGAGAAGGAGAAGGTGTAGTCTGGAGGGTGAATCAGAAGAAGCAGAAGAAGGAGAAGGAGAAGGTGAAGTCAGGAGGGTGAATCAGAAGAAGCAGAATAAGGAGAAGGAGAAGGTGAAGTCAGGAGGGTGAATCAGAAGAAGCAGAAGAAGGAGAAGGAGAAGGTGAAGTCAGGAGGGTGAATCAGAAGAAGCAGAATAAGGAGAAGGAGAAGGTGAAGTCAGGAGGGTGAATCAGAAGAAGCAGAAGAAGGAGAAGGAGAAGGTGAAGTCAGGAGGGTGAATCAGAAGAAGCAGAAGAAGGAGAAGGAGAAGGTGAAGTCAGGAGGGTGAATCAGAAGAAGCAGAAGAAGGAGAAGGAGAAGGTGAAGTCAGGAGGGTGAATCAGAAGAAGCCGAAGAAGAAGAAGGAGAAGGTGAAGTCAGGAGGGTGAATCAGAAGAAGCAGAAGAAGGAGAAGGAGAAGGTGAAGTCAGGGGGGTGAAGCAGAAGAAGTAGAAGAAGGAGAAGGAGAAGGTGAAGTCAGCAGGGTGAAGCAGAAGAAGCAGAAGAAGGAGAAGGAGAAGGTGAAGTCTGGAGGGCGCAGCAGAAGAAGCAGAAGAAGGAGAAGGAGAAGGTGAAGTCTGGAGGGTGAAGCAGAAGAAGCAGAAGAAGGAGAAGGAGAAGGTGAAGTCTGGAGGGTGAATCAGAAGAAGTAGAAGGAGGAGAAGGAGAAGGTGAAGACAGGAGGGTGAAGCAGAAGAAGCAGAAGAAGGAGAAGGAGAAGGTGAAGTCTGGAGGGCGAAGCAGAAGAAGCAGAAGAAGGAGAAGGAGAAGGTGAAGTCTGGAGGGTGAAGCAGAAGAAGCAGAAGAAGGAGAAGGAGAAGGTGAAGTCTGGAGGGTGAATCAGAAGAAGTAGAAGAAGGCGAAGGAGAAGGTGAAGTCAGGAGGGTGAAGCAGAAGAAGCAGAAGAAGGAGAAGGAGAAGGTGAAGTCTGGAGGGTGAAGCAGAAGAAGCAGAAGAAGGAGAAGGAGAAGGTGAAGTCTGGAGGGTGAAGCAGAAGAAGCAGAAGAAGGAGAAGGAGAAGGTGAAGTCAGGAGGGTGAATCAGAAGAAGTAGAAGAAGGAGAAGGAGAAGGTGAAGTCTGGAGGGTGAATCAGAAGAAGCAGAAGAAGGAGAAGGAGAAGGTGAAGTCTGGAGGGAGAAGCAGAAGAAGTAGAAGAAGGAGAAGGAGAAGGTGAAGTCTGGAGGGTGAATCAGAAGAAGGAGAAGAAGGAGAAGGAGAAGGTGAAGTCTGGAGGGTGAATCAGAAGAAGCAGAAGAAGGAGAAGGAGAAGGTGAAGTCAGGAGGGTGAATCAGAAGAAGTAGAAGAAGGAGAAGGAGAAGGTGTAGACTGGAGGGTGAATCAGAAGAAGTAGACGAAGGAGAAGGAGAAGGTGAAGTCTGGAGGGTGAATCAGAAGAAGCAGAAGAAGGAGAAGGAGAAGGTGAAGTCTGAAGGGTGAATCAGAAGAAGTAGAAGAAGGAGAAGGAGAAGGTGAAGTCTGGAGGGTGAATCAGAAGAAGCAGAAGAAGGAGAAGGAGAAGGTGAAGTCTGGAGGGTGAATCAGAAGATGCAGAAGAAGGAGAAGGAGAAGGTGTAGTCTGGAGGGTGAATCAGAAGAAGCAGAAGAAGTAGAAGGAGAAGGTGAAGCCTAGAGGGTGAATCAGAAGAAGCAGAATAAGGAGAGGAGAAGGTGAAGTCAGGAGGGTGAATCAGAAGAAGTAGAAGAAGGAGAAGGAGAAGGTGAAGTCTGGAGGGCGCAGCAGAAGAAGCAGAAGAAGGAGAAGGAGAAGGTGAAGTCAGGAGGGTGAATCAGAAGAAGCAGAAGAAGGAGAAGGAAAAGGTGAAGTCTGGAGGGTGAATCAGAAGAAGCAGAAGAAGGAGAAGGAGAAGGTGAAGTCAGGAGGGTGAATCAGAAGAAGCAGAAGAAGGAGAAGGAGAAGGTGAAGTCAGGGGGGTGAAGCAGAAGAAGTAGAAGAAGGAGAAGGAGAAGGTGAAGTCAGCAGGGTGAAGCAGAAGAAGCAGAAGAAGGAGAAGGAGAAGGTGAAGTCTGGAGGGTGAATCAGAAGAAGCAGAAGAAGGAGAAGGAGAAGGTGAAGTCAGGAGGGTGAAGCAGAAGAAGCAGAAGAAGGAGAAGGAGAAGGTGAAGTCAGGAGGGTGAATCAGAAGAAGCAGAAGAAGGAGAAGGAGAAGGTGAAGTCAGGAGGGTGAATCAGAAGAAGCAGAAGAAGGAGAAGGAGAAGGTGAAGTCAGGAGGGTGAATCAGAAGAAGCAGAAGAAGGAGAAGGAGAAGGTGAAGTCAGGAGGGGGAATCAGAAGAAGCAGAAGAAGGAGAAGGAGAAGGTGAAGTCAGGGGGGTGTAGCAGAAGAAGTAGAAGAAGGAGAAGGAGAAGGTGAAGTCAGCAGGGTGAAGCAGAAGAAGCAGAAGAAGGAGAAGGAGAAGGTGAAGTCTGGAGGGCGCAGCAGAAGAAGGAGAAGAAGGAGAAGGAGAAGGTGAAGTCTGGAGGGTGAAGCAGAAGAAGCAGAAGAAGGAGAAGGAGAAGGTGAAGTCTGGAGGGTGAATCAGAAGAAGTAGAAGAAGGAGAAGGAGAAGGTGAAGACAGGAGGGTGAAGCAGAAGAAGCAGAAGAAGGAGAAGGAGAAGGTGAAGTCTGGAGGGCGAAGCAGAAGAAGCAGAAGAAGGAGAAGGAGAAGGTGAAGTCTGGAGGGTGAAGCTGAAGAAGCAGAAGAAGGAGAAGGTGAAGTCTGGAGGGTGAATCAGAAGAAGTAGAAGAAGGCGAAGGAGAGGGTGAAGTCTGGAGGGTGAAGCAGAAGAAGCAGAAGAAGGAGAAGGAGAAGGTGAAGTCAGGAGGGTGAATCAGAAGAAGTAGAAGAAGGAGAAGGAGAAGGTGAAGTCTGGAGGGTGAATCAGAAGAAGTAGAAGAAGGAGAAGGAGAAGGTGAAGTCTGGAGGGAGAATCAGAAGAAGTAGAAGAAGGAGAAGGAGAAGGTGAAGTCTGGAGGGTGAATCAGAAGAAGCAGAAGAAGGAGAAGGAGAAGGTGAAGTCTGGAGGGAGAAGCAGAAGAAGTAGAAGAAGGAGAAGGAGAAGGTGAGGTCTGGAGGGTGAATCAGAAGAAGTAGAAGAAGGAGAAGGAGAAGGTGAAGTCTGGAGGGTGAATCAGAAGAAGGAGAAGAAGGAGAAGGAGAAGGTGAAGTCTGGAGGGTGAATCAGAAGAAGCAGAAGAAGGATAAGGAGAAGGTGAAGTCAGGAGGGTGAATCAGAAGAAGTAGAAGAAGGAGAAGGAGAAGCTGTAGACTGGAGGGTGAATCAGAAGAAGTAGAAGAAGGAGAAGGAGAAGGTGAAGTCTGGAGGGTGAATCAGAAGAAGCAGAAGAAGGAGAAGGAGAAGGTGAAGTCTGGAGGGTGAATCAGAAGAAGCAGAAGAAGGAGAAGGAGTAGGTGAAGTCTGGAGGGTGAATCAGAAGAAGCAGAAGAAGGAGAAGGTGAAGTCTGGAGGGAGAAGCAGAAGAAGTAGAAGAAGGAGAAGGAGAAGTTGAAGTCTGGAGGGTGAATCAGAAGAAGTAGAAGAAGGAGAAGGAGAAGGTGAAGTCTGGAGGGTGAATCAGAAGAAGGAGAAGAAGGAGAAGGAGAAGGTGAAGTCTGGAGGGTGAATCAGAAGAAGCAGAAGAAGGAGAAGGAGAAGGTGAAGTCAGGAGGGTGAATCAGAAGAAGTAGAAGAAGGAGAAGGAGAAGGTGTAGACTGGAGGTTGAATCAGAAGAAGTAGACGAAGGAGAAGGAGAAGGTGAAGTCTGGAGGGTGAATCAGAAGAAGCAGAAGAAGGAGAAGGAGAAGGTGAAGTCTGGAGGGTGAATCAGATGAAGTAGAAGAAGGAGAAGGAGAAGGTGAAGTCTGGAGGGTGAATCAGAAGAAGCAGAAGAAGGAGAAGGAGTAGGTGAAGTCTGGAGGGTGAATCAGAAGAAGCAGAAGAAGGAGAAGGAGAAGGTGAAGTCTGGAGGGTGAATCAGAAGAAGCAGAAGAAGTAGAAGGAGAAGGTGAAGCCTGGAGGGTGAATCAGAAGAAGCAGAATAAGGAGAAGGAGAAGGTGAAGTCAGGAGGGTGAATCAGAAGAAGTAGAAGAAGGAGAAAGAGAAGGTGAAGTCTGGAGGGTGAATCAGAAGAAGTAGAAGAAGGAGAAGGTGAAGTCTGGAGGGTGAATCAGAAGAAGCAGAAGAAGGAGAAGGAGAAGGTGAAGTCTGGAGGGTGAATCAGAAGAAGCAGAAGAAGGAGAAGGAGAAGATGAAGTCTGGAGGGTGAATCAGAAGAAGTAGAAGAAGGAGAAGGAGAAGGTGAGGTATGGAGGGTGAATCAGAAGAAGCAGAAGAAGGAGAAGGAGAAGGTGAAGTCTGGAGGGTGAATCAGAAGAAGCAGAAGAAGGAGAAGGAGAAGGTGTAGTCTGGAGGGTGTATCAGAAGAAGCAGAAGAAGGAGAAGGAGAAGGTGAAGTCTGGAGGGTGAAGCAGAAGAAGCAGAAGAAGGAGAAGGAGAAGGTGAAGTCTGGAGGGTGAATCAGAAGAAGCAGAAGAAGGAGAAGGAGAAGGTGAAGTCAGGAGGGTGAATCAGAAGAAGCAGAAGAAGGAGAAGGAGAAGGTGAAGTCAGGGGGGTGAAGCAGAAGAAGTAGAAGAAGGAGAAGGAGAAGGTGAAGTCAGCAGGGTGAAGCAGAAGAAGCAGAAGAAGGAGAAGGAGAAGGTGAAGTCTGGAGGGTGAATCAGAAGAAGCAGAAGAAGGAGAAGGAGAAGGTGAAGTCAGGAGGGTGAATCAGAAGAAGCAGAAGAAGGAGAAGGAGAAGGTGAAGTCAGGAGGGTGAATCAGAAGAAGCAGAAGAAGGAGAAGGAGAAGGTGAAGTCAGGAGGGTGAATCAGCAGAAGCAGAAGAAGGAGAAGGAGAAGGTGAAGTCAGGAGGGTGAATCAGAAGAAGCAGAAGAAGGAGAAGGAGAAGGTGAAGTCAGGAGGGTGAATCAGAAGAAGCAGAAGAAGGAGAAGGAGAAGGTGAAGTCAGGGGGGTGAAGCAGAAGAAGTAGAAGAAGGAGAAGGAGAAGGTGAATTCAGCAGGGTGAAGCAGAAGAAGCAGAAGAAGGAGAAGGAGAAGGTGAAGTCTGGAGGGTGAATCAGAAGAAGTAGAAGAAGGAGAAGGAGAAGGTGAAGACAGGAGGGTGAAGCAGAAGAAGCAGAAGAAGGAGAAGGAGAAGGTGAAGTCTGGAGGGCGAAGCAGAAGAAGCAGAAGAAGGAGAAGGAGAAGGTGAAGTCTGGAGGGTGAAGCAGAAGAAGCAGAAGAAGGAGAAGGAGAAGGTGAAGTCTGGAGGGTGAATCAGAAGAAGTAGAAGAAGGAGAAGGAGAAGGTGAAGACAGGAGGGTGAAGCAGAAGAAGCAGAAGAAGGAGAAGGAGAAGGTGAAGTCTGGAGGGCGAAGCAGAAGAAGCAGAAGAAGGAGAAGGAGAAGGTGAAGTCTGGAGGGTGAAGCAGAAGAAGCAGAAGAAGGAGAAGGAGAAGGTGAAGTCTGGAGGGTGAATCAGAAGAAGTAGAAGAAGGCGAAGGAGAAGGTGAAGTCAGGAGGGTGAAGCAGAAGAAGCAGAAGAAGGAGAAGGAGAAGGTGAAGTCTGGAGGGTGAAGCAGAAGAAGCAGAAGAAGGAGAAGGAGAAGGTGAAGTCTGGAGGGTGAAGCAGAAGAAGCGGAAGAAGGAGAAGGAGAAGGTGAAGTCAGGAGGGTGAATCAGAAGAAGTAGAAGAAGGAGAAGGAGAAGGTGAAGTCTGGAGGGTGAATCAGAAGAAGTAGAAGAAGGAGAAGGAGAAGGTGAAGTCTGGAGGGAGAATCAGAAGAATTAGAAGAAGGAGAAGGAGAAGGTGAAGTCTGGAGGGTGAATCAGAAGAAGCAGAAGAAGGAGAAGGAGAAGGTGAAGTCTGGAGGGAGAAGCAGAAGAAGTAGAAGAAGGAGAAGGAGAAGGTGAAGTCTGGAGGGTGAATCAGAAGAAGGAGAAGAAGGAGAAGGAGAAGGTGAAGTCTGGAGGGTGAATCAGAAGAAGCAGA
This sequence comes from Somniosus microcephalus, assembly GCF_052327205.1. Taxonomy (NCBI): domain Eukaryota; kingdom Metazoa; phylum Chordata; class Chondrichthyes; order Squaliformes; family Somniosidae; genus Somniosus; species Somniosus microcephalus. Next base: position 562,539 of record NW_028225228.1, on the reverse strand, counting down.
AGAAGGAGAAGGAGAAGGTGACGTTAGGAGGGTGAATCAGAAGAAGTAGAAGAAGGAGAAGGGGAAGGTGTAGACTGGAGGGTGAATCAGAAGAAGGAGAAGAAGGAGAAGGAGAAGGTGAAGTCTGGAGGGTGAATCAGAAGAAGCAGAAGAAGGAGAAGGAGAAGGTGAAGTCTGGAGGGTGAAGCAGAAGAAGTAGAAGAAGGAGAAGGAGAAGGTGAAGTCAGGAGGGCGAATCAGAAGAAGTAGAAGAAGGACAAGGAGAAGGTAAAGTCTGGAGGGTGAATCAGAAGAATCAGAAGAAGGAGAAGGAGAAGGTGAAGTCTGGAGGGTGAATCAGAAGAAGCAGAAGAAAGAGAAGGAGAAGGTGAAGTTTGGAGGGTGAAGTAGAAGAAGCAGAAGAAGGAGAAGGAGAAGGTGAAGACTGGAGGGTGAATCAGAAGAAGGAGAAGAAGGAGAAGGAGAAGGTGAAGTCTGGAGGGTGAATCAGAAGAAGTAGAAGAAGGCGAAGGAGAGGGTGAAGTCTGGAGGGTGAAGCAGAAGAAGCAGAAGAAGGAGAAGGAGAAGGTGAAGTCAGGAGGGTGAATCAGAAGAAGTAGAAGAAGGAGAAGGAGAAGGTGAAGTCTGGAGGGTGAATCAGAAGAAGTAGAAGAAGGAGAAGGAGAAGGTGAAGTCTGGAGGGAGAATCAGAAGAAGTAGAAGAAGGAGAAGGAGAAGGTGAAGTCTGGAGGGTGAATCAGAAGAAGCAGAAGAAGGAGAAGGAGAAGGTGAAGTCTGGAGGGAGAAGCAGAAGAAGTAGAAGAAGGAGAAGGAGAAGGTGAGGTCTGGAGGGTGAATCAGAAGAAGTAGAAGAAGGAGAAGGAGAAGGTGAAGTCTGGAGGGTGAATCAGAAGAAGGAGAAGAAGGAGAAGGAGAAGGTGATGTCTGGAGGGTGAATCAGAAGAAGCAGAAGAAGGATAAGGAGAAGGTGAAGTCAGGAGGGTGAATCAGAAGAAGTAGAAGAAGGAGAAGGAGAAGCTGTAGACTGGAGGGTGAATCAGAAGAAGTAGAAGAAGGAGAAGGAGAAGGTGAAGTCTGGAGGGTGAATCAGAAGAAGCAGAAGAAGGAGAAGGAGAAGGTGAAGTCTGGAGGGTGAATCAGAAGAAGCAGAAGAAGGAGAAGGAGTAGGTGAAGTCTGGAGGGTGAATCAGAAGAAGCAGAAGAAGGAGAAGGTGAAGTCTGGAGGGAGAAGCAGAAGAAGTAGAAGAAGGAGAAGGAGAAGTTGAAGTCTGGAGGGTGAATCAGAAGAAGTAGAAGAAGGAGAAGGAGAAGGTGAAGTCTGGAGGGTGAATCAGAAGAAGGAGAAGAAGGAGAAGGAGAAGGTGAAGTCTGGAGGGTGAATCAGAAGAAGCAGAAGAAGGAGAAGGAGAAGGTGAAGTCAGGAGGGTGAATCAGAAGAAGTAGAAGAAGGAGAAGGAGAAGGTGTAGACTGGAGGTTGAATCAGAAGAAGTAGACGAAGGAGAAGGAGAAGGTGAAGTCTGGAGGGTGAATCAGAAGAAGCAGAAGAAGGAGAAGGAGAAGGTGAAGTCTGGAGGGTGAATCAGATGAAGTAGAAGAAGGAGAAGGAGAAGGTGAAGTCTGGAGGGTGAATCAGAAGAAGCAGAAGAAGGAGAAGGAGTAGGTGAAGTCTGGAGGGTGAATCAGAAGAAGCAGAAGAAGGAGAAGGAGAAGGTGAAGTCTGGAGGGTGAATCAGAAGAAGCAGAAGAAGTAGAAGGAGAAGGTGAAGCCTGGAGGGTGAATCAGAAGAAGCAGAATAAGGAGAAGGAGAAGGTGAAGTCAGGAGGGTGAATCAGAAGAAGTAGAAGAAGGAGAAGGAGAAGGTGAAGTCTGGAGGGTGAATCAGAAGAAGTAGAAGAAGGAGAAGGTGAAGTCTGGAGGGTGAATCAGAAGAAGCAGAAGAAGGAGAAGGAGAAGGTGAAGTCTGGAGGGTGAATCAGAAGAAGCAGAAGAAGGAGAAGGAGAAGATGAAGTCTGGAGGGTGAATCAGAAGAAGTAGAAGAAGGAGAAGGAGAAGGTGAGGTATGGAGGGTGAATCAGAAGAAGCAGAAGAAGGAGAAGGAGAAGGTGAAGTCTGGAGGGTGAATCAGAAGAAGCAGAAGAAGGAGAAGGAGAAGGTGTAGTCTGGAGGGTGAATCAGAAGAAGCAGAAGAAGGAGAAGGAGAAGGTGAAGTCTGGAGGGTGAAGCAGAAGAAGCAGAAGAAGGAGAAGGAGAAGGTGAAGTCTGGAGGGTGAATCAGAAGAAGCAGAAGAAGGAGAAGGAGAAGGTGAAGTCAGGAGGGTGAATCAGAAGAAGCAGAAGAAGGAGAAGGAGAAGGTGAAGTCAGGGGGTGAAGCAGAAGAAGTAGAAGAAGGAGAAGGAGAAGGTGAAGTCAGCAGGGTGAAGCAGAAGAAGCAGAAGAAGGAGAAGGAGAAGGTGAAGTCTGGAGGGTGAATCAGAAGAAGCAGAAGAAGGAGAAGGAGAAGGTGAAGTCAGGAGCGTGAATCAGAAGAAGCAGAAGAAGGAGAAGGAGAAGGTGAAGTCAGGAGGGTGAATCAGAAGAAGCAGAAGAAGGAGAAGGAGAAGGTGAAGTCAGGAGGGTGAATCAGAAGAAGCAGAAGAAGGAGAAGGAGAAGGTGAAGTCAGGAGGGTGAATCAGAAGAAGCAGAAGAAGGAGAAGGAGAAGGTGAAGTCAGGAGGGTGAATCAGAAGAAGCAGAAGAAGGAGAAGGAGAAGGTGAAGTCAGGGGGTGAAGCAGAAGAAGTAGAAGAAGGAGAAGGAGAAGGTGAATTCAGCAGGGTGAAGCAGAAGAAGCAGAAGAAGGAGAAGGAGAAGGTGAAGTCTGGAGGGTGAATCAGAAGAAGTAGAAGAAGGAGAAGGAGAAGGTGAAGACAGGAGGGTGAAGCAGAAGAAGCAGAAGAAGGAGAAGGAGAAGGTGAAGTCTGGAGGGCGAAGCAGAAGAAGCAGAAGAAGGAGAAGGAGAAGGTGAAGTCTGGAGGGTGAAGCAGAAGAAGCAGAAGAAGGAGAAGGAGAAGGTGAAGTCTGGAGGGTGAATCAGAAGAAGTAGAAGAAGGAGAAGGAGAAGGTGAAGACAGGAGGGTGAAGCAGAAGAAGCAGAAGAAGGAGAAGGAGAAGGTGAAGTCTGGAGGGCGAAGCAGAAGAAGCAGAAGAAGGAGAAGGAGAAGGTGAAGTCTGGAGGGTGAAGCAGAAGAAGCAGAAGAAGGAGAAGGAGAAGGTGAAGTCTGGAGGGTGAATCAGAAGAAGTAGAAGAAGGCGAAGGAGAAGGTGAAGTCAGGAGGGTGAAGCAGAAGAAGCAGAAGAAGGAGAAGGAGAAGGTGAAGTCTGGAGGGTGAAGCAGAAGAAGCAGAAGAAGGAGAAGGAGAAGGTGAAGTCTGGAGGGTGAAGCAGAAGAAGCGGAAGAAGGAGAAGGAGAAGGTGAAGTCAGGAGGGTGAATCAGAAGAAGTAGAAGAAGGAGAAGGAGAAGGTGAAGTCTGGAGGGTGAATCAGAAGAAGTAGAAGAAGGAGAAGGAGAAGGTGAAGTCTGGAGGGAGAATCAGAAGAATTAGAAGAAGGAGAAGGAGAAGGTGAAGTCTGGAGGGTGAATCAGAAGAAGCAGAAGAAGGAGAAGGAGAAGGTGAAGTCTGGAGGGAGAAGCAGAAGAAGTAGAAGAAGGAGAAGGAGAAGGTGAAGTCTGGAGGGTGAATCAGAAGAAGGAGAAGAAGGAGAAGGAGAAGGTGAAGTCTGGAGGGTGAATCAGAAGAAGCAGAAGAAGGAGAAGGAGAAGGTGACGTTAGGAGGGTGAATCAGAAGAAGTAGAAGAAGGAGAAGGGGAAGGTGTAGACTGGAGGGTGAATCAGAAGAAGGAGAAGAAGGAGAAGGAGAAGGTGAAGTCTGGAGGGTGAATCAGAAGAAGCAGAAGAAGGAGAAGGAGAAGGTGAAGTCTGGAGGGTGAAGCAGAAGAAGTAGAAGAAGGAGAAGGAGAAGGTGAAGTCAGGAGGGCGAATCAGAAGAAGTAGAAGAAGGACAAGGAGAAGGTAAAGTCTGGAGGGTGAATCAGAAGAATCAGAAGAAGGAGAAGGAGAAGGTGAAGTCTGGAGGGTGAATCAGAAGAAGCAGAAGAAAGAGAAGGAGAAGGTGAAGTCTGGAGGGTGAAGTAGAAGAAGCAGAAGAAGGAGAAGGAGAAGGTGAAGACTGGAGGGTGAATCAGAAGAAGGAGAAGAAGGAGAAGGAGAAGGTGAAGTCTGGAGGGTGAATCAGAAGAAGCAGAAGAAGGAGAAGGAGAAGGTGACGTCAGGAGGGTGAATCAGAAGAAGCAGAAGAAGGAGAAGGAGAAGGTGAAGTCAGGGGGGTGAAGCAGAAGAAGTAGAAGAAGGAGAAGGAGAAGGTGAAGTCAGCAGGGTGAAGCAGAAGAAGCAGAAGAAGGAGAAGGAGAAGGTGAAGTCTGGAGGGTGAATCAGAAGAAGCAGAAGAAGGAGAAGGAGAAGGTGAAGTCAGGAGCGTGAATCAGAAGAAGCAGAAGAAGGAGAAGGAGAAGGTGAAGTCAGGAGGGTGAATCAGAAGAAGCAGAAGAAGGAGAAGGAGAAGGTGAAGTCAGGAGGGTGAATCAGAAGAAGCAGAAGAAGGAGAAGGAGAAGGTGAAGTCAGGAGGGTGAATCAGAAGAAGCAGAAGAAGGAGAAGGAGAAGGTGAAGTCAGGAGGGTGAATCAGAAGAAGCAGAAGAAGGAGAAGGAGAAGGTGAAGTCAGGGGGGTGAAGCAGAAGAAGTAGAAGAAGGAGAAGGAGAAGGTGAATTCAGCAGGGTGAAGCAGAAGAAGCAGAAGAAGGAGAAGGAGAAGGTGAAGTCTGGAGGGTGAATCAGAAGAAGTAGAAGAAGGAGAAGGAGAAGGTGAAGACAGGAGGGTGAAGCAGAAGAAGCAGAAGAAGGAGAAGGAGAAGGTGAAGTCTGGAGGGCGAAGCAGAAGAAGCAGAAGAAGGAGAAGGAGAAGGTGAAGTCTGGAGGGTGAAGCAGAAGAAGCAGAAGAAGGAGAAGGAGAAGGTGAAGTCTGGAGGGTGAATCAGAAGAAGTAGAAGAAGGAGAAGGAGAAGGTGAAGACAGGAGGGTGAAGCAGAAGAAGCAGAAGAAGGAGAAGGAGAAGGTGAAGTCTGGAGGGCGAAGCAGAAGAAGCAGAAGAAGGAGAAGGAGAAGGTGAAGTCTGGAGGGTGAAGCAGAAGAAGCAGAAGAAGGAGAAGGAGAAGGTGAAGTCTGGAGGGTGAATCAGAAGAAGTAGAAGAAGGCGAAGGAGAAGGTGAAGTCAGGAGGGTGAAGCAGAAGAAGCAGAAGAAGGAGAAGGAGAAGGTGAAGTCTGGAGGGTGAAGCAGAAGAAGCAGAAGAAGGAGAAGGAGAAGGTGAAGTCTGGAGGGTGAAGCAGAAGAAGCGGAAGAAGGAGAAGGAGAAGGTGAAGTCAGGAGGGTGAATCAGAAGAAGTAGAAGAAGGAGAAGGAGAAGGTGAAGTCTGGAGGGTGAATCAGAAGAAGTAGAAGAAGGAGAAGGAGAAGGTGAAGTCTGGAGGGAGAATCAGAAGAATTAGAAGAAGGAGAAGGAGAAGGTGAAGTCTGGAGGGTGAATCAGAAGAAGCAGAAGAAGGAGAAGGAGAAGGTGAAGTCTGGAGGGAGAAGCAGAAGAAGTAGAAGAAGGAGAAGGAGAAGGTGAAGTCTGGAGGGTGAATCAGAAGAAGGAGAAGAAGGAGAAGGAGAAGGTGAAGTCTGGAGGGTGAATCAGAAGAAGCAGAAGAAGGAGAAGGAGAAGGTGACGTTAGGAGGGTGAATCAGAAGAAGTAGAAGAAGGAGAAGGGGAAGGTGTAGACTGGAGGGTGAATCAGAAGAAGGAGAAGAAGGAGAAGGAGAAGGTGAAGTCTGGAGGGTGAATCAGAAGAAGCAGAAGAAGGAGAAGGAGAAGGTGAAGTCTGGAGGGTGAAGCAGAAGAAGTAGAAGAAGGAGAAGGAGAAGGTGAAGTCAGGAGGGCGAATCAGAAGAAGTAGAAGAAGGACAAGGAGAAGGTAAAGTCTGGAGGGTGAATCAGAAGAATCAGAAGAAGGAGAAGGAGAAGGTGAAGTCTGGAGGGTGAATCAGAAGAAGCAGAAGAAAGAGAAGGAGAAGGTGAAGTCTGGAGGGTGAAGTAGAAGAAGCAGAAGAAGGAGAAGGAGAAGGTGAAGACTGGAGGGTGAATCAGAAGAAGGAGAAGAAGGAGAAGGAGAAGGTGAAGTCTGGAGGGTGAATCAGAAGAAGTAGAAGAAGGAGAAGGAGAAGGTGAAGTCTGGAGGGTGAATCAGAAGAAGTAGAAGAAGGAGAAGGAGAAGGTGAAGTCTGGAGGGTGAATCAGAAGAAGCAGAAGAAGGAGAAGGAGAAGGTGAAGTCTGGAGGGTGAATCAGAAGAAGCAGAAGAAGGAGAAGGAGAAGATGAAGTCTGGAGGGTGAATCAGAAGAAGTAGAAGAAGGAGAAGGAGAAGGTGAGGTATGGAGGGTGAATCAGAAGAAGCAGAAGAAGGAGAAGGAGAAGGTGAAGTCTGGAGGGTGAATCAGAAGAAGCAGAAGAAGGAGAAGGAGAAGGTGAAGTCTGGAGGGTGAATCAGAAGAAGCAGAAGAAGGTGAAGGAGAAGGTGAAGTCAGGAGGGTGAATCAGAAGAAGCAGAAGAAGGAGAAGGAGAAGGTGAAGTCTGGAGGGTGAATCAGAAGAAGCAGAAGAAGGAGAAGGAGAAGGTGAAGTCAGGAGGGTGAATCAGAAGAAGCAGAAGAAGGAGAAGGAGAAGGTGAAGTCAGGGGGGTGAAGCAGAAGAAGTAGAAGAAGGAGAAGGAGAAGGTGAAGTCAGCAGGGTGAAGCAGAAGAAGCAGAAGAAGGAGAAGGAGAAGGTGAAGTCTGGAGGGTGAATCAGAAGAAGCAGAAGAAGGAGAAGGAGAAGGTGAAGTCAGGAGGGTGAATCAGAAGAAGCAGAAGAAGGAGAAGGAGAAGGTGAAGTCAGGAGGGTGAATCAGAAGAAGCAGAAGAAGGAGAAGGAGAAGGTGAAGTCAGGAGGGTGAATCAGAAGAAGCAGAAGAAGGAGAAGGAGATGGTGAAGTCAGGAGGGTGAATCAGAAGAAGCAGAAGAAGGAGAAGGAGAAGGTGAAGTCAGGAGGGTGAATCAGAAGAAGCAGAAGAAGGAGAAGGAGAAGGTGCAGTCAGGGGGTGAAGCAGAAGAAGTAAAAGAAGGAGAAGGAGAAGGTGAAATCAGCAGGGTGAAGCAGAAGAAGCAGAAGAAGGAGAAGGAGAAGGTGAAGTCTGGAGGGCGCAGCAGAAGAAGCAGAAGAAGGAGAAGGAGAAGGTGAAGTCTGGAGGGTGAAGCAGAAGAAGCAGAAGAAGGAGAAGGAGAAGGTGAAGTCTGGAGGGTGAATCAGAAGAAGTAGAAGAAGGAGAAGGAGAAGGTGAAGACAGGAGGGTGAAGCAGAAGAAGCAGAAGAAGGAGAAGGAGAAGGTGAAGTCTGGAGGGCGAAGCAGAAGAAGCAGAAGAAGGAGAAGGAGAAGGTGAAGTCAGGAGGGTGAATCAGAAGAAGTAGAAGAAGGAGAAGGAGAAGGTGAAGTCTGGAGGGTGAATCAGAAGAAGTAGAAGAAGGAGAAGGAGAAGGTGAAGACAGGAGGGTGAAGCAGAAGAAGCAGAAGAAGGAGAAGGAGAAGGTGAAGTCAGGAGGGTGAATCAGAAGAAGTAGAAGAAGGAGAAGGAGAAGGTGAAGTCTGGAGGGTGAATCAGAAGAAGTAGAAGAAGGAGAAGGAGAAGGTGAAGTCTGGAGGGAGAATCAGAAGAAGTAGAAGAAGGAGAAGGAGAAGGTGAAGTCTGGAGGGTGAATCAGAAGAAGCAGAAGAAGGAGAAGGAGAAGGTGAAGTCTGGAGGGAGAAGCAGAAGAAGTAGAAGAAGGAGAAGGAGAAGGTGAGGTCTGGAGGGTGAATCAGAAGAAGTAGAAGAAGGAGAAGGAGAAGGTGAAGTCTGGAGGGTGAATCAGAAGAAGGAGAAGAAGGAGAAGGAGAAGGTGAAGTCTGGAGGGTGAATCAGAAGAAGCAGAAGAAGGATAAGGAGAAGGTGAAGTCAGGAGGGTGAATCAGAAGAAGTAGAAGAAGGAGAAGGAGAAGCTGTAGACTGGAGGGTGAATCAGAAGAAGTAGAAGAAGGAGAAGGAGAAGGTGAAGTCTGGAGGGTGAATCAGAAGAAGCAGAAGAAGGAGAAGGAGAAGGTGAAGTCTGGAGGGTGAATCAGAAGAAGCAGAAGAAGGAGAAGGAGTAGGTGAAGTCTGGAGGGTGAATCAGAAGAAGCAGAAGAAGGAGAAGGTGAAGTCTGGAGGGAGAAGCAGAAGAAGTAGAAGAAGGAGAAGGAGAAGTTGAAGTCTGGAGGGTGAATCAGAAGAAGTAGAAGAAGGAGAAGGAGAAGGTGAAGTCTGGAGGGTGAATCAGAAGAAGGAGAAGAAGGAGAAGGAGAAGGTGAAGTCTGGAGGGTGAATCAGAAGAAGCAGAAGAAGGAGAAGGAGAAGGTGAAGTCAGGAGGGTGAATCAGAAGAAGTAGAAGAAGGAGAAGGAGAAGGTGTAGACTGGAGGTTGAATCAGAAGAAGTAGACGAAGGAGAAGGAGAAGGTGAAGTCTGGAGGGTGAATCAGTAGAAGCAGAAGAAGGAGAAGGAGAAGGTGAAGTCTGGAGGGTGAATCAGATGAAGTAGAAGAAGGAGAAGGAGAAGGTGAAGTCTGGAGGGTGAATCAGAAGAAGCAGAAGAAGGAGAAGGAGTAGGTGAAGTCTGGAGGGTGAATCAGAAGAAGCAGAAGAAGGAGAAGGAGAAGGTGAAGTCTGGAGGGTGAATCAGAAGAAGCAGAAGAAGTAGAAGGAGAAGGTGAAGCCTGGAGGGTGAATCAGAAGAAGCAGAATAAGGAGAAGGAGAAGGTGAAGTCAGGAGGGTGAATCAGAAGAAGTAGAAGAAGGAGAAGGAGAAGGTGAAGTCTGGAGGGTGAATCAGAAGAAGTAGAAGGAGAAGGTGAAGTCTGGAGGGTGAATCAGAAGAAGCAGAAGAAGGAGAAGGAGAAGGTGAAGTCTGGAGGGTGAATCAGAAGAAGCAGAAGAAGGAGAAGGAGAAGATGAAGTCTGGAGGGTGAATCAGAAGAAGTAGAAGAAGGAGAAGGAGAAGGTGAGGTATGGAGGGTGAATCAGAAGAAGCAGAAGAAGGAGAAGGAGAAGGTGAAGTCTGGAGGGTGAATCAGAAGAAGCAGAAGAAGGAGAAGGAGAAGGTGTAGTCTGGAGGGTGAATCAGAAGAAGCAGAAGAAGGAGAAGGAGAAGGTGAAGTCTGGAGGGTGAAGCAGAAGAAGCAGAAGAAGGAGAAGGAGAAGGTGAAGTCTGGAGGGTGAATCAGAAGAAGCAGAAGAAGGAGAAGGAGAAGGTGAAGTCAGGAGGGTGAATCAGAAGAAGCAGAAGAAGGAGAAGGAGAAGGTGAAGTCAGGGGGGTGAAGCAGAGGAAGTAGAAGAAGGAGAAGGAGAAGGTGAAGTCAGCAGGGTGAAGCAGAAGAAGCAGAAGAAGGAGAAGGAGAAGGTGAAGTCTGGAGGGTGAATCAGAAGAAGCAGAAGAAGGAGAAGGAGAAGGTGAAGTCAGGAGGGTGAATCAGAAGAAGCAGAAGAAGGAGAAGGAGAAGGTGAAGTCAGGAGGGTGAATCAGAAGAAGCAGAAGAAGGAGAAGGAGAAGGTGAAGTCAGGAGGGTGAATCAGAAGAAGCAGAAGAAGGAGAAGGAGAAGGTGAAGTCAGGAGGGTGAATCAGAAGAAGCAGAAGAAGGAGAAGGAGAAGGTGAAGTCAGGAGGGTGAATCAGAAGAAGCAGAAGAAGGAGAAGGAGAAGGTGAAGTCAGGGGGGTGAAGCAGAAGAAGTAGAAGAAGGAGAAGGAGAAGGTGAATTCAGCAGGGTGAAGCAGAAGAAGCAGAAGAAGGAGAAGGAGAAGGTGAAGTCTGGAGGGTGAATCAGAAGAAGTAGAAGAAGGAGAAGGAGAAGGTGAAGACAGGAGGGTGAAGCAGAAGAAGCAGAAGAAGGAGAAGGAGAAGGTGAAGTCTGGAGGGCGAAGCAGAAGAAGCAGAAGAAGGAGAAGGAGAAGGTGAAGTCTGGAGGGTGAAGCAGAAGAAGCAGAAGAAGGAGAAGGAGAAGGTGAAGTCTGGAGGGTGAATCAGAAGAAGTAGAAGAAGGAGAAGGAGAAGGTGAAGACAGGAGGGTGAAGCAGAAGAAGCAGAAGAAGGAGAAGGAGAAGGTGAAGTCTGGAGGGCGAAGCAGAAGAAGCAGAAGAAGGAGAAGGAGAAGGTGAAGTCTGGAGGGTGAAGCAGAAGAAGCAGAAGAAGGAGAAGGAGAAGGTGAAGTCTGGAGGGTGAATCAGAAGAAGTAGAAGAAGGCGAAGGAGAAGGTGAAGTCAGGAGGGTGAAGCAGAAGAAGCAGAAGAAGGAGAAGGAGAAGGTGAAGTCTGGAGGGTGAAGCAGAAGAAGCAGAAGAAGGAGAAGGAGAAGGTGAAGTCTGTAGGGTGAAGCAGAAGAAGCGGAAGAAGGAGAAGGAGAAGGTGAAGTCAGGAGGGTGAATCAGAAGAAGTAGAAGAAGGAGAAGGAGAAGGTGAAGTCTGGAGGGTGAATCAGAAGAAGTAGAAGAAGGAGAAGGAGAAGGTGAAGTCTGGAGGGAGAATCAGAAGAATTAGAAGAAGGAGAAGGAGAAGGTGAAGTCTGGAGGGTGAATCAGAAGAAGCAGAAGAAGGAGAAGGAGAAGGTGAAGTCTGGAGGGAGAAGCAGAAGAAGTAGAAGAAGGAGAAGGAGAAGGTGAAGTCTGGAGGGTGAATCAGAAGAAGGAGAAGAAGGAGAAGGAGAAGGTGAAGTCTGGAGGGTGAATCAGAAGAAGCAGAAGAAGGAGAAGGAGAAGGTGACGTTAGGAGGGTGAATCAGAAGAAGTAGAAGAAGGAGAAGGGGAAGGTGTAGACTGGAGGGTGAATCAGAAGAAGGAGAAGAAGGAGAAGGAGAAGGTGAAGTCTGGAGGGTGAATCAGAAGAAGCAGAAGAAGGAGAAGGAGAAGGTGAAGTCTGGAGGGTGAAGCAGAAGAAGTAGAAGAAGGAGAAGGAGAAGGTGAAGTCAGGAGGGCGAATCAGAAGAAGTAGAAGAAGGACAAGGAGAAGGTAAAGTCTGGAGGGTGAATCAGAAGAATCAGAAGAAGGAGAAGGAGAAGGTGAAGTCTGGAGGGTGAATCAGAAGAAGCAGAAGAAAGAGAAGGAGAAGGTGAAGTCTGGAGGGTGAAGTAGAAGAAGCAGAAGAAGGAGAAGGAGAAGGTGAAGACTGGAGGGTGAATCAGAAGAAGGAGAAGAAGGAGAAGGAGAAGGTGAAGTCTGGAGGGTGAATCAGAAGAAGTAGAAGAAGGAGAAGGAGAAGGTGAAGTCTGGAGGGTGAATCAGAAGAAGTAGAAGAAGGAGAAGGAGAAGGTGAAGTCTGGAGGGTGAATCAGAAGAAGCAGAAGAAGGAGAAGGAGAAGGTGAAGTCTGGAGGGTGAATCAGAAGAAGCAGAAGAAGGAGAAGGAGAAGATGAAGTCTGGAGGGTGAATCAGAAGAAGTAGAAGAAGGAGAAGGAGAAGGTGAGGTATGGAGGGTGAATCAGAAGAAGCAGAAGAAGGAGAAGGAGAAGGTGAAGTCTGGAGGGTGAATCAGAAGAAGCAGAAGAAGGAGAAGGAGAAGGTGAAGTCTGGAGGGTGAATCAGAAGAAGCAGAAGAAGGTGAAGGAGAAGGTGAAGTCAGGAGGGTGAATCAGAAGAAGCAGAAGAAGGAGAAGGAGAAGGTGAAGTCTGGAGGGTGAATCAGAAGAAGCAGAAGAAGGAGAAGGAGAAGGTGAAGTCAGGAGGGTGAATCAGAAGAAGCAGAAGAAGGAGAAGGAGAAGGTGAAGTCAGGGGGGTGAAGCAGAAGAAGTAGAAGAAGGAGAAGGAGAAGGTGAAGTCAGCAGGGTGAAGCAGAAGAAGCAGAAGAAGGAGAAGGAGAAGGTGAAGTCTGGAGGGTGAATCAGAAGAAGCAGAAGAAGGAGAAGGAGAAGGTGAAGTCAGGAGGGTGAATCAGAAGAAGCAGAAGAAGGAGAAGGAGAAGGTGAAGTCAGGAGGGTGAATCAGAAGAAGCAGAAGAAGGAGAAGGAGAAGGTGAAGTCAGGAGGGTGAATCAGAAGAAGCAGAAGAAGGAGAAGGAGATGGTGAAGTCAGGAGGGTGAATCAGAAGAAGCAGAAGAAGGAGAAGGAGAAGGTGAAGTCAGGAGGGTGAATCAGAAGAAGCAGAAGAAGGAGAAGGAGAAGGTGCAGTCAGGGGGTATAGCAGAAGAAGTAGAAGAAGGAGAAGGAGAAGGTGAAATCAGCAGGGTGAAGCAGAAGAAGCAGAAGAAGGAGAAGGAGAAGGTGAAGTCTGGAGGGCGCAGCAGAAGAAGCAGAAGAAGGAGAAGGAGAAGGTGAAGTCTGGAGGGTGAAGCAGAAGAAGCAGAAGAAGGAGAAGGAGAAGGTGAAGTCTGGAGGGTGAATCAGAAGAAGTAGAAGAAGGAGAAGGAGAAGGTGAAGACAGGAGGGTGAAGCAGAAGAAGCAGAAGAAGGAGAAGGAGAAGGTGAAGTCTGGAGGGCGAAGCAGAAGAAGCAGAAGAAGGAGAAGGAGAAGGTGAAGTCAGGAGGGTGAATCAGAAGAAGTAGAAGAAGGAGAAGGAGAAGGTGAAGTCTGGAGGGTGAATCAGAAGAAGTAGAAGAAGGAGAAGGAGAAGGTGAAGACAGGAGGGTGAAGCAGAAGAAGCAGAAGAAGGAGAAGGAGAAGGTGAAGTCTGGAGGGCGAAGCAGAAGAAGCAGAAGAAGGAGAAGGAGAAGGTGAAGTCAGGAGGGTGAATCAGAAGAAGTAGAAGAAGGAAAAGGAGAAGGTGAAGTCTTGAGGGTGAATCAGAAGAAGCAGAAGAAGGAGAAGGAGAAGGTGAAGACAGGAGGGTGAAGCAGAAGAAGCAGAAGAAGGAGAAGGAGAAGGTGAAGTCTGGAGGGCGAAGCAGAAGAAGCAGAAGAAGGAGAAGGAGAAGGTGAAGTCTGGAGGGTGAATCAGAAGAAGCAGAAGAAGGAGAAGGAGAAGGTGAAGTCAGGAGGGTGAATCAGAAGAAGCAGAAGAAGGAGAAGGAGAAGGTGAAGTCAGGAGGGTGAATCAGAAGAAGCAGAAGAAGGAGAAGGAGAAGGTGAAGTCAGGAGGGTGAATCAGAAGACGCAGAAGAAGGAGAAGGAGAAGGTGAAGTCAGGAGGGTGAATCAGAAGAAGCAGAAGAAGGAGAAGGAGAAGGTGAAGTCAGGAGGGTGAATCAGAAGAAGCAGAAGAAGGAGAAGGAGAAGGTGCAGTCAGGGGTGTGAAGCAGAAGAAGTAGAAGAAGGAGAAGGAGAAGGTGAAGTCAGCAGGGTGAAGCAGAAGAAGCAGAAGAAGGAGAAGGAGAAGGTGATGTCTGGAGGGCGCAGCAGAAGAAGCAGAAGAAGGAGAAGGAGAAGGTGAAGTCTGGAGGGTGAAGCAGAAGAAGCAGAAGAAGGAGAAGGAGAAGGTGAAGTCTGGAGGGTGAATCAGAAGAAGTAGAAGAAGGAGAAGGAGAAGGTGAAGACAGGAGGGTGAAGCAGAAGACGCAGAAGAAGGAGAAGGAGAAGGTGAAGTCTGGAGGGCGAAGCAGAAGAAGCAGAAGAAGGAGAAGGAGAAGGTGAAGTCAGGAGGGTGAATCAGAAGAAGTAGATAAGGAGAAGGAGAAGGTGAAGTCTGGAGGCTGAATCAGAAGAAGTAGAAGAAGGAGAAGGAGAAGGTGAAGACAGGAGGGTGAAGCAGAAGAAGCAGAAGAAGGAGAAGGAGAAGGTGAAGTCTGGAGGGCGATGCAGAAGAAGCAGAAGAAGGAGAAGGAGAAGGTGAAGTCAGGAGGGTGAATCAGAAGAAGTAGAAGAAGGAGAAGGAGAAGGTGAAGTCTGGAGGGTGAATCAGAAGAAGTAGAAGAAGGAGAAGGAGAAGGTGAAGACAGGAGGGTGAAGCAGAAGAAGCAGAAGAAGGAGAAGGAGAAGGTGAAGTCTGGAGGGCGAAGCAGAAGAAGCAGAAGAAGGAGAAGGAGAAGGTGAAGTCAGGAGGGTGAATCAGAAGAAGTAGAAGAAGGAGAAGGAGAAGGTGAAGTCTGGAGGGTGAATCAGAAGAAGTAGAAGAAGGAGAAGGAGAAGGTGAAGTCTGGAGGGAGAATCAGAAGAAGTAGAAGAAGGAGAAGGAGAAGGTGAAGTCTGGAGGGTGAATCAGAAGAAGCAGAAGAAGGAGAAGGAGAAGGTGAAGTCTGGAGGGAAAAGCAGAAGAAGTAGAAGAAGGAGAAGGAGAAGGTGAAGTCTGGAGGGTGAATCAGAAGAAGTAGAAGAAGGAGAAGGAGAAGGTGAAGTCTGGAGGGTGAATCAGAAGAAGGAGAAGAAGGAGAAGGAGAAGGTGAAGTCTGGAGGGTGAATCAGAAGAAGCAGAAGAAGGAGAAGGAGAAGGTGAAGTCAGGAGGGTGAATCAGAAGAAGTAGAAGAAGGAGAAGGAGAAGGTGTAGACTGGAGGGTGAATCAGAAGAAGTAGACGAAGGAGAAGGAGAAGGTGAAGTCTGGAGGGTGAATCAGAAGATGCAGAAGAAGGAGAAGGAGAAGGTGAAGTCTGGAGGGTGAATCAGAAGAAGTAGAAGAAGGAGAAGGAGAAGGTGAAGTCTGGAGGGTGAATCAGAAGAAGCAGAAGAAGGAGAAGGAGAAGGTGAAGTTTGGAGGGTGAATCAGAAGAAGCAGAAGAAGGAGAAGGAGAAGGTGAAGTCTGGAGGGTGAATCAGAAGAAGCAGAAGAAGTAGAAGGAGAAGGTGAAGCCTGGAAGGTGAATCAGAAGAAGCAGAATAAGGAGAAGGAGAAGGTGAAGTCAGGAGGGTGAATCAGAAGAAGTAGAAGAAGGAGAAGGAGAAGGTGAAGTCTGGAGGGTGAATCAGAAGAAGTAGAAGAAGGAGAAGGAGAAGGTGAAGTCTGGAGGGTGAATCAGAAGAAGCAGAAGAAGGAGAAGGAGAAGGTGAAGTCTGGAGGGTGAATCAGAAGAAGCAGAAGAAGGAGAAGGAGAAGATGAAGTCTGGAGGGTGAATCAGAAGAAGTAGAAGAAGGAGAAGGAGAAGGTGAGGTATGGAGGGTGAATCAGAAGAAGCAGAAGAAGGAGAAGGAGAAGGTGAAGTCTGGAGGGTGAATCAGAAGAAGCAGAAGAAGGAGAAGGAAAAGGTGTAGTCTGGAGGGTGAATCAGAAGAAGCAGAAGAAGGAGAAGGAGAAGGTGAAGTCAGGAGGGTGAATCAGAAGAAGCAGAAGAAGGAGAAGGAGAAGGTGAAGTCTGGAGGGTGAATCAGAAGAAGCAGAAGAAGGAGAAGGAGAAGGTGAAGTCAGGAGGTTGAATCAGAAGAAGCAGAAGAAGGAGAAGGAGAAGGTGAAGTCAGGGGGGTGAAGCAGAAGAAGTAGAAGAAGGAGAAGGAGAAGGTGAAGTCAGCAGGGTGAAGCAGAAGAAGCAGAAGAAGGAGAAGGAGAAGGTGAAGTCTGGAGGGTGAATCAGAAGAAGCAGAAGAAGGAGAAGGAGAAGGTGAAGTCAGGAGGGTGAATCAGAAGAAGCAGAAGAAGGAGAAGGAGAAGGTGAAGTCAGGAGGGTGAATCAGAAGAAGCAGAAGAAGGAGAAGGAGAAGGTGAAGTCTGGAGGGTGAATCAGAAGAAGTAGAAGAAGGAGAAGGAGAAGGTGAAGACAGGAGGGTGAAGCAGAAGAAGCAGAAGAAGGAGAAGGAGAAGGTGAAGTCTGGAGGGCGAAGCAGAAGAAGCAGAAGAAGGAGAAGGAGAAGGTGAAGTCTGGAGGGTGAAGCAGAAGAAGCAGAAGAAGGAGAAGGAGAAGGTGAAGTCTGGAGGGTGAATCAGAAGAAGTAGAAGAAGGAGAAGGAGAAGGTGAAGACAGGAGGGTGAAGCAGAAGAAGCAGAAGAAGGAGAAGGAGAAGGTGAAGTCTGGAGGGCGAAGCAGAAGAAGCAGAAGAAGGAGAAGGAGAAGGTGAAGTCTGGAGGGTGAAGCAGAAGAAGCAGAAGAAGGAGAAGGAGAAGGTGAAGTCTGGAGGGTGAATCAGAAGAAGTAGAAGAAGGCGAAGGAGAAGGTGAAGTCAGGAGGGTGAAGCAGAAGAAGCAGAAGAAGGAGAAGGAGAAGGTGAAGTCTGGAGGGTGAAGCAGAAGAAGCAGAAGAAGGAGAAGGAGAAGGTGAAGTCTGGAGGGTGAAGCAGAAGAAGCGGAAGAAGGAGAAGGAGAAGGTGAAGTCAGGAGGGTGAATCAGAAGAAGTAGAAGAAGGAGAAGGAGAAGGTGAAGTCTGGAGGGTGAATCAGAAGAAGTAGAAGAAGGAGAAGGAGAAGGTGAAGTCTGGAGGGAGAATCAGAAGAATTAGAAGAAGGAGAAGGAGAAGGTGAAGTCTGGAGGGTGAATCAGAAGAAGCAGAAGAAGGAGAAGGAGAAGGTGAAGTCTGGAGGGAGAAGCAGAAGAAGTAGAAGAAGGAGAAGGAGAAGGTGAAGTCTGGAGGGTGAATCAGAAGAAGGAGAAGAAGGAGAAGGAGAAGGTGAAGTCTGGAGGGTGAATCAGAAGAAGCAGAAGAAGGAGAAGGAGAAGGTGACGTTAGGAGGGTGAATCAGAAGAAGTAGAAGAAGGAGAAGGGGAAGTGTAGACTGGAGGGTGAATCAGAAGAAGGAGAAGAAGGAGAAGGAGAAGGTGAAGTCTGGAGGGTGAATCAGAAGAAGCAGAAGAAGGAGAAGGAGAAGGTGAAGTCTGGAGGGTGAAGCAGAAGAAGTAGAAGAAGGAGAAGGAGAAGGTGAAGTCAGGAGGGCGAATCAGAAGAAGTAGAAGAAGGACAAGGAGAAGGTAAAGTCTGGAGGGTGAATCAGAAGAATCAGAAGAAGGAGAAGGAGAAGGTGAAGTCTGGAGGGTGAATCAGAAGAAGCAGAAGAAAGAGAAGGAGAAGGTGAAGTCTGGAGGGTGAAGTAGAAGAAGCAGAAGAAGGAGAAGGAGAAGGTGAAGACTGGAGGGTGAATCAGAAGAAGGAGAAGAAGGAGAAGGAGAAGGTGAAGTCTGGAGGGTGAATCAGAAGAAGTAGAAGAAGGAGAAGGAGAAGGTGAAGTCTGGAGGGTGAATCAGAAGAAGTAGAAGAAGGAGAAGGAGAAGGTGAAGTCTGGAGGGTGAATCAGAAGAAGCAGAAGAAGGAGAAGGAGAAGGTGAAGTCTGGAGGGTGAATCAGAAGAAGCAGAAGAAGGAGAAGGAGAAGATGAAGTCTGGAGGGTGAATCAGAAGAAGTAGAAGAAGGAGAAGGAGAAGGTGAGGTATGGAGGGTGAATCAGAAGAAGCAGAAGAAGGAGAAGGAGAAGGTGAAGTCTGGAGGGTGAATCAGAAGAAGCAGAAGAAGGAGAAGGAGAAGGTGAAGTCTGGAGGGTGAATCAGAAGAAGCAGAAGAAGGTGAAGGAGAAGGTGAAGTCAGAAGGGTGAATCAGAAGAAGCAGAAGAAGGAGAAGGAGAAGGTGAAGTCTGGAGGGTGAATCAGAAGAAGCAGAAGAAGGAGAAGGAGAAGGTGAAGTCAGGAGGGTGAATCAGAAGAAGCAGAAGAAGGAGAAGGAGAAGGTGAAGTCAGGGGGGTGAAGCAGAAGAAGTAGAAGAAGGAGAAGGAGAAGGTGAAGTCAGCAGGGTGAAGCAGAAGAAGCAGAAGAAGGAGAAGGAGAAGGTGAAGTCTGGAGGGTGAATCAGAAGAAGCAGAAGAAGGAGAAGGAGAAGGTGAAGTCAGGAGGGTGAATCAGAAGAAGCAGAAGAAGGAGAAGGAGAAGGTGAAGTCAGGAGGGTGAATCAGAAGAAGCAGAAGAAGGAGAAGGAGAATGTGAAGTCAGGAGGGTGAATCAGAAGAAGCAGAAGAAGGAGAAGGAGATGGTGAAGTCAGGAGGGTGAATCAGAAGAAGCAGAAGAAGGAGAAGGAGAAGGTGAAGTCAGGAGGGTGAATCAGAAGAAGCAGAAGAAGGAGAAGGAGAAGGTGCAGTCAGGGGGTGAAGCAGAAGAAGTAGAAGAAGGAGAAGGAGAAGGTGAAATCAGCAGGGTGAAGCAGAAGAAGCAGAAGAAGGAGAAGGAGAAGGTGAAGTCTGGAGGGCGCAGCAGAAGAAGCAGAAGAAGGAGAAGGAGAAGGTGAAGTCTGGAGGGTGAAGCAGAAGAAGCAGAAGAAGGAGAAGGAGAAGGTGAAGTCTGGAGGGTGAATCAGAAGAAGTAGAAGAAGGAGAAGGAGAAGGTGAAGACAGGAGGGTGAAGCAGAAGAAGCAGAAGAAGGAGAAGGAGAAGGTGAAGTCTGGAGGGCGAAGCAGAAGAAGCAGAAGAAGGAGAAGGAGAAGGTGAAGTCAGGAGGGTGAATCAGAAGAAGTAGAAGAAGGAGAAGGAGAAGGTGAAGTCTGGAGGGTGAATCAGAAGAAGTAGAAGAAGGAGAAGGAGAAGGTGAAGACAGGAGGGTGAAGCAGAAGAAGCAGAAGAAGGAGAAGGAGAAGGTGAAGTCTGGAGGGCGAAGCAGAAGAAGCAGAAGAAGGAGAAGGAGAAGGTGAAGTCTGGAGGGTGAAGCAGAAGAAGCAGAAGAAGGAGAAGGAGAAGGTGAAGTCTGGAGGGTGAATCAGAAGAAGTAGAAGAAGGAGAAGGAGAAGGTGAAGACAGGAGGGTGAAGCAGAAGAAGCAGAAGAAGGAGAAGGAGAAGGTGAAGTCTGGAGGGCGAAGCAGAAGAAGCAGAAGAAGGAGAAGGAGAAGGTGAAGTCTGGAGGGTGAAGCAGAAGAAGCAGAAGAAGGAGAAGGAGAAGGTGAAGTCTGGAGGGTGAATCAGAAGAAGTAGAAGAAGGCGAAGGAGAAGGTGAAGTCAGGAGGGTGAAGCAGAAGAAGCAGAAGAAGGAGAAGGAGAAGGTGAAGTCTGGAGGGTGAAGCAGAAGAAGCAGAAGAAGGAGAAGGAGAAGGTGAAGTCTGGAGGGTGAAGCAGAAGAAGCGGAAGAAGGAGAAGGAGAAGGTGAAGTCAGGAGGGTGAATCAGAAGAAGTAGAAGAAGGAGAAGGAGAAGGTGAAGTCTGGAGGGTGAATCAGAAGAAGTAGAAGAAGGAGAAGGAGAAGGTGAAGTCTGGAGGGAGAATCAGAAGAATTAGAAGAAGGAGAAGGAGAAGGTGAAGTCTGGAGGGTGAATCAGAAGAAGCAGAAGAAGGAGAAGGAGAAGGTGAAGTCTGGAGGGAGAAGCAGAAGAAGTAGAAGAAGGAGAAGGAGAAGGTGAAGTCTGGAGGGTGAATCAGAAGAAGGAGAAGAAGGAGAAGGAGAAGGTGAAGTCTGGAGGGTGAATCAGAAGAAGCAGAAGAAGGAGAAGGAGAAGGTGACGTTAGGAGGGTGAATCAGAAGAAGTAGAAGAAGGAGAAGGGGAAGGTGTAGACTGGAGGGTGAATCAGAAGAAGGAGAAGAAGGAGAAGGAGAAGGTGAAGTCTGGAGGGTGAATCAGAAGAAGCAGAAGAAGGAGAAGGAGAAGGTGAAGTCTGGAGGGTGAAGCAGAAGAAGTAGAAGAAGGAGAAGGAGAAGGTGAAGTCAGGAGGGCGAATCAGAAGAAGTAGAAGAAGGACAAGGAGAAGGTAAAGTCTGGAGGGTGAATCAGAAGAATCAGAAGAAGGAGAAGGAGAAGGTGAAGTCTGGAGGGTGAATCAGAAGAAGCAGAAGAAAGAGAAGGAGAAGGTGAAGTCTGGAGGGTGAAGTAGAAGAAGCAGAAGAAGGAGAAGGAGAAGGTGAAGACTGGAGGGTGAATCAGAAGAAGGAGAAGAAGGAGAAGGAGAAGGTGAAGTCTGGAGGGTGAATCAGAAGAAGTAGAAGAAGGAGAAGGAGAAGGTGAAGTCTGGAGGGTGAATCAGAAGAAGTAGAAGAAGGAGAAGGAGAAGGTGAAGTCTGGAGGGTGAATCAGAAGAAGCAGAAGAAGGAGAAGGAGAAGGTGAAGTCTGGAGGGTGAATCAGAAGAAGCAGAAGAAGGAGAAGGAGAAGATGAAGTCTGGAGGGTGAATCAGAAGAAGTAGAAGAAGGAGAAGGAGAAGGTGAGGTATGGAGGGTGAATCAGAAGAAGCAGAAGAAGGAGAAGGAGAAGGTGAAGTCTGGAGGGTGAATCAGAAGAAGCAGAAGAAGGAGAAGGAGAAGGTGAAGTCTGGAGGGTGAATCAGAAGAAGCAGAAGAAGGTGAAGGAGAAGGTGAAGTCAGGAGGGTGAATCAGAAGAAGCAGAAGAAGGAGAAGGAGAAGGTGAAGTCTGGAGGGTGAATCAGAAGAAGCAGAAGAAGGAGAAGGAGAAGGTGAAGTCAGGAGGGTGAATCAGAAGAAGCAGAAGAAGGAGAAGGAGAAGGTGAAGTCAGGGGGGTGAAGCAGAAGAAGTAGAAGAAGGAGAAGGAGAAGGTGAAGTCAGCAGGGTGAAGCAGAAGAAGCAGAAGAAGGAGAAGGAGAAGGTGAAGTCTGGAGGGTGAATCAGAAGAAGCAGAAGAAGGAGAAGGAGAAGGTGAAGTCAGGAGGGTGAATCAGAAGAAGCAGAAGAAGGAGAAGGAGAAGGTGAAGTCAGGAGGGTGAATCAGAAGAAGCAGAAGAAGGAGAAGGAGAAGGTGAAGTCAGGAGGGTGAATCAGAAGAAGCAGAAGAAGGAGAAGGAGATGGTGAAGTCAGGAGGGTGAATCAGAAGAAGCAGAAGAAGGAGAAGGAGAAGGTGAAGTCAGGAGGGTGAATCAGAAGAAGCAGAAGAAGGAGAAGGAGAAGGTGCAGTCAGGGGGTGAAGCAGAAGAAGTAGAAGAAGGAGAAGGAGAAGGTGAAATCAGCAGGGTGAAGCAGAAGAAGCAGAAGAAGGAGAAGGAGAAGGTGAAGTCTGGAGGGCGCAGCAGAAGAAGCAGAAGAAGGAGAAGGAGAAGGTGAAGTCTGGAGGGTGAAGCAGAAGAAGCAGAAGAAGGAGAAGGAGAAGGTGAAGTCTGGAGGGTGAATCAGAAGAAGTAGAAGAAGGAGAAGGAGAAGGTGAAGACAGGAGGGTGAAGCAGAAGAAGCAGAAGAAGGAGAAGGAGAAGGTGAAGTCTGGAGGGCGAAGCAGAAGAAGCAGAAGAAGGAGAAGGAGAAGGTGAAGTCAGGAGGGTGAATCAGAAGAAGTAGAAGAAGGAGAAGGAGAAGGTGAAGTCTGGAGGGTGAATCTGAAGAAGTAGAAGAAGGAGAAGGAGAAGGTGAAGACAGGAGGGTGAAGCAGAAGAAGCAGAAGAAGGAGAAGGAGAAGGTGAAGTCTGGAGGGCGAAGCAGAAGAAGCAGAAGAAGGAGAAGGAGAAGGTGAAGTCAGGAGGGTGAATCAGAAGAAGTAGAAGAAGGAAAAGGAGAAGGTGAAGTCTGGAGGGTGAATCAGAAGAAGCAGAAGAAGGAGAAGGAGAAGGTGAAGACAGGAGGGTGAAGCAGAAGAAGCAGAAGAAGGAGAAGGAGAAGGTGAAGTCTGGAGGGCGAAGCAGAAGAAGCAGAAGAAGGAGAAGGAGAAGGTGAAGTCTGGAGGGTGAATCAGAAGAAGCAGAAGAAGGAGAAGGAGAAGGTGAAGTCAGGAGGGTGAATCAGAAGAAGCAGAAGAAGGAGAAGGAGAAGGTGAAGTCAGGAGGGTGAATCAGAAGAAGCAGAAGAAGGAGAAGGAGAAGGTGAAGTCAGGAGGGTGAATCAGAAGAAGCAGAAGAAGGAGAAGGAGAAGGTGAAGTCAGGAGGGTGAATCAGAAGAAGCAGAAGAAGGAGAAGGAGAAGGTGAAGTCAGGAGGGTGAATCAGAAGAAGCAGAAGAAGGAGAAGGAGAAGGTGCAGTCAGGGGTGTGAAGCAGAAGAAGTAGAAGAAGGAGAAGGAGAAGGTGAAGTCAGCAGGGTGAAGCAGAAGAAGCAGAAGAAGGAGAAGGAGAAGGTGAAGTCTGGAGGGCGCAGCAGAAGAAGCAGAAGAAGGAGAAGGAGAAGGTGAAGTCTGGAGGGTGAAGCAGAAGAAGCAGAAGAAGGAGAAGGAGAAGGTGAAGTCTGGAGGGTGAATCAGAAGAAGTAGAAGAAGGAGAAGGAGAAGGTGAAGACAGGAGGGTGAAGCAGAAGACGCAGAAGAAGGAGAAGGAGAAGGTGAAGTCTGGAGGGCGAAGCAGAAGAAGCAGAAGAAGGAGAAGGAGAAGGTGAAGTCAGGAGGGTGAATCAGAAGAAGTAGATAAGGAGAAGGAGAAGGTGAAGTCTGGAGGCTGAATCAGAAGAAGTAGAAGAAGGAGAAGGAGAAGGTGAAGACAGGAGGGTGAAGCAGAAGAAGCAGAAGAAGGAGAAGGAGAAGGTGAAGTCTGGAGGGCGATGCAGAAGAAGCAGAAGAAGGAGAAGGAGAAGGTGAAGTCAGGAGGGTGAATCAGAAGAAGTAGAAGAAGGAGAAGGAGAAGGTGAAGTCTGGAGGGTGAATCAGAAGAAGTAGAAGAAGGAGAAGGAGAAGGTGAAGACAGGAGGGTGAAGCAGAAGAAGCAGAAGAAGGAGAAGGAGAAGGTGAAGTCTGGAGGGCGAAGCAGAAGAAGCAGAAGAAGGAGAAGGAGAAGGTGAAGTCAGGAGGGTGAATCAGAAGAAGTAGAAGAAGGAGAAGGAGAAGGTGAAGTCTGGAGGGTGAATCAGAAGAAGTAGAAGAAGGAGAAGGAGAAGGTGAAGTCTGGAGGGAGAATCAGAAGAAGTAGAAGAAGGAGAAGGAGAAGGTGAAGTCTGGAGGGTGAATCAGAAGAAGCAGAAGAAGGAGAAGGAGAAGGTGAAGTCTGGAGGGAAAAGCAGAAGAAGTAGAAGAAGGAGAAGGAGAAGGTGAAGTCTGGAGGGTGAATCAGAAGAAGTAGAAGAAGGAGAAGGAGAAGGTGAAGTCTGGAGGGTGAATCAGAAGAAGGAGAAGAAGGAGAAGGAGAAGGTGAAGTCTGGAGGGTGAATCAGAAGAAGCAGAAGAAGGAGAAGGAGAAGGTGAAGTCAGGAGGGTGAATCAGAAGAAGTAGAAGAAGGAGAAGGAGAAGGTGTAGACTGGAGGGTGAATCAGAAGAAGTAGACGAAGGAGAAGGAGAAGGTGAAGTCTGGAGGGTGAATCAGAAGATGCAGAAGAAGGAGAAGGAGAAGGTGAAGTCTGGAGGGTGAATCAGAAGAAGTAGAAGAAGGAGAAGGAGAAGGTGAAGTCTGGAGGGTGAATCAGAAGAAGCAGAAGAAGGAGAAGGAGAAGGTGAAGTTTGGAGGGTGAATCAGAAGAAGCAGATGAAGGAGAAGGAGAAGGTGAAGTCTGGAGGGTGAATCAGAAGAAGCAGAAGAAGTAGAAGGAGAAGGTGAAGCCTGGAAGGTGAATCAGAAGAAGCAGAATAAGGAGAAGGAGAAGGTGAAGTCAGGAGGGTGAATCAGAAGAAGTAGAAGAAGGAGAAGGAGAAGGTGAAGTCTGGAGGGTGAATCAGAAGAAGTAGAAGAAGGAGAAGGAGAAGGTGAAGTCTGGAGGGTGAATCAGAAGAAGCAGAAGAAGGAGAAGGAGAAGGTGAAGTCTGGAGGGTGAATCAGAAGAAGCAGAAGAAGGAGAAGGAGAAGATGAAGTCTGGAGGGTGAATCAGAAGAAGTAGAAGAAGGAGAAGGAGAAGGTGAGGTATGGAGGGTGAATCAGAAGAAGCAGAAGAAGGAGAAGGAGAAGGTGAAGTCTGGAGGGTGAATCAGAAGAAGCAGAAGAAGGAGAAGGAAAAGGTGTAGTCTGGAGGGTGAATCAGAAGAAGCAGAAGAAGGAGAAGGAGAAGGTGAAGTCAGGAGGGTGAATCAGAAGAAGCAGAAGAAGGAGAAGGAGAAGGTGAAGTCTGGAGGGTGAATCAGAAGAAGCAGAAGAAGGAGAAGGAGAAGGTGAAGTCAGGAGGTTGAATCAGAAGAAGCAGAAGAAGGAGAAGGAGAAGGTGAAGTCAGGGGGGTGAAGCAGAAGAAGTAGAAGAAGGAGAAGTAGAAGGTGAAGTCAGCAGGGTGAAGCAGAAGAAGCAGAAGAAGGAGAAGGAGAAGGTGAAGTCTGGAGGGTGAATCAGAAGAAGCAGAAGAAGGAGAAGGAGAAGGTGAAGTCAGGAGGGTGAATCAGAAGAAGCAGAAGAAGGAGAAGGAGAAGGTGAAGTCAGGAGGGTGAATCAGAAGAAGCAGAAGAAGGAGAAGGAGAAGGTGAAGTCTGGAGGGTGAATCAGAAGAAGTAGAAGAAGGAGAAGGAGAAGGTGAAGACAGGAGGGTGAAGCAGAAGAAGCAGAAGAAGGAGAAGGAGAAGGTGAAGTCTGGAGGGCGAAGCAGAAGAAGCAGAAGAAGGAGAAGGAGAAGGTGAAGTCTGGAGGGTGAAGCAGAAGAAGCAGAAGAAGGAGAAGGAGAAGGTGAAGTCTGGAGGGTGAATCAGAAGAAGTAGAAGAAGGAGAAGGAGAAGGTGAAGACAGGAGGGTGAAGCAGAAGAAGCAGAAGAAGGAGAAGGAGAAGGTGAAGTCTGGAGGGCGAAGCAGAAGAAGCAGAAGAAGGAGAAGGAGAAGGTGAAGTCTGGAGGGTGAAGCAGAAGAAGCAGAAGAAGGAGAAGGAGAAGGTGAAGTCTGGAGGGTGAATCAGAAGAAGTAGAAGAAGGCGAAGGAGAAGGTGAAGTCAGGAGGGTGAAGCAGAAGAAGCAGAAGAAGGAGAAGGAGAAGGTGAAGTCTGGAGGGTGAAGCAGAAGAAGCAGAAGAAGGAGAAGGAGAAGGTGAAGTCTGGAGGGTGAAGCAGAAGAAGCGGAAGAAGGAGAAGGAGAAGGTGAAGTCAGGAGGGTGAATCAGAAGAAGTAGAAGAAGGAGAAGGAGAAGGTGAAGTCTGGAGGGTGAATCAGAAGAAGTAGAAGAAGGAGAAGGAGAAGGTGAAGTCTGGAGGGAGAATCAGAAGAATTAGAAGAAGGAGAAGGAGAAGGTGAAGTCTGGAGGGTGAATCAGAAGAAGCAGAAGAAGGAGAAGGAGAAGGTGAAGTCTGGAGGGAGAAGCAGAAGAAGTAGAAGAAGGAGAAGGAGAAGGTGAAGTCTGGAGGGTGAATCAGAAGAAGGAGAAGAAGGAGAAGGAGAAGGTGAAGTCTGGAGGGTGAATCAGAAGAAGCAGAAGAAGGAGAAGGAGAAGGTGACGTTAGGAGGGTGAATCAGAAGAAGTAGAAGAAGGAGAAGGGGAAGGTGTAGACTGGAGGGTGAATCAGAAGAAGGAGAAGAAGGAGAAGGAGAAGGTGAAGTCTGGAGGGTGAATCAGAAGAAGCAGAAGAAGGAGAAGGAGAAGGTGAAGTCTGGAGGGTGAAGCAGAAGAAGTAGAAGAAGGAGAAGGAGAAGGTGAAGTCAGGAGGGCGAATCAGAAGAAGTAGAAGAAGGACAAGGAGAAGGTAAAGTCTGGAGGGTGAATCAGAAGAATCAGAAGAAGGAGAAGGAGAAGGTGAAGTCTGGAGGGTGAATCAGAAGAAGCAGAAGAAAGAGAAGGAGAAGGTGAAGTCTGGAGGGTGAAGTAGAAGAAGCAGAAGAAGGAGAAGGAGAAGGTGAAGACTGGAGGGTGAATCAGAAGAAGGAGAAGAAGGAGAAGGAGAAGGTGAAGTCTGGAGGGTGAATCAGAAAAAGTAGAAGAAGGAGAAGGAGAAGGTGAAGTCTGGAGGGTGAATCAGAAGAAGTAGAAGAAGGAGAAGGAGAAGGTGAAGTCTGGAGGGTGAATCAGAAGAAGCAGAAGAAGGAGAAGGAGAAGGTGAAGTCTGGAGGGTGAATCAGAAGAAGCAGAAGAAGGAGAAGGAGAAGATGAAGTCTGGAGGGTGAATCAGAAGAAGTAGAAGAAGGAGAAGGAGAAGGTGAGGTATGGAGGGTGAATCAGAAGAAGCAGAAGAAGGAGAAGGAGAAGGTGAAGTCTGGAGGGTGAATCAGAAGAAGCAGAAGAAGGAGAAGGAGAAGGTGAAGTCTGGAGGGTGAATCAGAAGAAGCAGAAGAAGGTGAAGGAGAAGGTGAAGTCAGGAGGGTGAATCAGAAGAAGCAGAAGAAGGAGAAGGAGAAGGTGAAGTCTGGAGGGTGAATCAGAAGAAGCAGAAGAAGGAGAAGGAGAAGGTGAAGTCAGGAGGGTGAATCAGAAGAAGCAGAAGAAGGAGAAGGAGAAGGTGAAGTCAGGGGGGTGAAGCAGAAGAAGTAGAAGAAGGAGAAGGAGAAGGTGAAGTCAGCAGGGTGAAGCAGAAGAAGCAGAAGAAGGAGAAGGAGAAGGTGAAGTCTGGAGGGCGCAGCAGAAGAAGCAGAAGAAGGAGAAGGAGAAGGTGAAGTCTGGAGGGTGAAGCAGAAGAAGCAGAAGAAGGAGAAGGAGAAGGTGAAGTCTGGAGGGTGAATCAGAAGAAGTAGAAGAAGGAGAAGGAGAAGGTGAAGACAGGAGGGTGAAGCAGAAGAAGCAGAAGAAGGAGAAGGAGAAGGTGAAGTCTGGAGGGCGAAGCAGAAGAAGCAGAAGAAGGAGAAGGAGAAGGTGAAGTCAGGAGGGTGAATCAGAAGAAGTAGAAGAAGGAGAAGGAGAAGGTGAAGTCTGGAGGGTGAATCAGAAGAAGTAGAAGAAGGAGAAGGAGAAGGTGAAGACAGGAGGGTGAAGCAGAAGAAGCAGAAGAAGGAGAAGGAGAAGGTGAAGTCTGGAGGGCGAAGCAGAAGAAGCAGAAGAAGGAGAAGGAGAAGGTGAAGTCAGGAGGGTGAATCAGAAGAAGTAGAAGAAGGAAAAGGAGAAGGTGAAGTCTGGAGGGTGAATCAGAAGAAGCAGAAGAAGGAGAAGGAGAAGGTGAAGACAGGAGGGTGAAGCAGAAGAAGCAGAAGAAGGAGAAGGAGAAGGTGAAGTCTGGAGGGCGAAGCAGAAGAAGCAGAAGA
The DNA here is from genome assembly GCF_052327205.1 of Somniosus microcephalus. Taxonomy (NCBI): domain Eukaryota; kingdom Metazoa; phylum Chordata; class Chondrichthyes; order Squaliformes; family Somniosidae; genus Somniosus; species Somniosus microcephalus. Next base: position 535,622 of record NW_028225228.1, on the reverse strand, counting down.
AGGAGAAGGAGAAGGTGAAGTCTGGAGGGTGAATCAGAAGAAGCAGAAGAAGGAGAAGGAGAAGGTGAAGTCAGGAGGGTGAATCAGAAGAAGCAGAAGAAGGAGAAGGAGAAGGTGAAGTCAGGAGGGTGAATCAGAAGAAGCAGAAGAAGGAGAAGGAGAAGGTGAAGTCAGGAGGGTGAATCAGAAGAAGCAGAAGAAGGAGAAGGAGAAGGTGAAGTCAGGAGGGTGAATCAGAAGAAGCAGAAGAAGGAGAAGGAGAAGGTGAAGTCAGGAGGGTGAATCAGAAGAAGCAGAAGAAGGAGAAGGAGAAGGTGCAGTCAGGGGTGTGAAGCAGAAGAAGTAGAAGAAGGAGAAGGAGAAGGTGAAGTCAGGAGGGTGAATCAGAAGAAGTAGAAGAAGGAGAAGGAGAAGGTGAAGTCTGGAGGGTGAATCAGAAGAAGTAGAAGAAGGAGAAGGAGAAGGTGAAGTCTGGAGGGAGAATCAGAAGAAGTAGAAGAAGGAGAAGGAGAAGGTGAAGTCTGGAGGGTGAATCAGAAGAAGCAGAAGAAGGAGAAGGAGAAGGTGAAGTCTGGAGGGAAAAGCAGAAGAAGTAGAAGAAGGAGAAGGAGAAGGTGAAGTCTGGAGGGTGAATCAGAAGAAGTAGAAGAAGGAGAAGGAGAAGGTGAAGTCTGGAGGGTGAATCAGAAGAAGGAGAAGAAGGAGAAGGAGAAGGTGAAGTCTGGAGGGTGAATCAGAAGAAGCAGAAGAAGGAGAAGGAGAAGGTGAAGTCAGGAGGGTGAATCAGAAGAAGTAGAAGAAGGAGAAGGAGAAGGTGTAGACTGGAGGGTGAATCAGAAGAAGTAGACGAAGGAGAAGGAGAAGGTGAAGTCTGGAGGGTGAATCAGAAGATGCAGAAGAAGGAGAAGGAGAAGGTGAAGTCTGGAGGGTGTATCAGAAGAAGTAGAAGAAGGAGAAGGAGAAGGTGAAGTCTGGAGGGTGAATCAGAAGAAGCAGAAGAAGGAGAAGGAGAAGGTGAAGTTTGGAGGGTGAATCAGAAGAAGCAGAAGAAGGAGAAGGAGAAGGTGAAGTCTGGAGGGTGAATCAGAAGAAGCAGAAGAAGTAGAAGGAGAAGGTGAAGCCTGGAAGGTGAATCAGAAGAAGCAGAATAAGGAGAAGGAGAAGGTGAAGTCAGGAGGGTGAATCAGAAGAAGTAGAAGAAGGAGAAGGAGAAGGTGAAGTCTGGAGGGTGAATCAGAAGAAGTAGAAGAAGGAGAAGGAGAAGGTGAAGTCTGGAGGGTGAATCAGAAGAAGCAGAAGAAGGAGAAGGAGAAGGTGAAGTCTGGAGGGTGAATCAGAAGAAGCAGAAGAAGGAGAAGGAGAAGATGAAGTCTGGAGGGTGAATCAGAAGAAGTAGAAGAAGGAGAAGGAGAAGGTGAGGTATGGAGGGTGAATCAGAAGAAGCAGAAGAAGGAGAAGGAGAAGGTGAAGTCTGGAGGGTGAATCAGAAGAAGCAGAAGAAGGAGAAGGAAAAGGTGTAGTCTGGAGGGTGAATCAGAAGAAGCAGAAGAAGGAGAAGGAGAAGGTGAAGTCAGGAGGGTGAATCAGAAGAAGCAGAAGAAGGAGAAGGAGAAGGTGAAGTCAGGAGGTTGAATCAGAAGAAGCAGAAGAAGGAGAAGGAGAAGGTGAAGTCAGGGGGGTGAAGCAGAAGAAGTAGAAGAAGGAGAAGGAGAAGGTGAAGTCAGCAGGGTGAAGCAGAAGAAGCAGAAGAAGGAGAAGGAGAAGGTGAAGTCTGGAGGGTGAATCAGAAGAAGCAGAAGAAGGAGAAGGAGAAGGTGAAGTCAGGAGGGTGAATCAGAAGAAGCAGAAGAAGGAGAAGGAGAAGGTGAAGTCAGGAGGGTGAATCAGAAGAAGCAGAAGAAGGAGAAGGAGAAGGTGAAGTCTGGAGGGTGAATCAGAAGAAGTAGAAGAAGGAGAAGGAGAAGGTGAAGACAGGAGGGTGAATCAGAAGAAGGAGAAGAAGGAGAAGGAGAAGGTGAAGTCAGGAGGGTGAATCAGAAGAAGTAGAAGAAGGAGAAGGAGAAGGTGAAGTCTGGAGGGTGAATCAGAAGAAGTAGAAGAAGGAGAAGGAGAAGGTGAGGTATGGAGGGTGAATCAGAAGAAGCAGAAGAAGGAGAAGGAGAAGGTGAAGTCTGGAGGGTGAATCAGAAGAAGCAGAAGAAGGAGAAGGAAAAGGTGTAGTCTGGAGGGTGAATCAGAAGAAGCAGAAGAAGGAGAAGGAGAAGGTGAAGTCAGGAGGGTGAATCAGAAGAAGCAGAAGAAGGAGAAGGAGAAGGTGAAGTCTGGAGGGTGAATCAGAAGAAGCAGAAGAAGGAGAAGGAGAAGGTGAAGTCAGGAGGTTGAATCAGAAGAAGGAGAAGAAGGAGAAGGAGAAGGTGAAGTCAGGGGGGTGAAGCAGAAGAAGCAGAAGAAGGAGAAGGAGAAGGTGAAGTCAGGAGGGTGAATCAGAAGAAGTAGAAGAAGGAGAAGGAGAAGGTGTAGACTGGAGGGTGAATCAGAAGAAGTAGACGAAGGAGAAGGAGAAGGTGAAGTCTGGAGGGTGAATCAGAAGATGCAGAAGAAGGAGAAGGAGAAGGTGAAGTCTGGAGGGTGAATCAGAAGAAGTAGAAGAAGGAGAAGGAGAAGGTGAAGTCTGGAGGGTGAATCAGAAGAAGCAGAAGAAGGAGAAGGAGAAGGTGAAGTTTGGAGGGTGAATCAGAAGAAGCAGAAGAAGGAGAAGGAGAAGGTGAAGTCTGGAGGGTGAATCAGAAGAAGCAGAAGAAGTAGAAGGAGAAGGTGAAGTCAGGAGGGTGAATCAGAAGAAGTAGAAGAAGGAGAAGGAGAAGGTGTAGACTGGAGGGTGAATCAGAAGAAGTAGACGAAGGAGAAGGAGAAGGTGAAGTCTGGAGGGTGAATCAGAAGATGCAGAAGAAGGAGAAGGAGAAGGTGAAGTCTGGAGGGTGAATCAGAAGAAGTAGAAGAAGGAGAAGGAGAAGGTGAAGTCTGGAGGGTGAATCAGAAGAAGCAGAAGAAGGAGAAGGAGAAGGTGAAGTTTGGAGGGTGAATCAGAAGAAGCAGAAGAAGGAGAAGGAGAAGGTGAAGTCTGGAGGGTGAATCAGAAGAAGCAGAAGAAGTAGAAGGAGAAGGTGAAGCCTGGAAGGTGAATCAGAAGAAGCAGAATAAGGAGAAGGAGAAGGTGAAGTCAGGAGGGTGAATCAGAAGAAGTAGAAGAAGGAGAAGGAGAAGGTGAAGTCTGGAGGGTGAATCAGAAGAAGTAGAAGAAGGAGAAGGAGAAGGTGAAGTCTGGAGGGTGAATCAGAAGAAGCAGAAGAAGGAGAAGGAGAAGGTGAAGTCTGGAGGGTGAATCAGAAGAAGCAGAAGAAGGAGAAGGAGAAGATGAAGTCTGGAGGGTGAATCAGAAGAAGTAGAAGAAGGAGAAGGAGAAGGTGAAGTCTGGAGGGTGAATCAGAAGAAGCAGAAGAAGGAGAAGGAAAAGGTGTAGTCTGGAGGGTGAATCAGAAGAAGCAGAAGAAGGAGAAGGAGAAGGTGAAGTCAGGAGGGTGAATCAGAAGAAGCAGAAGAAGGAGAAGGAGAAGGTGAAGTCTGGAGGGTGAATCAGAAGAAGCAGAAGAAGGAGAAGGAGAAGGTGAAGTCAGGAGGTTGAATCAGAAGAAGCAGAAGAAGGAGAAGGAGAAGGTGAAGTCAGGGGGGTGAAGCAGAAGAAGTAGATGAAGGTGAAGGAGAAGGTGAAGTCAGCAGGGTGAAGCAGAAGAAGCAGAAGAAGGAGAAGGAGAAGGTGAAGTCTGGAGGGTGAATCAGAAGAAGCAGAAGAAGGAGAAGGAGAAGGTGAAGTCAGGAGGGTGAATCAGAAGAAGCAGAAGAAGGAGAAGGAGAAGGTGAAGTCAGGAGGGTGAATCAGAAGAAGCAGAAGAAGGAGAAGGAGAAGGTGAAGTCAGGAGGGTGAATCAGAAGAAGCAGAAGAAGGAGAAGGAGAAGGTGAAGTCAGGAGGGTGAATCAGAAGAAGCAGAAGAAGGAGAAGGAGAAGGTGAAGTCAGGAGGGTGAATCAGAAGAAGCAGAAGAAGGAGAAGGAGAAGGTGAAGTCAGGAGGGTGAATCAGAAGAAGCAGAAGAAGGAGAAGGAGAAGGTGAAGTCAGGGGGGTGAAGCAGAAGAAGTAGAAGAAGGAGAAGGAGAAGGTGAATTCAGCAGGGTGAAGCAGAAGAAGCAGAAGAAGGAGAAGGAGAAGGTGAAGTCTGGAGGGTGAATCAGAAGAAGTAGAAGAAGGAGAAGGAGAAGGTGAAGACAGGAGGGTGAAGCAGAAGAAGCAGAAGAAGGAGAAGGAGAAGGTGAAGTCTGGAGGGCGAAGCAGAAGAAGCAGAAGAAGGAGAAGGAGAAGGTGAAGTCTGGAGGGTGAAGCAGAAGAAGCAGAAGAAGGAGAAGGAGAAGGTGAAGTCTGGAGGGTGAATCAGAAGAAGTAGAAGAAGGAGAAGGAGAAGGTGAAGACAGGAGGGTGAAGCAGAAGAAGCAGAAGAAGGAGAAGGAGAAGGTGAAGTCTGGAGGGCGAAGCAGAAGAAGCAGAAGAAGGAGAAGGAGAAGGTGAAGTCTGGAGGGTGAAGCAGAAGAAGCAGAAGAAGGAGAAGGAGAAGGTGAAGTCTGGAGGGTGAATCAGAAGAAGTAGAAGAAGGCGAAGGAGAAGGTGAAGTCAGGAGGGTGAAGCAGAAGAAGCAGAAGAAGGAGAAGGAGAAGGTGAAGTCTGGAGGGTGAAGCAGAAGAAGCAGAAGAAGGAGAAGGAGAAGGTGAAGTCTGGAGGGTGAAGCAGAAGAAGCGGAAGAAGGAGAAGGAGAAGGTGAAGTCAGGAGGGTGAATCAGAAGAAGTAGAAGAAGGAGAAGGAGAAGGTGAAGTCTGGAGGGTGAATCAGAAGAAGTAGAAGAAGGAGAAGGAGAAGGTGAAGTCTGGAGGGAGAATCAGAAGAATTAGAAGAAGGAGAAGGAGAAGGTGAAGTCTGGAGGGTGAATCAGAAGAAGCAGAAGAAGGAGAAGGAGAAGGTGAAGTCTGGAGGGAGAAGCAGAAGAAGTAGAAGAAGGAGAAGGTGAAGTCTGGAGGGTGAATCAGAAGAAGGAGAAGAAGGAGAAGGAGAAGGTGAAGTCTGGAGGGTGAATCAGAAGAAGCAGAAGAAGGAGAAGGAGAAGGTGACGTTAGGAGGGTGAATCAGAAGAAGTAGAAGAAGGAGAAGGGGAAGGTGTAGACTGGAGGGTGAATCAGAAGAAGGAGAAGAAGGAGAAGGAGAAGGTGAAGTCTGGAGGGTGAATCAGAAGAAGCAGAAGAAGGAGAAGGAGAAGGTGAAGTCTGGAGGGTGAAGCAGAAGAAGTAGAAGAAGGAGAAGGAGAAGGTGAAGTCAGGAGGGCGAATCAGAAGAAGTAGAAGAAGGACAAGGAGAAGGTAAAGTCTGGAGGGTGAATCAGAAGAATCAGAAGAAGGAGAAGGAGAAGGTGAAGTCTGGAGGGTGAATCAGAAGAAGCAGAAGAAAGAGAAGGAGAAGGTGAAGTCTGGAGGGTGAAGTAGAAGAAGCAGAAGAAGGAGAAGGAGAAGGTGAAGACTGGAGGGTGAATCAGAAGAAGGAGAAGAAGGAGAAGGAGAAGGTGAAGTCTGGAGGGTGAATCAGAAGAAGTAGAAGAAGGAGAAGGAGAAGGTGAAGTCTGGAGGGTGAATCAGAAGAAGTAGAAGAAGGAGAAGGAGAAGGTGAAGTCTGGAGGGTGAATCAGAAGAAGCAGAAGAAGGAGAAGGAGAAGGTGAAGTCTGGAGGGTGAATCAGAAGAAGCAGAAGAAGGAGAAGGAGAAGATGAAGTCTGGAGGGTGAATCAGAAGAAGTAGAAGAAGGAGAAGGAGAAGGTGAGGTATGGAGGGTGAATCAGAAGAAGCAGAAGAAGGAGAAGGAGAAGGTGAAGTCTGGAGGGTGAATCAGAAGAAGCAGAAGAAGGAGAAGGAGAAGGTGAAGTCTGGAGGGTGAATCAGAAGAAGCAGAAGAAGGTGAAGGAGAAGGTGAAGTCAGGAGGGTGAATCAGAAGAAGCAGAAGAAGGAGAAGGAGAAGGTGAAGTCTGGAGGGTGAATCAGAAGAAGCAGAAGAAGGAGAAGGAGAAGGTGAAGTCAGGAGGGTGAATCAGAAGAAGCAGAAGAAGGAGAAGGAGAAGGTGAAGTCAGGGGGGTGAAGCAGAAGAAGTAGAAGAAGGAGAAGGAGAAGGTGAAGTCAGCAGGGTGAAGCAGAAGAAGCAGAAGAAGGAGAAGGAGAAGGTGAAGTCTGGAGGGTGAATCAGAAGAAGCAGAAGAAGGAGAAGGAGAAGGTGAAGTCAGGAGGGTGAATCAGAAGAAGCAGAAGAAGGAGAAGGAGAAGGTGAAGTCAGGAGGGTGAATCAGAAGAAGCAGAAGAAGGAGAAGGAGAAGGTGAAGTCAGGAGGGTGAATCAGAAGAAGCAGAAGAAGGAGAAGGAGATGGTGAAGTCAGGAGGGTGAATCAGAAGAAGCAGAAGAAGGAGAAGGAGAAGGTGAAGTCAGGAGGGTGAATCAGAAGAAGCAGAAGAAGGAGAAGGAGAAGGTGCAGTCAGGGGGTGAAGCAGAAGAAGTAAAAGAAGGAGAAGGAGAAGGTGAAATCAGCAGGGTGAAGCAGAAGAAGCAGAAGAAGGAGAAGGAGAAGGTGAAGTCTGGAGGGCGCAGCAGAAGAAGCAGAAGAAGGAGAAGGAGAAGGTGAAGTCTGGAGGGTGAAGCAGAAGAAGCAGAAGAAGGAGAAGGAGAAGGTGAAGTCTGGAGGGTGAATCAGAAGAAGTAGAAGAAGGAGAAGGAGAAGGTGAAGACAGGAGGGTGAAGCAGAAGAAGCAGAAGAAGGAGAAGGAGAAGGTGAAGTCTGGAGGGCGAAGCAGAAGAAGCAGAAGAAGGAGAAGGAGAAGGTGAAGTCAGGAGGGTGAATCAGAAGAAGTAGAAGAAGGAGAAGGAGAAGGTGAAGTCTGGAGGGTGAATCAGAAGAAGTAGAAGAAGGAGAAGGAGAAGGTGAAGACAGGAGGGTGAAGCAGAAGAAGCAGAAGAAGGAGAAGGAGAAGGTGAAGTCAGGAGGGTGAATCAGAAGAAGTAGAAGAAGGAGAAGGAGAAGGTGAAGTCTGGAGGGTGAATCAGAAGAAGTAGAAGAAGGAGAAGGAGAAGGTGAAGTCTGGAGGGAGAATCAGAAGAAGTAGAAGAAGGAGAAGGAGAAGGTGAAGTCTGGAGGGTGAATCAGAAGAAGCAGAAGAAGGAGAAGGAGAAGGTGAAGTCTGGAGGGAGAAGCAGAAGAAGTAGAAGAAGGAGAAGGAGAAGGTGAGGTCTGGAGGGTGAATCAGAAGAAGTAGAAGAAGGAGAAGGAGAAGGTGAAGTCTGGAGGGTGAATCAGAAGAAGGAGAAGAAGGAGAAGGAGAAGGTGAAGTCTGGAGGGTGAATCAGAAGAAGCAGAAGAAGGATAAGGAGAAGGTGAAGTCAGGAGGGTGAATCAGAAGAAGTAGAAGAAGGAGAAGGAGAAGCTGTAGACTGGAGGGTGAATCAGAAGAAGTAGAAGAAGGAGAAGGAGAAGGTGAAGTCTGGAGGGTGAATCAGAAGAAGCAGAAGAAGGAGAAGGAGAAGGTGAAGTCTGGAGGGTGAATCAGAAGAAGCAGAAGAAGGAGAAGGAGTAGGTGAAGTCTGGAGGGTGAATCAGAAGAAGCAGAAGAAGGAGAAGGTGAAGTCTGGAGGGAGAAGCAGAAGAAGTAGAAGAAGGAGAAGGAGAAGTTGAAGTCTGGAGGGTGAATCAGAAGAAGTAGAAGAAGGAGAAGGAGAAGGTGAAGTCTGGAGGGTGAATCAGAAGAAGGAGAAGAAGGAGAAGGAGAAGGTGAAGTCTGGAGGGTGAATCAGAAGAAGCAGAAGAAGGAGAAGGAGAAGGTGAAGTCAGGAGGGTGAATCAGAAGAAGTAGAAGAAGGAGAAGGAGAAGGTGTAGACTGGAGGTTGAATCAGAAGAAGTAGACGAAGGAGAAGGAGAAGGTGAAGTCTGGAGGGTGAATCAGAAGAAGCAGAAGAAGGAGAAGGAGAAGGTGAAGTCTGGAGGGTGAATCAGATGAAGTAGAAGAAGGAGAAGGAGAAGGTGAAGTCTGGAGGGTGAATCAGAAGAAGCAGAAGAAGGAGAAGGAGTAGGTGAAGTCTGGAGGGTGAATCAGAAGAAGCAGAAGAAGGAGAAGGAGAAGGTGAAGTCTGGAGGGTGAATCAGAAGAAGCAGAAGAAGTAGAAGGAGAAGGTGAAGCCTGGAGGGTGAATCAGAAGAAGCAGAATAAGGAGAAGGAGAAGGTGAAGTCAGGAGGGTGAATCAGAAGAAGTAGAAGAAGGAGAAGGAGAAGGTGAAGTCTGGAGGGTGAATCAGAAGAAGTAGAAGAAGGAGAAGGTGAAGTCTGGAGGGTGAATCAGAAGAAGCAGAAGAAGGAGAAGGAGAAGGTGAAGTCTGGAGGGTGAATCAGAAGAAGCAGAAGAAGGAGAAGGAGAAGATGAAGTCTGGAGGGTGAATCAGAAGAAGTAGAAGAAGGAGAAGGAGAAGGTGAGGTATGGAGGGTGAATCAGAAGAAGCAGAAGAAGGAGAAGGAGAAGGTGAAGTCTGGAGGGTGAATCAGAAGAAGCAGAAGAAGGAGAAGGAGAAGGTGTAGTCTGGAGGGTGAATCAGAAGAAGCAGAAGAAGGAGAAGGAGAAGGTGAAGTCTGGAGGGTGAAGCAGAAGAAGCAGAAGAAGGAGAAGGAGAAGGTGAAGTCTGGAGGGTGAATCAGAAGAAGCAGAAGAAGGAGAAGGAGAAGGTGAAGTCAGGAGGGTGAATCAGAAGAAGCAGAAGAAGGAGAAGGAGAAGGTGAAGTCAGGGGGGTGAAGCAGAGGAAGTAGAAGAAGGAGAAGGAGAAGGTGAAGTCAGCAGGGTGAAGCAGAAGAAGCAGAAGAAGGAGAAGGAGAAGGTGAAGTCTGGAGGGTGAATCAGAAGAAGCAGAAGAAGGAGAAGGAGAAGGTGAAGTCAGGAGGGTGAATCAGAAGAAGCAGAAGAAGGAGAAGGAGAAGGTGAAGTCAGGAGGGTGAATCAGAAGAAGCAGAAGAAGGAGAAGGAGAAGGTGAAGTCAGGAGGGTGAATCAGAAGAAGCAGAAGAAGGAGAAGGAGAAGGTGAAGTCAGGAGGGTGAATCAGAAGAAGCAGAAGAAGGAGAAGGAGAAGGTGAAGTCAGGAGGGTGAATCAGAAGAAGCAGAAGAAGGAGAAGGAGAAGGTGAAGTCAGGGGGGTGAAGCAGAAGAAGTAGAAGAAGGAGAAGGAGAAGGTGAATTCAGCAGGGTGAAGCAGAAGAAGCAGAAGAAGGAGAAGGAGAAGGTGAAGTCTGGAGGGTGAATCAGAAGAAGTAGAAGAAGGAGAAGGAGAAGGTGAAGACAGGAGGGTGAAGCAGAAGAAGCAGAAGAAGGAGAAGGAGAAGGTGAAGTCTGGAGGGCGAAGCAGAAGAAGCAGAAGAAGGAGAAGGAGAAGGTGAAGTCTGGAGGGTGAAGCAGAAGAAGCAGAAGAAGGAGAAGGAGAAGGTGAAGTCTGGAGGGTGAATCAGAAGAAGTAGAAGAAGGAGAAGGAGAAGGTGAAGACAGGAGGGTGAAGCAGAAGAAGCAGAAGAAGGAGAAGGAGAAGGTGAAGTCTGGAGGGCGAAGCAGAAGAAGCAGAAGAAGGAGAAGGAGAAGGTGAAGTCTGGAGGGTGAAGCAGAAGAAGCAGAAGAAGGAGAAGGAGAAGGTGAAGTCTGGAGGGTGAATCAGAAGAAGTAGAAGAAGGCGAAGGAGAAGGTGAAGTCAGGAGGGTGAAGCAGAAGAAGCAGAAGAAGGAGAAGGAGAAGGTGAAGTCTGGAGGGTGAAGCAGAAGAAGCAGAAGAAGGAGAAGGAGAAGGTGAAGTCTGTAGGGTGAAGCAGAAGAAGCGGAAGAAGGAGAAGGAGAAGGTGAAGTCAGGAGGGTGAATCAGAAGAAGTAGAAGAAGGAGAAGGAGAAGGTGAAGTCTGGAGGGTGAATCAGAAGAAGTAGAAGAAGGAGAAGGAGAAGGTGAAGTCTGGAGGGAGAATCAGAAGAATTAGAAGAAGGAGAAGGAGAAGGTGAAGTCTGGAGGGTGAATCAGAAGAAGCAGAAGAAGGAGAAGGAGAAGGTGAAGTCTGGAGGGAGAAGCAGAAGAAGTAGAAGAAGGAGAAGGAGAAGGTGAAGTCTGGAGGGTGAATCAGAAGAAGGAGAAGAAGGAGAAGGAGAAGGTGAAGTCTGGAGGGTGAATCAGAAGAAGCAGAAGAAGGAGAAGGAGAAGGTGACGTTAGGAGGGTGAATCAGAAGAAGTAGAAGAAGGAGAAGGGGAAGGTGTAGACTGGAGGGTGAATCAGAAGAAGGAGAAGAAGGAGAAGGAGAAGGTGAAGTCTGGAGGGTGAATCAGAAGAAGCAGAAGAAGGAGAAGGAGAAGGTGAAGTCTGGAGGGTGAAGCAGAAGAAGTAGAAGAAGGAGAAGGAGAAGGTGAAGTCAGGAGGGCGAATTAGAAGAAGTAGAAGAAGGACAAGGAGAAGGTAAAGTCTGGAGGGTGAATCAGAAGAATCAGAAGAAGGAGAAGGAGAAGGTGAAGTCTGGAGGGTGAATCAGAAGAAGCAGAAGAAAGAGAAGGAGAAGGTGAAGTCTGGAGGGTGAAGTAGAAGAAGCAGAAGAAGGAGAAGGAGAAGGTGAAGACTGGAGGGTGAATCAGAAGAAGGAGAAGAAGGAGAAGGAGAAGGTGAAGTCTGGAGGGTGAATCAGAAGAAGTAGAAGAAGGAGAAGGAGAAGGTGAAGTCTGGAGGGTGAATCAGAAGAAGTAGAAGAAGGAGAAGGAGAAGGTGAAGTCTGGAGGGTGAATCAGAAGAAGCAGAAGAAGGAGAAGGAGAAGGTGAAGTCTGGAGGGTGAATCAGAAGAAGCAGAAGAAGGAGAAGGAGAAGATGAAGTCTGGAGGGTGAATCAGAAGAAGTAGAAGAAGGAGAAGGAGAAGGTGAGGTATGGAGGGTGAATCAGAAGAAGCAGAAGAAGGAGAAGGAGAAGGTGAAGTCTGGAGGGTGAATCAGAAGAAGCAGAAGAAGGAGAAGGAGAAGGTGAAGTCTGGAGGGTGAATCAGAAGAAGCAGAAGAAGGTGAAGGAGAAGGTGAAGTCAGGAGGGTGAATCAGAAGAAGCAGAAGAAGGAGAAGGAGAAGGTGAAGTCTGGAGGGTGAATCAGAAGAAGCAGAAGAAGGAGAAGGAGAAGGTGAAGTCAGGAGGGTGAATCAGAAGAAGCAGAAGAAGGAGAAGGAGAAGGTGAAGTCAGGGGGGTGAAGCAGAAGAAGTAGAAGAAGGAGAAGGAGAAGGTGAAGTCAGCAGGGTGAAGCAGAAGAAGCAGAAGAAGGAGAAGGAGAAGGTGAAGTCTGGAGGGTGAATCAGAAGAAGCAGAAGAAGGAGAAGGAGAAGGTGAAGTCAGGAGGGTGAATCAGAAGAAGCAGAAGAAGGAGAAGGAGAAGGTGAAGTCAGGAGGGTGAATCAGAAGAAGCAGAAGAAGGAGAAGGAGAAGGTGAAGTCAGGAGGGTGAATCAGAAGAAGCAGAAGAAGGAGAAGGAGATGGTGAAGTCAGGAGGGTGAATCAGAAGAAGCAGAAGAAGGAGAAGGAGAAGGTGAAGTCAGGCGGGTGAATCAGAAGAAGCAGAAGAAGGAGAAGGAGAAGGTGCAGTCAGGGGGTGAAGCAGAAGAAGTAGAAGAAGGAGAAGGAGAAGGTGAAATCAGCAGGGTGAAGCAGAAGAAGCAGAAGAAGGAGAAGGAGAAGGTGAAGTCTGGAGGGCGCAGCAGAAGAAGCAGAAGAAGGAGAAGGAGAAGGTGAAGTCTGGAGGGTGAAGCAGAAGAAGCAGAAGAAGGAGAAGGAGAAGGTGAAGTCTGGAGGGTGAATCAGAAGAAGTAGAAGAAGGAGAAGGAGAAGGTGAAGACAGGAGGGTGAAGCAGAAGAAGCAGAAGAAGGAGAAGGAGAAGGTGAAGTCTGGAGGGCGAAGCAGAAGAAGCAGAAGAAGGAGAAGGAGAAGGTGAAGTCAGGAGGGTGAATCAGAAGAAGTAGAAGAAGGAGAAGGAGAAGGTGAAGTCTGGAGGGTGAATCAGAAGAAGTAGAAGAAGGAGAAGGAGAAGGTGAAGACAGGAGGGTGAAGCAGAAGAAGCAGAAGAAGGAGAAGGAGAAGGTGAAGTCTGGAGGGCGAAGCAGAAGAAGCAGAAGAAGGAGAAGGAGAAGGTGAAGTCAGGAGGGTGAATCAGAAGAAGTAGAAGAAGGAAAAGGAGAAGGTGAAGTCTTGAGGGTGAATCAGAAGAAGCAGAAGAAGGAGAAGGAGAAGGTGAAGACAGGAGGGTGAAGCAGAAGAAGCAGAAGAAGGAGAAGGAGAAGGTGAAGTCTGGAGGGCGAAGCAGAAGAAGCAGAAGAAGGAGAAGGAGAAGGTGAAGTCTGGAGGGTGAATCAGAAGAAGCAGAAGAAGGAGAAGGAGAAGGTGAAGTCAGGAGGGTGAATCAGAAGAAGCTGAAGAAGGAGAAGGAGAAGGTGAAGTCAGGAGGGTGAATCAGAAGAAGCAGAAGAAGGAGAAGGAGAAGGTGAAGTCAGGAGGGTGAATCAGAAGACGCAGAAGAAGGAGAAGGAGAAGGTGAAGTCAGGAGGGTGAATCAGAAGAAGCAGAAGAAGGAGAAGGAGAAGGTGAAGTCAGGAGGGTGAATCAGAAGAAGCAGAAGAAGGAGAAGGAGAAGGTGCAGTCAGGGGTGTGAAGCAGAAGAAGTAGAAGAAGGAGAAGGAGAAGGTGAAGTCAGCAGGGTGAAGCAGAAGAAGCAGAAGAAGGAGAAGGAGAAGGTGATGTCTGGAGGGCGCAGCAGAAGAAGCAGAAGAAGGAGAAGGAGAAGGTGAAGTCTGGAGGGTGAAGCAGAAGAAGCAGAAGAAGGAGAAGGAGAAGGTGAAGTCTGGAGGGTGAATCAGAAGAAGTAGAAGAAGGAGAAGGAGAAGGTGAAGACAGGAGGGTGAAGCAGAAGACGCAGAAGAAGGAGAAGGAGAAGGTGAAGTCTGGAGGGCGAAGCAGAAGAAGCAGAAGAAGGAGAAGGAGAAGGTGAAGTCAGGAGGGTGAATCAGAAGAAGTAGATAAGGAGAAGGAGAAGGTGAAGTCTGGAGGCTGAATCAGAAGAAGTAGAAGAAGGAGAAGGAGAAGGTGAAGACAGGAGGGTGAAGCAGAAGAAGCAGAAGAAGGAGAAGGAGAAGGTGAAGTCTGGAGGGCGATGCAGAAGAAGCAGAAGAAGGAGAAGGAGAAGGTGAAGTCAGGAGGGTGAATCAGAAGAAGTAGAAGAAGGAGAAGGAGAAGGTGAAGTCTGGAGGGTGAATCAGAAGAAGTAGAAGAAGGAGAAGGAGAAGGTGAAGACAGGAGGGTGAAGCAGAAGAAGCAGAAGAAGGAGAAGGAGAAGGTGAAGTCTGGAGGGCGAAGCAGAAGAAGCAGAAGAAGGAGAAGGAGAAGGTGAAGTCAGGAGGGTGAATCAGAAGAAGTAGAAGAAGGAGAAGGAGAAGGTGAAGTCTGGAGGGTGAATCAGAAGAAGTAGAAGAAGGAGAAGGAGAAGGTGAAGTCTGGAGGGAGAATCAGAAGAAGTAGAAGAAGGAGAAGGAGAAGGTGAAGTCTGGAGGGTGAATCAGAAGAAGCAGAAGAAGGAGAAGGAGAAGGTGAAGTCTGGAGGGAAAAGCAGAAGAAGTAGAAGAAGGAGAAGGAGAAGGTGAAGTCTGGAGGGTGAATCAGAAGAAGTAGAAGAAGGAGAAGGAGAAGGTGAAGTCTGGAGGGTGAATCAGAAGAAGGAGAAGAAGGAGAAGGAGAAGGTGAAGTCTGGAGGGTGAATCAGAAGAAGCAGAAGAAGGAGAAGGAGAAGGTGAAGTCAGGAGGGTGAATCAGAAGAAGTAGAAGAAGGAGAAGGAGAAGGTGTAGACTGGAGGGTGAATCAGAAGAAGTAGACGAAGGAGAAGGAGAAGGTGAAGTCTGGAGGGTGAATCAGAAGATGCAGAAGAAGGAGAAGGAGAAGGTGAAGTCTGGAGGGTGAATCAGAAGAAGTAGAAGAAGGAGAAGGAGAAGGTGAAGTCTGGAGGGTGAATCAGAAGAAGCAGAAGAAGGAGAAGGAGAAGGTGAAGTTTGGAGGGTGAATCAGAAGAAGCAGAAGAAGGAGAAGGAGAAGGTGAAGTCTGGAGGGTGAATCAGAAGAAGCAGAAGAAGTAGAAGGAGAAGGTGAAGCCTGGAAGGTGAATCAGAAGAAGCAGAATAAGGAGAAGGAGAAGGTGAAGTCAGGAGGGTGAATCAGAAGAAGTAGAAGAAGGAGAAGGAGAAGGTGAAGTCTGGAGGGTGAATCAGAAGAAGTAGAAGAAGGAGAAGGAGAAGGTGAAGTCTGGAGGGTGAATCAGAAGAAGCAGAAGAAGGAGAAGGAGAAGGTGAAGTCTGGAGGGTGAATCAGAAGAAGCAGAAGAAGGAGAAGGAGAAGATGAAGTCTGGAGGGTGAATCAGAAGAAGTAGAAGAAGGAGAAGGAGAAGGTGAGGTATGGAGGGTGAATCAGAAGAAGCAGAAGAAGGAGAAGGAGAAGGTGAAGTCTGGAGGGTGAATCAGAAGAAGCAGAAGAAGGAGAAGGAAAAGGTGTAGTCTGGAGGGTGAATCAGAAGAAGCAGAAGAAGGAGAAGGAGAAGGTGAAGTCAGGAGGGTGAATCAGAAGAAGCAGAAGAAGGAGAAGGAGAAGGTGAAGTCTGGAGGGTGAATCAGAAGAAGCAGAAGAAGGAGAAGGAGAAGGTGAAGTCAGGAGGTTGAATCAGAAGAAGCAGAAGAAGGAGAAGGAGAAGGTGAAGTCAGGGGGGTGAAGCAGAAGAAGTAGAAGAAGGAGAAGGAGAAGGTGAAGTCAGCAGGGTGAAGCAGAAGAAGCAGAAGAAGGAGAAGGAGAAGGTGAAGTCTGGAGGGTGAATCAGAAGAAGCAGAAGAAGGAGAAGGAGAAGGTGAAGTCAGGAGGGTGAATCAGAAGAAGCAGAAGAAGGAGAAGGAGAAGGTGAAGTCAGGAGGGTGAATCAGAAGAAGCAGAAGAAGGAGAAGGAGAAGGTGAAGTCTGGAGGGTGAATCAGAAGAAGTAGAAGAAGGAGAAGGAGAAGGTGAAGACAGGAGGGTGAAGCAGAAGAAGCAGAAGAAGGAGAAGGAGAAGGTGAAGTCTGGAGGGCGAAGCAGAAGAAGCAGAAGAAGGAGAAGGAGAAGGTGAAGTCTGGAGGGTGAAGCAGAACAAGCAGAAGAAGGAGAAGGAGAAGGTGAAGTCTGGAGGGTGAATCAGAAGAAGTAGAAGAAGGAGAAGGAGAAGGTGAAGACAGGAGGGTGAAGCAGAAGAAGCAGAAGAAGGAGAAGGAGAAGGTGAAGTCTGGAGGGCGAAGCAGAAGAAGCAGAAGAAGGAGAAGGAGAAGGTGAAGTCTGGAGGGTGAAGCAGAAGAAGCAGAAGAAGGAGAAGGAGAAGGTGAAGTCTGGAGGGTGAATCAGAAGAAGTAGAAGAAGGCGAAGGAGAAGGTGAAGTCAGGAGGGTGAAGCAGAAGAAGCAGAAGAAGGAGAAGGAGAAGGTGAAGTCTGGAGGGTGAAGCAGAAGAAGCAGAAGAAGGAGAAGGAGAAGGTGAAGTCTGGAGGGTGAAGCAGAAGAAGCGGAAGAAGGAGAAGGAGAAGGTGAAGTCAGGAGGGTGAATCAGAAGAAGTAGAAGAAGGAGAAGGAGAAGGTGAAGTCTGGAGGGTGAATCAGAAGAAGTAGAAGAAGGAGAAGGAGAAGGTGAAGTCTGGAGGGAGAATCAGAAGAATTAGAAGAAGGAGAAGGAGAAGGTGAAGTCTGGAGGGTGAATCAGAAGAAGCAGAAGAAGGAGAAGGAGAAGGTGAAGTCTGGAGGGAGAAGCAGAAGAAGTAGAAGAAGGAGAAGGAGAAGGTGAAGTCTGGAGGGTGAATCAGAAGAAGGAGAAGAAGGAGAAGGAGAAGGTGAAGTCTGGAGGGTGAATCAGAAGAAGCAGAAGAAGGAGAAGGAGAAGGTGACGTTAGGAGGGTGAATCAGAAGAAGTAGAAGAAGGAGAAGGGGAAGTGTAGACTGGAGGGTGAATCAGAAGAAGGAGAAGAAGGAGAAGGAGAAGGTGAAGTCTGGAGGGTGAATCAGAAGAAGCAGAAGAAGGAGAAGGAGAAGGTGAAGTCTGGAGGGTGAAGCAGAAGAAGTAGAAGAAGGAGAAGGAGAAGGTGAAGTCAGGAGGGCGAATCAGAAGAAGTAGAAGAAGGACAAGGAGAAGGTAAAGTCTGGAGGGTGAATCAGAAGAATCAGAAGAAGGAGAAGGAGAAGGTGAAGTCTGGAGGGTGAATCAGAAGAAGCAGAAGAAAGAGAAGGAGAAGGTGAAGTCTGGAGGGTGAAGTAGAAGAAGCAGAAGAAGGAGAAGGAGAAGGTGAAGACTGGAGGGTGAATCAGAAGAAGGAGAAGAAGGAGAAGGAGAAGGTGAAGTCTGGAGGGTGAATCAGAAGAAGTAGAAGAAGGAGAAGGAGAAGGTGAAGTCTGGAGGGTGAATCAGAAGAAGTAGAAGAAGGAGAAGGAGAAGGTGAAGTCTGGAGGGTGAATCAGAAGAAGCAGAAGAAGGAGAAGGAGAAGGTGAAGTCTGGAGGGTGAATCAGAAGAAGCAGAAGAAGGAGAAGGAGAAGATGAAGTCTGGAGGGTGAATCAGAAGAAGTAGAAGAAGGAGAAGGAGAAGGTGAGGTATGGAGGGTGAATCAGAAGAAGCAGAAGAAGGAGAAGGAGAAGGTGAAGTCTGGAGGGTGAATCAGAAGAAGCAGAAGAAGGAGAAGGAGAAGGTGAAGTCTGGAGGGTGAATCAGAAGAAGCAGAAGAAGGTGAAGGAGAAGGTGAAGTCAGGAGGGTGAATCAGAAGAAGCAGAAGAAGGAGAAGGAGAAGGTGAAGTCTGGAGGGTGAATCAGAAGAAGCAGAAGAAGGAGAAGGAGAAGGTGAAGTCAGGAGGGTGAATCAGAAGAAGCAGAAGAAGGAGAAGGAGAAGGTGAAGTCAGGGGGGTGAAGCAGAAGAAGTAGAAGAAGGAGAAGGAGAAGGTGAAGTCAGCAGGGTGAAGCAGAAGAAGCAGAAGAAGGAGAAGGAGAAGGTGAAGTCTGGAGGGTGAATCAGAAGAAGCAGAAGAAGGAGAAGGAGAAGGTGAAGTCAGGAGGGTGAATCAGAAGAAGCAGAAGAAGGAGAAGGAGAAGGTGAAGTCAGGAGGGTGAATCAGAAGAAGCAGAAGAAGGAGAAGGAGAAGGTGAAGTCAGGAGGGTGAATCAGAAGAAGCAGAAGAAGGAGAAGGAGATGGTGAAGTCAGGAGGGTGAATCAGAAGAAGCAGAAGAAGGAGAAGGAGAAGGTGAAGTCAGGAGGGTGAATCAGAAGAAGCAGAAGAAGGAGAAGGAGAAGGTGCAGTCAGGGGGTGAAGCAGAAGAAGTAGAAGAAGGAGAAGGAGAAGGTGAAATCAGCAGGGTGAAGCAGAAGAAGCAGAAGAAGGAGAAGGAGAAGGTGAAGTCTGGAGGGCGCAGCAGAAGAAGCAGAAGAAGGAGAAGGAGAAGGTGAAGTCTGGAGGGTGAAGCAGAAGAAGCAGAAGAAGGAGAAGGAGAAGGTGAAGTCTGGAGGGTGAATCAGAAGAAGTAGAAGAAGGAGAAGGAGAAGGTGAAGACAGGAGGGTGAAGCAGAAGAAGCAGAAGAAGGAGAAGGAGAAGGTGAAGTCTGGAGGGCGAAGCAGAAGAAGCAGAAGAAGGAGAAGGAGAAGGTGAAGTCAGGAGGGTGAATCAGAAGAAGTAGAAGAAGGAGAAGGAGAAGGTGAAGTCTGGAGGGTGAATCAGAAGAAGTAGAAGAAGGAGAAGGAGAAGGTGAAGACAGGAGGGTGAAGCAGAAGAAGCAGAAGAAGGAGAAGGAGAAGGTGAAGTCTGGAGGGCGAAGCAGAAGAAGCAGAAGAAGGAGAAGGAGAAGGTGAAGTCAGGAGGGTGAATCAGAAGAAGTAGAAGAAGGAAAAGGAGAAGGTGAAGTCTGGAGGGTGAATCAGAAGAAGCAGAAGAAGGAGAAGGAGAAGGTGAAGACAGGAGGGTGAAGCAGAAGAAGCAGAAGAAGGAGAAGGAGAAGGTGAAGTCTGGAGGGCGAAGCAGAAGAAGCAGAAGAAGGAGAAGGAGAAGGTGAAGTCTGGAGGGTGAATCAGAAGAAGCAGAAGAAGGAGAAGGAGAAGGTGAAGTCAGGAGGGTGAATCAGAAGAAGCAGAAGAAGGAGAAGGAGAAGGTGAAGTCAGGAGGGTGAATCAGAAGAAGCAGAAGAAGGAGAAGGAGAAGGTGAAGTCAGGAGGGTGAATCAGAAGAAGCAGAAGAAGGAGAAGGAGAAGGTGAAGTCAGGAGGGTGAATCAGAAGAAGCAGAAGAAGGAGAAGGAGAAGGTGAAGTCAGGAGGGTGAATCAGAAGAAGCAGAAGAAGGAGAAGGAGAAGGTGCAGTCAGGGGTGTGAAGCAGAAGAAGTAGAAGAAGGAGAAGGAGAAGGTGAAGTCAGCAGGGTGAAGCAGAAGAAGCAGAAGAAGGAGAAGGAGAAGGTGAAGTCTGGAGGGCGCAGCAGAAGAAGCAGAAGAAGGAGAAGGAGAAGGTGAAGTCTGGAGGGTGAAGCAGAAGAAGCAGAAGAAGGAGAAGGAGAAGGTGAAGTCTGGAGGGTGAATCAGAAGAAGTAGAAGAAGGAGAAGGAGAAGGTGAAGACAGGAGGGTGAAGCAGAAGACGCAGAAGAAGGAGAAGGAGAAGGTGAAGTCTGGAGGGCGAAGCAGAAGAAGCAGAAGAAGGAGAAGGAGAAGGTGAAGTCAGGAGGGTGAATCAGAAGAAGTAGATAAGGAGAAGGAGAAGGTGAAGTCTGGAGGCTGAATCAGAAGAAGTAGAAGAAGGAGAAGGAGAAGGTGAAGACAGGAGGGTGAAGCAGAAGAAGCAGAAGAAGGAGAAGGAGAAGGTGAAGTCTGGAGGGCGATGCAGAAGAAGCAGAAGAAGGAGAAGGAGAAGGTGAAGTCAGGAGGGTGAATCAGAAGAAGTAGAAGAAGGAGAAGGAGAAGGTGAAGTCTGGAGGGTGAATCAGAAGAAGTAGAAGAAGGAGAAGGAGAAGGTGAAGACAGGAGGGTGAAGCAGAAGAAGCAGAAGAAGGAGAAGGAGAAGGTGAAGTCTGGAGGGCGAAGCAGAAGAAGCAGAAGAAGGAGAAGGAGAAGGTGAAGTCAGGAGGGTGAATCAGAAGAAGGAGAAGAAGGAGAAGGAGAAGGTGAAGTCTGGAGGGTGAATCAGAAGAAGTAGAAGAAGGAGAAGGAGAAGGTGAAGTCTGGAGGGAGAATCAGAAGAAGTAGAAGAAGGAGAAGGAGAAGGTGAAGTCTGGAGGGTGAATCAGAAGAAGCAGAAGAAGGAGAAGGAGAAGGTGAAGTCTGGAGGGAAAAGCAGAAGAAGTAGAAGAAGGAGAAGGAGAAGGTGAAGTCTGGAGGGTGAATCAGAAGAAGTAGAAGAAGGAGAAGGAGAAGGTGAAGTCTGGAGGGTGAATCAGAAGAAGGAGAAGAAGGAGAAGGAGAAGGTGAAGTCTGGAGGGTGAATCAGAAGAAGCAGAAGAAGGAGAAGGAGAAGGTGAAGTCAGGAGGGTGAATCAGAAGAAGTAGAAGAAGGAGAAGGAGAAGGTGTAGACTGGAGGGTGAATCAGAAGAAGTAGACGAAGGAGAAGGAGAAGGTGAAGTCTGGAGGGTGAATCAGAAGATGCAGAAGAAGGAGAAGGAGAAGGTGAAGTCTGGAGGGTGAATCAGAAGAAGTAGAAGAAGGAGAAGGAGAAGGTGAAGTCTGGAGGGTGAATCAGAAGAAGCAGAAGAAGGAGAAGGAGAAGGTGAAGTTTGGAGGGTGAATCAGAAGAAGCAGATGAAGGAGAAGGAGAAGGTGAAGTCTGGAGGGTGAATCAGAAGAAGCAGAAGAAGTAGAAGGAGAAGGTGAAGCCTGGAAGGTGAATCAGAAGAAGCAGAATAAGGAGAAGGAGAAGGTGAAGTCAGGAGGGTGAATCAGAAGAAGTAGAAGAAGGAGAAGGAGAAGGTGAAGTCTGGAGGGTGAATCAGAAGAAGTAGAAGAAGGAGAAGGAGAAGGTGAAGTCTGGAGGGTGAATCAGAAGAAGCAGAAGAAGGAGAAGGAGAAGGTGAAGTCTGGAGGGTGAATCAGAAGAAGCAGAAGAAGGAGAAGGAGAAGATGAAGTCTGGAGGGTGAATCAGAAGAAGTAGAAGAAGGAGAAGGAGAAGGTGAGGTATGGAGGGTGAATCAGAAGAAGCAGAAGAAGGAGAAGGAGAAGGTGAAGTCTGGAGGGTGAATCAGAAGAAGCAGAAGAAGGAGAAGGAAAAGGTGTAGTCTGGAGGGTGAATCAGAAGAAGCAGAAGAAGGAGAAGGAGAAGGTGAAGTCAGGAGGGTGAATCAGAAGAAGCAGAAGAAGGAGAAGGAGAAGGTGAAGTCTGGAGGGTGAATCAGAAGAAGCAGAAGAAGGAGAAGGAGAAGGTGAAGTCAGGAGGTTGAATCAGAAGAAGCAGAAGAAGGAGAAGGAGAAGGTGAAGTCAGGGGGGTGAAGCAGAAGAAGTAGAAGAAGGAGAAGGAGAAGGTGAAGTCAGCAGGGTGAAGCAGAAGAAGCAGAAGAAGGAGAAGGAGAAGGTGAAGTCTGGAGGGTGAATCAGAAGAAGCAGAAGAAGGAGAAGGAGAAGGTGAAGTCAGGAGGGTGAATCAGAAGAAGCAGAAGAAGGAGAAGGAGAAGGTGAAGTCAGGAGGGTGAATCAGAAGAAGCAGAAGAAGGAGAAGGAGAAGGTGAAGTCTGGAGGGTGAATCAGAAGAAGTAGAAGAAGGAGAAGGAGAAGGTGAAGACAGGAGGGTGAAGCAGAAGAAGCAGAAGAAGGAGAAGGAGAAGGTGAAGTCTGGAGGGCGAAGCAGAAGAAGCAGAAGAAGGAGAAGGAGAAGGTGAAGTCTGGAGGGTGAAGCAGAAGAAGCAGAAGAAGGAGAAGGAGAAGGTGAAGTCTGGAGGGTGAATCAGAAGAAGTAGAAGAAGGAGAAGGAGAAGGTGAAGACAGGAGGGTGAAGCAGAAGAAGCAGAAGAAGGAGAAGGAGAAGGTGAAGTCTGGAGGGCGAAGCAGAAGAAGCAGAAGAAGGAGAAGGAGAAGGTGAAGTCTGGAGGGTGAAGCAGAAGAAGCAGAAGAAGGAGAAGGAGAAGGTGAAGTCTGGAGGGTGAATCAGAAGAAGTAGAAGAAGGCGAAGGAGAAGGTGAAGTCAGGAGGGTGAAGCAGAAGAAGCAGAAGAAGGAGAAGGAGAAGGTGAAGTCTGGAGGGTGAAGCAGAAGAAGCAGAAGAAGGAGAAGGAGAAGGTGAAGTCTGGAGGGTGAAGCAGAAGAAGCGGAAGAAGGAGAAGGAGAAGGTGAAGTCAGGAGGGTGAATCAGAAGAAGTAGAAGAAGGAGAAGGAGAAGGTGAAGTCTGGAGGGTGAATCAGAAGAAGTAGAAGAAGGAGAAGGAGAAGGTGAAGTCTGGAGGGAGAATCAGAAGAATTAGAAGAAGGAGAAGGAGAAGGTGAAGTCTGGAGGGTGAATCAGAAGAAGCAGAAGAAGGAGAAGGAGAAGGTGAAGTCTGGAGGGAGAAGCAGAAGAAGTAGAAGAAGGAGAAGGAGAAGGTGAAGTCTGGAGGGTGAATCAGAAGAAGGAGAAGAAGGAGAAGGAGAAGGTGAAGTCTGGAGGGTGAATCAGAAGAAGCAGAAGAAGGAGAAGGAGAAGGTGACGTTAGGAGGGTGAATCAGAAGAAGTAGAAGAAGGAGAAGGGGAAGGTGTAGACTGGAGGGTGAATCAGAAGAAGGAGAAGAAGGAGAAGGAGAAGGTGAAGTCTGGAGGGTGAATCAGAAGAAGCAGAAGAAGGAGAAGGAGAAGGTGAAGTCTGGAGGGTGAAGCAGAAGAAGTAGAAGAAGGAGAAGGAGAAGGTGAAGTCAGGAGGGCGAATCAGAAGAAGTAGAAGAAGGACAAGGAGAAGGTAAAGTCTGGAGGGTGAATCAGAAGAATCAGAAGAAGGAGAAGGAGAAGGTGAAGTCTGGAGGGTGAATCAGAAGAAGCAGAAGAAAGAGAAGGAGAAGGTGAAGTCTGGAGGGTGAAGTAGAAGAAGCAGAAGAAGGAGAAGGAGAAGGTGAAGACTGGAGGGTGAATCAGAAGAAGGAGAAGAAGGAGAAGGAGAAG
This sequence comes from Somniosus microcephalus, assembly GCF_052327205.1. NCBI lineage: Eukaryota > Metazoa > Chordata > Chondrichthyes > Squaliformes > Somniosidae > Somniosus > Somniosus microcephalus. The sequence goes on along the minus strand of NW_028225228.1, from coordinate 513,332 downwards.
GTGAAGTCTGGAGGGTGAATCAGAAAAAGTAGAAGAAGGAGAAGGAGAAGGTGAAGTCTGGAGGGTGAATCAGAAGAAGTAGAAGAAGGAGAAGGAGAAGGTGAAGTCTGGAGGGTGAATCAGAAGAAGCAGAAGAAGGAGAAGGAGAAGGTGAAGTCTGGAGGGTGAATCAGAAGAAGCAGAAGAAGGAGAAGGAGAAGATGAAGTCTGGAGGGTGAATCAGAAGAAGTAGAAGAAGGAGAAGGAGAAGGTGAGGTATGGAGGGTGAATCAGAAGAAGCAGAAGAAGGAGAAGGAGAAGGTGAAGTCTGGAGGGTGAATCAGAAGAAGCAGAAGAAGGAGAAGGAGAAGGTGAAGTCTGGAGGGTGAATCAGAAGAAGCAGAAGAAGGTGAAGGAGAAGGTGAAGTCAGGAGGGTGAATCAGAAGAAGCAGAAGAAGGAGAAGGAGAAGGTGAAGTCTGGAGGGTGAATCAGAAGAAGCAGAAGAAGGAGAAGGAGAAGGTGAAGTCAGGAGGGTGAATCAGAAGAAGCAGAAGAAGGAGAAGGAGAAGGTGAAGTCAGGGGGGTGAAGCAGAAGAAGTAGAAGAAGGAGAAGGAGAAGGTGAAGTCAGCAGGGTGAAGCAGAAGAAGCAGAAGAAGGAGAAGGAGAAGGTGAAGTCTGGAGGGCGCAGCAGAAGAAGCAGAAGAAGGAGAAGGAGAAGGTGAAGTCTGGAGGGTGAAGCAGAAGAAGCAGAAGAAGGAGAAGGAGAAGGTGAAGTCTGGAGGGTGAATCAGAAGAAGTAGAAGAAGGAGAAGGAGAAGGTGAAGACAGGAGGGTGAAGCAGAAGAAGCAGAAGAAGGAGAAGGAGAAGGTGAAGTCTGGAGGGCGAAGCAGAAGAAGCAGAAGAAGGAGAAGGAGAAGGTGAAGTCAGGAGGGTGAATCAGAAGAAGTAGAAGAAGGAGAAGGAGAAGGTGAAGTCTGGAGGGTGAATCAGAAGAAGTAGAAGAAGGAGAAGGAGAAGGTGAAGACAGGAGGGTGAAGCAGAAGAAGCAGAAGAAGGAGAAGGAGAAGGTGAAGTCTGGAGGGCGAAGCAGAAGAAGCAGAAGAAGGAGAAGGAGAAGGTGAAGTCAGGAGGGTGAATCAGAAGAAGTAGAAGAAGGAAAAGGAGAAGGTGAAGTCTGGAGGGTGAATCAGAAGAAGCAGAAGAAGGAGAAGGAGAAGGTGAAGACAGGAGGGTGAAGCAGAAGAAGCAGAAGAAGGAGAAGGAGAAGGTGAAGTCTGGAGGGCGAAGCAGAAGAAGCAGAAGAAGGAGAAGGAGAAGGTGAAGTCTGGAGGGTGAATCAGAAGAAGCAGAAGAAGGAGAAGGAGAAGGTGAAGTCAGGAGGGTGAATCAGAAGAAGCAGAAGAAGGAGAAGGAGAAGGTGAAGTCAGGAGGGTGAATCAGAAGAAGCAGAAGACGGAGAAGGAGAAGGTGAAGTCAGGAGGGTGAATCAGAAGAAGCAGAAGAAGGAGAAGGAGAAGGTGAAGTCAGGAGGGTGAATCAGAAGAAGCAGAAGAAGGAGAAGGAGAAGGTGAAGTCAGGAGGGTGAATCAGAAGAAGCAGAAGAAGGAGAAGGAGAAGGTGCAGTCAGGGGTGTGAAGCAGAAGAAGTAGAAGAAGGAGAAGGAGAAGGTGAAGTCAGGAGGGTGAATCAGAAGAAGTAGAAGAAGGAGAAGGAGAAGGTGAAGTCTGGAGGGTGAATCAGAAGAAGTAGAAGAAGGAGAAGGAGAAGGTGAAGTCTGGAGGGAGAATCAGAAGAAGTAGAAGAAGGAGAAGGAGAAGGTGAAGTCTGGAGGGTGAATCAGAAGAAGCAGAAGAAGGAGAAGGAGAAGGTGAAGTCTGGAGGGAAAAGCAGAAGAAGTAGAAGAAGGAGAAGGAGAAGGTGAAGTCTGGAGGGTGAATCAGAAGAAGTAGAAGAAGGAGAAGGAGAAGGTGAAGTCTGGAGGGTGAATCAGAAGAAGGAGAAGAAGGAGAAGGAGAAGGTGAAGTCTGGAGGGTGAATCAGAAGAAGCAGAAGAAGGAGAAGGAGAAGGTGAAGTCAGGAGGGTGAATCAGAAGAAGTAGAAGAAGGAGAAGGAGAAGGTGTAGACTGGAGGGTGAATCAGAAGAAGTAGACGAAGGAGAAGGAGAAGGTGAAGTCTGGAGGGTGAATCAGAAGATGCAGAAGAAGGAGAAGGAGAAGGTGAAGTCTGGAGGGTGTATCAGAAGAAGTAGAAGAAGGAGAAGGAGAAGGTGAAGTCTGGAGGGTGAATCAGAAGAAGCAGAAGAAGGAGAAGGAGAAGGTGAAGTTTGGAGGGTGAATCAGAAGAAGCAGAAGAAGGAGAAGGAGAAGGTGAAGTCTGGAGGGTGAATCAGAAGAAGCAGAAGAAGTAGAAGGAGAAGGTGAAGCCTGGAAGGTGAATCAGAAGAAGCAGAATAAGGAGAAGGAGAAGGTGAAGTCAGGAGGGTGAATCAGAAGAAGTAGAAGAAGGAGAAGGAGAAGGTGAAGTCTGGAGGGTGAATCAGAAGAAGTAGAAGAAGGAGAAGGAGAAGGTGAAGTCTGGAGGGTGAATCAGAAGAAGCAGAAGAAGGAGAAGGAGAAGGTGAAGTCTGGAGGGTGAATCAGAAGAAGCAGAAGAAGGAGAAGGAGAAGATGAAGTCTGGAGGGTGAATCAGAAGAAGTAGAAGAAGGAGAAGGAGAAGGTGAGGTATGGAGGGTGAATCAGAAGAAGCAGAAGAAGGAGAAGGAGAAGGTGAAGTCTGGAGGGTGAATCAGAAGAAGCAGAAGAAGGAGAAGGAAAAGGTGTAGTCTGGAGGGTGAATCAGAAGAAGCAGAAGAAGGAGAAGGAGAAGGTGAAGTCAGGAGGGTGAATCAGAAGAAGCAGAAGAAGGAGAAGGAGAAGGTGAAGTCAGGAGGTTGAATCAGAAGAAGCAGAAGAAGGAGAAGGAGAAGGTGAAGTCAGGGGGGTGAAGCAGAAGAAGTAGAAGAAGGAGAAGGAGAAGGTGAAGTCAGCAGGGTGAAGCAGAAGAAGCAGAAGAAGGAGAAGGAGAAGGTGAAGTCTGGAGGGTGAATCAGAAGAAGCAGAAGAAGGAGAAGGAGAAGGTGAAGTCAGGAGGGTGAATCAGAAGAAGCAGAAGAAGGAGAAGGAGAAGGTGAAGTCAGGAGGGTGAATCAGAAGAAGCAGAAGAAGGAGAAGGAGAAGGTGAAGTCTGGAGGGTGAATCAGAAGAAGTAGAAGAAGGAGAAGGAGAAGGTGAAGACAGGAGGGTGAATCAGAAGAAGGAGAAGAAGGAGAAGGAGAAGGTGAAGTCAGGAGGGTGAATCAGAAGAAGTAGAAGAAGGAGAAGGAGAAGGTGAAGTCTGGAGGGTGAATCAGAAGAAGTAGAAGAAGGAGAAGGAGAAGGTGAGGTATGGAGGGTGAATCAGAAGAAGCAGAAGAAGGAGAAGGAGAAGGTGAAGTCTGGAGGGTGAATCAGAAGAAGCAGAAGAAGGAGAAGGAAAAGGTGTAGTCTGGAGGGTGAATCAGAAGAAGCAGAAGAAGGAGAAGGAGAAGGTGAAGTCAGGAGGGTGAATCAGAAGAAGCAGAAGAAGGAGAAGGAGAAGGTGAAGTCTGGAGGGTGAATCAGAAGAAGCAGAAGAAGGAGAAGGAGAAGGTGAAGTCAGGAGGTTGAATCAGAAGAAGGAGAAGAAGGAGAAGGAGAAGGTGAAGTCAGGGGGGTGAAGCAGAAGAAGCAGAAGAAGGAGAAGGAGAAGGTGAAGTCAGGAGGGTGAATCAGAAGAAGTAGAAGAAGGAGAAGGAGAAGGTGTAGACTGGAGGGTGAATCAGAAGAAGTAGACGAAGGAGAAGGAGAAGGTGAAGTCTGGAGGGTGAATCAGAAGATGCAGAAGAAGGAGAAGGAGAAGGTGAAGTCTGGAGGGTGAATCAGAAGAAGTAGAAGAAGGAGAAGGAGAAGGTGAAGTCTGGAGGGTGAATCAGAAGAAGCAGAAGAAGGAGAAGGAGAAGGTGAAGTTTGGAGGGTGAATCAGAAGAAGCAGAAGAAGGAGAAGGAGAAGGTGAAGTCTGGAGGGTGAATCAGAAGAAGCAGAAGAAGTAGAAGGAGAAGGTGAAGTCAGGAGGGTGAATCAGAAGAAGTAGAAGAAGGAGAAGGAGAAGGTGTAGACTGGAGGGTGAATCAGAAGAAGTAGACGAAGGAGAAGGAGAAGGTGAAGTCTGGAGGGTGAATCAGAAGATGCAGAAGAAGGAGAAGGAGAAGGTGAAGTCTGGAGGGTGAATCAGAAGAAGTAGAAGAAGGAGAAGGAGAAGGTGAAGTCTGGAGGGTGAATCAGAAGAAGCAGAAGAAGGAGAAGGAGAAGGTGAAGTTTGGAGGGTGAATCAGAAGAAGCAGAAGAAGGAGAAGGAGAAGGTGAAGTCTGGAGGGTGAATCAGAAGAAGCAGAAGAAGTAGAAGGAGAAGGTGAAGCCTGGAAGGTGAATCAGAAGAAGCAGAATAAGGAGAAGGAGAAGGTGAAGTCAGGAGGGTGAATCAGAAGAAGTAGAAGAAGGAGAAGGAGAAGGTGAAGTCTGGAGGGTGAATCAGAAGAAGTAGAAGAAGGAGAAGGAGAAGGTGAAGTCTGGAGGGTGAATCAGAAGAAGCAGAAGAAGGAGAAGGAGAAGGTGAAGTCTGGAGGGTGAATCAGAAGAAGCAGAAGAAGGAGAAGGAGAAGATGAAGTCTGGAGGGTGAATCAGAAGAAGTAGAAGAAGGAGAAGGAGAAGGTGAAGTCTGGAGGGTGAATCAGAAGAAGCAGAAGAAGGAGAAGGAAAAGGTGTAGTCTGGAGGGTGAATCAGAAGAAGCAGAAGAAGGAGAAGGAGAAGGTGAAGTCAGGAGGGTGAATCAGAAGAAGCAGAAGAAGGAGAAGGAGAAGGTGAAGTCTGGAGGGTGAATCAGAAGAAGCAGAAGAAGGAGAAGGAGAAGGTGAAGTCAGGAGGTTGAATCAGAAGAAGCAGAAGAAGGAGAAGGAGAAGGTGAAGTCAGGGGGGTGAAGCAGAAGAAGTAGATGAAGGTGAAGGAGAAGGTGAAGTCAGCAGGGTGAAGCAGAAGAAGCAGAAGAAGGAGAAGGAGAAGGTGAAGTCTGGAGGGTGAATCAGAAGAAGCAGAAGAAGGAGAAGGAGAAGGTGAAGTCAGGAGGGTGAATCAGAAGAAGCAGAAGAAGGAGAAGGAGAAGGTGAAGTCAGGAGGGTGAATCAGAAGAAGCAGAAGAAGGAGAAGGAGAAGGTGAAGTCTGGAGGGCGCAGCAGAAGAAGCAGAAGAAGGAGAAGGAGAAGGTGAAGTCTGGAGGGTGAAGCAGAAGAAGCAGAAGAAGGAGAAGGAGAAGGTGAAGTCTGGAGGGTGAATCAGAAGAAGTAGAAGAAGGAGAAGGAGAAGGTGAAGACAGGAGGGTGAAGCAGAAGACGCAGAAGAAGGAGAAGGAGAAGGTGAAGTCTGGAGGGCGAAGCAGAAGAAGCAGAAGAAGGAGAAGGAGAAGGTGAAGTCAGGAGGGTGAATCAGAAGAAGTAGATAAGGAGAAGGAGAAGGTGAAGTCTGGAGGCTGAATCAGAAGAAGTAGAAGAAGGAGAAGGAGAAGGTGAAGACAGGAGGGTGAAGCAGAAGAAGCAGAAGAAGGAGAAGGAGAAGGTGAAGTCTGGAGGGCGATGCAGAAGAAGCAGAAGAAGGAAAAGGAGAAGGTGAAGTCAGGAGGGTGAATCAGAAGAAGTAGAAGAAGGAGAAGGAGAAGGTGAAGTCTGGAGGGTGAATCAGAAGAAGTAGAAGAAGGAGAAGGAGAAGGTGAAGACAGGAGGGTGAAGCAGAAGAAGCAGAAGAAGGAGAAGGAGAAGGTGAAGTCTGGAGGGCGAAGCAGAAGAAGCAGAAGAAGGAGAAGGAGAAGGTGAAGTCAGGAGGGTGAATCAGAAGAAGTAGAAGAAGGAGAAGGAGAAGGTGAAGTCTGGAGGGTGAATCAGAAGAAGTAGAAGAAGGAGAAGGAGAAGGTGAAGTCTGGAGGGAGAATCAGAAGAAGTAGAAGAAGGAGAAGGAGAAGGTGAAGTCTGGAGGGTGAATCAGAAGAAGCAGAAGAAGGAGAAGGAGAAGGTGAAGTCTGGAGGGAAAAGCAGAAGAAGTAGAAGAAGGAGAAGGAGAAGGTGAAGTCTGGAGGGTGAATCAGAAGAAGTAGAAGAAGGAGAAGGAGAAGGTGAAGTCTGGAGGGTGAATCAGAAGAAGGAGAAGAAGGAGAAGGAGAAGGTGAAGTCTGGAGGGTGAATCAGAAGAAGCAGAAGAAGGAGAAGGAGAAGGTGAAGTCAGGAGGGTGAATCAGAAGAAGTAGAAGAAGGAGAAGGAGAAGGTGTAGACTGGAGGGTGAATCAGAAGAAGTAGACGAAGGAGAAGGAGAAGGTGAAGTCTGGAGGGTGAATCAGAAGATGCAGAAGAAGGAGAAGGAGAAGGTGAAGTCTGGAGGGTGAATCAGAAGAAGTAGAAGAAGGAGAAGGAGAAGGTGAAGTCTGGAGGGTGAATCAGAAGAAGCAGAAGAAGGAGAAGGAGAAGGTGAAGTTTGGAGGGTGAATCAGAAGAAGCAGAAGAAGGAGAAGGAGAAGGTGAAGTCTGGAGGGTGAATCAGAAGAAGCAGAAGAAGTAGAAGGAGAAGGTGAAGCCTGGAAGGTGAATCAGAAGAAGCAGAATAAGGAGAAGGAGAAGGTGAAGTCAGGAGGGTGAATCAGAAGAAGTAGAAGAAGGAGAAGGAGAAGGTGAAGTCTGGAGGGTGAATCAGAAGAAGTAGAAGAAGGAGAAGGAGAAGGTGAAGTCTGGAGGGTGAATCAGAAGAAGCAGAAGAAGGAGAAGGAGAAGGTGAAGTCTGGAGGGTGAATCAGAAGAAGCAGAAGAAGGAGAAGGAGAAGATGAAGTCTGGAGGGTGAATCAGAAGAAGTAGAAGAAGGAGAAGGAGAAGGTGAGGTATGGAGGGTGAATCAGAAGAAGCAGAAGATGGAGAAGGAGAAGGTGAAGTCTGGAGGGTGAATCAGAAGAAGCAGAAGAAGGAGAAGGAAAAGGTGTAGTCTGGAGGGTGAATCAGAAGAAGCAGAAGAAGGAGAAGGAGAAGGTGAAGTCAGGAGGGTGAATCAGAAGAAGCAGAAGAAGGAGAAGGAGAAGGTGAAGTCTGGAGGGTGAATCAGAAGAAGCAGAAGAAGGAGAAGGAGAAGGTGAAGTCAGGAGGTTGAATCAGAAGAAGCAGAAGAAGGAGAAGGAGAAGGTGAAGTCAGGGGGGTGAAGCAGAAGAAGTAGAAGAAGGAGAAGGAGAAGGTGAAGTCAGCAGGGTGAAGCAGAAGAAGCAGAAGAAGGAGAAGGAGAAGGTGAAGTCTGGAGGGTGAATCAGAAGAAGCAGAAGAAGGAGAAGGAGAAGGTGAAGTCAGGAGGGTGAATCAGAAGAAGCAGAAGGAGGAGAAGGAGAAGGTGAAGTCAGGAGGGTGAATCAGAAGAAGCAGAAGAAGGAGAAGGAGAAGGTGAAGTCTGGAGGGTGAATCAGAAGAAGTAGAAGAAGGAGAAGGAGAAGGTGAAGACAGGAGGGTGAAGCAGAAGAAGCAGAAGAAGGAGAAGGAGAAGGTGAAGTCTGGAGGGCGAAGCAGAAGAAGCAGAAGAAGGAGAAGGAGAAGGTGAAGTCTGGAGGGTGAAGCAGAAGAAGCAGAAGAAGGAGAAGGAGAAGGTGAAGTCTGGAGGGTGAATCAGAAGAAGTAGAAGAAGGAGAAGGAGAAGGTGAAGACAGGAGGGTGAAGCAGAAGAAGCAGAAGAAGGAGAAGGAGAAGGTGAAGTCTGGAGGGCGAAGCAGAAGAAGCAGAAGAAGGAGAAGGAGAAGGTGAAGTCTGGAGGGTGAAGCAGAAGAAGCAGAAGAAGGAGAAGGAGAAGGTGAAGTCTGGAGGGTGAATCAGAAGAAGTAGAAGAAGGCGAAGGAGAAGGTGAAGTCAGGAGGGTGAAGCAGAAGAAGCAGAAGAAGGAGAAGGAGAAGGTGAAGTCTGGAGGGTGAAGCAGAAGAAGCAGAAGAAGGAGAAGGAGAAGGTGAAGTCTGGAGGGTGAAGCAGAAGAAGCGGAAGAAGGAGAAGGAGAAGGTGAAGTCAGGAGGGTGAATCAGAAGAAGTAGAAGAAGGAGAAGGAGAAGGTGAAGTCTGGAGGGTGAATCAGAAGAAGTAGAAGAAGGAGAAGGAGAAGGTGAAGTCTGGAGGGAGAATCAGAAGAATTAGAAGAAGGAGAAGGAGAAGGTGAAGTCTGGAGGGTGAATCAGAAGAAGCAGAAGAAGGAGAAGGAGAAGGTGAAGTCTGGAGGGAGAAGCAGAAGAAGTAGAAGAAGGAGAAGGAGAAGGTGAAGTCTGGAGGGTGAATCAGAAGAAGGAGAAGAAGGAGAAGGAGAAGGTGAAGTCTGGAGGGTGAATCAGAAGAAGCAGAAGAAGGAGAAGGAGAAGGTGACGTTAGGAGGGTGAATCAGAAGAAGTAGAAGAAGGAGAAGGGGAAGGTGTAGACTGGAGGGTGAATCAGAAGAAGGAGAAGAAGGAGAAGGAGAAGGTGAAGTCTGGAGGGTGAATCAGAAGAAGCAGAAGAAGGAGAAGGAGAAGGTGAAGTCTGGAGGGTGAAGCAGAAGAAGTAGAAGAAGGAGAAGGAGAAGGTGAAGTCAGGAGGGCGAATCAGAAGAAGTAGAAGAAGGACAAGGAGAAGGTAAAGTCTGGAGGGTGAATCAGAAGAATCAGAAGAAGGAGAAGGAGAAGGTGAAGTCTGGAGGGTGAATCAGAAGAAGCAGAAGAAAGAGAAGGAGAAGGTGAAGTCTGGAGGGTGAAGTAGAAGAAGCAGAAGAAGGAGAAGGAGAAGTTGAAGACTGGAGGGTGAATCAGAAGAAGGAGAAGAAGGAGAAGGAGAAGGTGAAGTCTGGAGGGTGAATCAGAAGAAGTAGAAGAAGGAGAAGGAGAAGGTGAAGTCTGGAGGGTGAATCAGAAGAAGTAGAAGAAGGAGAAGGAGAAGGTGAAGTCTGGAGGGTGAATCAGAAGAAGCAGAAGAAGGAGAAGGAGAAGGTGAAGTCTGGAGGGTGAATCAGAAGAAGCAGAAGAAGGAGAAGGAGAAGATGAAGTCTGGAGGGTGAATCAGAAGAAGTAGAAGAAGGAGAAGGAGAAGGTGAGGTATGGAGGGTGAATCAGAAGAAGCAGAAGAAGGAGAAGGAGAAGGTGAAGTCTGGAGGGTGAATCAGAAGAAGCAGAAGAAGGAGAAGGAGAAGGTGAAGTCTGGAGGGTGAATCAGAAGAAGCAGAAGAAGGTGAAGGAGAAGGTGAAGTCAGGAGGGTGAATCAGAAGAAGCAGAAGAAGGAGAAGGAGAAGGTGAAGTCTGGAGGGTGAATCAGAAGAAGCAGAAGAAGGAGAAGGAGAAGGTGAAGTCTAGAGGGTGAATCAGAAGAAGCAGAAGAAGTAGAAGGAGAAGGTGAAGCCTGGAGGGTGAATCAGAAGAAGCAGAATAAGGAGAAGGAGAAGGTGAGGTCAGGAGGGTGAATCAGAAGAAGTAGAAGAAGGAGAAGGAGCAGGTGAAGTCTGGAGGGTGAATCAGAAGAAGCAGAAGAAGGAGAAGGAGAAGGTGAAGTCTGGAGGGTGAATCAGAAGAAGCAGAAGAAGGAGAAGGAGAAGGTGAAGTCTAGAGGGTGAATCAGAAGAAGCAGAAGAAGTAGAAGGAGAAGGTGAAGCCTGGAGGGTGAATCAGAAGAAGCAGAATAAGGAGAAGGAGAAGGTGAGGTCAGGAGGGTGAATCAGAAGAAGTAGAAGAAGGAGAAGGAGCAGGTGAAGTCTGGAGGGTGAATCAGAAGAAGCAGAAGAAGGAGAAGGAGAAGGTGAAGTCTGGAGGGTGAATCAGAAGAAGCAGAAGAAGGAGAAGGAGAAGGTGAAGTCAGGAAGGTGAATCAGAAGAAGCAGAAGAAGGAGAAGGAGAAGGTGAAGTCTGGAGGGTGAATCAGAAGAAGCAGAAGAAGGAGAAGGAGAAGGTGAAGTCAGGAAGGTGAATCAGAAGAAGCAGAAGAAGGAGAAGGAGAAGGTGAAGTCAGGGGGGTGAAGCAGAAGAAGTAGAAGAAGGAGAAGGAGAAGGTGAAGTCAGCAGGGTGAAGCAGAAGAAGCAGAAGAAGGAGAAGGAGAAGGTGAGGTCTGGAGGGTGAATCAGAAGAAGCAGAAGAAGGAGAAGGAGAAGGTGAAGTCAGGAGGGTGAATCAGAAGAAGCAGAAGAAGGAGAAGGAGAAGGTGAAGTCAGGAGGGTGAATCAGAAGAAGCAGAAGAAGGAGAAGGAGAAGGTGAAGTCAGGAGGGTGAATCAGAAGAAGCAGAAGAAGGAGAAGGAGAAGGTGAAGTCAGGAGGGTGAATCAGAAGAAGCAGAAGAAGGAGAAGGAGAAGGTGAAGTCAGGAGGGTGAATCAGAAGAAGCAGAAGAAGGAGAAGGAGAAGGTGAAGTCAAGGGGGTGAAGCAGAAGAAGTAGAAGAAGGAGAAGGAGAAGGTGAAGTCAGCAGGGTGAAGCAGAAGAAGCAGAAGAAGGAGAAGGAGAAGGTGAAGTCTGGAGGGTGCAGCAGAAGAAGCAGAAGAAGGAGAAGGAGAAGGTGAAGTCTGGAGGGTGAAGCAGAAGAAGCAGAAGAAGGAGAAGGAGAAGGTGAAGTCTGGAGGGTGAATCAGAAGAAGTAGAAGAAGGAGAAGGAGAAGGTGAAGACAGGAGGGTGAAGCAGAAGAAGGAGAAGGAGAAGGTGAAGTCTGGAGGGCGAAGCAGAAGAAGCAGAAGAAGGAGAAGGAGAAGGTGAAGTCTGGAGGGTGTAGCAGAAGAAGCAGAAGAAGGAGAAGGAGAAGGTGAAGTCTGGAGGGTGAATCAGAAGAAGTAGAAGAAGGCGAAGGAGAGGGTGAAGTCAGGAGGGTGAAGCAGAAGAAGCAGAAGAAGGAGAAGGAGAAGGTGAAGTCTGGAGGGTGAAGCAGAAGAAGCAGAAGAAGGAGAAGGAGAAGGTGAAGTCTGGAGGGTGAAGCAGAAGAAGCAGAAGAAGGAGAAGGAGAAGGTGAAGTCAGGAGGGTGAATCAGAAGAAGTAGAAGAAGGAGAAGGAGAAGGTGAAGTCTGGAGGGTGAATCAGAAGAAGTAGAAGAAGGAGAAGGAGAAGGTGAAGTCTGGAGGGAGAATCAGAAGAAGTAGAAGAAGGAGAAGGAGAAGGTGAAGTCTGGAGGGTGAATCAGAAGAAGCAGAAGAAGGCGAAGGAGAAGGTGAAGTCTGGAGGGAGAAGCAGAAGAAGTAGAAGAAGGAGAAGGAGAAGGTGAAGTCTGGAGGGTGAATCAGAAGAAGCAGAAGAAGGAGAAGGAGAAGGTGAAGTCAGGAGGGTGAATCAGAAGAAGCAGAAGAAGGAGAAGGAGAAGGTGAAGTCTGGAGGGTGAATCAGAAGAAGAAGAAGAAGGGGAAGGAGAAGGTGTAGACTGGAGGGTGTATCAGAAGAAGTAGACGAAGGAGAAGGAGAAGGTGAAGTCTGGAGGGTGAATCAGAAGAAGCAGAAGAAGGAGAAGGAGAAGGTGAAGTCTGGAGGGTGAATCAGAAGAAGTAGAAGAAGGAGAAGGAGAAGGTGAAGTCTGGAGGGTGAATCAGAAGAAGCAGAAGAAGGAGAAGGAGAAGGTGAAGTCTGGAGGGTGAATCAGAAGAAGCAGAAGAAGGAGAAGGAGAAGGTGAAGTCTGGAGGGTGAATCAGAAGAAGCAGAAGAAGTAGAAGGAGAAGATGAAGCCTGGAGGGTGAATCAGAAGAAGCAGAATAAGGAGAAGGAGAAGGTGAAGTCAGGAGGGTGAATCAGAAGAAGTAGAAGAAGGAGAAGGAGAAGGTGAAGTCTGGAGGGTGAATCAGAAGAAGCAGAAGAAGGAGAAGGAGAAGGTGAAGTCTGGAGGGTGAATCAGAAGAAGCAGAAGAAGGAGAAGGAGAAGGTGAAGTCTGGAGGGTGAATCAGAAGAAGCAGAATAAGGAGAAGGAGAAGGTGAAGTCTGGAGGGTGAATCAGAAGAAGCAGAAGAAGGAGAAGGAGAAGGTGAAGTCTGGAGGGTGAATCAGAAGAAGTAGAAGAAGCAGAAGGAGAAGGTGAAGTCTGGAGGGTGAAGCAGAAGAAGTAGAAGAAGGAGAAGGAGAAGGTGAAGTCAGGAGGGTGAATCAGAAGAAGTAGAAGAAGGACAAGGAGAAGGTAAAGTCTGGAGGGTGAATCAGAAGAATCAGAAGAAGGAGAAGGAGAAGGTGAAGTCTGGAGGGTGAATCAGAAGAATCAGAAGAAAGAGAAGGAGAAGGTGAAGTCTGGAGGGTGAAGCAGAAGAAGCAGAAGAAGGAGAAGGAGAAGGTGAAGACTGGAGGGTGAATCAGAAGAAGTAGAAGAAGGAGAAGAAGAAGGTGAAGTCTGGAGGGTGAATCAGAAGAAGTAGAAGAAGGTGAAGTCTGGAGGGTGAATCAGAAGAAGTAGAAGAAGGGGAAGGAGAAGGTGAAGTCTGGAGGGTGAATCAGAAGAAGTAGAAGAAGGAGAAGGAGAAGGTGAAGTCTGGAGGGTGAATCAGAAGAAGCAGAAGAAGGAGAAGGAGAAGGTGAAGTCTGGAGGGTGAATCAGAAGAAGCAGAAGAAGGAGAAGGAGAAGATGAAGTCTGGAGGGTGAATCAGAAGAAGTAGAAGAAGGAGAAGGAGAAGGTGTGGTATGGAGGGTGAATCAGAAGAAGCAGAAGGAGAAGGTGAAGTCTGGAGGGTGAATCAGAAGAAGCAGAAGAAGGAGAAGGAGAAGGTGAAGTCTGGAGGGTGAATCAGAAGAAGCAGAAGAAGGAGAAGGAGAAGGTGAAGTCAGGAGGGTGAATCAGAAGAAGCAGAAGAAGGAGAAGGAGAAGGTGAAGTTAGGTGGGTAAATCAGAAGAAGCAGAAGAAGGAGAAGGAGAAGGTGAAGTCAGGGGGGTGAAGCAGAAGAAGTAGAAGAAGGAGAAGGAGAAGGTGAAGTCAGCAGGGTGAAGCAGAAGAAGCAGAAGAAGCAGAAGGAGAAGGTGAAGTCTGGAAGGCGCAGCAGAAGAAGCAGAAGAAGGAGAAGGAGAAGGTGAAGTCTGGAGGGTGAATCAGAAGAAGTAGAAGAAGGCGAAGGAGAAGGTGAAGTCAGGAGGGTGAAGCAGAAGAAGCAGAAGAAGGAGAAGGTGAAGTCTGGAGGGTGAAGCAGAAGAAGCAGAAGAAGGAGAATGAGAAGGTGAAGTCTGGAGGGTGAAGCAGAAGAAGCAGAAGAAGGAGAAGGAGAAGGTGAAGTCTGGAGGGTGAATCAGAAGAAGTAGAAGAAGGAGAAGGAGAAGGTGAAGTCTGGAGGGTGAATCAGAAGAAGGAGAAGAAGGAGAAGGAGAAGGTGAAGTCTGGAGGGTGAATCAGAAGAAGCAGAAGAAGGAGAAGGAGAAGGTGGTCAGGAGGGGGAATCAGAAGAAGTAGAAGAAGGAGAAGGAGAAGGTGTGGACTGGAGGGTGAATCAGAAGAAGTAGACGAAGGAGAAGGAGAAGGTGAAGTCTGGAGGGTGAATCAGAAGAAGCAGAAGAAGGAGAAGGAGAAGGTGAAGTCTGGAGGGTGAATCAGAAGAAGTAGAAGAAGGAGAAGGAGAAGGTGAAGTCTGGAGGGTGAATCAGAAGAAGCAGAAGAAGGAGAAGGAGAAGGTGAAGTCTGGAGGGTGAATCAGAAGAAGCAGAAGAAGGAGAAGGAGAAGGTGAAGTCTGGAGGGTGAATCAGAAGAAGCAGAAGAAGTAGAAGGAGAAGGTGAAACCTGGAGGGTGAATCAGAAGAAGTAGAAGAAGGAGAAGGAGAAGGTGAAGTCTGGAGGGTGAATCAGAAGAAGTAGAAGAAGGAGAAGGAGAAGGTGAAGTCTGGAGGGTGAATCAGAAGAAGCAGAAGAAGGAGAAGGAGAAGGTGAAGTCTGGAGGGTGAATCAGAAGAAGCAGAAGAAGGAGAAGGAGAAGATGAAGTCTGGAGGGTGAATCAGAAGAAGTAGAAGAAGGAGAAGGAGAAGGTGAAGTCTGGAGGGTGAATCAGAAGAAGCAGAAGAAGGAGAAGGAGAAGGTGAAGTCTGGAGGGTGAATCAGAAGAAGCAGAAGAAGGAGAAGGAGAAGGTGAAGTCTGGAGGGTGAATCAGAAGAAGCAGAATAAGGAGAAGGAGAAGGTGAAGTCTGGAAGGTGAATCAGAAGAAGCAGAAGAAGGAGAAGGAGAAGGTGAAGTCTGGAGGGTGAATCAGAAGAAGTAGAAGAAGCAGAAGGAGAAGGTGAAGTCTGGAGGGTGAAGCAGAAGAAGTAGAAGAAGGAGAAGGAGAAGGCGAGGTCTGGAGGGTGAATCAGAAGAATCAGAAGAAGGAGAAGAAGCAGGTGAAGTCTGGAGGGTGAATCAGAAGAAGCAGAAGAAAGAGAAGGAGAAGGTGAAGTCTGGAGGGTGAAGCAGAAGAAGCAGAAGAAGGAGAAGTAGAAGGTGAAGACTGGAGGGTGAATCAGAAGAAATAGAAGAAGGAGAAGGAGAAGGTGAAGTCTGGAGGGTGAATCAGAAGAAGTAGAAGAAGGAGAAGGAGAAGGTGAAGTCTGGAGTGTGAATCAGAAGAAGTCGAAGAAGGAGAAGGAGAAGGTGAAGTCTGGAGGGTGAATCAGAAGAAGCAGAAGAAGGAGAAGGAGAAGGTGAAGTCTGGAGGGTGAATCAGAAGAAGCAGAATAAGTAGAATGAGAAGGTGAAGTCTGGAGGGTGAATCAGAAGAAGTAGAAGAAGGAGAAGGAGAAGGTGAAGTCTGGAGGGTGAATCAGAAGAAGTAGAAGAAGGAGAAGGAGAAGGTGAAGCCTGGAGGGTGAATCAGAAGAAGCAGAAGAAGGAGAAGGTGAAGTCTGGAGGGTGAATCAGAAGAAGTAGAAGAAGGAGAAGGAGAAGGTGAAGTCTGGAGGGTGAATCAGAAGAAGCAGAAGAAGGAGAAGGAGAAGGTGAAGTCTGGACGGTGAAGCAGAAGAAGTAGAAGAAGGAGAAGGAGAAGGTGAAGTCAGGAGGGTGAATCAGAAGAAGCAGAAGAAGGAGAAGGAGAAGGTGAAGTTAGGTGGGTAAATCAGAAGAAGCAGAAGAAGGAGAAGGAGAAGGTGAAGTCAGGGGGGTGAAGCAGAAGAAGTAGAAGAAGGAGAAGGAGAAGGTGAAGTCAGCAGGGTGAAGCAGAAGAAGCAGAAGAAGCAGAAGGAGAAGGTGAAGTCTGGAAGGCGCAGCAGAAGAAGCAGAAGAAGGAGAAGGAGAAGGTGAAGTCTGGAGGGTGAATCAGAAGAAGTAGAAGAAGGCGAAGGAGAAGGTGAAGTCAGGAGGGTGAAGCAGAAGAAGCAGAAGAAG
Source organism: Somniosus microcephalus (assembly GCF_052327205.1). Classification (NCBI taxonomy): domain Eukaryota; kingdom Metazoa; phylum Chordata; class Chondrichthyes; order Squaliformes; family Somniosidae; genus Somniosus; species Somniosus microcephalus. The sequence goes on along the minus strand of NW_028225228.1, from coordinate 497,989 downwards.
GAGAAGGTGAAGTCTGGAGGGTGAAGCAGAAGAAGCAGAAGAAGGAGAATGAGAAGGTGAAGTCTGGAGGGTGAAGCAGAAGAAGCAGAAGAAGGAGAAGGAGAAGGTGAAGTCTGGAGGGTGAATCAGAAGAAGTAGAAGAAGGAGAAGGAGAAGGTGAAGTCTGGAGGGTGAATCAGAAGAAGGAGAAGAAGGAGAAGGAGAAGGTGAAGTCTGGAGGGTGAATCAGAAGAAGCAGAAGAAGGAGAAGGAGAAGGTGGTCAGGTGGGGGAATCAGAAGAAGTAGAAGAAGGAGAAGGAGAAGGTGTGGACTGGAGGGTGAATCAGAAGAAGTAGACGAAGGAGAAGGAGAAGGTGAAGTCTGGAGGGTGAATCAGAAGAAGCAGAAGAAGGAGAAGGAGAAGGTGAAGTCTGGAGGGTGAATCAGAAGAAGTAGAAGAAGGAGAAGGAGAAGGTGAAGTCTGGAGGGTGAATCAGAAGAAGCAGAAGAAGGAGAAGGAGAAGGTGAAGTCTGGAGGGTGAATCAGAAGAAGCAGAAGAAGGAGAAGGAGAAGGTGAAGTCTGGAGGGTGAATCAGAAGAAGCAGAAGAAGTAGAAGGAGAAGGTGAAACCTGGAGGGTGAATCAGAAGAAGTAGAAGAAGGAGAAGGAGAAGGTGAAGTCTGGAGGGTGAATCAGAAGAAGTAGAAGAAGGAGAAGGAGAAGGTGAAGTCTGGAGGGTGAATCAGAAGAAGCAGAAGAAGGAGAAGGAGAAGGTGAAGTCTGGAGGGTGAATCAGAAGAAGCAGAAGAAGGAGAAGGAGAAGATGAAGTCTGGAGGGTGAATCAGAAGAAGTAGAAGAAGGAGAAGGAGAAGGTGAAGTCTGGAGGGTGAATCAGAAGAAGCAGAAGAAGGAGAAGGAGAAGGTGAAGTCTGGAGGGTGAATCAGAAGAAGCAGAAGAAGGAGAAGGAGAAGGTGAAGTCTGGAGGGTGAATCAGAAGAAGCAGAATAAGGAGAAGGAGAAGGTGAAGTCTGGAGGGTGAATCAGAAGAAGCAGAAGAAGGAGAAGGAGAAGGTGAAGTCTGGAGGGTGAATCAGAAGAAGTAGAAGAAGCAGAAGGAGAAGGTGAAGTCTGGAGGGTGAAGCAGAAGAAGTAGAAGAAGGAGAAGGAGAAGGTGAAGTCAGGAGGGTGAATCAGAAGATGTAGAAGAAGGAGAAGGAGAAGGCGAGGTCTGGAGGGTGAATCAGAAGAATCAGAAGAAGGAGAAGAAGCAGGTGAAGTCTGGAGGGTGAATCAGAAGAAGCAGAAGAAAGAGAAGGAGAAGGTGAAGTCTGGAGGGTGAAGCAGAAGAAGCAGAAGAAGGAGAAGTAGAAGGTGAAGACTGGAGGGTGAATCAGAAGAAATAGAAGAAGGAGAAGGAGAAGGTGAAGTCTGGAGGGTGAATCAGAAGAAGTAGAAGAAGGAGAAGGAGAAGGTGAAGTCTGGAGTGTGAATCAGAAGAAGTCGAAGAAGGAGAAGGAGAAGGTGAAGTCTGGAGGGTGAATCAGAAGAAGCAGAAGAAGGAGAAGGAGAAGGTGAAGTCTGGAGGGTGAATCAGAAGAAGCAGAATAAGTAGAATGAGAAGGTGAAGTCTGGAGGGTGAATCAGAAGAAGTAGAAGAAGGAGAAGGAGAAGGTGAAGTCTGGAGGGTGAATCAGAAGAAGTAGAAGAAGGAGAAGGAGAAGGTGAAGCCTGGAGGGTGAATCAGAAGAAGCAGAAGAAGGAGAAGGTGAAGTCTGGAGGGTGAATCAGAAGAAGTAGAAGAAGGAGAAGGAGAAGGTGAAGTCTGGAGGGTGAATCAGAAGAAGCAGAAGAAGGAGAAGGAGAAGGTGAAGTCTGGACGGTGAATCAGAAGAAGCAGAAGAAGGAGAAGGAGAAGTTGAAGTCTGGAGGGTGAATCAGAAGAAGCAGAATAAGGAGAAGGAGAAGGTGAAGTCTGGAGGGTGAATCAGAAGAAGCAGAAGAAGGAGAAGGAGAAGGTGAAGTCTGGAGGGTGAATCAGAAGAAGCAGAATAAGGAGAAGGAGAAGGTGAAGTCTGGAGGGTGAATCAGAAGAAGCAGAAGAAGGAGAAGGAGAAGGTGAAGTCTGGAGGGTGAATCAGAAGAAGTAGAAGAAGCAGAAGGAGAAGGTGAAGTCTGGAGGGTGAAGCAGAAGAAGTAGAAGACGGAGAAGGAGAAGGTGAAGTCAGGAGGGTGAATCAGAAGAAGTAGAAGAAGGAGAAGGAGAAGGTGAAGTCTGGAGGGTGAATCAGAAGAAGCAGAAGAAGGAGAAGGAGAAGGTGAAGTCTGGACGGTGAATCAGAAGAAGCAGAAGAAGGAGAAGGAGAAGTTGAAGTCTGGAGGGTGAATCAGAAGAAGCAGAATAAGGAGAAGGAGAAGGTGAAGTCTGGAGGGTGAATCAGAAGAAGCAGAAGAAGGAGAAGGAGAAGGTGAAGTCTGGAGGGTGAATCAGAAGAAGTAGAAGAAGCAGAAGGAGAAGGTGAAGTCTGGAGGGTGAAGCAGAAGAAGTAGAAGAAGGAGAAGGAGAAGGTGAAGTCAGGAGGGTGAATCAGAAGAAGTAGAAGAAGGACAAGGAGAAGGTAAAGTCTGGAGGGTGAATCAGAAGAATCAGAAGAAGGAGAAGGAGTAGGTGAAGTCTGGAGGGTGTATCAGAAGAAGCAGAAGAAAGAGAAGGAGAAGGTGAAGTCTGGATGGTGAAGCAGAAGAAGCAGAAGAAGGAGAAGGAGAAGGTGAAGACTGGAGGGTGAATCAGAAGAAGTAGAAGAAGGAGAAGGAGAAGGTGAAGTCTGGAGGGTGAATCAGAAGAAGTAGAAGAAGGAGAAGGAGAAGGTGAAGTCTGGAGGGTGAATCAGAAGAAGTAGAAGAAGGAGAAGGAGAAGGTGAAGTCTGGAGGGTGAATCAGAAGAAGCAGAAGAAGGAGAAGGAGAAGGTGAAGTCTGGAGGGTGATTCAGAAGAAGCAGAAGAAGGAGAAGGAGAAGATGAAGTCTGGAGGGTGAATCAGAAGAAGTAGAAGAAGGAGAAGGAGAAGGTGAGGTATGGAGGGTGAATCAGAAGAAGCAGAAGAAGGAGAAGGAGAAGGTGAAGTCTGGAGGGTGAATCAGAAGAAGCAGAAGAAGGAGAAGGAGAAGGTGAAGTCAGGAGGGTGAATCAGAAGAAGCAGAAGAAGGAGAAGGAGAAGGTGAAGTCTGGAGGGTGAATCAGAAGAAGCAGAAGAAGGAGAAGGAGAAGGTGAAGTCAGGAGGGTGAATCAGAAGAAGCAGAAGAAGGAGAAGGAGAAGGTGAAGTCAGGGGGGTGAAGCAGAAGAAGTAGAAGAAGGAGAAGGAGAAGGTGAAGTCAGCAGGGTGAAGCAGAAGAAGCAGAAGAAGGAGAAGGAGAAGGTGAAGTCTGGAGTGTGAATCAGAAGAAGTCGAAGAAGGAGAAGGAGAAGGTGAAGTCTGGAGGGTGAATCAGAAGAAGCAGAAGAAGGAGAAGGAGAAGGTGAAGTCTGGAGGGTGAATCAGAAGAAGCAGAATAAGTAGAATGAGAAGGTGAAGTCTGGAGGGTGAATCAGAAGAAGTAGAAGAAGGAGAAGGAGAAGGTGAAGTCTGGAGGGTGAATCAGAAGAAGTAGAAGAAGGAGAAGGAGAAGGTGAAGCCTGGAGGGTGAATCAGAAGAAGCAGAAGAAGGAGAAGGTGAAGTCTGGAGGGTGAATCAGAAGAAGTAGAAGAAGGAGAAGGAGAAGGTGAAGTCTGGAGGGTGAATCAGAAGAAGCAGAAGAAGGAGAAGGAGAAGGTGAAGTCTGGACGGTGAATCAGAAGAAGCAGAAGAAGGAGAAGGAGAAGTTGAAGTCTGGAGGGTGAATCAGAAGAAGCAGAATAAGGAGAAGGAGAAGGTGAAGTCTGGAGGGTGAATCAGAAGAAGCAGAAGAAGGAGAAGGAGAAGGTGAAGTCTGGAGGGTGAATCAGAAGAAGCAGAATAAGGAGAAGGAGAAGGTGAAGTCTGGAGGGTGAATCAGAAGAAGCAGAAGAAGGAGAAGGAGAAGGTGAAGTCTGGAGGGTGAATCAGAAGAAGTAGAAGAAGCAGAAGGAGAAGGTGAAGTCTGGAGGGTGAAGCAGAAGAAGTAGAAGACGGAGAAGGAGAAGGTGAAGTCAGGAGGGTGAATCAGAAGAAGTAGAAGAAGGAGAAGGAGAAGGTGAAGTCTGGAGGGTGAATCAGAAGAAGCAGAAGAAGGAGAAGGAGAAGGTGAAGTCTGGACGGTGAATCAGAAGAAGCAGAAGAAGGAGAAGGAGAAGTTGAAGTCTGGAGGGTGAATCAGAAGAAGCAGAATAAGGAGAAGGAGAAGGTGAAGTCTGGAGGGTGAATCAGAAGAAGCAGAAGAAGGAGAAGGAGAAGGTGAAGTCTGTAAGGGTGAATCAGAAGAAGTAGAAGAAGCAGAAGGAGAAGGTGAAGTCTGGAGGGTGAAGCAGAAGAAGTAGAAGAAGGAGAAGGAGAAGGTGAAGTCAGGAGGGTGAATCAGAAGAAGTAGAAGAAGGACAAAGAGAAGGTAAAGTCTGGAGGGTGAATCAGAAGAATCAGAAGAAGGAGAAGGAGTAGGTGAAGTCTGGAGGGTGTATCAGAAGAAGCAGAAGAAAGAGAAGGAGAAGGTGAAGTCTGGATGGTGAAGCAGAAGAAGCAGAAGAAGGAGAAGGAGAAGGTGAAGACTGGAGGGTGAATCAGAAGAAGTAGAAGAAGGAGAAGGAGAAGGTGAAGTCTGGAGGGTGAATCAGAAGAAGTAGAAGAAGGAGAAGGAGAAGGTGAAGTCTGGAGGGTGAATCAGAAGAAGTAGAAGAAGGAGAAGGAGAAGGTGAAGTCTGGAGGGTGAATCAGAAGAAGCAGAAGAAGGAGAAGGAGAAGGTGAAGTCTGGAGGGTGAATCAGAAGAAGCAGAAGAAGGAGAAGGAGAAGATGAAGTCTGGAGGGTGAATCAGAAGAAGTAGAAGAAGGAGAAGGAGAAGGTGAGGTATGGAGGGTGAATCAGAAGAAGCAGAAGAAGGAGAAGGAGAAGGTGAAGTCTGGAGGGTGAATCAGAAGAAGCAGAAGAAGGAGAAGGAGAAGGTGAAGTCAGGAGGGTGAATCAGAAGAAGCAGAAGAAGGAGAAGGAGAAGGTGAAGTCTGGAGGGTGAATCAGAAGAAGCAGAAGAAGGAGAAGGAGAAGGTGAAGTCAGGAGGGTGAATCAGAAGAAGCAGAAGAAGGAGAAGGAGAAGGTGAAGTCAGGGGGGTGAAGCAGAAGAAGTAGAAGAAGGAGAAGGAGAAGGTGAAGTCAGCAGGGTGAAGCAGAAGAAGCAGAAGAAGGAGAAGGAGAAGGTGAAGTCTGGAGGGTGAATCAGAAGAAGCAGAAGAAGGAGAAGGAGAAGGTGAAGTCAGGAGGGTGAATCAGAATAAGCAGAAGAAGGAGAAGGAGAAGGTGAAGTCAGGAGGGTGAATCAGAAGAAGCAGAAGAAGGAGAAGGAGAAGGTGAAGTCAGGAGGGTGAATCAGAAGAAGCAGAAGAAGGAGAAGGAGAAGGTGAAGTCAGGAGGGTGAATCAGAAGAAGCAGAAGAAGGAGAAGGAGAAGGTGAACTCAGGGGGGTGAAGCAGAAGAAGTTGAAGAAGGAGAAGGAGAAGGTGAAGTCAGCAGGGTGAAGCAGAAGAAGCAGAAGAAGGAGAAGGAGAAGGTGAAGTCTGGAGGGCGCAGCAGAAGAAGCAGAAGAAGGAGAAGGAGAAGGTGAAGTCTGGAGGGTGAAGCAGAAGAAGCAGAAGAAGGAGAAGGAGAAGGTGAAGTCTGGAGGGTGAATCAGAAGAAGTCGAAGAAGGAGAAGGAGAAGGTGAAGACAGGAGGGTGAAGCAGAAGAAGCAGAAGAAGGAGAAGGAGAAGGTGAAGTCTGGAGGGCGAAGCAGAAGAAGCAGAAGAAGGAGAAGGAGAAGGTGAAGTCTGGAGGGTGAAGCAGAAGAAGCAGAAGAAGGAGAAGGAGAAGGTGAAGTCTGGAGGGTGAATCAGAAGAAGTAGAAGAAGGCGAAGGAGAGGGTGAAGTCAGGAGTGTGAAGCAGAAGAAGCAGAAGAAGGAGAAGGAGAAGGTGAAGTCTGGAGGGTGAAGCAGAAGAAGCAGAAGAAGGAGAAGGAGAAGGTGAAGTCTGGAGGGTGAAGCAGAAGAAGCAGAAGAAGGAGAAGGAGAAGGTGAAGTCAGGAGGGTGAATCAGAAGAAGTAGAAGAAGGAGAAGGAGAAGGTGAAGTCTGGAGGGTGAATCAGAAGAAGTAGAAGAAGGAGAAGGAGAAGGTGAAGTCTGGAGGGTGAATCAGAAGAAGTAGAAGAAGGAGAAGGAGAAGGTGAAGTCTGGAGGGTGAATCAGAAGAAGCAGAAGAAGGAGAAGGAGAAGGTGAAGTCTGGAGGGAGAAGCAGAAGAAGTAGAAGAAGGAGAAGGAGAAGGTGAAGTCTGGAGGGTGAATCAGAAGAAGTAGAAGAAGGAGAAGGAGAAGGTGAAGTCTGGAGGGTGAATCAGAAGAAGGAGAAGAAGGAGAAGGAGAAGGTGAATTCTGAAGGGTGAATCAGAAGAAGCAGAAGAAGGAGAAGGAGAAGGTGAAGTCAGGAGGGTGAATCAGAAGAAGAAGGAGAAGGAGAAGGTGTAGACTGGAGGGTGAAAGAAGAAGTAGACGAAGGAGAAGGAGAAGGTGAAGTCTGGAGGGTGAATCAGAAGAAGCAGAAGAAGGAGAAGGAGAAGGTGAAGTCTGGAGGGTGAATCAGAAGAAGTAGAAGAAGGAGAAGGAGAAGGTGAAGTCTGGAGGGTGAATCAGAAGAAGCAGAAGAAGGAGAAGGAGAAGGTGAAGTCTGGAGGGTGAATCAGAAGAAGCAGAAGAAGTAGAATGAGAAGGTGAAGCCTGGAGGGTGAATCAGAAGAAGCAGAAGAAGGAGAAGGAGAAGGTGAAGTCTGGAGGGTGAATCAGAAGAAGTAGAAGAAGCAGAAGGAGAAGGTGAAGTCTGGAGGGTGAAGCAGAAGAAGTAGAAGATGGAGAAGGAGAAGGTGAAGTCAGGAGGGTGAATCAGAAGAAGTAGAAGAAGGAGAAGGAGAAGGAGAAGTCTGGAGGGTGAATCAGAAGAAGCAGAAGAAGGAGAAGGAGAAGGTGAAGTCTGGAGGGTGAATCAGAAGAAGCAGAAGAAGGAGAAGGAGAAGGTGAAGTCTGGAGGGTGAATCAGAAGAAGCAGAAGAAGTAGAAGGAGAAGGTGAAGCCTGGAGGGTGAATCAGAAGAAGCAGAAGAAGGAGAAGGAGAAGGTGAAGTCTGGAGGGTGAATCAGAAGAAGTAGAAGAAGCAGAAGGAGAAGGTGAAGTCTGGAGGGTGAAGCAGAAGAAGTAGAAGACGGAGAAGGAGAAGGTGAAGTCAGGAGGGTGAATCAGAAGAAGTAGAAGAAGGAGAAGGAGAAGGTGAAGTCTGGAGGGTGAATCAGAAGAAGCAGAAGAAGGAGAAGGAGAAGGTGAAGTCTGGACGGTGAATCAGAAGAAGCAGAAGAAGGAGAAGGAGAAGTTGAAGTCTGGAGGGTGAATCAGAAGAAGCAGAATAAGGAGAAGGAGAAGGTGAAGTCTGGAGGGTGAATCAGAAGAAGCAGAAGAAGGAGAAGGAGAAGGTGAAGTCTGGAGGGTGAATCAGAAGAAGTAGAAGAAGCAGAAGGAGAAGGTGAAGTCTGGAGGGTGAAGCAGAAGAAGTAGAAGAAGGAGAAGGAGAAGGTGAAGTCAGGAGGGTGAATCAGAAGAAGTAGAAGAAGGACAAGGAGAAGGTAAAGTCTGGAGGGTGAATCAGAAGAATCAGAAGAAGGAGAAGGAGTAGGTGAAGTCTGGAGGGTGAATCAGAAGAAGCAGAAGAAAGAGAAGGAGAAGGTGAAGTCTGGATGGTGAAGCAGAAGAAGCAGAAGAAGGAGAAGGAGTAGGTGAAGTCTGGAGGGTGAATCAGAAGAAGCAGAAGAAAGAGAAGGAGAAGGTGAAGTCTGGATGGTGAAGCAGAAGAAGCAGAAGAAGGAGAAGGAGAATGTGAAGACTGGAGGGTGAATCAGAAGAAGTAGAAGAAGGAGAAGGAGAAGGTGAAGTCTGGAGGGTGAATCAGAAGAAGTAGAAGAAGGAGAAGGAGAAGGTGAAGTCTGGAGGGTGAATCAGAAGAAGTAGAAGAAGGAGAAGGAGAAGGTGAAGTCTGGAGGGTGAATCAGAAGAAGCAGAAGAAGGAGAAGGAGAAGGTGAAGTCTGGAGGGTGAATCAGAAGAAGCAGAAGAAGGAGAAGGAGAAGATGAAGTCTGGAGGGTGAATCAGAAGAAGTAGAAGAAGGAGAAGGAGAAGGTGAGGTATGGAGGGTGAATCAGAAGAAGCAGAAGAAGGAGAAGGAGAAGGTGAAGTCTGGAGGGTGAATCAGAAGAAGCAGAAGAAGGAGAAGGAGAAGGTGAAGTCAGGAGGGTGAATCAGAAGAAGCAGAAGAAGGAGAAGGAGAAGGTGAAGTCTGGAGGGTGAATCAGAAGAAGCAGAAGAAGGAGAAGGAGAAGGTGAAGTCAGGAGGGTGAATCAGAAGAAGCAGAAGAAGGAGAAGGAGAAGGTGAAGTCAGGGGGGTGAAGCAGAAGAAGTAGAAGAAGGAGAAGGAGAAGGTGAAGTCAGCAGGGTGAAGCAGAAGAAGGAGAAGGAGAAGGTGAAGTCTGGAGGGTGAATCAGAAGAAGCAGAAGAAGGAGAAGGAGAAGGTGAAGTCAGGAGGGTGAATCAGAAGAAGCAGAAGAAGGAGAAGGAGAAGGTGAAGTCAGGAGGGTGAATCAGAAGAAGCAGAAGAAGGAGAAGGAGAATGTGAAGTCAGGAGGGTGAATCAGAAGAAGCAGAAGAAGGAGAAGGAGAAGGTGAAGTCAGGAGGGTGAATCAGAAGAAGCAGAAGAAGGAGAAGGAGAAGGTGAAGTCAGGGGGGTGAAGCAGAAGAAGTTGAAGAAGGAGAAGGAGAAGGTGAAGTCAGCAGGGTGAAGCAGAAGAAGCAGAAGAAGGAGAAGGAGAAGGTGAAGTCTGGAGGGCGCAGCAGAAGAAGCAGAAGAAGGAGAAGGAGAAGGTGAAGTCTGGAGGGTGAAGCAGAAGAAGCAGAAGAAGGAGAAGGAGAAGGTGAAGTCTGGAGGGTGAATCAGAAGAAGTCGAAGAAGGAGAAGGAGAAGGTGAAGACAGGAGGGTGAAGCAGAAGAAGCAGAAGAAGGAGAAGGAGAAGGTGAAGTCTGGAGGGCGAAGCAGAAGAAGCAGAAGAAGGAGAAGGAGAAGGTGAAGTCTGGAGGGTGAAGCAGAAGAAGCAGAAGAAGGAGAAGGAGAAGGTGAAGTCTGGAGGGTGAATCAGAAGAAGTAGAAGAAGGCGAAGGAGAGGGTGAAGTCAGGAGGGTGAAGCAGAAGAAGCAGAAGAAGGAGAAGGAGAAGGTGAAGTCTGGAGGGTGAAGCAGAAGAAGCAGAAGAAGGAGAAGGAGAAGGTGAAGTCTGGAGGGTGAAGCAGAAGAAGCAGAAGAAGGAGAAGGAGAAGGTGAAGTCAGGAGGGTGAATCAGAAGAAGTAGAAGAAGGAGAAGGAGAAGGTGAAGTCTGGAGGGTGAATCAGAAGAAGTAGAAGAAGGAGAAGGAGAAGGTGAAGTCTGGAGGGAGAATCAGAAGAAGTAGAAGAAGGAGAAGGAGAAGGTGAAGTCTGTAGGGTGAATCAGAAGAAGCAGAAGAAGGAGAAGGAGAAGGTGAAGTCTGGAGGGAGAAGCAGAAGAAGTAGAAGAAGGAGAAGGAGAAGGTGAAGTCTGGAGGGTGAATCAGAAGAAGTAGAAGAAGGAGAAGGAGAAGGTGAAGTCTGGAGGGTGAATCAGAAGAAGGAGAAGAAGGAGAAGGAGAAGGTGAATTCTGAAGGGTGAATCAGAAGAAGCAGAAGAAGGAGAAGGAGAAGGTGAAGTCAGGAGGGTGAATCAGAAGAAGTAGAAGAAGGAGAAGGAGAAGGTGTAGACTGGAGGGTGAATCAGAAGAAGTAGACGAAGGAGAAGGAGAAGGTGAAGTCTGGAGGGTGAATCAGAAGAAGCAGAAGAAGGAGAAGGAGAAGGTGAAGTCTGGAGGGTGAATCAGAAGAAGTAGAAGAAGGAGAAGGAGAAGGTGAAGTCTGGAGGGTGAATCAGAAGAAGCAGAAGAAGGAGAAGGAGAAGGTGAAGTCTGGAGGGTGAATCAGAAGAAGCAGAAGAAGGAGAAGGAGAAGGTGAAGTCTGGAGGGTGAATCAGAAGAAGCAGAAGAAGTAGAAGGAGAAGGTGAAGCCTGGAGGGTGAATCAGAAGAAGCAGAATAAGGAGAAGGAGAAGGTGAAGTCAGGAGGGTGAATCAGAAGAAGTAGAAGAAGGAGAAGGAGAAGGTGAAGTCTGGAGGGTGAATCAGAAGAAGCAGAAGAAGGAGAAGGTGAAGTCTGGAGGGTGAATCAGAAGAAGCAGAAGAAGGAGAAGGAGAAGGTGAACTCTGGAGGGTGAATCAGAAGAAGCAGAATAAGGAGAAGGAGAAGGTGAAGTCTGGAGGGTGAATCAGAAGAAGCAGAAGAAGGAGAAGGAGAAGGTGAAGTCTGGAGGGTGAATCAGAAGAAGTAGAAGAAGCAGAAGGAGAAGGTGAAGTCTGGAGGGTGAAGCAGAAGAAGTAGAAGAAGGAGAAGGAGAAGGTGAAGTCAGGAGGGTGAATCAGAAGAAGTAGAAGAAGGACAAGGAGAAGGTAAAGTCTGGAGGGTGAATCAGAAGAATCAGAAGAAGGAGAAGGAGAAGGTGAAGTCTGGAGGGTGAATCAGAAGAAGCAGAAGAAAGACAAGGAGAAGGTGAAGTCTGGAGGGTGAAGCAGAAGAAGCAGAAGAAGGAGAAGGAGAAGGTGAAGACTGGAGGGTGAATCAGAAGAAGTAGAAGAAGGAGAAGAAGAAGGTGAAGTCTGGAGGGTGAATCAGAAGAAGTAGAAGAAGGAGAAGGAGAAGGTGAAGTCTGGAGGGTGAATCAGAAGAAGTAGAAGAAGGAGAAGGAGAAGGTGAAGTCTGGAGGGTGAATCAGAAGAAGCAGAAGAAGGAGAAGGAGAAGGTGAAGTCTGGAGGGTGAATCAGAAGAAGCAGAAGAAGGAGAAGGAGAAGATGAAGTCTGGAGGGTGAATCAGAAGAAGTAGAAGAAGGAGAAGGAGAAGGTGAGGTATGGAGGGTGAATCAGAAGAAGCAGAAGAAGGAGAAGGAGAAGGTGAAGTCTGGAGGGTGAATCAGAAGAAGCAGAAGAAGGAGAAGGAGAAGGTGAAGTCTGGAGGGTGAATCAGAAGAAGCAGAAGAAGGAGAAGGAGAAGGTGACGTCAGGAGGGTGAATCAGAAGAAGCAGAAGAAGGAGAAGGAGAAGGTGAAGTTAGGTGGGTGAATCAGAAGAAGCAGAAGAAGGAGAAGGAGAAGGTGAAGTCAGGGGGGTGAAGCAGAAGAAGTAGAAGAAGGAGAAGGAGAAGGTGAAGTCAGCAGGGTGAAGCAGAAGAAGCAGAAGAAGGAGAAGGAGAAGGTGAAGTCTGGAGGGTGAATCAGAAGAAGTAGAAGAAGGAGAAGGAGAAGGTGAAGACTGGAGGGTGAATCAGAAGAAGTAGAAGAAGGAGAAGGAGAAGGTGAAGTCTGGAGGGTGAATCAGAAGAAGGAGAAGAAGGAGAAGGAGAAGGTGAAGTCTGGAGGGTGAATCAGAAGAAGCAGAAGAAGGAGAAGGAGAAGGTGAAGTCAGGAGGGTGAATCAGAAGAAGTAGAAGAAGGAGAAGGAGAAGGTGTAGACTGGAGGGTGAATCAGAAGAAGTAGACGAAGGAGAAGGAGAAGGTGAAGTCTGTAGGGTGAAGCAGAAGAAGCAGAAGAAGGAGAAGTAGAAGGTGAAGACTGGAGGGTGAATCAGAAGAAATAGAAGAAGGAGAAGGAGAAGGTGAAGTCTGGAGGGTGAATCAGAAGAAGTAGAAGAAGGAGAAGGAGAAGGTGAAGTCTGGAGTGTGAATCAGAAGAAGTAGAAGAAGGAGAAGGAGAAGGTGAAGTCTGGAGGGTGAATCAGAAGAAGCAGAAGAAGGAGAAGGAGAAGGTGAAGTCTGGAGGTGAATCAGAAGAAGCAGAATAAGTAGAATGAGAAGGTGAAGTCTGGAGGGTGAATCAGAAGAAGTAGAAGAAGGAGAAGGAGAAGGTGAAGTCTGGAGGGTGAATCAGAAGAAGTAGAAGAAGGAGAAGGAGAAGGTGAAGTCTGGAGGCTGAATCAGAAGAAGCAGAAGAAGGAGAATGAGAAGGTGAAGTCTGGAGGGTGAATCAGAAGAAGCAGAAGAAGGAGAAGGAGAAGATGAAGTCTGGAGGGTGAATCAGAAGAAGTAGAAGAAGGAGAAGGAGAAGGTGAAGTCTGGAGGGTGAATCAGAAGAAGCAGAAGAAGGAGAAGGAGAAGGTGAAGTCTGGAGGGTGAATCAGATGAAGCAGAAGAAGGAGAAGGAGAAGGTGAAGTCTGGAGGGTGAATCAGAAGAAGCAGAATAAGGAGAAGGAGAAGGTGAAGTCTGGAGGGTGAATCAGAAGAAGCAGAAGAAGGAGAAGGAGAAGGTGAAGTCTGGAGGGTGAATCAGAAGAAGTAGAAGAAGCAGAAGTAGAAGGTGAAGTCTGGAGGGTGAAGCAGAAGAAGTAGAAGACGGAGAAGGAGAAGGTGAAGTCAGGAGGGTGAATCAGAAGAAGTAGAAGAAGGAGAAGGAGAAGGTGAAGTCTGGAGGGTGAATCAGAAGAAGCAGAAGAAGGAGAAGGAGAAGGTGAAGTCTGGAGGGTGAATCAGAAGAAGTAGAAGAAGCAGAAGGAGAAGGTGAAGTCTGGAGGGTGAAGCAGAAGAAGTAGAAGAAGGAGAAGGAGAAGGTGAAGTCAGGAGGGTGAATCAGAAGAAGTAGAAGAAGGACAAGGAGAAGGTAATGTCTGGAGGGTGAATCAGAAGAATCAGAAGAAGGAGAAGGAGAAGGTGAAGTCTGGAGGGTGAATCAGAAGAAGCAGAAGAAAGAGAAGGAGAAGGTGAAGTCTGGAGGGTGAAGCAGAAGAAGCAGAAGAAGGAGACGGAGAAGGTGAAGACTGGAGGGTGAATCAGAAGAAGTAGAAGAAGGAGAAGGAGAAGGTGAAGTCTGGAGGGTGAATCAGAAGAAGTAGAAGAAGGAGAAGGAGAAGGTTAAGTCTGGGGGGTGAATCAGAAGAAGTAGAAGAAGGAGAAGGAGAAGGTGAAGTCTGGAGGTTGAATCAGAAGAAGCAGAAGAAGGAGAAGGAGAAGGTGAAGTCTGGAGGGTGAATCAGAAGAAGCAGAAGAAGGAGAAGGAGAAGATGAAGTCTGGAGGGTGAATCAGAAGAAGTAGAAGAAGGAGAAGGAGAAGGTGAGGTATGGAGGGTGAATCAGAAGAAGCAGAAGAAGGAGAAGGAGAAGGTGAAGTCTGGAGGGTGAATCAGAAGAAGCAGAAGAAGGAGAAGGAGAAGGTGAAGTCTGGAGGGTGAATCAGAAGAAGCAGAAGAAGGAGAAGGAGAAGGTGAAGTCTGGAGGGTGAATCAGAAGAAGTAGAAGAAGGAGAAGGAGAAGGTTAAGTCTGGGGGGTGAATCAGAAGAAGTAGAAGAAGGAGAAGGATAAGATGAAGTCTGGAGGGTGAATCAGAAGAAGCAGAAGAAGGAGAAGGAGAAGGTGAAGTCTGGAGGGTGAATCAGAAGAAGCAGAAGAAGGAGAAGGAGAAGATGAAGTCTGGAGGGTGAATCAGAAGAAGTAGAAGAAGGAGAAGGAGAAGGTGAAGTCAGGAGAGTGAATCAGAAGAAGCAGAAGAAGGAGAAGGAGAAGGTGAAGTCAGGAGAGTGAATCAGAAGAAGCAGAAGAAGGAGAAGGAGAAGGTGAAGTCAGGAGAGTGAATCAGAAGAAGCAGAAGAAGGAGAAGGAGAAGGTGAAGTTAGGTGGGTGAATCAGAAGAAGCAGAAGAAGGAGATGGAGAAGGTGAAGTCAGGGGGGTGAAGCAGAAGAAGTAGAAGAAGGAGAAGGAGAAGGTGAAGTCAGCAGGGTGAAGCAGAAGAAGCAGAAGAAGGAGTAGGAGAAGGTGAAGTCTGGAGGGCGCAGCAGAAGAAGCAGAAGAAGGAGAAGGAGAAGGTGAAGTCTGGAGGGTGAAGCAGAAGAAGCAGAAGAAGGAGAAGGAGAAGGTGAAGTCTGGAGGGTGAATCAGAAGAAGTAGAAGAAGGAGAAGGAGAAGGTGAAGACAGGGGGGTGAAGCAGAAGAAGCAGAAGAAGGAGAAGGAGAAGGTGAAGTCTGGAGGGTGAAGCAGAAGAAGCAGAAGAAGGAGAAGAAGAAGGTGAAGTCTGGAGGGCGAAGCAGAAGAAGCAGAAGAAGGAGAAGGAGAAGGTGAAGTCTGGAGGGTGAAGCAGAAGAAGCAGAAGAAGGAGAAGGAGAAGGTGAAGTCTGGAGGGTGAATCAGAAGAAGTAGAAGAAGGCGAAGGAGAAGGTGAAGTCAGGAGGGTGAAGCAGAAGAAGCAGAAGAAGGAGAAGGAGAAGGTGAAGTCTGGAGGGTGAAGCAGAAGAAGCAGAAGAAGGAGAAGGAGAAGGTGAAGTCTGGAGGGTGAAGCAGAAGAAGCAGAAGAAGGAGAAGGAGAAGGTGAAGTCAGGAGGGTGAATCAGAAGAAGTAGAAGAAGGAGAAGGAGAAGGTGAAGTCTGGAGGGTGAATCAGAAGAAGTAGAAGAAGGAGAAGGAGAAGGTGAAGTCTGGAGGGAGAATCAGAAGAAGTAGAAGAAGGAGAAGGAGAAGGTGAAGTCTGGAGGGTGAATCAGAAGAAGCAGAAGAAGGAGAAGGAGAAGGTGAAGTCTGGAGGGAGAAGCAGAAGAAGTAGAAGAGGGAGAAGGAGAAGGTGAAGTCTGGAGGGTAAATCAGAAGAAGTAGAAGAAGGAGAAGGAGAAGGTGAAGTCTGGAGGGTGAATCAGAAGAAGGAGAAGAAGGAGAAGGAGAAGGTGAAGTCTGTAGGGTGAATCAGAAGAAGCAGAAAAAGGAGAAGGAGAAGGTGAAGTCAGGAGGGTGAATCAGAAGAAGTAGAAGAAGGAGAAGGAGAAGGTGTAGACTGGAGGGTGAATCAGAAGAAGTAGACGAAGGAGAAGGAGAAGGTGAAGTCTGGAGGGTGAATCAGAAGAAGCAGAAGAAGGAGAAGGAGAAGGTGAAGTCTGGAGGGTGAATCAGAAGAAGTAGAAGAAGGAGAAGGAGAAGGTGAAGTCTGGAGGGTGAATCAGAAGAAGCAGAAGAAGGAGAAGGAGAAGGTGAAGTCTGGAGGGTGAATCAGTAGAAGCAGGAGAAGGAGAAGGTGAAGTCTGGAGGGTGAATCAGAAGAAGCAGAAGAAGTAGAAGGAGAAGGTGAAGCCTGGAGGGTGAATCAGAAGAAGTAGAAGAAGGAGAAGGAGAAGGTGAAGTCTGGAGGGTGAATCAGAAGAAGTAGAAGAAGGAGAAGGAGAAGGTGAAGTCTGGAGGGTGAATCAGAAGAAGCAGAAGAAGGAGAAGGAGAAGGTGAAGTCTGGAGGGTGAATCAGAAGAAGCAGAAGAAGGAGAAGGAGAAGATGAAGTCTGGAGGGTGAATCAGAAGAAGTAGAAGAAGGAGAAGGAGAAGGTGAAGTCTGGAGGGTGAATCAGAAGAAGCAGAAGAAGGAGAAGGAGAAGGTGAAGTCTGGAGGGTGAATCAGAAGAAGCAGAAGAAGGAGAAGGAGAAGTTGAAGTCTGGAGGGTGAATCAGAAGAAGCAGAATAAGGAGAAAGAGAAGGTGAAGTCTGGAGGGTGAATCAGAAGAAGCAGAAGAAGGAGAAGGAGAAGGTGAAGTCTGGGGGGTGAATCAGAAGAAGTAGAAGAAGCAGAAGGAGAAGGTGAATTCTGGAGGGTGAAGCAGAAGAAGTAGAAGAAGGAGAAGGAGAAGGTGAAGTCAGGAGGGTGAATCAGAAGATGTAGAAGAAGGAGAAGGAGAAGGCGAGGTCTGGAGGGTGAATCAGAAGAATCAGAAGAAGGAGAAGGAGAAGGTGAAGTCTGGAGGGTGAATCAGAAGAAGCAGAAGAAAGAGAAGGAGAAGGTGAAGTCTGGAGGGTGAAGCAGAAGAAGCAGAAGAAGGAGAAGGAGAAGGTGAAGACTGGAGGGTGAATCAGAAGAAGTAGAAGAAGGAGAAGGAGAAGGTGAAGTCTGGAGGGTGAATCAGAAGAAGTAGAAGAAGGAGAAGGAGAAGGTGAAGTCTGGAGGGTGAATCAGAAGAAGTAGAAGAAGGAGAAGGAGAAGGTGAAGTCTGGAGGGTGAATCAGAAGAAGCAGAAGTAGGAGAAGGAGAAGGTGAAGTCTGGAGGGTGAATCAGAAGAAGCAGAAGAAGGAGAAGGAGAAGATGAAGTCTGGAGGGTGAATCAGAAGAAGTAGAAGAAGGAGAAGGAGAAGGTGAGGTATGGAGGGTGAATCAGAAGAAGCAGAAGAAGGAGAAGGTGAAGTCTGGAGGGTGAATCAGAAGAAGCAGAAGAAGGAGAAGGAGAAGGTGAAGTCTGGAGGGTGAATCAGAAGAAGCAGAAGAAGGAGAAGGAGAAGGTGAAGTCAGGAGAGTGAATCAGATGAAGCAGAAGAAGGAGAAGGAGAAGGTGAAGTTAGGTGGGTGAATCAGAAGAAGCAGAAGAAGGAGATGGAGAAGCTGAAGTCAGGGGGGTGAAGCAGAAGAAGTAGAAGAAGGAGAAGTTGAAGTCAGCAGGGTGAAGCAGAAGAAGCAGAAGAAGGAGAAGGAGAAGGTGAAGTCTGGAGGGCGCAGCAGAAGAAGCAGAAGAAGGAGAAGGAGAAGGTGAAGTCTGGAGGGTGAAGCAGAAGAAGCAGAAGAAGGAGAAGGAGAAGGTGAAGTCTGGAGGGTGAATCAGAAGAAGTAGAAGAAGGAGCAGGAGAAGGTGAAGACAGGAGGTTGAAGCAGAAGAAGCAGAAGAAGGAGAAGGAGAAGGTGAAGTCTGGAGGGTGAAGCAGAAGAAGCAGAAGAAGGAGAAGAAGAAGGTGAAGTCTGGAGGGCGAAGCAGAAGAAGCAGAAGAAGGAGAAGGAGAAGTCTGGAGGGTGAATCAGAAGAAGCAGAAGAAGGAGAAGGAGAAGGTGAAGTCTGGAGGGTGAATCAGAAGAAGCAGAAGAAGGAGAAGGAGAAGGTGAAGTCTGGAGTGTGAATCAGAAGAAGTAGAAGAAGGAGAAGGAGAAGGTGAAGTCTGGAGG
The DNA here is from genome assembly GCF_052327205.1 of Somniosus microcephalus. Classification (NCBI taxonomy): domain Eukaryota; kingdom Metazoa; phylum Chordata; class Chondrichthyes; order Squaliformes; family Somniosidae; genus Somniosus; species Somniosus microcephalus. The sequence goes on along the minus strand of NW_028225228.1, from coordinate 480,780 downwards.
GTGAATCAGAAGAAGCAGAAGAAGGAGAAGGAGAAGGTGAAGTCTGGAGGTGAATCAGAAGAAGCAGAATAAGTAGAATGAGAAGGTGAAGTCTGGAGGGTGAATCAGAAGAAGTAGAAGAAGGAGAAGGAGAAGGTGAAGTCTGGAGGGTGAATCAGAAGAAGTAGAAGAAGGAGAAGGAGAAGGTGAAGTCTGGAGGCTGAATCAGAAGAAGCAGAAGAAGGAGAATGAGAAGGTGAAGTCTGGAGGGTGAATCAGAAGAAGCAGAAGAAGGAGAAGGAGAAGATGAAGTCTGGAGGGTGAATCAGAAGAAGTAGAAGAAGGAGAAGGAGAAGGTGAAGTCTGGAGGGTGAATCAGAAGAAGCAGAAGAAGGAGAAGGAGAAGGTGAAGTCTGGAGGGTGAATCAGAAGAAGCAGAAGAAGGAGAAGGAGAAGGTGAAGTCTGGAGGGTGAATCAGAAGAAGCAGAATAAGGAGAAGGAGAAGGTGAAGTCTGGAGGGTGAATCAGAAGAAGCAGAAGAAGGAGAAGGAGAAGGTGAAGTCTGGAGGGTGAATCAGAAGAAGTAGAAGAAGCAGAAGTAGAAGGTGAAGTCTGGAGGGTGAAGCAGAAGAAGTAGAAGACGGAGAAGGAGAAGGTGAAGTCAGGAGGGTGAATCAGAAGAAGTAGAAGAAGGAGAAGGAGAAGGTGAAGTCTGGAGGGTGAATCAGAAGAAGCAGAAGAAGGAGAAGGAGAAGGTGAAGTCTGGAGGGTGAATCAGAAGAAGTAGAAGAAGCAGAAGGAGAAGGTGAAGTCTGGAGGGTGAAGCAGAAGAAGTAGAAGAAGGAGAAGGTGAAGTCAGGAGGGTGAATCAGAAGAAGTAGAAGAAGGACAAGGAGAAGGTAATGTCTGGAGGGTGAATCAGAAGAATCAGAAGAAGGAGAAGGAGAAGGTGAAGTCTGGAGGGTGAATCAGAAGAAGCAGAAGAAAGAGAAGGAGAAGGTGAAGTCTGGAGGGTGAAGCAGAAGAAGCAGAAGAAGGAGACGGAGAAGGTGAAGACTGGAGGGTGAATCAGAAGAAGTAGAAGAAGGAGAAGGAGAAGGTGAAGTCTGGAGGGTGAATCAGAAGAAGTAGAAGAAGGAGAAGGAGAAGGTGAAGTCTGGGGGGTGAATCAGAAGAAGTAGAAGAAGGATAAGGAGAAGGTGAAGTCTGGAGGGTGAATCAGAAGAAGCAGAAGAAGGAGAAGGAGAAGGTGAAGTCTGGAGGGTGAATCAGAAGAAGCAGAAGAAGGAGAAGGAGAAGGTGAGGTATGGAGGGTGAATCAGAAGAAGCAGAAGAAGGAGAAGGAGAAGGTGAAGTCTGGAGGGTGAATCAGAAGAAGCAGAAGAAGGAGAAGGAGAAGGTGAAGTCTGGAGGGTGAATCAGAAGAAGCAGAAGAAGGAGAAGGAGAAGGTGAAGTCAGGAGAGTGAATCAGAAGAAGCAGAAGAAGGAGAAGGAGAAGGTGAAGTTAGGTGGGTGAATCAGAAGAAGCAGAAGAAGGAGATGGAGAAGGTGAAGTCAGGGGGGTGAAGCAGAAGAAGTAGAAGAAGGAGAAGGAGAAGGTGAAGTCAGCAGGGTGAAGCAGAAGAAGCAGAAGAAGGAGTAGGAGAAGGTGAAGTCTGGAGGGCGCAGCAGAAGAAGCAGAAGAAGGAGAAGGAGAAGGTGAAGTCTGGAGGGTGAAGCAGAAGAAGCAGAAGAAGGAGAAGGAGAAGGTGAAGTCTGGAGGGTGAATCAGAAGAAGTAGAAGAATGAGAAGGAGAAGGTGAAGACAGGAGGGTGAAGCAGAAGAAGCAGAAGAAGGAGAAGGAGAAGGTGAAGGTGAAGTCTGGAGGGTGAATCAGAAGAAGCAGAAGAAGGAGAAGGAGAAGGTGAAGTCTGGAGGGTGAATCAGAAGAAGCAGAAGAAGGAGAAGGAGAAGGTGAAGTCAGGAGAGTGAATCAGAAGAAGCAGAAGAAGGAGAAGGAGAAGGTGAAGTTAGGTGGGTGAATCAGAAGAAGCAGAAGAAGGAGATGGAGAAGGTGAAGTCAGGGGGGTGAAGCAGAAGAAGTAGAAGAAGGAGAAGGAGAAGGTGAAGTCTGGAGGGCGCAGCAGAAGAAGCAGAAGAAGGAGAAGGAGAAGGTGAAGTCTGGAGGGTGAAGCAGAAGAAGCAGAAGAAGGAGAAGGAGAAGGTGAAGTCTGGAGGGTGAATCAGAAGAAGTAGAAGAAGGAGAAGGAGAAGGTGAAGACAGGTGGGTGAAGCAGAAGAAGCAGAAGAAGGAGAAGGAGAAGGTGAAGTCTGGAGGGTGAAGCAGAAGAAGCAGAAGAAGGAGAAGAAGAAGGTGAAGTCTGGAGGGCGAAGCAGAAGAAGCAGAAGAAGGAGAAGGAGAAGGTGAAGTCTGGAGGGTGAAGCAGAAGAAGCAGAAGAAGGAGAAGGAGAAGGTGAAGTCTGGAGGGTGAATCAGAAGAAGTAGAAGAAGGCGAAGGAGAAGGTGAAGTCAAGAGGGTGAAGCAGAAGAAGCAGAAGAAGGAGAAGGAGAAGGTGAAGTCTGGAGGGTGAAGCAGAAGAAGCAGAAGAAGGAGAAGGAGAAGGTGAAGTCTGGAGGGTGAAGCAGAAGAAGCAGAAGAAGGAGAAGGAGAAGGTGAAGTCAGGAGGGCGAATCAGAAGAAGTAGAAGAAGGAGAAGGAGAAGGTGAAGTCTGGAGGGTGAATCAGAAGAAGTAGAAGAAGGAGAAGGAGAAGGTGAAGTCTGGAGGGAGAATCAGAAGAAGTAGAAGAAGGAGAAGGAGAAGGTGAAGTCTGGAGGGTGAATCAGAAGAAGCAGAAGAAGGAGAAGGAGAAGGTGAAGTCTGGAGGGAGAAGCAGAAGAAGTAGAAGAGGGAGAAGGAGAAGGTGAAGTCTGGAGGGTAAATCAGAAGAAGTAGAAGAAGGAGAAGGAGAAGGTGAAGTCTGGAGGGTGAATCAGAAGAAGGAGAAGAAGGAGAAGGAGAAGGTGAAGTCTGGAGGGTGAATCAGAAGAAGCAGAAGAAGGAGAAGGAGAAGGTGAAGTCAGGAGGGTGAATCAGAAGAAGTAGAAGAAGGAGAAGGAGAAGGTGTAGACTGGAGGGTGAATCAGAAGAAGTAGACGAAGGAGAAGGAGAAGGTGAAGTCTGGAGGGTGAATCAGAAGAAGCAGAAGAAGGAGAAGGAGAAGGTGAAGTCTGGAGGGTGAATCAGAAGAAGTAGAAGAAGGAGAAGGAGAAGGTGAAGCCTGGAGGGTGAATCAGAAGAAGCAGAAGAAGGAGAAGGAGAAGGTGAAGTCTGGAGGGTGAATCAGTAGAAGCAGGAGAAGGAGAAGGTGAAGTCTGGAGGGTGAATCAGAAGAAGCAGAAGAAGTAGAAGGAGAAGGTGAAGCCTGGAGGGTGAATCAGAAGAAGTAGAAGAAGGAGAAGGGGAAGGTGAAGTCTGGAGGGTGAATCAGAAGAAGTAGAAGAAGGAGAAGGAGAAGGTGAAGTCTGGAGGGTGAATCAGAAGAAGCAGAAGAAGGAGAAGGAGAAGGTGAAGTCTGGAGGGTGAATCAGAAGAAGCAGAAGAAGGAGAAGGAGAAGATGAAGTCTGGAGGGTGAATCAGAAGAAGTAGAAGAAGGAGAAGGAGAAGGTGAAGTCTGGAGGGTGCATCAGAAGAAGCAGAAGAAGGAGAAGGAGAAGGTGAAGTCTGGAGGGTGAATCAGAAGAAGCAGAAGAAGGAGAAGGAGAAGTTGAAGTCTGGAGGGTGAATCAGAAGAAGCAGAATAAGGAGAAAGAGAAGGTGAAGTCTGGAGGGTGAATCAGAAGAAGCAGAAGAAGGAGAAGGAGAAGGTGAAGTCTGGGGGTGAATCAGAAGAAGTAGAAGAAGCAGAAGGAGAAGGTGAATTCTGGAGGGTGAAGCAGAAGAAGTAGAAGAAGGAGAAGGAGAAGGTGAAGTCTGGAGGGTGAATCAGAAGAAGCAGAAGAAGTAGAAGGAGAAGGTGAAGTCTGGAGGGTGAATCAGAAGAAGCAGAATAAGGAGAAGGAGAAGGTGAAGTCTGGAGGGTGAATCAGAAGAAGCAGAAGAAGGAGAAGGAGAAGGTGAAGTCTGGACGGTGAATCAGAAGAATTAGAAGAAGCAGAAGGAGAAGGTGAATTCTGGAGGGTGAAGCAGAAGAAGTAGAAGAAGGAGAAGGAGAAGGTGAAGTCAGGAGGGTGAATCAGAAGATGTAGAAGAAGGAGAAGGAGAAGGCGAGGTCTGGAGGGTGAATCAGAAGAATCAGAAGAAGGAGAAGGAGAAGGTGAAGTCTGGTGGGTGAATCAGAAGAAGCAGAAGAAAGAGAAGGAGAAGGTGAAGTCTGGAGGGTGAAGCAGAAGAAGCAGAAGAAGGAGAAGTAGAAGGTGAAGACTGGAGGGTGAATCAGAAGAAATAGAAGAAGGAGAAGGAGAAGGTGAAGTCTGGAGGGTGAATCAGAAGAAGTAGAAGAAGGAGAAGGAGAAGGTGAAGTCTGGAGTGTGAATCAGAAGAAGTAGAAGAAGGAGAAGGAGAAGGTGAATTCTGGAGGGTGAATCAGAAGAAGCAGAAGAAGGAGAAGGAGAAGGTGAAGTCTGGAGGGTGAATCAGAAGAAGCAGAATAAGTAGAATGAGAAGGTGAAGTCTGGAGGGTGAATCAGAAGAAGGAGAAGAAGGAGAAGGAGTAGGTGAAGTCTGGAGGGTGAATCAGAAGAAGTAGAAGAAGGAGAAGGAGAAGGTGAAGTCTGGAGGGTGAATCAGAAGAAGCAGAAGAAGGAGAAGGAGAAGGTGAAGTCTGGAGGGTGAATCAGAAGAAGCAGAAGAAGGAGAAGGAGAAGATGAAGTCTGGAGGGTGAATCAGAAGAAGTAGAAGGAGAAGGAGAAGGTGAAGTCTGGAGGGTGAATCAGAAGAAGCAGAAGAAGGAGAAGGAGAAGGTGATGTCTGGAGGGTGAATCAGAAGAAGCAGAAGAAGGAGAAGGAGAAGGTGAAGTCTGGAGGGTGAATCAGAAGAAGCAGAATAAGGAGAAGCAGAGGTGAAGTCTGGAGGGTGAATCAGAAGAAGCAGAAGAAGGAGAAGGAGAAGGTGAAGTCTGGAGGGTGAATCAGAAGAAGTAGAAGAAGCAGAAGGAGAAGGTGAAGTCTGGAGGGTGAAGCAGAAGAAGTAGAAGACGGAGAAGGAGAAAGTGAAGTCAGGAGGGTGAATCAGAAGATGTAGAAGAAGGAGAAGGAGAAGGTGAAGTCTGGAGGGTGAATCAGAGAATCAGAAGAAGGAGAAGGAGAAGGTGAAGTCTGGAGGGTGAATCAGAAGAAGCAGAAGAAAGAGAAGGAGAAGGTGAAGTCTGGAGGGTGAAGCAGAAGAAGCAGAAGAAGGAGAAGGAGAAGGTGAAGACTGGAGGGTGAATCAGAAGAAATAGAAGAAGGAGAAGGTGAAGTCTGGAGGGTGAATCAGAAGAAGTAGAAGAAGGAGAAGGAGAAGGTGAAGTCTGGAGGGTGAATCAGAAGAAGTAGAAGAAGGAGAAGGAGAAGGCGAAGTCTGGAGGATGAAACAGAAGAAGCAGAAGAAGGAGAAGGAGAAGGTGAAGTCTGGAGGGTGAATCAGAAGAAGCAGAAGAAGGAGAAGGAGAAGATGAAGTCTGGAGGGTGAATCAGAATAAGCAGAAGAAGGAGAAGGAGAAGGTGAAGTCTGGAGGGTGAATCAGAAGAAGCAGAAGAAGTAGAAGGAGAAGGTGAAGTCTGGAGGGTGAATCAGAAGAAGCAGAATAAGGAGAAGGAGAAGGTGAAGTCTGGAGGGTGAATCAGAAGAAGCAGAAGAAGGAGAAGGAGAAGGTGAAGTCTGGAGGGTGAATCAGAAGAAGCAGAATAAGGAGAAGGAGAAGGTGAAGTCTGGAGGGTGAATCAGAAGAAGCAGAAGAAGGAGAAGGAGAAGGTGAAGTCTGGAGGGTGAATCAGAAGAAGTAGAATAAGCAGAAGGAGAAGGTGAAGTCTGGAGGGTGAAGCAGAAGAAGTAGAAGAAGGAGAAGGAGAAGGTGAAGTCAGGAGGGTGAATCAGAAGATGTAGAAGAAGGAGAAGGAGAAGGTGAGGTCTGGAGGGTGAATCAGAAGAATCAGAAGAAGGAGAAGGAGAAGGTGAAGTCTGGAGGGTGAATCAGAAGAAGCAGAAGAAAGAGAAGGAGAAGGTGAAGTCTGGAGGGTGAAGCAGAAGAAGCAGAAGAAGGAGAAGGAGAAGGTGAAGACTGGAGGGTGAATCAGAAGAAATAGAAGAAGGAGAAGGAGAAGGTGAAGTCTGGAGGGTGAATCAGAAGAAGTAGAAGAAGGAGAAGGAGAAGGTGAAGTCTGGAGTGTGAATCAGAAGAAGTAGAAGAAGGAGAAGGAGAAGGTGAAGTCTGGAGGGTGAGTCAGAAGAAGCAGAAGAAGGAGAAGGAGAAGGTGAAGTCTGGAGGGTGAATCAGAAGAAGCAGAAGAAGTAGAAGGAGAAGGTGAAGTCTGGAGGGTGAATCAGAAGAAGTAGAAGAAGTAGAAGGAGAAGGTGAAGTCTGGAGGGTGAATCAGAAGAAGCAGAAGAAGGAGAAGGAGAAGGTGAAGTCTGGAGGGTGAAGCAGTAGAAGCAGAAGAAGGAGAAGGAGAAGGTGAAGACTGGAGGGTGAATCAGAAGAAATAGAAGAAGGAGAAGGAGAAGGTGAAGTCTGGAGGGTGAATCAGAAGAAGTAGAAGAAGGAGAAGGAGAAGGTGAAGTCTGGAGGGTGAATCAGAAGAAGTAGAAGAAGGAGAAGGAGAAGGTGAAGTCTGGAGTGTGAATCAGAAGAAGTAGAAGAAGGAGAAGGAGAAGGTGAAGTCTGGAGGGTGATTCAGAAGAAGCAGAAGAAGGAGAAGGAGAAGGTGAAGTCTGGAGGGTGAATCAGAAGAAGCAGAAGAAGTAGAATGAGAAGGTGAAGTCTGGAGGGTGAATCAGAAGAAGTAGAAGAAGGAGAAGGAGAAGGTGAAGTCTGGATGGTGAATCAGAAGAAGTAGAAGAAGGAGAAGGAGAAGGTGAAGTCTGGAGGGTGAATCAGAAGAAGCAGAAGAAGGAGAAGGAGAAGGTGAAGTCTGGAGGGTGAATCAGAAGAAGCAGAAGAAGGAGAAGGAGAAGATGAAGTCTGGAGGGTGAATCAGAAGAAGTAGAAGAAGGAGAAGGAGAAGGTGAAGTCTGGAGGGTGAATCAGAAGAAGCAGAAGAAGGAGAAGGAGAAGGTGAAGTCTGGAGGGTGAATCAGATGAAGCAGAAGAAGGAAAAGAAGAAGGTGAAGTCTGGAGGGTGAATCAGAAGAAGCAGAATAAGGAGAAGGAGAAGGTGAAGTCTGGAGGGTGAATCAGAAGAAGCAGAAGAAGGAGAAGGAGAAGGTGAAGTCTGGAGGGTGAATCAGAAGAAGTAGAAGACGCAGAAGGAGAAGGTGAAGTCTGGAGGGTGAAGCAGAAGAAGTAGAAGACGGAGAAGGAGAAGGTGAAGTCAGGAGGATGAATCAGAAGATGTAGAAGAAGGAGAAGGAGAAGGTGAAGTCTGGAGGGTGAATCAGAAGAATCAGAAGAAGGAGAAGGAGAAGGTGAAGTCTGGAGGGTGAATCAGAAGAAGCAGAAGAAAGAGAAGGAGAAGGTGAAGTCTGGAGGGTGAAGCAGAAGAAGCAGAAGAAGGAGAAGGAGAAGGTGAAGACTGGAGGGTGAATCAGAAGAAATAGAAGAAGGAGAAGGAGAAGGTGAAGTCTGGAGGGTGAATCAGAAGAAGTAGAAGAAGGAGAAGGAGAAGGTGAAGTCTGGAGGGTGAATCAGAAGAAGCAGAATAAGGAGAAGGAGAAGGTGAAGTCTGGAGGGTGAATCAGAAGAAGCAGAAGAAGGAGAAGGAGAAGGTGAAGTCTGGAGGGTGAATCAGAAGAAGTAGAAGAAGCAGAAGGAGAAGGTGAAGTCTGGAGGGTGAAGCAGAAGAAGTAGAAGAAGGAGAAGGAAAGGTGAAGTCAGGAGGGTGAATCAGAAGATGTAGAAGAAGGAGAAGGAGAAGGTGAGGTCTGGAGGGTGAATCAGAAGAATCAGAAGAAGGAGAAGGAGAAGGTGAAGTCTGGAGGGTGAATCAGAAGAAGCAGAAGAAAGAGAAGGAGAAGGTGAAGTCTGGAGGGTGAATCAGAAGAAGTAGAAGAAGGAGAAGGAGAAGGTGAAGACTGGAGGGTGAATCAGAAGAAGTAGAAGAAGGAGAAGGAGAAGGTGAAGTCTGGAGGGTGAATCAGTAGAAGTAGAAGAAGGAGAAGGAGAAGGTGAAGTCTGGAGGGTGAATCAGAAGAAGCAGAAGAAGGAGAAGGAGAAGGTGAAGTCTGGAGGGAGAAGCAGAAGAAGTAGAAGAAGGAGAAGGAGAAGGTGAAGTCTGGAGGGTGAATCAGAAGAAGTAGAAGAAGGAGAAGGAGAAGGTGAAGTCTGGAGGGTGAATCAGAAGAAGGAGAAGAAGCAGAAGGAGAAGGTGAAGTCTGGAGGGTGAATCAGAAGAAGCAGAAGAAGGAGAAGGAGAAGGTGAAGTCTGGAGGGTGAATCAGAAGAAGCAGAAGAAGTAGAAGGAGAAGGTGAAGCCTGGAGGGTGAATCAGAAGAAGCAGAATAAGGAGAAGGAGAAGGTGAGGTCAGGAGGGTGAATCAGAAGAAGTAGAAGAAGGAGAAGGAGCAGGTGAAGTCTGGAGGGTGAATCAGAAGAAGCAGAAGAAGGAGAAGGAGAAGGTGAAGTCTGGAGGGTGAATCAGAAGAAGCAGAAGAAGGAGAAGGAGAAGGTGAAGTCAGGAAGGTGAATCAGAAGAAGCAGAAGAAGGAGAAGGAGAAGGTGAAGTCTGGAGGGTGAATCAGAAGAAGCAGAAGAAGGAGAAGGAGAAGGTGAAGTCAGGAGGGTGAATCAGAAGAAGCAGAAGAAGCAGAAGGAGAAGGTGAAGTCAGGGGGGTGAAGCAGAAGAAGTAGAAGAAGGAGAAGGAGAAGGTGAAGTCAGCAGGGTGAAGCAGAAGAAGCAGAAGAAGGAGAAGGAGAAGGTGAAGTCTGGAGGGTGAATCAGAAGAAGCAGAAGAAGGAGAAGGAGAAGGTGAAGTCAGGAGGGTGAATCAGAAGAAGCAGAAGAAGGAGAAGGAGAAGGTGAAGTCAGGAGGGTGAATCAGAAGAAGCAGAAGAAGGAGAAGGAGAAGGTGAAGTCAGGAGGGTGAATCAGAAGAAGCAGAAGAAGGAGAAGGAGAAGGTGAAGTCAGGAGGGTGAATCAGAAGAAGCAGAAGAAGGAGAAGGAGAAGGTGAAGTCAGGAGGGTGAATCAGAAGAAGCAGAAGAAGGAGAAGGAGAAGGTGAAGTCAAGGGGGTGAAGCAGAAGAAGTAGAAGAAGGAGAAGGAGAAGGTGAAGTCAGCAGGGTGAAGCAGAAGAAGCAGAAGAAGGAGAAGGAGAAGGTGAAGTCTGGAGGGCGCAGCAGAAGAAGCAGAAGAAGGAGAAGGAGAAGGTGAAGTCTGGAGGGTGAAGCAGAAGAAGCAGAAGAAGGAGAAGGAGAAGGTGAAGTCTGGAGGGGGAATCAGAAGAAGTAGAAGAAGGAGAAGGAGAAGGTGAAGACAGGAGGGTGAAGCAGAAGAAGGAGAAGGAGAAGGTGAAGTCTGGAGGGCGAAGCAGAAGAAGCAGAAGAAGGAGAAGGAGAAGGTGAAGTCTGGAGGGTGAAGCAGAAGAAGCAGAAGAAGGAGAAGGAGAAGGTGAAGTCTGGAGGGTGAAGCAGAAGAAGTAGAAGAAGGAGAAGGAGAAGGTGAAGTCAGGAGGGTGAATCAGAAGAAGTAGAAGAAGGACAAGGAGAAGGTAAAGTCTGGAGGGTGAATCAGAAGAATCAGAAGAAGGAGAAGGAGAAGGTGAAGTCTGGAGGGTGAATCAGAAGAAGCAGAAGAAAGAGAAGGAGAAGGTGAAGTCTGGAGGGTGAAGCAGAAGAAGCAGAAGAAGGAGAAGGAGAAGGTGAAGACTGGAGGGTGAATCAGAAGAAGTAGAAGAAGGAGAAGAAGAAGGTGAAGTCTGGAGGGTGAATCAGAAGAAGTAGAAGAAGGGGAAGGAGAAGGTGAAGTCTGGAGGGTGAATCAGAAGAAGTAGAAGAAGGGGAAGGAGAAGGTGAAGTCTGGAGGGTGAATCTGAAGAAGTAGAAGAAGGAGAAGGAGAAGGTGAAGTCTGGAGGGTGAATCAGAAGAAGCAGAAGAAGGAGAAGGAGAAGGTGAAGTCTGGAGGGTGAATCAGAAGAAGCAGAAGAAGGAGAAGGAGAAGATGAAGTCTGGAGGGTGAATCAGAAGAAGTAGAAGAAGGAGAAGGAGAAGGTGAGGTATGGAGGGTGAATCAGAAGAAGCAGAAGAAGGAGAAGGAGAAGGTGAAGTCTGGAGGGTGAATCAGAAGAAGCAGAAGAAGGAGAAGGAGAAGGTGAAGTCTGGAGGGTGAATCAGAAGAAGCAGAAGAAGGAGAAGGAGAAGGTGAAGTCAGGAGGGTGAATCAGAAGAAGCAGAAGAAGGAGAAGGAGAAGGTGAAGTTAGGTGGGTGAATCAGAAGAAGCAGAAGAAGGAGAAGGAGAAGGTGAAGTCAGGGGGGTGAAGCAGAAGAAGTAGAAGAAGGCGAAGGAGAAGGTGAAGTCAGGAGGGTGAAGCAGAAGAAGCAGAAGAAGGAGAAGGAGAAGGTGAAGTCTGGAGGGTGAAGCAGAAGAAGCAGAAGAAGGAGAATGAGAAGGTGAAGTCTGGAGGGTGAAGCAGAAGAAGCAGAAGAAGGAGAAGGAGAAGGTGAAATCTGGAGGGTGAATCAGAAGAAGTAGAAGAAGGAGAAGGAGAAGGTGAAGTCTGGAGGGTGAATCAGAAGAAGGAGAAGAAGGAGAAGGAGAAGGTGAAGTCTGGAGGGTGAATCAGAAGAAGCAGAAGAAGGAGAAGGAGAAGGTGGTCAGGAGGGGGAATCAGAAGAAGTAGAAGAAGGAGAAGGAGAAGGTGTGGACTGGAGGGTGAATCAGAAGAAGTAGACGAAGGAGAAGGAGAAGGTGAAGTCTGGAGGGTGAATCAGAAGAAGCAGAAGAAGGAGAAGGAGAAGGTGAAGTCTGGAGGGTGAATCAGAAGAAGTAGAAGAAGGAGAAGGAGAAGGTGAAGTCTGGAGGGTGAAGCAGAAGAAGCAGAAGAAGGAGAAGGAGAAGGTGAAGTCTGGAGGGTGAATCAGAAGAAGCAGAAGAAAGAGAAGGAGAAGGTGAAGTCTGGAGGGTGAAGCAGAAGAAGCAGAAGAAGGAGAAGTAGAAGGTGAAGACTGGAGGGTGAATCAGAAGAAATAGAAGAAGGAGAAGGAGAAGGAGAAGTCTGGAGGGTGAATCAGAAGAAGTAGAAGAAGGAGAAGGAGAAGGTGAAGTCTGGAGTGTGAATCAGAAGAAGTCGAAGAAGGAGAAGGAGAAGGTGAAGTCTGGAGGGTGAATCAGAAGAAGCAGAAGAAGGAGAAGGAGAAGGTGAAGTCTGGAGGGTGAATCAGAAGAAGCAGAATAAGTAGAATGAGAAGGTGAAGTCTGGAGGGTGAATCAGAAGAAGTAGAAGAAGGAGAAGGAGAAGGTGAAGTCTGGATGGTGAATCAGAAGAAGTAGAAGAAGGAGAAGGAGAAGGTGAAGCCTGGAGGGTGAATCAGAAGAAGCAGAAGAAGGAGAAGGAGAAGGTGAAGTCTGGAGGGTGAATCAGAAGAAGTAGAAGAAGGAGAAGGAGAAGGTGAAGTCTGGAGGGTGAATCAGAAGAAGCAGAAGAAGGAGAAGGAGAAGGTGAAGTCTGGACGGTGAATCAGAAGAAGCAGAAGAAGGAGAAGGAGAAGTTGAAGTCTGGAGGGTGAATCAGAAGAAGCAGAATAAGGAGAAGGAGAAGGTGAAGTCTGGAGGGTGAATCAGAAGAAGCAGAAGAAGGAGAAGGAGAAGGTGAAGTCTGGAGGGTGAATCAGAAGAAGCAGAATAAGGAGAAGGAGAAGGTGAAGTCTGGAGGGTGAATCAGAAGAAGCAGAAGAAGGAGAAGGAGAAGGTGAAGTCTGGAGGGTGAATCAGAAGAAGTAGAAGAAGCAGAAGGAGAAGGTGAAGTCTGGAGGGTGAAGCAGAAGAAGTAGAAGACGGAGAAGGAGAAGGTGAAGTCAGGAGGGTGAATCAGAAGAAGTAGAAGAAGGAGAAGGAGAAGGTGAAGTCTGGAGCTTGAATCAGAAGAAGCAGAAGAAGGAGAAGGAGAAGGTGAAGTCTGGACGGTGAATCAGAAGAAGCAGAAGAAGGAGAAGGAGAAGTTGAAGTCTGGAGGGTGAATCAGAAGAAGCAGAATAAGGAGAAGGAGAAGGTGAATTCTGGAGGGTGAATCAGAAGAAGCAGAAGAAGGAGAAGGAGAAGGTGAAGTCTGGAGGGTGAATCAGAAGAAGTAGAAGAAGCAGAAGGAGAAGGTGAAGTCTGGAGGGTGAAGCAGAAGAAGTAGAAGAAGGAGAAGGAGAAGGTGAAGTCAGGAGGGTGAATCAGAAGAAGTAGAAGAAGGACAAGGAGAAGGTAAAGTCTGGAGGGTGAATCAGAAGAATCAGAAGAAGGAGAAGGAGTAGGTGAAGTCTGGAGGGTGAATCAGAAGAAGCAGAAGAAAGAGAAGGAGAAGGTGAAGTCTGGATGGTGAAGCAGAAGAAGCAGAAGAAGGAGAAGGAGAAGGTGAAGACTGGAGGGTGAATCAGAAGAAGTAGAAGAAGGAGAAGGAGAAGGTGAAGTCTGGAGGGTGAATCAGAAGAAGTAGAAGAAGGAGAAGGAGAAGGTGAAGTCTGGAGGGTGAATCAGAAGAAGTAGAAGAAGGAGAAGGAGAAGGTGAAGTCTGGAGGGTGAATCAGAAGAAGCAGAAGAAGGAGAAGGAGAAGGTGAAGTCTGGAGGGTGAATCAGAAGAAGCAGAAGAAGGAGAAGGAGAAGATGAAGTCTGGAGGGTGAATCAGAAGAAGTAGAAGAAGGAGAAGGAGAAGGTGAGGTATGGAGGGTGAATCAGAAGAAGCAGAAGAAGGAGAAGGAGAAGGTGAAGTCTGGAGGGTGAATCAGAAGAAGCAGAAGAAGGAGAAGGAGAAGGTGAAGTCAGGAGGGTGAATCAGAAGAAGCAGAAGAAGGAGAAGGAGAAGGTGAAGTCTGGAGGGTGAATCAGAAGAAGCAGAAGAAGGAGAAGGAGAAGGTGAAGTCAGGAGGGTGAATCAGAAGAAGCAGAAGAAGGAGAAGGAGAAGGTGAAGTCAGGGGGGTGAAGCAGAAGAAGTAGAAGAAGGAGAAGGAGAAGGTGAAGTCTGGAGGGAGAATCAGAAGAAGTAGAAGAAGGAGAAGGAGAAGGTGAAGTCTGGAGGGTGAATCAGAAGAAGCAGAAGAAGGAGAAGGAGAACGTGAAGTCTGGAGGGAGAAGCAGAAGAAGTAGAAGAAGGAGAAGGAGAAGGTGAAATCTGGAGGGTGAATCAGAAGAAGCAGAAGAAGGAGAAGGAGAAGGTGAAGTCAGGAGGGTGAATCAGAAGAAGCAGAAGAAGGAGAAGGAGAAGGTGAAGTCTGGAGGGTGAATCAGAAGAAGAAGAAGAAGGGGAAGGAGAAGGTGTAGACTGGAGGGTGAATCAGAAGAAGTAGACGAAGGAGAAGGAGAAGGTGAAGTCTGGAGGGTGAATCAGAAGAAGCAGAAGAAGGAGAAGGAGAAGGTGAAGTCTGGAGGGTGAATCAGAAGAAGTAGAAGAAGGAGAAGGAGAAGGTGAAGTCTGGAGGGTGAATCAGAAGAAGCAGAAGAAGGAGAAGGAGAAGGTGAAGTCTGGAGGGTGAATCAGAAGAAGCAGAAGAAGGAGAAGGAGAAGGTGAAGTCTGGAGGGTGAATCAGAAGAAGCAGAAGAAGTAGAAGGAGAAGGTGAAGCCTGGAGGGTGAATCAGAAGAAGCAGAATAAGGAGAAGGAGAAGGTGAAGTCAGGAGGGTGAATCAGAAGAAGTAGAAGAAGGAGAAGGAGAGGGTGAAGTCTGGAGGGTGAATCAGAAGAAGCAGAAGAAGGAGAAGGAGAAGGTGAAGTCTGGAGGGTGAATCAGAAGAAGCAGAAGAAGGAAAAGGAGAAGGTGAAGTCTGGAGGGTGAATCAGAAGAAGCAGAATAAGGAGAAGGAGAAGGTGAAGTCTGGAGGGTGAATCAGAAGAAGCAGAAGAAGGAGAAGGAGAAGGTGAAGTCTGGAGGGTGAATCAGAAGAAGTAGAAGAAGCAGAAGGAGAAGGTGAAGTCTGGAGGGTGAAGCAGAAGAAGTAGAAGAAGGAGAAGGAGAAGGTGAAGTCAGGAGGGTGAATCAGAAGAAGTAGAAGAAGGACAAGGAGAAGGTAAAGTCTGGAGGGTGAATCAGAAGAATCAGAAGAAGGAGAAGGAGAAGGTGAAGTCTGGAGGGTGAATCAGAAGAAGCAGAAGAAAGAGAAGGAGAAGGTGAAGTCTGGAGGGTGAAGCAGAAGAAGCAGAAGAAGGAGAAGGAGAAGGTGAAGACTGGAGGGTGAATCAGAAGAAGTAGAAGAAGGAGAAGAAGAAGGTGAAGTCTGGAGGGTGAATCAGAAGAAGTAGAAGAAGGGGAAGGAGAAGGTGAAGTCTGGAGGGTGAATCAGAAGAAGTAGAAGAAGGGGAAGGAGAAGGTGAAGTCTGGAGGGTGAATCTGAAGAAGTGGAAGAAGGAGAAGGAGAAGGTGAAGTCTGGAGGGTGAATCAGAAGAAGCAGAAGAAGGAGAAGGAGAAGGTGAAGTCTGGAGGGTGAATCAGAAGAAGCAGAAGAAGGAGAAGGAGAAGATGAAGTCTGGAGGGTGAATCAGAAGAAGTAGAAGAAGGAGAAGGAGAAGGTGAGGTATGGAGGGTGAATCAGAAGAAGCAGAAGAAGGAGAAGGAGAAGGTGAAGTCTGGAGGGTGAATCAGAAGAAGCAGAAAAGGAGAAGGAGAAGGTGAAGTCTGGAGGGTGAATCAGAAGAAGCAGAAGAAGGAGAAGGAGAAGGTGAAGTCAGGAGGGTGAATCAGAAGAAGCAGAAGAAGGAGAAGGAGAAGGTGAAGTTAGGTGGGTGAATCAGAAGAAGCAGAAGAAGGAGAAGGAGAAGGTGAAGTCAGGGGGGTGAAGCAGAAGAAGTAGAAGAAGGAGAAGGAGAAGGTGAAGTCAGCAGGGTGAAGCAGAAGAAGCAGAAGAAGGAGAAGGAGAAGGTGAAGTCTGGAGGGCGCAGCAGAAGAAGCAGAAGAAGGAGAAGGAGAAGGTGAAGTCTGGAGGGTGAATCAGAAGAAGTAGAAGAAGGCGAAGGAGAAGGTGAAGTCAGGAGGGTGAAGCAGAAGAAGCAGAAGAAGGAGAAGGAGAAGGTGAAGTCTGGAGGGCGAAGCAGAAGAAGCAGAAGAAGGAGAATGAGAAGGTGAAGTCTGGAGGGTGAAGCAGAAGAAGCAGAAGAAGGAGAAGGAGAAGGTGAAGTCTGGAGGGTGAATCAGAAGAAGTAGAAGAAGGAGAAGGAGAAGGTGAAGTCTGGAGGGTGAATCAGAAGAAGGAGAAGAAGGAGAAGGAGAAGGTGAAGTCTGGAGGGTGAATCAGAAGAAGCAGAAGAAGGAGAAGGAGAAGGTGGTCAGGAGGGGGAATCAGAAGAAGTAGAAGAAGGAGAAGGAGAAGGTGTGGACTGGAGGGTGAATCAGAAGAAGTAGACGAAGGAGAAGGAGAAGGTGAAGTCTGGAGGGTGAATCAGAAGAAGCAGAAGAAGGAGAAGGAGAAGGTGAAGTCTGGAGGGTGAATCAGAAGAAGTAGAAGAAGGAGAAGGAGAAGGTGAAGTCTGGAGGGTGAATCAGAAGAAGCAGAAGAAGGAGAAGGAGAAGGTGAAGTCTGGAGGGTGAATCAGAAGAAGCAGAAGAAGGAGAAGGAGAAGGTGAAGTCTGGAGGGTGAATCAGAAGAAGCAGAAGAAGTAGAAGGAGAAGGTGAAGCCTGGAGGGTGAATCAGAAGAAGTAGAAGAAGGAGAAGGAGAAGGTGAAGTCTGGAGGGTGAATCAGAAGAAGTAGAAGAAGGAGAAGGAGAAGGTGAAGTCTGGAGGGTGAATCAGAAGAAGCAGAAGAAGGAGAAGGAGAAGGTGAAGTCTGGAGGGTGAATCAGAAGAAGTAGAAGAAGGAGAAGGAGAAGGTGAAGTCTGGAGGGTGAATCAGAAGAAGCAGAAGAAGGAGAAGGAGAAGGTGAAGTCTGGAGGGTGAATCAGAAGAAGCAGAAGAAGGAGAAGGAGAAGGTGAAGTCTGGAGGGTGAATCAGAAGAAGCAGAATAAGGAGAAGGAGAAGGTGAAGTCTGGAGGGTGAATCAGAAGAAGCAGAAGAAGGAGAAGGAGAAGGTGAAGTCTGGAGGGTGAATCAGAAGAAGTAGAAGAAGCAGAAGGAGAAGGTGAAGTCTGGAGGGTGAAGCAGAAGAAGTAGAAGAAGGAGAAGGAGAAGGTGAAGTCAGGAGGGTGAATCAGAAGATGTAGAAGAAGGAGAAGGAGATGGCGAGGTCTGGAGGGTGAATCAGAAGAATCAGAAAAAGGAGAAGGAGAAGGTGAAGTCTGGAGGGTGAATCAGAAGAAGCAGAAGAAAGAGACGGAGAAGGTGAAGTCTGGAGGGTGAAGCAGAAGAAGCAGAAGAAGGAGAAGTAGAAGGTGAAGACTGGAGGGTGAATCAGAAGAAATAGAAGAAGGAGAAGGAGACGGAGAAGTCTGGAGGGTGAATCAGAAGAAGTAGAAGAAGGAGAAGGAGAAGGTGAAGTCTGGAGTGTGAATCAGAAGAAGTCGAAGAAGGAGAAGGAGAAGGTGAAGTCTGGAGGGTGAATCAGAAGAAGCAGAAGAAGGAGAAGGAGAAGGTGAAGTCTGGAGGGTGAATCAGAAGAAGCAGAATAAGTAGAATGAGAAGGTGAAGTCTGGAGGGTGAATCAGAAGAAGTAGAAGAAGGAGAAGGAGAAGGTGAAGTCTGGATGGTGAATCAGAAGAAGTAGAAGAAGGAGAAGGAGAAGGTGAAGCCTGGAGGTTGAATCAGAAGAAGCAGAAGAAGGAGAAGGAGAAGGTGAAGTCTGGAGGGTGAATCAGAAGAAGTAGAAGAAGGAGAAGGAGAAGGTGAAGTCTGGAGGGTGAATCAGAAGAAGCAGAAGAAGGAGAAGGAGAAGGTGAAGTCTGGACGGTGAATCAGAAGAAGCAGAAGAAGGAGAAGGAGAAGTTGATGTCTGGAGGGTGAATCAGAAGAAGCAGAATAAGGAGAAGGAGAAGGTGAAGTCTGGAGGGTGAATCAGAAGAAGCAGAAGAAGGAGAAGGAGAAGGTGAAGTCTGGAGGGTGAATCAGAAGAAGCAGAATAAGGAGAAGGAGAAGGTGAAGTCTGGAGGGTGAATCAGAAGAAGCAGAAGAAGGAGAAGGAGAAGGTGAAGTCTGGAGGGTGAATCAGAAGAAGTAGAAGAAGCAGAAGGAGAAGGTGAAGTCTGGAGGGTGAAGCAGAAGAAGTAGAAGACGGAGAAGGAGAAGGTGAAGTCAGGAGGGTGAATCAGAAGAAGTAGAAGAAGGAGAAGGAGAAGGTGAAGTCTGGAGGGTGAATCAGAAGAAGCAGAAGAAGGAGAAGGAGAAGGTGAAGTCTGGACGGTGAATCAGAAGAAGCAGAAGAAGGAGAAGGAGCAGTTGAAGTCTGGAGGGTGAATCAGAAGAAGCAGAATAAGGAGAAGGAGAAGGTGAATTCTGGAGGGTGAATCAGAAGAAGCAGAAGAAGGAGAAGGAGAAGGTGAAGTCTGGAGGGTGAATCAGAAGAAGTAGAAGAAGCAGAAGGAGAAGGTGAAGTCTGGAGGGTGAAGCAGAAGAAGTAGAAGAAGGAGAAGGAGAAGGTGAAGTCAGGAGGGTGAATCAGAAGAAGTAGTAGAAGGACAAGGAGAAGGTAAAGTCTGGAGGGTGAATCAGAAGAATCAGAAGAAGGAGAAGGAGTAGGTGAAGTCTGGAGGGTGAATCAGAAGAAGCAGAAGAAAGAGAAGGAGAAGGTGAAGTCTGGATGGTGAAGCAGAAGAAGCAGAAGAAGGAGAAGGAGAAGGTGAAGACTGGAGGGTGAATCAGAAGAAGTAGAAGAAGGAGAACGAGAAGGTGAAGTCTGGAGGGTGAATCAGAAGAAGTAGAAGAAGGAGAAGGAGAAGGTGAAGTCTGGAGGGTGAATCAGAAGAATTAGAAGAAGGAGAAGGAGAAGGTGAAGTCTGGAGGGTGAATCAGAAGAAGCAGAAGAAGGAGAAGGAGATGGTGAAGTCTGGAGGGTGAATCAGAAGAAGCAGAAGAAGGAGGAGGAGAAGATGAAGTCTGGAGGGTGAATCAGAAGAAGTAGAAGAAGGAGAAGGAGAAGGTGAGGTATGGAGGGTGAATCAGAAGAAGCAGAAGAAGGAGAAGGAGAAGGTGAAGTCTGGAGGGTGAATCAGAAGAAGCAGAAGAAGGAGAAGGAGAAGGTGAAGTCAGGAGGGTGAATCAGAAGAAGCAGAAGAAGGAGAAGGAGAAGGTGAAGTCTGGAGGGTGAATCAGAAGAAGCAGAAGAAGGAGAAGGAGAAGGTGAAGTCAGGAGCGTGAATCAGAAGAAGCAGAAGAAGGAGAAGGAGAAGGTGAAGTCAGGGGGGTGAAGCAGAAGAAGTAGAAGAAGGAGAAGGAGAAGGTGAAGTCAGCAGGGTGAAGCAGAAGAAGCAGAAGAAGGAGAAGGAGAAGGTGAAGTCTGGAGGGTGAATCAGAAGAAGCAGAAGAAGGAGAAGGAGAAGGTGAAGTCAGGAGGGTGAATCAGAAGAAGCAGAAGAAGGAGAAGGAGAAGGTGAAGTCAGGAGGGTGAATCAGAAGAAGCAGAAGAAGGAGAAGGAGAAGGTGAAGTCAGGAGGGTGAATCAGAAGAAGCAGAAGAAGGAGAAGGAGAAGGTGAAGTCAGGAGGGTGAATCAGAAGAAGCAGAAGAAGGAGAAGGAGAAGGTGAAGTCAGGGGGGTAAAGCAGAAGAAGTTGAAGAAGGAGAAGGAGAAGGTGAAGTCAGCAGGGTGAAGCAGAAGAAGCAGAATAAGGAGAAGGAGATGGTGAAGTCTGGAGGGCGCAGCAGAAGAAGCAGAAGAAGGAGAAGGAGAAGGTGAAGTCTGGAGGGTGAAGCAGAAGAAGCAGAAGAAGGAGAAGGAGAAGGTGAAGTCTGGAGGGTGAATCAGAAGAAGTCGAAGAAGGAGAAGGAGAAGGTGAAGACAGGAGGGTGAAGCAGAAGAAGCAGAAGAAGGAGAAGGAGAAGGTGAAGTCTGGAGGGCGAAGCAGAAGAAGCAGAAGAAGGAGAAGGAGAAGGTGAAGTCTGGAGGGTGAAGCAGAAGAAGGAGAAGGAGAAGGTGAAGTCTGGAGGGTGAATCAGAAGAAGTAGAAGAAGGCGAAGGAGAGGGTGAAGTCAGGAGGGTGAAGCAGAAGAAGCAGAAGAAGGAGAAGGAGAAGGTGAAGTCTGGAGGGTGAAGCAGAAGAAGCAGAAGAAGGAGAAGGAGAAGGTGAAGTCTGGAGGGTGAAGCAGAAGAAGCAGAAGAAGGAGAAGGAGAAGGTGAAGTCAGGAGGGTGAATCAGAAGAAGTAGAAGAAGGAGAAGGAGAAGGTGAAGTCTGGAGGGTGAATCAGAAGAAGTAGAAGAAGGAGAAGGAGAAGGTGAAGTCTGGAGGGAGAATCAGAAGAAGTAGAAGAAGGAGAAGGAGAAGGTGAAGTCTGGAGGGTGAATCAGAAGAAGGAGAAGAAGGAGAAGGAGAAGGTGAATTCTGAAGGGTGAATCAGAAGAAGCAGAAGAAGGAGAAGGAGAAGGTGAAGTCAGGAGGGTGAATCAGAAGAAGTAGAAGAAGGAGAAGGAGAAGGTGTAGACTGGAGGGTGAATCAGAAGAAGTAGACGAAGGAGAAGGAGAAGGTGAAGTCTGGAGGGTGAATCAGAAGAAGCAGAAGAAGGAGAAGGAGAAGGTGAAGTCTGGAGGGTGAATCAGAAGAAGTAGAAGAAGGAGAAGGAGAAGGTGAAGTCTGGAGGGTGAATCAGAAGAAGCAGAAGAAGGAGAAGGAGAAGGTGAAGTCTGGAGGGTGAATCAGAAGAAGCAGAAGAAGGAGAAGGAGAAGGTGAAGTCTGGAGGGTGAATCAGAAGAAGCAGAAGAAGTAGAAGGAGAAGGTGAAGCCTGGAGGGTGAATCAGAAGAAGCAGAAGAAGGAGAAGGAGAAGGTGAAGTCAGGAGGGTGAATCAGAAGAAGTAGAAGAAGGAGAAGGAGAAGGTGAAGTCTGGAGGGTGAATCAGAAGAAGCAGAAGAAGGAGAAGGAGAAGGTGAAGTCTGGAGGGTGAATCAGAAGAAGCAGAAGAAGGAGAAGGAGAAGGTGAAGTCTGGAGGGTGAATCAGAAGAAGCAGAATAAGGAGAAGGAGAAGGTGAAGTCTGGAGGGTGAATCAGAAGAAGCAGAAGAAGGAGAAGGAGAAGGTGAAGTCTGGAGGGTGAATCAGAAGAAGTAGAAGAAGCAGAAGGAGAAGGTGAAGTCTGGAGGGTGAAGCAGAAGAAGTAGAAGAAGGAGAAGGAGAAGGTGAAGTCAGGAGGGTGAATCAGAAGAAGTAGAAGAAGGACAAGGAGAAGGTAAAGTCTGGAGGGTGAATCAGAAGAATCAGAAGAAGGAGAAGGAGAAGGTGAAGTCTGGAGGGTGAATCAGAAGAAGCAGAAGAAAGACAAGGAGAAGGTGAAGTCTGGAGGGTGAAGCAGAAGAAGCAGAAGAAGGAGAAGGAGAAGGTGAAGACTGGAGGGTGAATCAGAAGAAGTAGAAGAAGGAGAAGAAGAAGGTGAAGTCTGGAGGGTGAATCAGAAGAAGTAGAAGAAGGAGAAGGAGAAGGTGAAGTCTGGAGGGTGAATCAGAAGAAGTAGAAGAAGGAGAAGAAGAAGGTGAAGTCTGGAGGGTGAATCAGAAGAAGCAGAAGAAGGAGAAGGAGAAGATGAAGTCTGGAGGGTGAATCAGAAGAAGTAGAAGAAGGAGAAGGAGAAGGTGAGGTATGGAGGGTGAATCAGAAGAAGCAGAAGAAGGAGAAGGAGAAGGTGAAGTCTGGAGGGTGAATCAGAAGAAGCAGAAGAAGGAGAAGGAGAAGGTGAAGTCTGGAGGGTGAATCAGAAGAAGCAGAAGAAGGAGAAGGAGAAGGTGAAGTCAGGAGGGTGAATCAGAAGAAGCAGAAGAAGGAGAAGGAGAAGGTGAAGTTAGGTGGGTGAATCAGAAGAAGCAGAAGAAGGAGAAGGAGAAGGTGAAGTCAGGGGTGTGAAGCAGAAGAAGTAGAAGAAGGAGAAGGAGAAGGTGAAGTCAGCAGGGTGAAGCAGAAGAAGCAGAAGAAGGAGAAGGAGAAGGTGAAGTCTGGAGGGCGCAGCAGAAGAAGCAGAAGAAGGAGAAGGAGAAGGTGAAGTCTGGAGGGTGAATCAGAAGAAGTAGAAGAAGGCGAAGGAGAAGGTGAAGTCAGGAGGTTGAAGCAGAAGAAGCAGAAGAAGGAGAAGGAGAAGGTGAAGTCTGGAGGGTGAAGCAGAAGAAGCAGAAGAAGGAGAAGGAGAAGGTGAAATCTGGAGGGTGAAGCAGAAGAAGCAGAAGAAGGAGAAGGAGAAGTTGAAGTCTGGAGGGTGAATCAGAAGAAGTAGAAGAAGGAGAAGGAGAAGGTGAAGTCTGGAGGGTGAATCAGAAGAAGGAGAAGAAGGAGAAGGAGAAGGTGAAGTCTGGAGGGTGAATCAGAAGAAGCAGAAGAAGGAGAAGGAGAAGGTGAAGTCAGGAGGGTGAATCAGAAGAAGTAGAAGAAGGAGAAGGAGAAGGTGTAGACTGGAGGGTGAATCAGAAGAAGTAGACGAAGGAGAAGGAGAAGGTGAAGTCTGGAGGGTGAATCAGAAGAAGCAGAAGAAGGAGAAGGAGAAGGTGAAGTCTGGAGGGTGAATCAGAAGAAGTAGAAGAAGGAGAAGGAGAAGGTGAAGTCTGGAGGGTGAATCAGAAGAAGCAGAAGAAGGAGAAGGAGAAGGTGAAGTCTGGAGGGTGAATCAGAAGAAGCAGAAGAAGGAGAAGGAGAAGGTGAAGTCTGGAGGGTGAATCAGAAGAAGCAGATGAAGTAGAAGGAGAAGGTGAAGCCTGGAGGGTGAATCAGAAGAAGTAGAAGAAGGAGAAGGAGAAGGTGAAGTCTGGAGGGTGAATCAGAAGAAGTAGAAGAAGGAGAAGGAGAAGGTGAAGTCTGGAGGGTGAATCAGAAGAAGCAGAAGAAGGAGAAGGAGAAGGTGAAGTCTGGAGGGTGAATCAGAAGAAGCAGAAGAAGGAGAAGGAGAAGATGAAGTCTGGAGGGTGAATCAGAAGAAGTAGAAGAAGGAGAAGGAGAAGGTGAAGTCTGGAGGGTGAATCAGAAGAAGCAGAAGAAGGAGAAGGAGAAGGTGAAGTCTGGAGGGTGAATCAGAAGAAGCAGAAGAAGGAGAAGGAGAAGGTGAAGTATGGAGGGTGAATCAGAAGAAGCAGAATAAGGAGAAGGAGAAGGTGAAGTCTGGAGGGTGAATCAGAAGAAGCAGAAGAAGGAGAAGGAGAAGGTGAAGTCTGGAGGGTGAATCAGAAGAAGTAGAAGAAGCAGAAGGAGAAGGTGAAGTCTGGAGGGTGAAGCAGAAGAAGTAGAAGAAGGAGAAGGAGAAGGTGAAGTCAGGAGGGTGAATCAGAAGATGTAGAAGAAGGAGAAGGAGAAGGCGAGGTCTGGAGGGTGAATCAGAAGAATCAGAAGAAGGAGAAGGAGAAGGTGAAGTCTGGAGGGTGAATCAGAAGAAGCAGAAGAAAGAGAAGGAGAAGGTGAAGTCTGGAGGGTGAAGCAGAAGAAGCAGAAGAAGGAGAAGTAGAAGGTGAAGACTGGAGGGTGAATCAGAAGAAATAGAAGAAGGAGAAGGAGAAGGTGAAGTCTGGAGGGTGAATCAGAAGAAGTAGAAGAAGGAGAAGGAGAAGGTGAAGTCTGGAGTGTGAATCAGAAGAAGTAGAAGAAGGAGAAGGAGAAGGTGAAGTCTGGAGGGTGAATCAGAAGAAGCAGAAGAAGGAGAAGGTGAAGTCTGGAGGTGAATCAGAAGAAGCAGAATAAGTAGAATGAGAAGGTGAAGTCTGGAGGGTGAATCAGAAGAAGTAGAAGAAGGAGAAGGAGAAGGTGAAGTCTGGAGGGTGAATCAGAAGAAGTAGAAGAAGGAGAAGGAGAAGGTGAAGTCTGGAGGCTGAATCAGAAGAAGCAGAAGAAGGAGAATGAGAAGGTGAAGTCTGGAGGGTGAATCAGAAGAAGCAGAAGAAGGAGAAGGAGAAGATGAAGTCTGGAGGGTGAATCAGAAGAAGTAGAAGAAGGAGAAGGAGAAGGTGAAGTCTGGAGGGTGAATCAGAAGAAGCAGAAGAAGGAGAAGGAGAAGGTGAAGTCTGGAGGGTGAATCAGAAGAAGCAGAAGAAGGAGAAGGAGAAGGTGAAGTCTGGAGGGTGAATCAGAAGAAGCAGAATAAGGAGAAGGAGAAGGTGAAGTCTGGAGGGTGAATCAGAAGAAGCAGAAGAAGGAGAAGGAGAAGGTGAAGTCTGGAGGGTGAATCAGAAGAAGTAGGAGAAGCAGAAGGAGAAGGTGAAGTCTGGAGGGTGAAGCAGAAGAAGTAGAAGACGGAGAAGGAGAAGGTGAAGTCAGGAGGGTGAATCAGAAGAAGTAGAAGAAGGAGAAGGAGAAGGTGAAGTCTGGAGGGTGAATCAGAAGAAGCAGAAGAAGGAGAAGGAGAAGGTGAAGTCTGGACGGTGAATCAGAAGAAGCAGAAGAAGGAGAAGGAGAAGGTGAAGTCTGGAGGGTGAATCATAAGAAGCAGAATAAGGAGAAGGAGAAGGTGAAGTCTGGAGGGTGAATCAGAAGAAGCAGAAGAAGGAGAAGGAGAAGGTGAAGTCTGGAGGGTGAATCAGAAGAAGTAGAAGAAGCAGAAGGAGAAGGTGAAGTCTGGAGGGTGAAGCAGAAGAAGTAGAAGAAGGAGAAGGAGAAGGTGAAGTCAGGAGGGTGAATCAGAAGAAGTAGAAGAAGGACAAGGAGAAGGTAAAGTCTGGAGGGTGAATCAGAAGAATCAGAAGAAGGAGAAGGAGAAGGTGAAGTCTGGAGGGTGAATCAGAAGAAGCAGAAGAAAGAGAAGGAGAAGGTGAAGTCTGGAGGGTGAAGCAGAAGAAGCAGAAGAAGGAGAAGGAGAAGGTGAAGACTGGAGGGTGAATCAGAAGAAGTAGAAGAAGGAGAAGGAGAAGGTGAAGTCTGGAGGGTGAATCAGAAGAAGTAGAAGAAGGAGAAGGAGAAGGTGAAGTCTGGAGGGTGAATCAGAAGAAGTAGAAGAAGGAGAAGGAGAAGGTGAAGTCTGGAGGGTGAATCAGAAGAAGCAGAAGAAGGAGAAGGAGAAGGTGAAGTCTGGAGGGTGAATCAGAAGAAGCAGAAGAAGGAGAAGGAGAAGATGAAGTCTGGAGGGTGAATCAGAAGAAGCAGAAGAAGGAGAAGGAGAAGGTGAGGTATGGAGGGTGAATCAGAAGAAGCAGAAGAAGGAGAAGGTGAAGTCTGGAGTGTGAATCAGAAGAAGCAGAAGAAGGAGAAGGAGAAGGTGAAGTCAGGAGAGTGAATCAGATGAAGCAGAAGAAGGAGAAGGAGAAGGTGAAGTTAGGTGGGTGAATCAGAAGAAGCAGAAGAAGGAGATGGAGAAGGTGAAGTCAGGGGGGTGAAGCAGAAGAAGTAGAAGAAGGAGAAGGAGAAGTTGAAGTCAGCAGGGTGAAGCAGAAGAAGCAGAAGAAGGAGAAGGAGAAGGTGAAGTCTGGAGGGCGCAGCAGAAGAAGCAGAAGAAGGAGAAGGAGAAGGTGAAGTCTGGAGGGTGAAGCAGAAGAAGCAGAAGAAGGAGAAGGAGAAGGTGAAGTCTGGAGGGTGAATCAGAAGAAGTAGAAGAAGGAGAAGGAGAAGGTGAAGACAGGAGGGTGAAGCAGAAGAAGCAGAAGAAGGAGAAGGAGAAGGTGAAGTCTGGAGGGTGAAGCAGAAGAAGCATAAGAAGGAGAAGAAGAAGGTGAAGTCTGGAGGGCGAAGCAGAAGAAGCAGAAGAAGGAGAAGGAGAAGGTGAAGTCTGGAGGGTGAAGCAGAAGAAGCAGAAGAAGGAGAAGGAGAAGGTGAAGTCTGGAGGGTGAATCAGAAGAAGTAGAAGAAGGCGAAGGAGAAGGTGAAGTCAGGAGGGTGAAGCAGAAGAAGGAGAAGGAGAAGGTGAAGTCTGGAGGGTGAAGCAGAAGAAGCAGAAGAAGGAGAAGGAGAAGGTGAAGTCTGGAGGGTGAAGCAGAAGAAGCAGAAGAAGGAGCAGGAGAAGGTGAAGTCAGGAGGGTGAATCAGAAGAAGTAGAAGAAGGAGAAGGAGAAGGTGAAGTCTGGAGGGTGAATCAGAAGAAGTAGAAGAAGGAGAAGGAGAAGGTGAAGTCTGGAGGGAGAATCAGAAGAAGTACAAGAAGGAGAAGGAGAAGGTGAAGTCTGGAGGGTGAATCAGAAGAAGCAGAAGAAGGAGAAGGAGAAGTTGAAGTCTGGAGGGAGAAGCAGAAGAAGTAGAAGAGGGAGAAGGAGAAGGTGAAGTCTGGAGGGTGAATCAGAAGAAGTAGAAGAAGGAGAAGGAGAAGGTGAAGTCTGGAGGGTGAATCAGAAGAAGGAGAAGAAGGAGAAGGGGAAGGTGAAGTCTGGAGGGTGAATCAGAAGAAGCAGAAGAAGGAGAAGGAGAAGGTGAATTCAGGAGGGTGAATCAGAAGAAGTAGAAGAAGGAGAAGGAGAAGGTGTAGACTGGAGGGTGAATCAGAAGAAGTAGACGAAGGAGAAGGAGAAGGTGAAGTCTGGAGGGTGAATCAGAAGAAGCAGAAGAAGGAGAAGGAGAAGGTGAAGTCTGGAGGGTGAATCAGAAGAAGTAGAAGAAGGAGAAGGAGAAGGTGAAGTCTGGAGGGTGAATCAGAAGAAGCAGAAGAAGGAGAAGGAGAAGGTGATGTCTGGAGGGTGAATCAGTAGAAGCAGGAGAAGGAGAAGGTGAAGTCTGGAGGGTGAATCAGAAGAAGCAGAAGAAGTAGAAGGAGAAGGTGAAGCCTGGAGGGTGAATCAGAAGAAGTAGAAGAAGGAGAAGGAGAAGGTGAAGTCTGGAGGGTGAATCAGAAGAAGTAGAAGAAGGAGAAGGAGAAGGTGAAGTCTGGAGGGTGAATCAGAAGAAGCAGAAGAAGGAGAAGGAGAAGGTGAAGTCTGGAGGGTGAATCAGAAGAAGCAGAAGAAGGAGAAGGAGAAGATGAAGTCTGGAGGGTGAATCAGAAGAAGTAGAAGAAGGAGAAGGAGAAGGTGAAGTCTGGAGGGTGAATCAGAAGAAGCAGAAGAAGGAGAAGGACAAGGTGAAGTCTGGAGGGTGAATCAGAAGAAGCAGAAGAAGGAGAAGGAGAAGTTGAAGTCTGGAGGGTGAATCAGAAGAAGCAGAATAAGGAGAAGGAGAAGGTGAAGTCTGGAGGGTGAATCAGAAGAAGCAGAAGAAGGAGAAGGAGAAGGTGAAGTCTGGGGGGTGAATCAGAAGAAGTAGAAGAAGCAGAAGGAGAAGGTGAATTCTGGAGGGTGAAGCAGAAGAAGTAGAAGAAGGAGAAGGAGAAGGTGAAGTCAGGAGGGTGAATCAGAAGATGTAGAAGAAGGAGAAGGAGAAGGCGAGGTCTGGAGGGTGAATCAGAAGAATCAGAAGAAGGAGAAGGAGAAGGTGAAGTCTGGAGGGTGAATCAGAAGAAGCAGAAGAAAGAGAAGGAGAAGGTGAAGTCTGGAGGGTGAAGCAGAAGAAGCAGAAGAAGGAGAAGGAGAAGGTGAAGACTGGAGGGTGAATCAGAAGAAGTAGAAGAAGGAGAAGGAGCAGGTGAAGTCTGGAGGGTGAATCAGAAGAAGTAGAAGAAGGAGAAGGAGAAGGTGAAGTCTGGAGGGTGAATCAGAAGAAGTAGAAGAAGGAGAAGGAGTAGGTGAAGTCTGGAGGGTGAATCAGAAGAAGCAGAAGAAGGAGAAGGAGAAGGTGAAGTCTGGAGGGTGAATCAGAAGAAGCAGAAGAAGGAGAAGGAGAAGATGAAGTCTGGAGGGTGAATCAGAAGAAGTAGAAGAAGGAGAAGGAGAAGGTGAGGTATGGAGGGTGAATCAGAAGAAGCAGAAGAAGGAGAAGGAGAAGGTGAAGTCTGGAGGGTGAATCAGAAGAAGCAGAAGAAGGAGAAGGAGAAGGTGAAGTCTGGAGGGTGAATCAGAAGAAGCAGAAGAAGGAGAAGGAGAAGGTGAAGTCAGGAGAGTGAATCAGATGAAGCAGAAGAAGGAGAAGGAGAAGGTGAAGTTAGGTGGGTGAATCAGAAGAAGCAGAAGAAGGAGATGGAGAAGGTGAAGTCAGGGGGGTGAAGCAGAAGAAGTAGAAGAAGGAGAAGGAGAAGGTGAAGTCAGCAGGGTGAAGCAGAAGAAGCAGAAGAAGGAGAAGGAGAAGGTGAAGTCTGGAGGGCGCAGCAGAAGAAGCAGAAGAAGGAGAAGGAGAAGGTGAAGTCTGGAGGGTGAAGCAGAAGAAGCAGAAGAAGGAGAAGGAGAAGGTGAAGTCTGGAGGGTGAATCAGAAGAAGTAGAAGAAGGAGAAGGAGAAGGTGAAGACAGGAGGGTGAAGCAGAAGAAGCAGAAGAAGGAGAAGGAGAAGGTGAAGTCTGGAGGGTGAAGCGGAAGAAGCAGAAGAAGGAGAAGAAGAAGGTGAAGTCTGGAGGGCGAAGCAGAAGAAGCAGAAGAAGGAGAAGGAGAAGGTGAAGACTGGAGGGTGAAGCAGAAGAAGCAGAAGAAGGAGAAGGAGAAGGTGAAGTCTGGAGGGTGAATCAGAAGAAGTAGAAGAAGGCGAAGGAGAAGGTGAAGTCAGGAGGGTGAAGCAGAAGAAGCAGAAGAAGGAGAAGGAGAAGGTGAAGTCTGGAGGGTGAAGCAGAAGAAGCAGAAGAAGGAGAAGGAGAAGGTGAAGTCTGGAGGGTGAAGCAGAAGAAGCAGAAGAAGGAGAAGGAGAAGGTGAAGTCAGGAGGGTGAATCAGAAGAAGTAGAAGAAGGAGAAGGAGAAGGTGAAGTCTGGAGGGTGAATCAGAAGAAGTAGAAGAAGGAGAAGGAGAAGGTGAAGTCTGGAGGGAGAATCAGAAGAAGTAGAAGAAGGAGAAGGAGAAGGTGAAGTCTGGAGGGTGAATCAGAAGAAGCAGAAGAAGGAGAAGGAGAAGGTGAAGTCTGGAGGGAGAAGCAGAAGAAGTAGAAGAGGGAGAAGGAGAAGGTGAAGTTTGGAGGGTGAATCAGAAGAAGTAGAAGAAGGAGAAGGAGAAGGTGAAGTCTGGAGGGGGAATCAGAAGAAGGAGAAGAAGGAGAAGGAGAAGGTGAAGTCTGGAGGGTGAATCAGAAGAAGCAGAAGAAGGAGAAGGAGAAGGTGAAGTCAGGAGGGTGAATCAGAAGAAGTAGAAGAAGGAGAAGGAGAAGGTGTAGACTGGAGGGTGAATCAGAAGAAGTAGACGAAGGAGAAGGAGAAGGTGAAGTCTGGAGGGTGAATCAGAAGAAGCAGAAGAAGGAGAAGGAGAAGGTGAAGTCTGGAGGGTGAATCAGAAGAAGTAGAAGAAGGAGAAGGAGAAGGTGAAGTCTGGAGGGTGAATCAGAAGAAGCAGAAGAAGGAGAAGGAGAAGGTGAAGTCTGGAGGGTGAATCAGTAGAAGCAGGAGAAGGAGAAGGTGAAGTCTGGAGGGTGAATCAGAAGAAGCAGAAGAAGTAGAAGGAGAAGGTGAAGCCTGGAGGGTGAATCAGAAGAAGTAGAAGAAGGAGAAGGAGAAGGTGAAGTCTGGAGGGTGAATCAGAAGAAGTAGAAGAAGGAGAAGGAGAAGGTGAAGTCTGGAGGGTGAATCAGAAGAAGCAGAAGAAGGAGAAGGAGAAGGTGAAGTCTGGAGGGTGAATCAGAAGAAGCAGAAGAAGGAGAAGGAGAAGATGAAGTCTGGAGGGTGAATCAGAAGAAGTAGAAGAAGGAGAAGGAGAAGGTGAAGTCTGGAGGGTGAATCAGAAGAAGCAGAAGAAGGAGAAGGAGAAGGTGAAGTCTGGAGGGTGAATCAGAAGAAGCAGAAGAAGGAGAAGGAGAAGTTGAAGTCTGGAGGGTGAATCAGAAGAAGCAGAATAAGGAGAAGGAGAAGGTGAAGTCTGGAGGGTGAATCAGAAGAAGCAGAAGAAGGAGAAGGAGAAGGTGAAGTCTGGGGGGTGAATCAGAAGAAGTAGAAGAAGCAGAAGGAGAAGGTGAATTCTGGAGGGTGAAGCAGAAGAAGTAGAAGAAGGAGAAGGAGAAGGTGAAGTCAGGAGGGTGAATCAGAAGATGTAGAAGAAGGAGAAGGAGAAGGCGAGGTCTGGAGGGTGAATCAGAAGAATCAGAAGAAGGAGAAGGAGAAGGTGAAGTCTGGTGGGTGAATCAGAAGAAGCAGAAGAAAGAGAAGGAGAAGGTGAAGTCTGGAGGGTGAAGCAGAAGAAGCAGAAGAAGGAGAAGTAGAAGGTGAGGACTGGAGGGTGAATCAGAAGAAATAGAAGAAGGAGAAGGAGAAGGTGAAGTCTGGAGGGTGAATCAGAAGAAGAAGGAGAAGGAGAAGGTGAAGTCTGGAGTGTGAATCAGAAGAAGTAGAAGAAGGAGAAGGAGAAGGTGAAGTCTGGAGGGTGAATCAGAAGAAGCAGAAGAAGGAGAAGGAGAAGGTGAAGTCTGGAGGGTGAATCAGAAGAAGCAGAATAAGTAGAATGAGAAGGTGAAGTCTGGAGGGTGAATCAGAAGAAGGAGAAGAAGGAGAAGGAGAAGGTGAAGTCTGGAGGGTGAATCAGAAGAAGCAGAAGCAGGAGAAGGAGAAGGTGATGTCTGGAGGGTGAATCAGTAGAAGCAGGAGAAGGAGAAGGTGAAGTCTGGAGGGTGAATCAGAAGAAGCAGAAGAAGTAGAAGGAGAAGGTGAAGCCTGGAGGGTGAATCAGAAGAAGTAGAAGAAGGAGAAGGAGAAGTTGAAGTCTGGAGGGTGAATCAGAAGAAGTAGAAGAAGGAGAAGGAGAAGGTGAAGTCTGGAGGGTGAATCAGAAGAAGCAGAAGAAGGAGAAGGAGAAGGTGAAGTCTGGAGGGTGAATCAGAAGAAGCAGAAGAAGGAGAAGGAGAAGATGAAGTCTGGAGGGTGAATCAGAAGAAGTAGAAGAAGGAGAAGGAGAAGGTGAAGTCTGGAGGGTGAATCAGAAGAAGCAGAAGAAGGAGAAGGACAAGGTGAAGTCTGGAGGGTGAATCAGAAGAAGCAGAAGAAGGAGAAGGAGAAGTTGAAGTCTGGAGGGTGAATCAGAAGAAGCAGAATAAGGAGAAGGAGAAGGTGAAGTCTGGAGGGTGAATCAGAAGAAGCAGAAGAAGGAGAAGGAGAAGGTGAAGTCTGGGGGGTGAATCAGAAGAAGTAGAAGAAGCAGAAGGAGAAGGTGAATTCTGGAGGGTGAAGCAGAAGAAGTAGAAGAAAGAGAAGGAGAAGGTGAAGTCAGGAGGGTGAATCAGAAGATGTAGAAGAAGGAGAAGGAGAAGGCGAGGTCTGGAGGGTGAATCAGAAGAATCAGAAGAAGGAGAAGGAGAAGGTGAAGTCTGGAGGGTGAATCAGAAGAAGCAGAAGAAAGAGAAGGAGAAGGTGAAGTCTGGAGGGTGAAGCAGAAGAAGCAGAAGAAGGAGAAGGAGAAGGTGAAGACTGGAGGGTGAATCAGAAGAAGTAGAAGAAGGAGAAGGAGCAGGTGAAGTCTGGAGGGTGAATCAGAAGAAGTAGAAGAAGGAGAAGGAGAAGGTGAAGTCTGGAGGGTAAATCAGAAGAAGTAGAAGAAGGAGAAGGAGAAGGTGAAGTCTGGAGGGTGAATCAGAAGAAGCAGAAGAAGGAGAAGGAGAAGGTGAAGTCTGGAGGGTGAATCAGAAGAAGCAGAAGAAGGAGAAGGAGAAGATGAAGTCTGGAGGGTGAATCAGAAGAAGTAGAAGAAGGAGAAGGAGAAGGTGAGGTATGGAGGGTGAATCAGAAGAAGCAGAAGAAGGAGAAGGAGAAGGTAAAGTCTGGAGGGTGAATCAGAAGAAGGAGAAGGAGAAGGTGAAGTCTGGAGGGTGAATCAGAAGAAGCAGAAGAAGGAGAAGGAGAAGGTGAAGTCAGGAGAGTGAATCAGATGAAGCAGAAGAAGGAGAAGGAGAAGGTGAAGTTAGGTGGGTGAATCAGAAGAAGCAGAAGAAGGAGATGGAGAAGGTGAAGTCAGGGGGGTGAAGCAGAAGAAGTAGAAGAAGGAGAAGGAGAAGGTGAAGTCAGCAGGGTGAAGCAGAAGAAGCAGAAGAAGGAGAAGGAGAAGGTGAAGTCTGGAGGGCGCAGCAGAAGAAGCAGAAGAAGGAGAAGGAGAAGGTGAAGTCTGGAGGGTGAAGCAGAAGAAGCAGAAGAAGGAGAAGGAGAAGGTGAAGTCTGGAGGGTGAATCAGAAGAAGTAGAAGAAGGAGAAGGAGAAGGTGAAGACAGGAGGGTGAAGCAGAAGAAGCAGAAGAAGGAGAAGGAGAAGGTGAAGTCTGGAGGGTGAAGCAGAAGAAGCAGAAGAAGGAGAAGAAGAAGGTGAAGTCTGGAGGGCGAAGCAGAAGAAGCAGAAGAAGGAGAAGGAGAAGGTGAAGTCTGGAGGGTGAAGCAGAAGAAGCAGAAGAAGGAGAAGGAGAAGGTGAAGTCTGGAGGGTGAATCAGAAGAAGTAGAAGAAGGCGAAGGAGAAGGTGAAGTCAGGAGGGTGAAGCAGAAGAAGCAGAAGAAGGAGAAGGAGAAGGTGAAGTCTGGAGGGTGAAGCAGAAGAAGCAGAAGAAGGAGAAGGAGAAGGTGAAGTCAGGAGGGTGAATCAGAAGAAGTAGAAGAAGGAGAAGGAGAAGGTGAAGTCTGGAGGGTGAATCAGAAGAAGTAGAAGAAGGAGAAGGAGAAGGTGAAGTCTGGAGGGTGAATCAGAAGAAGCAGAAGAAGGAGAAGGAGAAGGTGAAGTCTGGAGGGAGAAGCAGAAGAAGTAGAAGAGGGAGAAGGAGAAGGTGAAGTCTGGAGGGTGAATCAGAAGAAGTAGAAGAAGGAGAAGGAGAAGGTGAAGTCTGGAGGGGGAATCAGAAGAAGGAGAAGAAGGAGAAGGAGAAGGTGAAGTCTGGAGGGTGAATCAGAAGAAGCAGAAGAAGGAGAAGGAGAAGGTGAAGTCAGGAGGGTGAATCAGAAGAAGTAGAAGAAGGAGAAGGAGAAGGTGTAGACTGGAGGGTGAATCAGAAGAAGTAGACGAAGGAGAAGGAGAAGGTGAAGTCTGGAGGGTGAATCAGAAGAAGCAGAAGAAGGAGAAGGAGAAGGTGAAGTCTGGAGGGTGAATCAGAAGAAGTAGAAGAAGGAGAAGGAGAAGGTGAAGTCTGGAGGGTGAATCAGAAGAAGCAGAAGAAGGAGAAGGAGAAGGTGAAGTCTGGAGGGTGAATCAGTAGAAGCAGGAGAAGGAGAAGGTGAAGTCTGGAGGGTGAATCAGAAGAAGCAGAAGAAGTAGAAGGAGAAGGTGAAGCCTGGAGGGTGAATCAGAAGAAGTAGAAGAAGGAGAAGGAGAAGGTGAAGTCTGGAGGGTGAATCAGAAGAAGTAGAAGAAGGAGAAGGAGAAGGTGAAGTCTGGAGGGTGAATCAGAAGAAGCAGAAGAAGGAGAAGGAGAAGGTGAAGTCTGGAGGGTGAATCAGAAGAAGCAGAAGAAGGAGAAGGAGAAGATGAAGTCTGGAGGGTGAATCAGAAGAAGTAGAAGAAGGAGAAGGAGAAGGTGAAGTCTGGAGGGTGAATCAGAAGAAGCAGAAGAAGGAGAAGGAGAAGGTGAAGTCTGGAGGGTGAATCAGAAGAAGCAGAAGAAGGAGAAGGAGAAGTTGAAGTCTGGAGGGTGAATCAGAAGAAGCAGAATAAGGAGAAGGAGAAGGTGAAGTCTGGAGGGTGAATCAGAAGAAGCAGAAGAAGGAGAAGGAGAAGGTGAAGTCTGGGGGGTGAATCAGAAGAAGTAGAAGAAGCAGAAGGAGAAGGTGAATTCTGGAGGGTGAAGCAGAAGAAGTAGAAGAAGGAGAAGGAGAAGGTGAAGTCAGGAGGGTGAATCAGAAGATGTAGAAGAAGGAGAAGGAGAAGGCGAGGTCTGGAGGGTGAATCAGAAGAATCAGAAGAAGGAGAAGGAGAAGGTGAAGTCTGGTGGGTGAATCAGAAGAAGCAGAAGAAAGAGAAGGAGAAGGTGAAGTCTGGAGGGTGAAGCAGAAGAAGCAGAAGAAGGAGAAGTAGAAGGTGAGGACTGGAGAGTGAATCAGAAGAAATAGAAGAAGGAGAAGGAGAAGGTGAAGTCTGGAGGGTGAATCAGAAGAAGAAGGAGAAGGAGAAGGTGAAGTCTGGAGTGTGAATCAGAAGAAGTAGAAGAAGGAGAAGGAGAAGGTGAAGTCTGGAGGGTGAATCAGAAGAAGCAGAAGAAGGAGAAGGAGAAGGTGAAGTCTGGAGGGTGAATCAGAAGAAGCAGAATAAGTAGAATGAGAAGGTGAAGTCTGGAGGGTGAATCAGAAGAAGGAGAAGAAGGAGAAGGAGAAGGTGAAGTCTGGAGGGTGAATCGGAAGAAGTAGAAGAAGGAGAAGGAGAAGGTGAAGTCTGGAGGGTGAATCAGAAGAAGCAGAAGAAGGAGAAGGAGAAGGTGAAGTCTGGAGGGTGAATCAGAAGAAGCAGAAGAAGGAGAAGGAGAAGATGAAGTCTGGAGGGTGAATCAGAAGAAGTAGAAGAAGGAGAAGGAGAAGGTGAAGTCTGGAGGGTGAATCAGAAGAAGCAGAAGAAGGAGAAGGAGAAGGTGAAGTCTGGAGGGTGAATCAGAAGAAGCAGAAGAAGGAGAAGGAGAAGGTGAAGTCTGGAGGGTGAATCAGAAGAAGCAGAATAAGGAGAAGGAGAAGGTGAAGTCTGGAGGGTGAATCAGAAGAAGCAGAAGAAGGAGAAGGAGAAGGTGAAGTCTGGAGGGTGAATCAGAAGAAGTAGAAGAAGCAGAAGGAGAAGGTGAAGTCTGGAGGGTGAAGCAGAAGAAGTAGAAGACGGAGAAGGAGAAAGTGAAGTCAGGAGGGTGAATCAGAAGATGTAGAAGAAGGAGAAGGAGAAGGTGAAGTCTGGAGGGTGAATCAGAAGAATCAGAAGAAGGAGAAGGAGAAGGTGAAGTCTGGAGGGTGAATCAGAAGAAGCAGAAGAAAGAGAAGGAGAAGGTGAAGTCTGGAGGGTGAAGCAGAAGAAGCAGAAGAAGGAGAAGGAGAAGATGAAGACTGGAGGGTGAATCAGAAGAAATAGAAGAAGGAGAAGGAGAAGGTGAAGTCTGGAGGGTGAATCAGAAGAAGTAGAAGAAGGAGAAGGAGAAGGTGAAGTCTGGAGGGTGAATCAGAAGAAGTAGAAGAAGGAGAAGGAGAAGGTGAAGTCTGGAGGATGAATCAGAAGAAGCAGAAGAAGGAGGAGGAGAAGGTGAAGTCTGGAGGGTGAATCAGAAGAAGCAGAAGAAGGAGAAGGAGAAGATGAAGTCTGGAGGGTGAATCAGAATAAGCAGAAGAAGGAGAAGGAGAAGGTGAAGTCTGGAGGGTGAATCAGAAGAAGCAGAATAAGTAGAATGAGAAGGTGAAGTCTGGAGGGTGAATCAGAAGAAGGAGAAGAAGGAGAAGGAGAAGGTGAAGTCTGGAGGGTGAATCAGAAGAAGTAGAAGAAGGAGAAGGAGAAGGTGAAGTCTGGAGGGTGAATCAGAAGAAGCAGAAGAAGGAGAAGGAGAAGGTGAAGTCTGGAGGGTGAATCAGAAGAAGCAGAAGAAGGAGAAGGAGAAGATGAAGTCTGGAGGGTGAATCAGAAGAAGTAGAAGAAGGAGAAGGAGAAGGTGAAGTCTGGAGGGTGAATCAGAAGAAGCAGAAGAAGGAGAAGGAGAAGGTGAAGTCTGGAGGGTGAATCAGAAGAAGCAGAAGAAGGAGAAGGAGAAGGTGAAGTCTGGAGGGTGAATCAGAAGAAGTAGAAGAAGCAGAAGGAGAAGGTGAAGTCTGGAGGGTGAAGCAGAAGAAGTAGAAGACGGAGAAGGAGAAAGTGAAGTCAGGAGGGTGAATCAGAATATGTAGAAGAAGGAGAAGGAGAAGGTGAAGTCTGGAGGGTGAATCAGAAGAATCAGAAGAAGGAGAAGGAGAAGGTGAAGTCTGGAGGGTGAATCAGAAGAAGCAGAAGAAAGAGAAGGAGAAGGTGAAGTCTGGAGGGTGAAGCAGAAGAAGCAGAAGAAGGAGAAGGAGAAGAAGAAGACTGGAGGGTGAATCAGAAGAAATAGAAGAAGGAGAAGGAGAAGGTGAAGTCTGGAGGGTGAATCAGAAGAAGTAGAAGAAGGAAAAGGAGAAGGTGAGTCTGGAGGGTGAATCAGAAGAAGTAGAAGAAGGAGAAGGAGAAGGTGAAGTCTGGAGGATGAATCAGAAGAAGCAGAAGAAGGAGGAGGAGAAGTTGAAGTCTGGAGGGTGAATCAGAAGAAGCAGAAGAAGGAGAAGGAGAAGATGAAGTCTGGAGGGTGAATCAGAATAAGCAGAAGAAGGAGAAGGAGAAGGTGAAGTCTGGAGGGTGAATCAGAAGAAGCAGAAGAAGTAGAAGGAGAAGGTGAAGTCTGGAGGGTGAATCAGAAGAAGCAGAATAAGGAGAAGGAGAAGGTGAAGTCTGGAGGGTGAATCAGAAGAAGCAGAAGAAGGAGAAGGAGATGGTGAAGTCTGGACGGTGAATCAGAAGAATTAGAAGAAGCAGAAGGAGAAGGTGAATTCTGGAGGGTGAAGCAGAAGAAGTAGAAGAAGGAGAAGGAGAAGGTGAAGTCAGGAGGGTGAATCAGAAGATGTAGAAGAAGGAGAAGGAGAAGGCGAGGTCTGGAGGGTGAATCAGAAGAATCAGAAGAAGGAGAAGGAGAAGGTGAAGTCTGGTGGGTGAATCAGAAGAAGCAGAAGAAAGAGAAGGAGAAGGTGAAGTCTGGAGGGTGAAGCAGAAGAAGCAGAAGAAGGAGAAGTAGAAGGTGAAGACTGGAGGGTGAATCAGAAGAAATAGAAGAAGGAGAAGGAGAAGGTGAAGTCTGGAGGGTGAATCAGAAGAAGTAGAAGAAGGAGAAGGAGAAGGTGAAGTCTGGAGTGTGAATCAGAAGAAGTAGAAGAAGGAGAAGGAGAAGGTGAATTCTGGAGGGTGAATCAGAAGAAGCAGAAGAAGGAGAAGGAGAAGGTGAAGTCTGGAGGGTGAATCAGAAGAAGCAGAATAAGTAGAATGAGAAGGTGAAGTCTGGAGGGTGAATCAGAAGAAGGAGAAGAAGGAGAAGGAGAAGGTGAAGTCTGGAGGGTGAATCAGAAGAAGTAGAAGAAGGAGAAGGAGAAGGTGAAGTCTGGAGGGTGAATCAGAAGAAGCAGAAGAAGGAGAAGGAGAAGGTGAAGTCTGGAGGGTGAATCAGAAGAAGCAGAAGAAGGAGAAGGAGAAGATGAAGTCTGGAGGGTGAATCAGAAGAAGTAGAAGAAGGAGAAGGAGAAGGTGAAGTCTGGAGGGTGAATCAGAAGAAGCAGAAGAAGGAGAAGGAGAAGGTGAAGTCTGGAGGGTGAATCAGAAGAAGCAGAAGAAGGAGAAGGAGAAGGTGAAGTCTGGAGGGTGAATCAGAAGAAGCAGAATAAGGAGAAGCAGAAGGTGAAGTCTGGAGGGTGAATCAGAAGAAGCAGAAGAAGGAGAAGGAGAAGGTGAAGTCTGGAGGGTGAATCAGAAGAAGTAGAAGAAGCAGAAGGAGAAGGTGAAGTCTGGAGGGTGAAGCAGAAGAAGTAGAAGACGGAGAAGGAGAAAGTGAAGTCAGGAGGGTGAATCAGAAGATGTAGAAGAAGGAGAAGGAGAAGGTGAAGTCTGGAGGGTGAATCAGAAGAATCAGAAGAAGGAGAAGGAGAAGGTGAAGTCTGGAGGGTTTATCAGAAGAAGCAGAAGAAAGAGAAGGAGAAGGTGAAGTCTGGAGGGTGAAGCAGAAGAAGCAGAAGAAGGAGAAGGAGAAGGTGAAGACTGGAGGGTGAATCAGAAGAAATAGAAGAAGGAGAAGGAGAAGGTGAAGTCTGGAGGGTGAATCAGAAGAAGTAGAAGAAGGAGAAGGAGAAGGTGAAGTCTGGAGGGTGAATCAGAAGAAGTAGAAGAAGGAGAAGGAGAAGGTGATGTCTGGAGGATGAATCAGAAGAAGCAGAAGAAGGAGAAGGAGAAGGTGAAGTCTGGAGGGTGAATCAGAAGAAGCAGAAGAAGGAGAAGGAGAAGATGAAGTCTGGAGGGTGAATCAGAATAAGCAGAAGAAGGAGAAGGAGAAGGTGAAGTCTGGAGGGTGAATCAGAAGAAGCAGAAGAAGTAGAAGGAGAAGGTGAAGTCTGGAGGGTGAATCAGAAGAAGCAGAATAAGGAGAAGGAGAAGGTGAAGTCTGGAGGGTGAATCAGAAGAAGCAGAAGAAGGAGAAGGAGAAGGTGAAGTCTGGAGGGTGAATCAGAAGAAGCAGAATAAGGAGAAGGAGAAGGTGAAGTCTGGAGGGTGAATCAGAAGAAGCAGAAGAAGGAGAAGGAGAAGGTGAAGTCTGGAGGGTGAATCAGAAGAAGTAGAATAAGCAGAAGGAGAAGGTGAAGTCTGGAGGGTGAAGCAGAAGAAGTAGAAGAAGGAGAAGGAGAAGGTGAAGTCAGGAGGGTGAATCAGAAGATGTAGAAGAAGGAGAAGGAGAAGGTGAGGTCTGGAGGGTGAATCAGAAGAATCAGAAGAAGGAGAAGGAGAAGGTGAAGTCTGGAGGGTGAATCAGAAGAAGCAGAAGAAAGAGAAGGAGAAGGTGAAGTCTGGAGGGTGAAGCAGAAGAAGCAGAAGAAGGAGAAGGAGAAGGTGAAGACTGGAGGGTGAATCAGAAGAAATAGAAGAAGGAGAAGGAGAAGGTGAAGTCTGGAGGGTGAATCAGAAGAAGTAGAAGAAGGAGAAGGAGAAGGTGAAGTCTGGAGTGTGAATCAGAAGAAGTAGAAGAAGGAGAAGGAGAAGGTGAAGTCTGGAGGGTGAATCAGAAGAAGCAGAAGAAGGAGAAGGAGAAGGTGAAGTCTGGAGGGTGAATCAGAAGAAGCAGAAGAAGTAGAAGGAGAAGGTGAAGTCTGGAGGGTGAAGCAGAAGAAGTAGAAGAAGTAGAAGGAGAAGGTGAAGTCTGGAGGGTGAATCAGAAGAAGCAGAAGAAGGAGAAGGAGAAGGTGAAGTCTGGAGGGTGAAGCAGAAGAAGCAGAAGAAGGAGAAGGAGAAGGTGAAGACTGGAGGGTGAATCAGAAGAAATAGAAGAAGGAGAAGGAGAAGGTGAAGTCTGGAGGGTGAATCAGAAGAAGTAGAAGAAGGAGAAGGAGAAGGTGAAGTCTGGAGGGTGAATCAGAAGAAGTAGAAGAAGGAGAAGGAGAAGGTGAAGTCTGGAGTGTGAATCAGAAGAAGTAGAAGAAGGAGAAGGAGAAGGTGAAGTCTGGAGGGTGAAACAGAAGAAGCAGAAGAAGGAGAAGGAGAAGGTGAAGTCTGGAGGGTGAATCAGAAGAAGCAGAAGAAGTAGAATGAGAAGGTGAAGTCTGGAGGGTGAATCAGAAGAAGTAGAAGAAGGAGAAGGAGAAGGTGAAGACTGGATGGTGAATCAGAAGAAGTAGAAGAAGGAGAAGGAGAAGGTGAAGTCTGGAGGGTGAATCAGAAGAAGCAGAAGAAGGAGAAGGAGAAGGTGAAGTCTGGAGGGTGAATCAGAAGAAGCAGAAGAAGGAGAAGGAGAAGATGAAGTCTGGAGGGTGAATCAGAAGAAGTAGAAGAAGGAGAAGGAGAAGGTGAAGTCTGGAGGGTGAATCAGAAGAAGCAGAAGAAGGAGAAGGAGAAGGTGAAGTCTGGAGGGTGAATCAGAAGAAGCAGAAGAAGGAAAAGAAGAAGGTGAAGTCTGGAGGGTGAATCAGAAGAAGCAGAATAAGGAGAAGGAGAAGGTGAAGTCTGGAGGGTGAATCAGAAGAAGCAGAAGAAGGAGAAGGAGAAGGTGAAGTCTGGAGGGTGAATCAGAAGAAGTAGAAGACGCAGAAGGAGAAGGTGAAGTCTGGAGGGTGAAGCAGAAGAAGTAGAAGATGGAGAAGGAGAAGGTGAAGTCAGGAGGATGAATCAGAAGATGTAGAAGAAGGAGAAGGAGAAGGTGAAGTCAGGAGGGTGAATCAGAAGAATCAGAAGAAGGAGAAGGAGAAGGTGAAGTCTGGAGGGTGAATCAGAAGAAGCAGAAGAAAGAGAAGGAGAAGGTGAAGTCTGGAGGGTGAAGCAGAAGAAGCAGAAGAAGTAGAAGGAGAAGGTGAAGACTGGAGGGTGAATCAGAAGAAATAGAAGAAGGAGAAGGAGAAGGTGAAGTCTGGAGGGTGAATCAGAAGAAGTAGAAGAAGGAGAAGGAGAAGGTGAAGTCTGGAGGGTGAATCAGAAGAAGCAGAAGAAGGAGAAGGAGAAGGTGAAGTCTGGAGGGTGAATCAGAAGAAGCAGAAGAAGGAGAAGGAGAAGGTGAAGTCTGGAGGGTGAATCAGAAGAAGTAGAAGAAGCAGAAGGAGAAGGTGAAGTCTGGAGGGTGAAGCAGAAGAAGTAGAAGAAGGAGAAGGAGAAGGTGAAGTCAGGAGGGTGAATCAGAAGATGTAGAAGAAGGAGAAGGAGAAGGTGAGGTCTGGAGGGTGAATCAGAAGAATCAGAAGAAGGAGAAGGAGAAGGTGAAGTCTGGAGGGTGAATCAGAAGAAGCAGAAGAAAGAGAAGGAGAAGGTGAAGTCTGGAGGGTGAAGCAGAAGAAGCAGAAGAAGTAGAATGAGAAGGTGAAGTCTGGAGGGTGAATCAGAAGAAGTAGAAGAAGGAGAAGGAGAAGGTGAACTCTGGAGGGTGAATCAGTAGAAGTAGAAGAAGGAGAAGGAGAAGGTGAAGTCTGGAGGGTGAATCAGAAGAAGCAGAAGAAGGAGAAGGAGAAGGTGAAGTCTGGAGGGAGAAGCAGAAGAAGTAGAAGAAGGAGAAGGAGAAGGTGAAGTCTGGAGGGTGAATCAGAAGAAGTAGAAGAAGGAGAAGGAGAAGGTGAAGTCTGGAGGGTGAATCAGAAGAAGGAGAAGAAGGAGAAGGAGAAGGTGAAGTCTGGAGGGTGAATCAGAAGAAGCAGAAGAAGGAGAAGGAGAAGGTGAAGTCAGGAGGGTGAATCAGAAGAAGTAGAAGAAGGAGAAGGAGAAGGTGTAGACTGGAGGGTGAATCAGAAGAAGTAGACGAAGGAGAAGGAGAAGGTGAAGTCTGGAGGGTGAATCAGAAGAAGCAGAAGAAGGAGAAGGAGAAGGTGAAGTCTGGAGGGTGAATCGGAAGAAGTAGAAGAAGGAGAAGGAGAAGGTGAAGTCTGGAGGGTGAATCAGAAGAAGCAGAAGAAGGAGAAGGAGAAGGTGAAGTCTGGAGGGTGAATCAGAAGAAGCAGAAGAAGTAGAAGGAGAAGGTGAAGCCTGGAGGGTGAATCAGAAGAAGTAGAAGAAGGAGAAGGAGAAGGTGAAGTCTGGAGGGTGAATCAGAAGAAGTAGAAGAAGGAGAAGTAGAAGGTGAAGTCTGGAGGGTGAATCAGAAGAAGCAGAAGAAAGAGAAGGAGAAGATGAAGTCTGGAGGGTGAATCAGAAGAAGTAGAAGAAGGAGAAGGAGAAGGTGAAGTCTGGAGGGTGAATCAGAAGAATTAGAAGAAGCAGAAGGAGAAGGTGAAGTCTGGAGGGTGAAGCAGAAGAAGTAGACGAAGGAGAAGGAGAAGGTGAAGTCAGGAGGGTGAAGCAGAAGATGTAGAAGAAGGAGGAGAAGGCGAGGTCTGGAGGGTGAATCAGAAGAATCAGAAGAAGGAGAAGGAGAAGGTGAAGTCTGGAGGATGAATCAGAAGAAGCAGAAGAAAGAGAAGGAGAAGGTGAAGTCTGGAGGGTGAAGCAGAAGAAGCAGAAGAAGGAGAAGTAGAAGGTGAAGACTGGAGGGTGAATCAGAAGAAATAGAAGAAGGAGAAGGAGAAGGTGAAGTCTGGAGGGTGAATCAGAAGAAGTAGAAGAAGGAGAAGGAGAAGGTGAAGTCTGGAGTGTGAATCAGAAGAAGTAGAAAAAGGAGAAGGAGAAGGTGAAGTCTGGAGGGTGAATCAGAGGAAGCAGAAGAAGGAG
This sequence comes from Somniosus microcephalus, assembly GCF_052327205.1. Taxonomy (NCBI): domain Eukaryota; kingdom Metazoa; phylum Chordata; class Chondrichthyes; order Squaliformes; family Somniosidae; genus Somniosus; species Somniosus microcephalus. The sequence continues at coordinate 439,667 of NW_028225228.1, read as the reverse complement.
AAGGAGAAGGTGAAGTCTGGAGGGTGAATCAGAAGAAGCAGAATAAGTAGAATGAGAAGGTGAAGTCTGGAGGGTGAATCAGAAGAAGTAGAAGAAGGAGAAGGAGAAGGTGAAGTCTGGAGGGTGAATCAGAAGAAGTAGAAGAAGGAGAAGGAGAAGGTGAAGTCTGGAGGGTGAATCAGAAGAAGCAGAAGAAGGAGAAGGAGAAGGTGAAGTCTGGAGGGTGAATCAGAAGAAGCAGAAGAAGGAGAAGGAGAAGATGAAGTCTGGAGGGTGAATCAGAAGAAGTAGAAGAAGGAGAAGGAGAAGGTGAAGTCTGGAGGGTGAATCAGAAGAAGCAGAAGAAGGAGAAGGAGAAGGTGAAGTCTGGAGGGTGAATCAGAAGAAGCAGAAGAAGGAGAAGGAGAAGGTGAAGTCTGGAGGGTGAATCAGAAGAAGCAGAATAAGGAGAAGGAGAAGGTGAAGTCTGGAGGGTGAATCAGAAGAAGCAGAAGAAGGAGAAGGAGAAGGTGAAGTCTGGAGGGTGAATCAGAAGAAGTAGAAGCAGCAGAAGGAGAAGGTGAAGTCTGGAGGGTGAAGCAGAAGAAGTAGAAGAAGGAGAAGGAGAAGGTGAAGTCAGGAGGGTGAATCAGAAGATGTAGAAGAAGGAGAAGGAGAAGGCGAGGTCTGGAGGGTGAATCAGAAGAATCAGAAGAAGGAGAAGGAGAAGGTGAAGTCTGGTGGGTGAATCAGAAGAAGCAGAAGAAAGAGAAGGAGAAGGTGAAGTCTGGAGGGTGAAGCAGAAGAAGCAGAAGAAGGAGAAGTAGAAGGCGAAGACTGGAGGGTGAATCAGAAGAAATAGAAGAAGGAGAAGGAGAAGGTGAAGTCTGGAGGGTGAATCAGAAGAAGTAGAAGAAGGAGAAGGAGAAGGTGAAGTCTGGAGTGTGAATCAGAAGAAGTAGAAGAAGGAGAAGGAGAAGGTGAATTCTGGAGGGTGAATCAGAAGAAGCAGAAGAAGGAGAAGGAGAAGGTGAAGTCTGGAGGGTGAATCAGAAGAAGCAGAATAAGTAGAATGAGAAGGTGAAGTCTGGAGGGTGAATCAGAAGAAGGAGAAGAAGGAGAAGGAGAAGGTGAAGTCTGGAGGGTGAATCAGAAGAAGTAGAAGAAGGAGAAGGAGAAGGTGAAGTCTGGAGGGTGAATCAGAAGAAGCAGAAGAAGGAGAAGGAGAAGGTGAAGTCTGGAGGGTGAATCAGAAGAAGCAGAAGAAGGAGAAGGAGAAGATGAAGTCTGGAGGGTGAATCAGAAGAAGTAGAAGAAGGAGAAGGAGAAGGTGAAGTCTGGAGGGTGAATCAGAAGAAGCAGAAGAAGGAGAAGGAGAAGGTGAAGTCTGGAGGGTGAATCAGAAGAAGCAGAAGAAGGAGAAGGAGAAGGTGAAGTCTGGAGGGTGAATCAGAAGAAGCAGAATAAGGAGAAGCAGAAGGTGAAGTCTGGAGGGTGAATCAGAAGAAGCAGAAGAAGGAGAAGGAGAAGGTGAAGTCTGGAGGGTGAATCAGAAGAAGTAGAAGAAGCAGAAGGAGAAGGTGAAGTCTGGAGGGTGAAGCAGAAGAAGTAGAAGACGGAGAAGGAGAAAGTGAAGTCAGGAGGGTGAATCAGAAGATGTAGAAGAAGGAGAAGGAGAAGGTGAAGTCTGGAGGGTGAATCAGAAGAATCAGAAGAAGGAGAAGGAGAAGGTGAAGTCTGGAGGGTTTATCAGAAGAAGCAGAAGAAAGAGAAGGAGAAGGTGAAGTCTGGAGGGTGAAGCAGAAGAAGCAGAAGAAGGAGAAGGAGAAGGTGAAGACTGGAGGGTGAATCAGAAGAAATAGAAGAAGGAGAAGGAGAAGGTGAAGTCTGGAGGGTGAATCAGAAGAAGTAGAAGAAGGAGAAGGAGAAGGTGAAGTCTGGAGGGTGAATCAGAAGAAGTAGAAGAAGGAGAAGGAGAAGGTGAAGTCTGGAGGATGAATCAGAAGAAGCAGAAGAAGGAGAAGGAGAAGGTGAAGTCTGGAGGGTGAATCAGAAGAAGCAGAAGAAGGAGAAGGAGAAGATGAAGTCTGGAGGGTGAATCAGAATAAGCAGAAGAAGGAGAAGGAGAAGGTGTAGTCTGGAGGGTGAATCAGAAGAAGCAGAAGAAGTAGAAGGAGAAGGTGAAGTCTGGAGGGTGAATCAGAAGAAGCAGAATAAGGAGAAGGAGAAGGTGAAGTCTGGAGGGTGAATCAGAAGAAGCAGAAGAAGGAGAAGGAGAAGGTGAAGTCTGGAGGGTGAATCAGAAGAAGCAGAATAAGGAGAAGGAGAAGGTGAAGTCTGGAGGGTGAATCAGAAGAAGCAGAAGAAGGAGAAGGAGAAGGTGAAGTCTGGAGGGTGAATCAGAAGAAGTAGAATAAGCAGAAGGAGAAGGTGAAGTCTGGAGGGTGAAGCAGAAGAAGTAGAAGAAGGAGAAGGAGAAGGTGAAGTCAGGAGGGTGAATCAGAAGATGTAGAAGAAGGAGAAGGAGAAGGTGAGGTCTGGAGGGTGAATCAGAAGAATCAGAAGAAGGAGAAGGAGAAGGTGAAGTCTGGAGGGTGAATCAGAAGAAGCAGAAGAAAGAGAAGGAGAAGGTGAAGTCTGGAGGGTGAAGCAGAAGAAGCAGAAGAAGGAGAAGGAGAAGGTGAAGACTGGAGGGTGAATCAGAAGAAATTGAAGAAGGAGAAGGAGAAGGTGAAGTCTGGAGGGTGAATCAGAAGAAGTAGAAGAAGGAGAAGGAGAAGGTGAAGTCTGGAGTGTGAATCAGAAGAAGTAGAAGAAGGAGAAGGAGAAGGTGAAGTCTGGAGGGTGAATCAGAAGAAGCAGAAGAAGGAGAAGGAGAAGGTGAAGTCTGGAGGGTGAATCAGAAGAAGCAGAAGAAGTAGAAGGAGAAGGTGAAGTCTGGAGGGTGAATCAGAAGAAGTAGAAGAAGTAGAAGGAGAAGGTGAAGTCTGGAGGGTGAATCAGAAGAAGCAGAAGAAGGAGAAGGAGAAGGTGAAGTCTGGAGGGTGAAGCAGAAGAAGCAGAAGAAGGAGAAGGAGAAGGTGAAGACTGGAGGGTGAATCAGAAGAAATAGAAGAAGGAGAAGGAGAAGGTGAAGTCTGGAGGGTGAATCAGAAGAAGTAGAAGAAGGAGAAGGAGAAGGTGAAGTCTGGAGGGTGAATCAGAAGAAGTAGAAGAAGGAGAAGGAGAAGGTGAAGTCTGGAGTGTGAATCAGAAGAAGTAGAAGAAGGAGAAGGAGAAGGTGAAGTCTGGAGGGTGAAACAGAAGAAGCAGAAGAAGGAGAAGGAGAAGGTGAAGTCTGGAGGGTGAATCAGAAGAAGCAGAAGAAGTAGAATGAGAAGGTGAAGTCTGGAGGGTGAATCAGAAGAAGTAGAAGAAGGAGAAGGAGAAGGTGAAGTCTGGATGGTGAATCAGAAGAAGTAGAAGAAGGAGAAGGGGAAGGTGAAGTCTGGAGGGTGAATCAGAAGAAGCAGAAGAAGGAGAAGGAGAAGGTGAAGTCTGGAGGGTGAATCAGAAGAAGCAGAAGAAGGAGTAGGAGAAGATGAAGTCTGGAGGGTGAATCAGAAGAAGTAGAAGAAGGAGAAGGAGAAGGTGAAGTCTGGAGGGTGAATCAGAAGAAGCAGAAGAAGGAGAAGGAGAAGGTGAAGTCTGGAGGGTGAATCAGAAGAAGCAGAAGAAGGAAAAGAAGAAGGTGAAGTCTGGAGGGTGAATCAGAAGAAGCAGAATAAGGAGAAGGAGAAGGTGAAGTCTGGAGGGTGAATCAGAAGAAGCAGAAGAAGGAGAAGGAGAAGGTGAAGTCTGGAGGGTGAATCAGAAGAAGTAGAAGACGCAGAAGGAGAAGGTGAAGTCTGGAGGGTGAAGCAGAAGAAGTAGAAGATGGAGAAGGAGAAGGTGAAGTCAGGAGGATGAATCAGAAGATGTAGAAGAAGGAGAAGGAGAAGGTGAAGTCTGGAGGGTGAATCAGAAGAATCAGAAGAAGGAGAAGGAGAAGGTGAAGTCTGGAGGGTGAATCAGAAGAAGCAGAAGAAAGAGAAGGAGAAGGTGAAGTCTGGAGGGTGAAGCAGAAGAAGCAGAAGAAGGAGAAGGAGAAGGTGAAGACTGGAGGGTGAATCAGAAGAAATAGAAGAAGGAGAAGGAGAAGGTGAAGTCTGGAGGGTGAATCAGAAGAAGTAGAAGAAGGAGAAGGAGAAGGTGAAGTCTGGAGGGTGAATCAGAAGAAGCAGAAGAAGGAGAAGGAGAAGGTGAAGTCTAGAGGGTGAATCAGAAGAAGCAGAAGAAGGAGAAGGAGAAGGTGAAGTCTGGAGGGTGAATCAGAAGAAGTAGAAGAAGCAGAAGGAGAAGGTGAAGTCTGGAGGGTGAAGCAGAAGAAGTAGAAGAAGGAGAAGGAAAAGGTGAAGTCTGGAGGGTGAATCAGAAGAAGCAGAAGAAAGAGAAGGAGAAGGTGAAGTCTGGAGGGTGAAGCAGAAGAAGCAGAAGAAGTAGAATGAGAAGGTGTAGTCTGGAGGGTGAATCAGAAGAAGTAGAAGAAGGAGAAGGAGAAGGTGAACTCTGGAGGGTGAATCAGTAGAAGTAGAAGAAGGAGAAGGAGAAGGTGAAGTCTGGAGGGTGAATCAGAAGAAGCAGAAGAAGGAGAAGGAGAAGGTGAAGTCTGGAGGGAGAAGCAGAAGAAGTAGAAGAAGGAGAAGGAGAAGGTGAAGTCTGGAGGGTGAATCAGAAGAAGTAGAAGAAGGAGAAGGAGAAGGTGAAGTCTGGAGGGTGAATCAGAAGAAGGAGAAGAAGGAGAAGGAGAAGATGAAGTCTGGAGGGTGAATCAGAAGAAGCAGAAGAAGGAGAAGGAGAAGGTGAAGTCAGGAGGGTGAATCAGAAGAAGTAGAAGAAGGAGAAGGAGAAGGTGTAGACTGGAGGGTGAATCAGAAGAAGTAGACGAAGGAGAAGGAGAAGGTGAAGTCTGGAGGGTGAATTAGAAGAAGCAGAAGAAGGAGAAGGAGAAGGTGAAGTCTGGAGGGTGAATCGGAAGAAGTAGAAGAAGGAGAAGGAGAAGGTGAAGTCTGGAGGGTGAATCAGAAGAAGCAGAAGAAGGAGAAGGAGAAGGTGAAGTCTGGAGGGTGAATCAGAAGAAGCAGAAGAAGTAGAAGGAGAAGGTGAAGCCTGGAGGGTGAATCAGAAGAAGTAGAAGAAGGAGAAGGAGAAGGTGAAGTCTGGAGGGTGAATCAGAAGAATTAGAAGAAGCAGAAGGAGAAGGTGAAGTCTGGAGGGTGAAGCAGAAGAAGTAGAAGAAGGAGAAGGAGAAGGTGAAGTCAGGAGGGTGAATCAGAAGATGTAGAAGAAGGAGGAGAAGGCGAGGTCTGGAGGGTGAATCAGAAGAATCAGAAGAAGGAGAAGGAGAAGGTGAAGTCTGGAGGGTGAATCAGAAGAAGCAGAAGAAAGAGAAGGAGAAGGTGAAGTCTGGAGGGTGAAGCAGAAGAAGCAGAAGAAGGAGAAGTAGAAGGTGAAGACTGGAGGGTGAATCAGAAGAAATAGAAGAAGGAGAAGGAGAAGGTGAAGTCTGGAGGGTGAATCAGAAGAAGTAGAAGAAGGAGAAGGAGAAGGTGAAGTCTGGAGTGTGAATCAGAAGAAGTAGAAAAAGGAGAAGGAGAAGGTGAAGTCTGGAGGGTGAATCAGAAGAAGCAGAAGAAGGAGAAGGAGAAGGTGAAGTCTGGAGGGTGAATCAGAAGAAGCAGAATAAGTAGAATGAGAAGGTGAAGTCTGGAGGGTGAATCAGAAGAAGTAGAAGAAGGAGAAGGAGAAGGTGAAGTCTGGAGGGTGAATCAGAAGAAGTAGAAGAAGGAGAAGGAGAAGGTGAAGTCTGGAGGGTGAATCAGAAGAAGCAGAAGAAGGAGAAGGAGAAGGTGAAGTCTGGAGGGTGAATCAGAAGAAGCAGAAGAAGGAGAAGGAGAAGATGAAGTCTGGAGGGTGAATCAGAAGAAGTAGAAGAAGGAGAAGGAGAAGGTGAAGTCTGGAGGGTGAATCAGAAGAAGCAGAAGAAGGAGAAGGAGAAGGTGAAGTCTGGAGGGTGAATCAGAAGAAGCAGAAGAAGGAGAAGGAGAAGGTGAAGTCTGGAGGGTGAATCAGAAGAAGCAGAAGAAGGAGAAGGAGAAGGTGAAGTCTGGAGGGTGAATCAGAAGAAGCAGAATAAGGAGAAGGAGAAGGTGAAGTCTGGAGGGTGAATCAGAAGAAGGAGAAGAAGGAGAAGGAGAAGGTGAAGTCTGGAGGGTGAATCAGAAGAAGCAGAAGAAGGAGAAGGGGAAGGTGAAGTCTGGAGGGTGAATCAGAAGAAGTAGAAGAAGGAGAAGGAGAAGGTGTAGTCTGGAGGGTGAATCAGAAGAAGCAGAAGAAGGAGAAGGAGAAGATGAAGTCTGGAGGGTGAATCAGAAGAAGCAGAAGAAGTAGAAGGAGAAGGTGAAGCCTGGAGGGTGAATCATAAAAAGTAGAAGAAGGAGAAGGAGAAGGTGAAGTCTGGAGGGTGAATCAGAAGAAGTAGAAGAAGGAGAAGGAGAAGGTGAAGTCTGGAGGGTGAATCAGAAGAAGCAGAAGAAGGAGAAGGAGAAGGTGAAGCCTGGAGGGTGAATCATAAGAAGCAGAAGAAGGAGAAGGAGAAGATGAAGTCTGGAGGGTGAATCAGAAGAAGTAGAAGAAGGAGAAGGAGAAGGTGAAGTCTGGATGGTGAATCAGAAGAAGCAGAAGAAGGAGAAGGAGAAGGTGAAGTCTGGAGGGTGAATCAGAAGAAGCAGAAGAAGGAGAAGGAGAAGTTGAAGTCTGGAGGGTGAATCAGAAGAAGCAGAATAAGGAGAAGGAGAAGGTGAAGTCTGGAGGGTGAATCAGAAGAAGCAGAAGAAGGAGAAGGAGAAGGTGAAGTCTGGGGGGTGAATCAGAAGAAGTAGAAGAAGCAGAAGGAGAAGGTGAATTCTGGAGGGTGAAGCAGAAGAAGTAGAAGAAGGAGAAGGAGAAGGTGAAGTCAGGAGGGTGAATCAGAAGATGTAGAAGAAGGAGAAGGAGAAGGCGAGGTCTGGAGGGTGAATCAGAAGAATCAGAAGAAGGAGAAGGAGAAGGTGAAGTCTGGTGGGTGAATCAGAAGAAGCAGAAGAAAGAGAAGGAGAAGGTGAAGTCTGGAGGGTGAAGCAGAAGAATCAGAAGAAGGAGAAGTAGAAGGTGAGGACTGGAGGGTGAATCAGAAGAAATAGAAGAAGGAGAAGGAGAAGGTGAAGTCTGGAGGGTGAATCAGAAGAAGTAGAAGAAGGAGAAGGAGAAGGTGAAGTCTGGAGTGTGAATCAGAAGAAGTAGAAGAAGGAGAAGGAGAAGGTGAAGTCTGGAGGGTGAATCAGAAGAAGCAGAAGAAGGAGAAGGAGAAGGTGAAGTCTGGAGGGTGAATCAGAAGAAGCAGAATAAGTAGAATGAGAAGGTGAAGTCTGGAGGGTGAATCAGAAGAAGGAGAAGAAGGAGAAGGAGAAGGTGAAGTCTGGAGGGTGAATCAGAAGAAGTAGAAGAAGGAGAAGGAGAAGGTGAAGTCTGGAGGGTGAATCAGAAGAAGCAGAAGAAGGAGAAGGAGAAGGTGAAGTCTGGAGGGTGAATCAGAAGAAGCAGAAGAAGGAGAAGGAGAAGATGAAGTCTGGAGGGTGAATCAGAAGAAGTAGAAGAAGGAGAAGGAGAAGGTGAAGTCTGGAGGGTGAATCAGAAGAAGCAGAAGAAGGAGAAGGAGAAGGTGAAGTCTGGAGGGTGAATCAGAAGAAGCAGAAGAAGGAGAAGGAGAAGGTGAAGTCTGGAGGGTGAATCAGAAGAAGCAGAATAAGGAGAAGGAGAAGGTGAAGTCTGGAGGGTGAATCAGAAGAAGCAGAAGAAGGAGAAGGAGAAGGTGAAGTCTGGAGGGTGAATCAGAAGAAGTAGAAGAAGCAGAAGGAGAAGGTGATGTCTGGAGGGTGAAGCAGAAGAAGTAGAAGACGGAGAAGGAGAAAGTGAAGTCAGGAGGGTGAATCAGAAGATGTAGAAGAAGGAGAAGGAGAAGGTGAAGTCTGGAGGGTGAATCAGAAGAATCAGAAGAAGGAGAAGGAGAAGGTGAAGTCTGGAGGGTGAATCAGAGGAAGCAGAAGAAAGAGAAGGAGAAGGTGAAGTCTGGAGGGTGAAGCAGAAGAAGCAGAAGAAGGAGAAGGAGAAGATGAAGACTGGAGGGTGAATCAGAAGAAATAGAAGAAGGAGAAGGAGAAGGTGAAGTCTGGAGGGTGAATCAGAAGAAGTAGAAGAAGGAGAAGGAGAAGGTGAAGTCTGGAGGGTGAATCAGAAGAAGTAGAAGAAGGAGAAGGAGAAGGTGAAGTCTGGAGGGTGAATCAGAAGAAGCAGAAGAAAGAGAAGGAGAAGGTGAAGTCTGGAGGGTGAAGCAGAAGAAGCAGAAGAAGGAGAAGGAGAAGGTGAAGTCTGGAGGGTGAATCAGAAGAAGCAGAAGAAGGAGAAGGAGAAGATGAAGTCTGGAGGGTGAATCAGAAGAAGCAGAAGAAGGAGAAGGAGAAGATGAAGTCTGGAGGGTGAATCAGAAGAAGTAGAAGAAGGAGAAGGAGAAGGTGAAGTCTGGAGGGTGAATCAGAAGAAGCAGAAGAAGGAGAAGGAGAAGGTGAAGTCTGGAGGGTGAATCAGAAGAAGCAGAAGAAGGAGAAGGAGAAGGTGAAGTCTGGAGGGTGAATCAGAAGAAGCAGAATAAGGAGAAGGAGAAGGTGAAGTCTGGAGGGTGAATCAGAAGAAGCAGAAGAAGGAGAAGGAGAAGGTGAAGTCTGGAGGGTGAATCAGAAGAAGCAGAAGAAAGAGAAGGAGAAGGTGAAGTCTGGAGGGTGAAGCAGAAGAAGCAGAAGAAGGAGAAGGAGAAGATGAAGACTGGAGGGTGAATCAGAAGAAATAGAAGAAGGAGAAGGAGAAGGTGAAGTCTGGAGGGTGAATCAGAAGAAGTAGAAGAAGGAGAAGGAGAAGGTGAAGTCTGGAGGGTGAATCAGAAGAAGTAGAAGAAGGAGAAGGAGAAGGTGAAGTCTGGAGGATGAATCAGAAGAAGCAGAAGAAGGAGGAGGAGAAGGTGAAGTCTGGAGGGTGAATCAGAAGAAGCAGAAGAAGGAGAAGGAGAAGATGAAGTCTGGAGGGTGAATCAGAATAAGCAGAAGAAGGAGAAGGAGAAGGTGAAGTCTGGAGGGTGAATCAGAAGAAGCAGAATAAGTAGAATGAGAAGGTGAAGTCTGGAGGGTGAATCAGAAGAAGGAGAAGAAGGAGAAGGAGAAGGTGAAGTCTGGAGGGTGAATCAGAAGAAGTAGAAGAAGGAGAAGGAGAAGGTGAAGTCTGGAGGGTGAATCAGAAGAAGCAGAAGAAGGAGAAGGAGAAGGTGAAGTCTGGAGGGTGAATCAGAAGAAGCAGAAGAAGGAGAAGGAGAAGATGAAGTCTGGAGGGTGAATCAGAAGAAGTAGAAGAAGGAGAAGGAGAAGGTGAAGTCTGGAGGGTGAATCAGAAGAAGCAGAAGAAGGAGAAGGAGAAGGTGAAGTCTGGAGGGTGAATCAGAAGAAGCAGAAGAAGGAGAAGGAGAAGGTGAAGTCTGGAGGGTGAATCAGAAGAAGCAGAAGAAGGAGAAGGAGAAGGTGAAGTCTGGAGGGTGAATCAGAAGAAGTAGAAGAAGCAGAAGGAGAAGGTGAAGTCTGGAGGGTGAAGCAGAAGAAGTAGAAGACGGAGAAGGAGAAAGTGAAGTCAGGAGGGTGAATCAGAATATGTAGAAGAAGGAGAAGGAGAAGGTGAAGTCTGGAGGGTGAATCAGAAGAATCAGAAGAAGGAGAAGGAGAAGGTGAAGTCTGGAGGGTGAATCAGAAGAAGCAGAAGAAAGAGAAGGAGAAGGTGAAGTCTGGAGGGTGAAGCAGAAGAAGCAGAAGAAGGAGAAGGAGAAGATGAAGACTGGAGGGTGAATCAGAAGAAATAGAAGAAGGAGAAGGAGAAGGTGAAGTCTGGAGGGTGAATCAGAAGAAGTAGAAGAAGGAGAAGGAGAAGGTGAAGTCTGGAGGGTGAATCAGAAGACGTAGAAGAAGGAGAAGGAGAAGGTGAAGTCTGGAGGATGAATCAGAAGAAGCAGAAGAAGGAGGAGGAGAAGTTGAAGTCTGGAGGGTGAATCAGAAGAAGCAGAAGAAGGAGAAGGAGAAGATGAAGTCTGGAGGGTGAATCAGAATAAGCAGAAGAAGGAGAAGGAGAAGGTGAAGTCTGGAGGGTGAATCAGAAGAAGCAGAAGAAGTAGAAGGAGAAGGTGAAGTCTGGAGGGTGAATCAGAAGAAGCAGAATAAGGAGAAGGAGAAGGTGAAGTCTGGAGTGTGAATCAGAAGAAGCAGAAGAAGGAGAAGGAGATGGTGAAGTCTGGACGGTGAATCAGAAGAATTAGAAGAAGCAGAAGGAGAAGGTGAATTCTGGAGGGTGAAGCAGAAGAAGTAGAAGAAGGAGAAGGAGAAGGTGAAGTCAGGAGGGTGAATCAGAAGATGTAGAAGAAGGAGAAGGAGAAGGCGAGGTCTGGAGGGTGAACCAGAAGAATCAGAAGAAGGAGAAGGAGAAGGTGAAGTCTGGTGGGTGAATCAGAAGAAGCAGAAGAAAGAGAAGGAGAAGGTGAAGTCTGGAGGGTGAAGCAGAAGAAGCAGAAGAAGGAGAAGTAGAAGGTGAAGACTGGAGGGTGAATCAGAAGAAATAGAAGAAGCAGAAGGAGAAGGTGAAGTCTGGAGGGTGAATCAGAAGAATTAGAAGAAGGAGAAGGAGAAGGTGAAGTCTGGAGTGTGAATCAGAAGAAGTAGAAGAAGGAGAAGGAGAAGGTGAATTCTGGAGGGTGAATCAGAAGAAGCAGAAGAAGGAGAAGGAGAAGGTGAAGTCTGGAGGGTGAATCAGAAGAAGCAGAATAAGTAGAATGAGAAGGTGAAGTCTGGAGGGTGAATTAGAAGAAGGAGAAGAAGGAGAAGGAGAAGGTGAAGTCTGGAGGGTGAATCAGAAGAAGCAGAAGAAGGAGAAGGAGAAGGTGAAGTCTGGAGGGTGAATCAGAAGAAGCAGAAGAAGGAGAAGGAGAAGATGAAGTCTGGAGGGTGAATCAGAAGAAGTAGAAGAAGGAGAAGGAGAAGGTGAAGTCTGGAGGGTGAATCAAAAGAAGCAGAAGAAGGAGAAGGAGAAGGTGAAGTCTGGAGGGTGAATCAGAAGAAGCAGAAGAAGGAGAAGGAGAAGGTGAAGTCTGGAGGGTTAATCAGAAGAAGCAGAATAAGGAGAAGCAGAAGGTGAAGTCTGGAGGGTGAATCAGAAGAAGCAGAAGAAGGAGAAGGAGAAGGTGAAGTCTGGAGGGTGAATCAGAAGAAGTAGAAGAAGCAGAAGGAGAAGGTGAAGTCTGGAGGGTGAAGCAGAAGAAGTAGAAGACGGAGAAGGAGAAAGTGAAGTCAGGAGGGTGAATCAGAAGATGTAGAAGAAGGAGAAGGAGAAGGTGAAGTCTGGAGGGTGAATCAGAAGAATCAGAAGAAGGAGAAGGAGAAGGTGAAGTCTGGAGGGTTTATCAGAAGAAGCAGAAGAAAGAGAAGGAGAAGGTGAAGTCTGGAGGGTGAAGCAGAAGAAGCAGAAGAAGGAGAAGGAGAAGGTGAAGACTGGAGGGTGAATCAGAAGAAATAGAAGAAGGAGAAGGAGAAGGTGAAGTCTGGAGGGTGAATCAGAAGAAGTAGAAGAAGGAGAAGGAGAAGGTGAAGTCTGGAGGGTGAATCAGAAGAAGTAGAAGAAGGAGAAGGAGAAGGTGAAGTCTGGAGGATGAATCAGAAGAAGCAGAAGAAGGAGAAGGAGAAGGTGAAGTCTGGAGGGTGAATCAGAAGAAGCAGAAGAAGGAGAAGGAGAAGATGAAGTCTGGAGGGTGAATCAGAATAAGCAGAAGAAGGAGAAGGAGAAGGTGAAGTCTGGAGGGTGAATCAGAAGAAGCAGAAGAAGTAGAAGGAGAAGGTGAAGTCTGGAGGGTGAATCAGAAGAAGCAGAATAAGGAGAAGGAGAAGGTGAAGTCTGGAGGGTGAATCAGAAGAAGCAGAAGAAGGAGAAGGAGAAGGTGAAGTCTGGAGGGTGAATCAGAAGAAGCAGAATAAGGAGAAGGAGAAGGTGAAGTCTGCAGGGTGAATCAGAAGAAGCAGAAGAAGGAGAAGGAGAAGGTGAAGTCTGGAGGGTGAATCAGAAGAAGTAGAATAAGCAGAAGGAGAAGGTGAAGTCTGGAGGGTGAAGCAGAAGAAGTAGAAGAAGGAGAAGGAGAAGGTGAAGTCAGGAGGGTGAATCAGAAGATGTAGAAGAAGGAGAAGGAGAAGGTGAGGTCTGGAGGGTGAATCAGAAGAATCAGAAGAAGGAGAAGGAGAAGGTGAAGTCTGGAGGGTGAATCAGAAGAAGCAGAAGAAAGAGAAGGAGAAGGTGAAGTCTGGAGGGTGAAGCAGAAGAAGCAGAAGAAGGAGAAGGAGAAGGTGAAGACTGGAGGGTGAATCAGAAGAAATAGAAGAAGGAGAAGGAGAAGGTGAAGTCTGGAGGGTGAATCAGAAGAAGTAGAAGAAGGAGAAGGAGAAGGTGAAGTCTGGAGTGTGAATCAGAAGAAGTAGAAGAAGGAGAAGGAGAAGGTGAAGTCTGGAGGGTGAATCAGAAGAAGCAGAAGAAGGAGAAGGAGAAGGTGAAGTCTGGAGGGTGAATCAGAAGAAGCAGAAGAAGTAGAAGGAGAAGGTGAAGTCTGGAGGGTGAATCAGAAGAAGTAGAAGAAGTAGAAGGAGAAGGTGAAGTCTGGAGGGTGAATCAAAAGAAGCAGAAGAAGGAGAAGGAGAAGGTGAAGTCTGGAGGGTGAAGCAGAAGAAGCAGAAGAAGGAGAAGGAGAAGGTGAAGACTGGAGGGTGAATCAGAAGAAATAGAAGAAGGAGAAGGAGAAGGTGAAGTCTGGAGGGTGAATCAGAAGAAGTAGAAGAAGGAGAAGGAGAAGGTGAAGTCTGGAGGGTGTATCAGAAGAAGTAGAAGAAGGAGAAGGAGAAGGTGAAGTCTGGAGTGTGAATCAGAAGAAGTAGAAGAAGGAGAAGGAGAAGGTGAAGTCTGGAGGGTGAATCAGAAGAAGCAGAAGAAGGAGAAGGAGAAGGTGAAGTCTGGAGGGTGAATCAGAAGAAGCAGAAGAAGTAGAATGAGAAGGTGAAGTCTGGAGGGTGAATCAGAAGAAGTAGAAGAAGGAGAAGGAGAAGGTGAAGTCTGGATGGTGAATCAGAAGAAGTAGAAGAAGGAGAAGGAGAAGGTGAAGTCTGGAGGGTGAATCAGAAGAAGCAGAAGGAGAAGGTGAAGTCTGGAGGGTGAATCAGAAGAAGCAGAAGAAGGAAAAGGAGAAGATGAAGTCTGGAGGGTGAATCAGAAGAAGTAGAAGAAGGAGAAGGAGAAGGTGAAGTCTGGAGGGTGAATCAGAAGAAGCAGAAGAAGGAGAAGGAGAAGGTGAAGTCTGGAGGGTGAATCAGAAGAAGCAGAAGAAGGAAAAGAAGAAGGTGAAGTCTGGAGGGTGAATCAGAAGAAGCAGAATAAGGAGAAGGAGAAGGTGAAGTCTGGAGGGTGAATCAGAAGAAGCAGAAGAAGGAGAAGGAGAAGGTGAAGTCTGGAGGGTGAATCAGAAGAAGTAGAAGACGCAGAAGGAGAAGGTGAAGTCTGGAGGGTGAAGCAGAAGAAGTAGAAGATGGAGAAGGAGAAGGTGAAGTCAGGAGGATGAATCAGAAGATGTAGAAGAAGGAGAAGGAGAAGGTGAAGTCTGGAGGGTGAATCAGAAGAATCAGAAGAAGGAGAAGGAGAAGGTGAAGTCTGGAGGGTGAATCAGAAGAAGCAGAAGAAAGAGAAGGAGAAGGTGAAGTCTGGAGGGTGAAGCAGAAGAAGCAGAAGAAGGAGAAGGAGAAGGTGAAGACTGGAGGGTGAATCAGAAGAAATAGAAGAAGGAGAAGGAGAAGGTGAAGTCTGGAGGGTGAATCAGAAGAAGTAGAAGAAGGAGAAGGAGAAGGTGAAGTCTGGAGGGTGAATCAGAAGAAGCAGAAGAAGGAGAAGGAGAAGGTGAAGTCTGGAGGGTGAATCAGAAGAAGCAGAAGAAGGAGAAGGAGAAGGTGAAGTCTGGAGGGTGAATCAGAAGAAGTAGAAGAAGCAGAAGGAGAAGGTGAAGTCTGGAGGGTGAAGCAGAAGAAGTAGAAGAAGGAGAAGGAGAAGGTGAAGTCAGGAGGGTGAATCAGAAGATGTCGAAGAAGGAGAAGGAGAAGGTGAGGTCTGGAGGGTGAATCAGAAGAATCAGAAGAAGGAGAAGGAGAAGGTGAAGTCTGGAGGGTGAGTCAGAAGAAGCAGAAGAAAGAGAAGGAGAAGGTGAAGTCTGGAGGGTGAAGCAGAAGAAGCAGAAGAAGTAGAATGAGAAGGTGAAGTCTGGAGGGTGAATCAGAAGAAGTAGAAGAAGGAGAAGGAGAAGGTGAACTCTGGAGGGTGAATCAGTAGAAGTAGAAGAAGGAGAAGGAGAAGGTGAAGTCTGGAGGGTGAATCAGAAGAAGCAGAAGAAGGAGAAGGAGAAGGTGAAGTCTGGAGGGAGAAGCAGAAGAAGTAGAAGAAGGAGAAGGAGAAGGTGAAGTCTGGAGGGTGAATCAGAAGAAGTAGAAGAAGGAGAAGGAGAAGGTGAAGTCTGGAGGGGGAATCAGAAGAAGGAGAAGAAGGAGAAGGAGAAGGTGAAGTCTGGAGGGTGAATCAGAAGAAGCAGAAGAAGGAGAAGGAGAAGGTGAAGTCAGGAGGGTGAATCAGAAGAAGTAGAAGAAGGAGAAGGAGAAGGTGTAGACTGGAGGGTGAATCAGAAGAAGTAGACGAAGGAGAAGGAGAAGGTGAAGTCTGGAGGGTGAATCAGAAGAAGCAGAAGAAGGAGAAGGAGAAGGTGAAGTCTGGAGGGTGAATCGGAAGAAGTAGAAGAAGGAGAAGGAGAAGGTGAAGTCTGGAGGGTGAATCAGAAGAAGCAGAAGAAGGAGAAGGAGAAGGTGAAGTCTGGAGGGTGAATCAGAAGAAGCAGAAGAAGTAGAAGGAGAAGGTGAAGCCTGGAGGGTGAATCAGAAGAAGTAGAAGAAGGAGAAGCAGAAGGTGAAGTCTGGAGGGTGAATCAGAAGAAGCAGAAGAAGGAGAAGGAGAAGGTGAAGTCTGGAGGGTGAATCAGAAGAAGTAGAAGAAGCAGAAGGAGAAGGTGAAGTCTGGAGGGTGAAGCAGAAGAAGTAGAAGACGGAGAAGGAGAAAGTGAAGTCAGGAGGGTGAATCAGAAGATGTAGAAGAAGGAGAAGGAGAAGGTGAAGTCTGGAGGGTGAATCAGAAGAATCAGAAGAAGGAGAAGGAGAAGGTGAAGTCTGGAGGGTTTATCAGAAGAAGCAGAAGAAAGAGAAGGAGAAGGTGAAGTCTGGAGGGTGAAGCAGAAGAAGCAGAAGAAGGAGAAGGAGAAGGTGAAGACTGGAGGGTGAATCAGAAGAAATAGAAGAAGGAGAAGGAGAAGGTGAAGTCTGGAGGGTGAATCAGAAGAAGTAGAAGAAGGAGAAGGAGAAGGTGAAGTCTGGAGGGTGTATCAGAAGAAGTAGAAGAAGGAGAAGGAGAAGGTGAAGTCTGGAGGATGAATCAGAAGAAGCAGAAGAAGGAGAAGGAGAAGGTGAAGTCTGGAGGGTGAATCAGAAGAAGCAGAAGAAGGAGAAGGAGAAGATGAAGTCTGGAGGGTGAATCAGAATAAGCAGAAGAAGGAGAAGGAGAAGGTGAAGTCTGGAGGGTGAATCAGAAGAAGCAGAAGAAGTAGAAGAGAAGGTGAAGTCTGGAGGGTGAATCAGAAGAAGCAGAATAAGGAGAAGGAGAAGGTGAAGTCTGGAGGGTGAATCAGAAGAAGCAGAAGAAGGAGAAGGAGAAGGTGAAGTCTGGAGGGTGAATCAGAAGAAGCAGAATAAGGAGAAGGAGAAGGTGAAGTCTGCAGGGTGAATCAGAAGAAGCAGAAGAAGGAGAAGGAGAAGGTGAAGTCTGGAGGGTGAATCAGAAGAAGTAGAATAAGCAGAAGGAGAAGGTGAAGTCTGGAGGGTGAAGCAGAAGAAGTAGAAGAAGGAGAAGGAGAAGGTGAAGTCAGGAGGGTGAATCAGAAGATGTAGAAGAAGGAGAAGGAGAAGGTGAGGTCTGGAGGGTGAATCAGAAGAATCAGAAGAAGGAGAAGGAGAAGGTGAAGTCTGGAGGGTGAATCAGAAGAAGCAGAAGAAAGAGAAGGAGAAGGTGAAGTCTGGAGGGTGACGCAGAAGAAGCAGAAGAAGGAGAAGGAGAAGGTGAAGACTGGAGGGTGAATCAGAAGAAATAGAAGAAGGAGAAGGAGAAGGTGAAGTCTGGAGGGTGAATCAGAAGAAGTAGAAGAAGGAGAAGGAGAAGGTGAAGTCTGGAGTGTGAATCAGAAGAAGCAGAAGAAGGAGAAGGAGAAGGTGAAGTCTGGAGGGTGAATCAGAAGAAGCAGAAGAAGGAGAAGGAGAAGGTGAAGTCTGGAGGGTGAATCAGAAGAAGCAGAAGAAGTAGAAGGAGAAGGTGAAGTCTGGAGGGTGAATCAGAAGAAGTAGAAGAAGTAGAAGGAGAAGGTGAAGTCTGGAGGGTGAATCAAAAGAAGCAGAAGAAGGAGAAGGAGAAGGTGAAGTCTGGAGGGTGAAGCAGAAGAAGCAGAAGAAGGAGAAGGAGAAGGTGAAGACTGGAGGGTGAATCAGAAGAAATAGAAGAAGGAGAAGGAGAAGGTGAAGTCTGGAGGGTGAATCAGAAGAAGTAGAAGAAGGAGAAGGAGAAGGTGAAGTCTGGAGGGTGTATCAGAAGAAGTAGAAGAAGGAGAAGGAGAAGGTGAAGTCTGGAGTGTGAATCAGAAGAAGTAGAAGAAGGAGAAGGAGAAGGTGAAGTCTGGAGGGTGAATCAGAAGAAGCAGAAGAAGGAGAAGGAGAAGGTGAAGTCTGGAGGGTGAATCAGAAGAAGCAGAAGAAGTAGAATGAGAAGGTGAAGTCTGGAGGGTGAATCAGAAGAAGTAGAAGAAGGAGAAGGAGAAGGTGAAGTCTGGATGGTGAATCAGAAGAAGTAGAAGAAGGAGAAGGAGAAGGTGAAGTCTGGAGGGTGAATCAGAAGAAGCAGAAGGAGAAGGTGAAGTCTGGAGGGTGAATCAGAAGAAGCAGAAGAAGGAGAAGGAGAAGATGAAGTCTGGAGGGTGAATCAGAAGAAGTAGAAGAAGGACAAGGAGAAGGTGAAGTCTGGAGGGTGAATCAGAAGAAGCAGAAGAAGGAGAAGGAGAAGGTGAAGTCTGGAGGGTGAATCAGAAGAAGCAGAAGAAGGAAAAGAAGAAGGTGAAGTCTGGAGGGTGAATCAGAAGAAGCAGAATAAGGAGAAGGAGAAGGTGAAGTCTGGAGGGTGAATCAGAAGAAGCAGAAGAAGGAGAAGGAGAAGGTGAAGTCTGGAGGGTGAATCAGAAGAAGTAGAAGACGCAGAAGGAGAAGGTGAAGTCTGGAGGGTGAAGCAGAAGAAGTAGAAGATGGAGAAGGAGAAGGTGAAGTCAGGAGGATGAATCAGAAGATGTAGAAGAAGGAGAAGGAGAAGGTGAAGTCTGGAGGGTGAATCAGAAGAATCAGAAGAAGGAGAAGGAGAAGGTGAAGTCTGGAGGGTGAATCAGAAGAAGCAGAAGAAAGAGAAGGAGAAGGTGAAGTCTGGAGGGTGAAGCAGAAGAAGCAGAAGAAGGAGAAGGAGAAGGTGAAGACTGGAGGGTGAATCAGAAGAAATAGAAGAAGGAGAAGGAGAAGGTGAAGTCTGGAGGGTGAATCAGAAGAAGTAGAAGAAGGAGAAGGAGAAGGTGAAGTCTGGAGGGTGAATCAGAAGAAGCAGAAGAAGGAGAAGGAGAAGGTGAAGTCTGGAGGGTGAATCAGAAGAAGCAGAAGAAGGAGAAGGAGAAGGTGAAGTCTGGAGGGTGAATCAGAAGAAGTAGAAGAAGCAGAAGGAGAAGGTGAAGTCTGGAGGGTGAAGCAGAAGAAGTAGAAGAAGGAGAAGGAGAAGGTGAAGTCAGGAGGGTGAATCAGAAGATGTCGAAGAAGGAGAAGGAGAAGGTGAGGTCTGGAGGGTGAATCAGAAGAATCAGAAGAAGGAGAAGGAGAAGGTGAAGTCTGGAGGGTGAGTCAGAAGAAGCAGAAGAAAGAGAAGGAGAAGGTGAAGTCTGGAGGGTGAAGCAGAAGAAGCAGAAGAAGTAGAATGAGAAGGTGAAGTCTGGAGGGTGAATCAGAAGAAGTAGAAGAAGGAGAAGGAGAAGGTGAACTCTGGAGGGTGAATCAGTAGAAGTAGAAGAAGGAGAAGGAGAAGGTGAAGTCTGGAGGGTGAATCAGAAGAAGCAGAAGAAGGAGAAGGAGAAGGTGAAGTCTGGAGGGAGAAGCAGAAGAAGTAGAAGAAGGAGAAGGAGAAGGTGAAGTCTGGAGGGTGAATCAGAAGAAGTAGAAGAAGGAGAAGGAGAAGGTGAAGTCTGGAGGGGGAATCAGAAGAAGGAGAAGAAGGAGAAGGAGAAGGTGAAGTCTGGAGGGTGAATCAGAAGAAGCAGAAGAAGGAGAAGGAGAAGGTGAAGTCAGGAGGGTGAATCAGAAGAAGTAGAAGAAGGAGAAGGAGAAGGTGTAGACTGGAGGGTGAATCAGAAGAAGTAGACGAAGGAGAAGGAGAAGGTGAAGTCTGGAGGGTGAATCAGAAGAAGCAGAAGAAGGAGAAGGAGAAGGTGAAGTCTGGAGGGTGAATCGGAAGAAGTAGAAGAAGGAGAAGGAGAAGGTGAAGTCTGGAGGGTGAATCAGAAGAAGCAGAAGAAGGAGAAGGAGAAGGTGAAGTCTGGAGGGTGAATCAGAAGAAGCAGAAGAAGTAGAAGGAGAAGGTGAAGCCTGGAGGGTGAATCAGAAGAAGTAGAAGAAGGAGAAGGAGAAGGTGAAGTCTGGAGGGTGAATCAGAAGAAGTAGAATAAGGAGAAGGAGAAGGTGAAGTCTGGAGGGTGAATCAGAAGAAGCAGAAGAAAGAGAAGGAGAAGATGAAGTCTGGAGGGTGAATCAGAAGAAGTAGAAGAAGGAGAAGGAGAAGGTGAAGTCTGGAGGGTGAATCAGAAGAATTAGAAGAAGCAGAAGGAGAAGGTGAAGTCTGGAGGGTGAAGCAGAAGAAGTAGAAGAAGGAGAAGGAGAAGGTGAAGTCAGGAGGGTGAATCAGAAGATGTAGAAGAAGGAGGAGAAGGCGAGGTCTGGAGGGTGAATCAGAAGAATCAGAAGAAGGAGAAGGAGAAGGTGAAGTCTGGAGGGTGAATCAGAAGAAGCAGAAGAAAGAGAAGGAGAAGGTGAAGTCTGGAGGGTGAAGCAGAAGAAGCAGAAGAAGGAGAAGTAGAAGGTGAAGACTGGAGGGTGAATCAGAAGAAATAGAAGAAGGAGAAGGAGAAGGTGAAGTCTGGAGGGTGAATCAGAAGAAGTAGAAGAAGGAGAAGGAGAAGGTGAAGTCTGGAGTGTGAATCAGAAGAAGTAGAAAAAGGAGAAGGAGAATGTGAAGTCTGGAGGGTGAATCAGAAGAAGCAGAAGAAGGAGAAGGAGAAGGTGAAGTCTGGAGGGTGAATCAGAAGAAGCAGAAGAAGGAGAAGGAGAAGATGAAGTCTGGAGGGTGAATCAGAAGAAGTAGAAGAAGGAGAAGGAGAAGGTGAAGTCTGGAGGGTGAATCAGAAGAAGCAGAAGAAGGAGAAGGAGAAGGTGAAGTCTGGAGGGTGAATCAGAAGAAGCAGAAGAAGGAGAAGGAGAAGGTGAAGTCTGGAGGGTGAATCAGAAGAAGTAGAAGAAGGAGAAGGAGAAGGTGAAGTCTGGAGGGGGAATCAGAAGAAGGAGAAGAAGGAGAAGGAGAAGGTGAAGTCTGGAGGGTGAATCAGAAGAAGCAGAAGAAGGAGAAGGAGAAGGTGAAGTCAGGAGGGTGAATCAGAAGAAGTAGAAGAAGGAGAAGGAGAAGGTGTAGACTGGAGGGTGAATCAGAAGAAGTAGACGAAGGAGAAGGAGAAGGTGAAGTCTGGAGGGTGAATCAGAAGAAGCAGAAGAAGGAGAAGGAGAAGGTGAAGTCTGGAGGGTGAATCGGAAGAAGTAGAAGAAGGAGAAGGAGAAGGTGAAGTCTGGAGGGTGAATCAGAAGAAGCAGAAGAAGGAGAAGGAGAAGGTGAAGTCTGGAGGGTGAATCAGAAGAAGCAGAAGAAGTAGAAGGAGAAGGTGAAGCCTGGAGGGTGAATCAGAAGAAGTAGAAGAAGGAGAAGCAGAAGGTGAAGTCTGGAGGGTGAATCAGAAGAAGCAGAAGAAGGAGAAGGAGAAGGTGAAGTCTGGAGGGTGAATCAGAAGAAGTAGAAGAAGCAGAAGGAGAAGGTGAAGTCTGGAGGGTGAAGCAGAAGAAGTAGAAGACGGAGAAGGAGAAAGTGAAGTCAGGAGGGTGAATCAGAAGATGTAGAAGAAGGAGAAGGAGAAGGTGAAGTCTGGAGGGTGAATCAGAAGAATCAGAAGAAGGAGAAGGAGAAGGTGAAGTCTGGAGGGTTTATCAGAAGAAGCAGAAGAAAGAGAAGGAGAAGGTGAAGTCTGGAGGGTGAAGCAGAAGAAGCAGAAGAAGGAGAAGGAGAAGGTGAAGACTGGAGGGTGAATCAGAAGAAATAGAAGAAGGAGAAGGAGAAGGTGAAGTCTGGAGGGTGAATCAGAAGAAGTAGAAGAAGGAGAAGGAGAAGGTGAAGTCTGGAGGGTGAATCAGAAGAAGTAGAAGAAGGAGAAGGAGAAGGTGAAGTCTGGAGGATGAATCAGAAGAAGCAGAAGAAGGAGAAGGAGAAGGTGAAGTCTGGAGGGTGAATCAGAAGAAGCAGAAGAAGGAGAAGGAGAAGATGAAGTCTGGAGGGTGAATCAGAATAAGCAGAAGAAGGAGAAGGAGAAGGTGAAGTCTGGAGGGTGAATCAGAAGAAGCAGAAGAAGTAGAAGAGAAGGTGAAGTCTGGAGGGTGAATCAGAAGAAGCAGAATAAGGAGAAGGAGAAGGTGAAGTCTGGAGGGTGAATCAGAAGAAGCAGAAGAAGGAGAAGGAGAAGGTGAAGTCTGGAGGGTGAATCAGAAGAAGCAGAATAAGGAGAAGGAGAAGGTGAAGTCTGCAGGGTGAATCAGAAGAAGCAGAAGAAGGAGAAGGAGAAGGTGAAGTCTGGAGGGTGAATCAGAAGAAGTAGAATAAGCAGAAGGAGAAGGTGAAGTCTGGAGGGTGAAGCAGAAGAAGTAGAAGAAGGAGAAGGAGAAGGTGAAGTCAGGAGGGTGAATCAGAAGATGTAGAAGAAGGAGAAGGAGAAGGTGAGGTCTGGAGGGTGAATCAGAAGAATCAGAAGAAGGAGAAGGAGAAGGTGAAGTCTGGAGGGTGAATCAGAAGAAGCAGAAGAAAGAGAAGGAGAAGGTGAAGTCTGGAGGGTGACGCAGAAGAAGCAGAAGAAGGAGAAGGAGAAGGTGAAGACTGGAGGGTGAATCAGAAGAAATAGAAGAAGGAGAAGGAGAAGGTGAAGTCTGGAGGGTGAATCAGAAGAAGTAGAAGAAGGAGAAGGAGAAGGTGAAGTCTGGAGTGTGAATCAGAAGAAGTAGAAGAAGGAGAAGGAGAAGGTGAAGTCTGGAGGGTGAATCAGAAGAAGCAGAAGAAGGAGAAGGAGAAGGTGAAGTCTGGAGGGTGAATCAGAAGAAGCAGAAGAAGTAGAAGGAGAAGGTGAAGTCTGGAGGGTGAATCAGAAGAAGTAGAAGAAGTAGAAGGAGAAGGTGAAGTCTGGAGGGTGAATCAAAAGAAGCAGAAGAAGGAGAAGGAGAAGGTGAAGTCTGGAGGGTGAAGCAGAAGAAGCAGAAGAAGGAGAAGGAGAAGGTGAAGACTGGAGGGTGAATCAGAAGAAATAGAAGAAGGAGAAGGAGAAGGTGAAGTCTGGAGGGTGAATCAGAAGAAGTAGAAGAAGGAGAAGGAGAAGGTGAAGTCTGGAGGGTGTATCAGAAGAAGTAGAAGAAGGAGAAGGAGAAGGTGAAGTCTGGAGTGTGAATCAGAAGAAGTAGAAGAAGGAGAAGGAGAACGTGAAGTCTGGAGGGTGAATCAGAAGAAGCAGAAGAAGGAGAAGGAGAAGGTGAAGTCTGGAGGGTGAATCAGAAGAAGCAGAAGAAGTAGAATGAGAAGGTGAAGTCTGGAGGGTGAATCAGAAGAAGTAGAAGAAGGAGAAGGAGAAGGTGAAGTCTGGATGGTGAATCAGAAGAAGTAGAAGAAGGAGAAGGAGAAGGTGAAGTCTGGAGGGTGAATCAGAAGAAGCAGAAGGAGAAGGTGAAGTCTGGAGGGTGAATCAGAAGAAGCAGAAGAAGGAGAAGGAGAAGATGAAGTCTGGAGGGTGAATCAGAAGAAGTAGAAGAAGGACAAGGAGAAGGTGAAGTCTGGAGGGTGAATCAGAAGAAGCAGAAGAAGGAGAAGGAGAAGGTGAAGTCTGGAGGGTGAATCAGAAGAAGCAGAAGAAGGAAAAGAAGAAGGTGAAGTCTGGAGGGTGAATCAGAAGAAGCAGAATAAGGAGAAGGAGAAGGTGAAGTCTGGAGGGTGAATCAGAAGAAGCAGAAGAAGGAGAAGGAGAAGGTGAAGTCTGGAGGGTGAATCAGAAGAAGTAGAAGACGCAGAAGGAGAAGGTGAAGTCTGGAGGGTGAAGCAGAAGAAGTAGAAGATGGAGAAGGAGAAGGTGAAGTCAGGAGGATGAATCAGAAGATGTAGAAGAAGGAGAAGGAGAAGGTGAAGTCTGGAGGGTGAATCAGAAGAATCAGAAGAAGGAGAAGGAGAAGGTGAAGTCTGGAGGGTGAATCAGAAGAAGCAGAAGAAAGAGAAGGAGAAGGTGAAGTCTGGAGGGTGAAGCAGAAGAAGCAGAAGAAGGAGAAGGAGAAGGTGAAGACTGGAGGGTGAATCAGAAGAAATAGAAGAAGGAGAAGGAGAAGGTGAAGTCTGGAGGGTGAATCAGAAGAAGTAGAAGAAGGAGAAGGAGAAGGTGAAGTCTGGAGGGTGAATCAGAAGAAGCAGAAGAAGGAGAAGGAGAAGGTGAAGTCTGGAGGGTGAATCAGAAGAAGCAGAAGAAGGAGAAGGAGAAGGTGAAGTCTGGAGGGTGAATCAGAAGAAGTAGAAGAAGCAGAAGGAGAAGGTGAAGTCTGGAGGGTGAAGCAGAAGAAGTAGAAGAAGGAGAAGGAGAAGGTGAAGTCAGGAGGGTGAATCAGAAGATGTCGAAGAAGGAGAAGGAGAAGGTGAGGTCTGGAGGGTGAATCAGAAGAATCAGAAGAAGGAGAAGGAGAAGGTGAAGTCTGGAGGGTGAGTCAGAAGAAGCAGAAGAAAGAGAAGGAGAAGGTGAAGTCTGGAGGGTGAAGCAGAAGAAGCAGAAGAAGTAGAATGAGAAGGTGAAGTCTGGAGGGTGAATCAGAAGAAGTAGAAGAAGGAGAAGGAGAAGGTGAACTCTGGAGGGTGAATCAGTAGAAGTAGAAGAAGGAGAAGGAGAAGGTGAAGTCTGGAGGGTGAATCAGAAGAAGCAGAAGAAGGAGAAGGAGAAGGTGAAGTCTGGAGGGAGAAGCAGAAGAAGTAGAAGAAGGAGAAGGAGAAGGTGAAGTCTGGAGGGTGAATCAGAAGAAGTAGAAGAAGGAGAAGGAGAAGGTGAAGTCTGGAGGGGGAATCAGAAGAAGGAGAAGAAGGAGAAGGAGAAGGTGAAGTCTGGAGGGTGAATCAGAAGAAGCAGAAGAAGGAGAAGGAGAAGGTGAAGTCAGGAGGGTGAATCAGAAGAAGTAGAAGAAGGAGAAGGAGAAGGTGTAGACTGGAGGGTGAATCAGAAGAAGTAGACGAAGGAGAAGGAGAAGGTGAAGTCTGGAGGGTGAATCAGAAGAAGCAGAAGAAGGAGAAGGAGAAGGTGAAGTCTGGAGGGTGAATCGGAAGAAGTAGAAGAAGGAGAAGGAGAAGGTGAAGTCTGGAGGGTGAATCAGAAGAAGCAGAAGAAGGAGAAGGAGAAGGTGAAGTCTGGAGGGTGAATCAGAAGAAGCAGAAGAAGTAGAAGGAGAAGGTGAAGCCTGGAGGGTGAATCAGAAGAAGTAGAAGAAGGAGAAGGAGAAGGTGAAGTCTGGAGGGTGAATCAGAAGAAGTAGAAGAAGGAGAAGGAGAAGGTGAAGTCTGGAGGGTGAATCAGAAGAAGCAGAAGAAAGAGAAGGAGAAGATGAAGTCTGGAGGGTGAATCAGAAGAAGTAGAAGAAGGAGAAGGAGAAGGTGAAGTCTGGAGGGTGAATCAGAAGAATTAGAAGAAGCAGAAGGAGAAGGTGAAGTCTGGAGGGTGAAGCAGAAGAAGTAGAAGAAGGAGAAGGAGAAGGTGAAGTCAGGAGGGTGAATCAGAAGATGTAGAAGAAGGAGGAGAAGGCGAGGTCTGGAGGGTGAATCAGAAGAATCAGAAGAAGGAGAAGGAGAAGGTGAAGTCTGGAGGGTGAATCAGAAGAAGCAGAAGAAAGAGAAGGAGAAGGTGAAGTCTGGAGGGTGAAGCAGAAGAAGCAGAAGAAGGAGAAGTAGAAGGTGAAGACTGGAGGGTGAATCAGAAGAAATAGAAGAAGGAGAAGGAGAAGGTGAAGTCTGGAGGGTGAATCAGAAGAAGTAGAAGAAGGAGAAGGAGAAGGTGAAGTCTGGAGTGTGAATCAGAAGAAGTAGAAAAAGGAGAAGGAGAAGGTGAAGTCTGGAGGGTGAATCAGAAGAAGCAGAAGAAGGAGAAGGAGAAGGTGAAGTCTGGAGGGTGAATCAGAAGAAGCAGAAGAAGGAGAAGGAGAAGATGAAGTCTGGAGGGTGAATCAGAAGAAGTAGAAGAAGGAGAAGGAGAAGGTGAAGTCTGGAGGGTGAATCAGAAGAAGCAGAAGAAGGAGAAGGAGAAGGTGAAGTCTGGAGGGTGAATCAGAAGAAGCAGAAGAAGGAGAAGGAGAAGGTGAAGTCTGGAGGGTGAATCAGAAGAAGCAGAATAAGGAGAAGGAGAAGGTGAAGTCTGGAGGGTGAATCAGAAGAAGCAGAAGAAGGAGAAGGAGAAGGTGAAGTCTGGAGGGTGAATCAGAAGAAGTAGAAGAAGCAGAAGGAGAAGGTGAAGTCTGGAGGGTGAAGCAGAAGAAGTAGAAGACGGAGAAGGAGAAGGTGAAGTCAGGAGGGTGAATCAGAAGAAGTAGAAGAAGGAGAAGGAGAAGGTGAAGTCTGGAGGGTGAATCCGAAGAATCAGAAGAAGGAGAAGGAGAAGGTGAAGTCTGGAGGGTGAATCAGAAGAAGCAGAAGAAAGAGAAGGAGAAGGTGAAGTCTGGAGGGTGAAGCAGAAGAAGCAGAAGAAGGAGAAGGAGAAGGTGAAGACTGGAGGGTGAATCAGAAGAAATAGAAGAAGGAGAAGGAGAAGGTGAAGTCTGGAGGGTGAATCAGAAGAAGTAGAAGAAGGAGAAGGAGAAGGCGAAGTCTGGAGGGTGAATCAGAAGAAGTAGAAGAAGGAGAAGGAGAAGGTGAAGTCTGGAGGATGAATCAGAAGAAGCAGAAGAAGGAGAAGGAGAAGGTGAAGTCTGGAGGGTGAATCAGAAGAAGCAGAAGAAGGAGAAGGAGAAGATGAAGTCTGGAGGGTGAAACAGAATAAGCAGAAGAAGGAGAAGGAGAAGGTGAAGTCTGGAGGGTGAATCAGAAGAAGCAGAAGAAGTAGAAGGAGAAGGTGAAGTCTGGAGGGTGAATCAGAAGAAGCAGAAGAAGGAGAAGGAGAAGGTGAAGTCTGGAGGGTGAATCAGAAGAAGCAGAAGAAGGAGAAGGAGAAGATGAAGTCTGGAGGGTGAATCAGAAGAAGTAGAAGAAGGAGAAGGAGAAGGTGAAGTCTGGAGGGTGAATCAGAAGAAGCAGAAGAAGGAGAAGGAGAAGGTGAAGTCTGGAGGGTGAATCAGAAGAAGCAGAAGAAGGAGAAGGAGAAGGTGAAGTCTGGAGGGTGAATCAGAAGAAGCAGAATAAGGAGAAGGAGAAGGTGAAGTCTGGAGGGTGAATCAGAAGAAGCAGAAGAAGGAGAAGGAGAAGGTGAAGTCTGGAGGGTGAATCAGAAGAAGTAGACGAAGCAGAAGGAGAAGGTGAAGTCTGGAGGGTGAAGCAGAAGAAGTAGAAGACGGAGAAGGAGAAGGTGAAGTCAGGAGGGTGAATCAGAAGAAGTAGAAGAAGGAGAAGGAGAAGGTGAAGTCTGGAGGGTGAATCCGAAGAATCAGAAGAAGGAGAAGGAGAAGGTGAAGTCTGGAGGGTGAATCAGAAGAAGCAGAAGAAAGAGAAGGAGAAGGTGAAGTCTGGAGGGTGAAGCAGAAGAAGCAGAAGAAGGAGAAGGAGAAGGTGAAGACTGGAGGGTGAATCAGAAGAAATAGAAGAAGGAGAAGGAGAAGGTGAAGTCTGGAGGGTGAATCAGAAGAAGTAGAAGAAGGAGAAGGAGAAGGTGAAGTCTGGAGGGTGAATCAGAAGAAGTAGAAGAAGGAGAAGGAGAAGGTGAAGTCTGGAGGATGAATCAGAAGAAGCAGAAGAAGGAGAAGGAGAAGGTGAAGTCTGGAGGGTGAATCAGAAGAAGCAGAAGAAGGAGAAGGAGAAGATGAAGTCTGGAGGGTGAATCAGAATAAGCAGAAGAAGGAGAAGGAGAAGGTGAAGTCTGGAGGGTGAATCAGAAGAAGCAGAAGAAGTAGAAGGAGAAGGTGAAGTCTGGAGGGTGAATCAGAAGAAGCAGAATAAGGAGAAGGAGAAGGTGAAGTCTGGAGGGTGAAGCAGAAGAAGCAGAAGAAGGAGAAGGAGAAGGTGAAGACTGGAGGGTGAATCAGAAGAAATAGAAGAAGGAGAAGGAGAAGGTGAAGTCTGGAGGGTGAATCAGAAGAAGTAGAAGAAGGAGAAGGAGAAGGTGAAGTCTGGAGGGTGAATCAGAAGAAGTAGAAGAAGGAGAAGGAGAAGGTGAAGTCTGGAGGATGAATCAGAAGAAGCAGAAGAAGGAGAAGGAGAAGGTGAAGTCTGGAGGGTGAATCAGAAGAAGCAGAAGAAGGAGAAGGAGAAGATGAAGTCTGGAGGGTGAATCAGAATAAGCAGAAGAAGGAGAAGGAGAAGGTGAAGTCTGGAGGGTGAATCAGAAGAAGCAGAAGAAGTAGAAGGAGAAGGTGAAGTCTGGAGGGTGAATCAGAAGAAGCAGAAGAAGGAGTAGGAGAAGGTGAAGTCTGGAGGGTGAATCAGAAGAAGCAGAAGAAGGAGAAGGAGAAGATGAAGTCTGGAGGGTGAATCAGAAGAAGTAGAAGAAGGAGAAGGAGAAGGTGAAGTCTGGAGGGTGAATCAGAAGAAGCAGAAGAAGGAGAAGGAGAAGGTGAAGTCTGGAGGGTGAATCAGAAGAAGCAGAAGAAGGAGAAGGAGAAGGTGAAGTCTGGAGGGTGAATCAGAAGAAGCAGAATAAGGAGAAGGAGAAGGTGAAGTCTGGAGGGTGAATCAGAAGAAGCAGAAGAAGGAGAAGGAGAAGGTGAAGTCTGGAGGGTGAATCAGAAGAAGTAGAAGAAGCAGAAGGAGAAGGTGAAGTCTGGAGGGTGAAGCAGAAGAAGTAGAAGACGGAGAAGGAGAAGGTGAAGTCAGGAGGGTGAATCAGAAGAAGTAGAAGAAGGAGAAGGAGAAGGTAAAGTCTGGAGGGTGAATCCGAAGAATCAGAAGAAGGAGAAGGAGAAGGTGAAGTGTGGAGGGTGAATCAGAAGAAGCAGAAGAAAGAGAAGGAGAAGGTGAAGTCTGGAGGGTGAAGCAGAAGAAGCAGAAGAAGGAGAAGGAGAAGGTGAAGACTGGAGGGTGAATCAGAAGAAATAGAAGAAGGAGAAGGAGAAGGTGAAGTCTGGAGGGTGAATCAGAAGAAGTAGAAGAAGGAGAAGGAGAAGGTGAAGTCTGGAGGGTGAATCAGAAGAAGTAGAAGAAGGAGAAGGAGAAGGTGAAGTCTGGAGGATGAATCAGAAGAAGCAGAAGAAGGAGAAGGAGAAGGTGAAGTCTGGAGGGTGAATCAGAAGAAGCAGAAGAAGGAGAAGGAGAAGATGAAGTCTGGAGGGTGAATCAGAATAAGCAGAAGAAGGAGAAGGAGAAGGTGAAGTCTGGAGGGTGAATCAGAAGAAGCAGAAGAAGTAGAAGGAGAAGGTGAAGTCTGGAGGGTGAATCAGAAGAAGCAGAAGAAGGAGAAGGAGAAGGTGAAGTCTGGAGGGTGAATCAGAAGAAGCAGAAGAAGGAGAAGGAGAAGATGAAGTCTGGAGGGTGAATCAGAAGAAGTAGAAGAAGGAGAAGGAGAAGGTGAAGCCTGGAGGGTGAATCAGAAGAAGCAGAAGAAGGAGAAGGAGAAGGTGAAGTCTGGAGGGTGAATCAGAAGAAGCAGAAGAAGGAGAAGGAGAAGGTGAAGTCTGGAGGGTGAATCAGAAGAAGCAGAATAAGGAGAAGGAGAAGGTGAAGTCTGGAGGGTGAATCAGAAGAAGCAGAAGAAGGAGAAGGAGAAGGTGAAGTCTGGAGGGTGAATCAGAAGAAGTAGAAGAAGCAGAAGGAGAAGGTGAAGTCTGGAGGGTGAAGCAGAAGAAGTAGAAGACGGAGAACGAGAAGGTGAAGTCAGGAGGGTGAATCAGAAGAAGTAGAAGAAGGAGAAGGAGAAGGTAAAGTCTGGAGGGTGAATCCGAAGAATCAGAAGAAGGAGAAGGAGAAGGTGAAGTCTGGAGGGTGAATCAGAAGAAGCAGAAGAAAGAGAAGGAGAAGGTGAAGTCTGGAGGGTGAAGCAGAAGAAGCAGAAGAAGGAGAAGGAGAAGGTGAAGACTGGAGGGTGAATCAGAAGAAATAGAAGAAGGAGAAGGAGAAGGTGAAGTCTGGAGGGTGAATCAGAAGAAGTAGAAGAAGGAGAAGGAGAAGGTGAAGTCTGGAGGGTGAATCAGAAGAAGTAGAAGAAGGAGAAGGAGAAGGTGAAGTCTGGAGGATGAATCAGAAGAAGCAGAAGAAGGAGAAGGAGAAGGTGAAGTCTGGAGGGTGAATCAGAAGAAGCAGAAGAAGGAGAAGGAGAAGATGAAGTCTGGAGGGTGAATCAGAATAAGCAGAAGAAGGAGAAGGAGAAGGTGAAGTCTGGAGGGTGAATCAGAAGAAGCAGAAGAAGTAGAAGGAGAAGGTGAAGTCTGGAGGGTGAATCAGAAGAAGCAGAATAAGGAGAAGGAGAAGGTGAAGTCTGGAGGGTGAATCAGAAGAAGCAGAAGAAGTAGAAGGAGAAGATGAAGTCTGGAGGGTGAATCAGAAGAAGCAGAAGAAGGAGAAGGAGAAGGTGAAGTCTGGAGGGTGAATCAGAAGAAGTAGAAGAAGCAGAAGGAGAAGGTGAAGTCTGGAGGGTGAAGCAGAAGAAGTAGAAGAAGGAGAAGGAGAAGGTGATGTCAGGAGGGTGAATCAGAAGATGTAGAAGAAGGAGAAGGAGAAGGTGAGGTCTGGAGGGTGAATCAGAAGAATCAGAAGAAGGAGAAGGAGAAGGTGAAGTCTGGGTGGTGAATCAGAAGAAGCAGAAGAAAGAAAAGGAGAAGGTGAAGTCTGGAGGGTGAAGCAGAAGAAGCAGAAGAAGGAGAAGGGGAAGGTGAAGACTGGAGGGTGAATCAGAAGAAATAGAAGAAGGAGAAGGAGAAGGTGAAGTCTGGAGGGTGAATCAGAAGAAGTAGAAGAAGGAGAAGGAGAAGGTGAAGTCTGGAGTGTGAATCAGAAGAAGTAGAAGAAGGAGAAGGAGAAGGTGAAGTCTGGAGGGTGAATCAGAAGAAGCAGAAGAAGGAGAAGGAGAAGGTGAAGTCTGGAGGGTGAATCAGAAGAAGCAGAAGAAGTAGAATGAGAAGGTGAAGTCTGGAGGGTGAATCAGAAGAAGTAGAAGAAGGAGAAGGAGAAGGTGAAGTCTGGAGGGTGAATCACAAGAAGTAGAAGAAGGAGAAGGAGAAGGTGAAGTCTGGAGGGTGAATCAGAAGAAGCAGAAGAAGGAGAAGGAGAAGGTGAAGTCTGGAGGGTGAATCAGAAGAAGCAGAAGAAGGAGAAGGAGAAGATGAAGTCTGGAGGGTGAATCAGAAGAAATAGAAGAAGGAGAAGGAGAAGGTGAAGTCTGGAGGGTGAATCAGAAGAAGCAGAAGAAGGAGAAGGAGAAGGTGAAGTCTGGAGGGTGAATCAGAAGAAGGAGAAGAAGGAGAAGGAGAAGGTGAAGTCTGGAGGGTGAATCAGAAGAAGCAGAATAAGGAGAAGGAGAAGGTGAAGTCTGGAGGGTGAATCAGAAGAAGCAGAAGAAGGAGAAGGAGAAGGTGAAGTCTGGAGGGTGAATCAGAAGAAGTAGAAGAAGCAGAAGGAGAAGGTGAAGTCTGGAGGGTGAAGCAGAAGAAGTAGAAGACGGAGAAGGAGAAGGTGAAGTCAGGAGGATGAATCAGAAGATGTAGAAGAAGGAGAAGGAGAAGGTGAAGTCTGGAGGGTGAATCAGAAGAATCAGAAGAAGGAGAAAGAGAAGGTGAAGTCTGGAGGGTGTATCAGAAGAAGCAGAAGAAATAGAAGGAGAAGGTGAAGTCTGGAGGGTGAAGCAGAAGAAGCAGAAGAAGGAGAAGGAGAAGGTGAAGACTGGAGGGTGAATCAGAAGAAATAGAAGAAGGAGAAGGAGAAGGTGAAGTCTGGAGGGTGAATCAGAAGAAGTAGAAGAAGGAGAAGGAGAAGGTGAAGTCTGGAGGGTGAATCAGAAGAAGCAGAATAAGCAGAAGGAGAAGGTGAAGTCTGGAGGGTGAATCAGAAGAAGCAGAAGAAGGAGAAGGAGAAGGTGAAGTCTGGAGGGTGAATCAGAAGAAGTAGAAGAAGCAGAAGGAGAAGGTGAGGTCTGGAGGGTGAAGCAGAAGAAGTAGAAGAAGGAGAAGGAGAAGGTGAAGTCAGGAGGGTGAATCAGAAGATGTAGAAGAAGGAGAAGGAGAAGGTGAGGTCTGGAGGGTGAATCAGAAGAATCAGAAGAAGGAGAAGGAGAAGGTGAAGTCTAGAGGGTGAATCAGAAGAAGCAGAAGAAAGAGAAGGAGAAGGTGAAGACTGGAGGGTGAATCAGAAGATGTAGAAGAAGGAGAAGGAGAAGGTGAGGTCTGGAGGGTGAAGCAGAAGAAGCAGAAGAAGGAGAAGGAGATGGTGAAGTCAGGAGGGTGAATCAGAAGATGTAGAAGAAGGAGAAGGAGAAGGTGAAGTCTGGAGGGTGAATCAGAAGAATCAGAAGAAGGAGAAGGAGAAGGTGAAGTCTGGAGGGTGAATCAGAAGAAGCAGAAGAAAGAGAAGGAGAAGGTGAGGTCTGGAGGGTGAATCAGAAGAAGCAGAAGAAGGAGAAGGAGAAGGTGAAGTCTGGAGGGTGAATCAGAAGAAGCAGAAGAAGTAGAATGAGAAGGTGAATTCTGGAGGGTGAATCAGAAGAAATAGAAGAAGGAGAAGGAGAAGGTGAAGTCTGGAGGGTGAATCAGAAGAAGTAGAAGAAGGAGAAGGAGAAGGTGAAGTCTGGAGTGTGAATCAGAAGAAGCAGAAGAAGGAGAAGGAGAAGGTGAAGTCTGGAGGGTGAATCAGAAGAAGCAGAAGAAGGAGAAGGAGATGATGAAGTCTGGAGGGTGAATCAGAAGAAGTAGAAGAAGGAGAAGGAGAAGGTGAAGTCTGGAGGGTGAATCAGAAGAAGCAGAAGAAGGAGAAGGAGAAGGTGAAGTCTGGAGGGTGAATCAGAAGAAGCAGAAGAAGGAGAAGGAGAAGGTGAAGTCTGGAGGGTGAATCAGAAGAAGCAGAATAAGGAGAAGGAGAAGGTGAAGTCTGGAGGGTGAATCAGAAGAAGCAGAAGAAGGAGAAGGAGAAGGTGAAGTCTGGAGGGTGAATCAGAAGAAGTTGAAGAAGCAGAAGGAGAAGGTGAAGTCTGGAGGGTGAAGCAGAAGAAGTAGAAGACGGAGAAGGAGAAGGTGAAGTCAGGAGCGTGAATCAGAAGATGTAGAAGAAGGAGAAGGAGAAGGTGAAGTCTGGAGGGTGAATCAGAAGAAGCAGAAGAAGGAGAAGGAGAAGGTGAAGTCTGGAGGGTGAATCAGAAGCAGAAGAAGGAGAAGGAGAAGATGAAGTCTGGAGGGTGAATCAGAAGAAGCAGAAGAAGGAGAAGGAGAAGGTGAAGTCTGGAGGGTGAATCAGAAGAAGCAGAAGAAGTAGAAGGAGAAGGTGAAGTCTGGAGGGTGAATCAGAAGAAGTAGAAGAAGGAGAAGGAGAAGGTGCAGTCTGGAGGGTGAATCAGAAGAAGCAGAAGAAGGAGAAGGAGAAGGTGAAGTCTGGAGGGTGAATCAGAAGAAGTAGAAGAAGGAGAAGGAGAAGGTGAAGTCTGGAGGGTGAATCAGAAGAAGCAGAAGAAGGAGAAGGAGAAGGTGAAGTCTGGAGGGTGAATCAGAAGAAGCAGAAGAAGGAGAAGGAGAAGGTGAAGTCTGGAGGGTGAATCAGAAGAAGCAGAAGAAGGAGAAGGAGAAGATGAAGTCTGGAGGGTAAATCAGAAGAAGTAGAAGAAGGAGAAGGAGAAGGTGAGGTCTGGAGGGTGAATCAGAAGAAGCAGAAGAAGGAGAAGGTGAAGTCTGGAGGGTGAATCAGAAGAAGCAGAAGAAGGAGAAGGAGAAGGTGAAGTCTGGAGGGTGAATCAGAAGAAGCAGAAGAAGTAGAAGGAGAAGGTGAAGTCTGGAGGGTGAATCAGAAGAAGCAGAAGAAGGAGAAGGAGAAGGTGAAGTCTGGAGGGTGAATCAGAAGAAGCAGAATAAGGAGAAGGAGAAGGTGAAGTCTGGAGGGTGAATCAGAAGAAGCAGAAGAAGGAGAAGGAGAAGGTGAAGTCTGGAGGGTGAATCAGAAGAAGTAGAAGAAGCAGAAGGAGAAGGTGAAGTCTGGAGGGTGAAGCAGAAGAAGTAGAAGACGGAGAAGGAGAAGGTGAAGTCAGGAGGGTGAATCAGAAGATGTAGAAGAAGGAGAAGGAGAAGGTGAAGTCTGGAGGGTGACTCAGAAGAATCAGAAGAAGGAGAAGGAGAAGGTGAAGTCTGGAGGGTGAATCAGAAGAAGCAGAAGAAAGAGAAGGAGAAGGTGAAGTCTGGAGGGTGAAGCAGAAGAAGCAGAAGAAGGAGAAGGAGAAGGTGAAGACTGGAGGGTGAATCAGAAGAAATAGAAGAAGGAGAAGGAGAAGGTGAAGTCTGGAGGGTGAATCAGAAGAAGTAGAAGAAGGAGAAGGAGAAGGTGAAGTCTGGAGGGTGAATCAGAAGAAGTAGAAGAAGGAGAAGGAGAAGGTGAAGTCTGGAGGGTGAATCAGAAGAAGCAGAAGAAGGAGAAGGAGAAGGTGAAGTCTGGAGGGTGAATCAGAAGCAGAAGAAGGAGAAGGAGAAGATGAAGTCTGGAGGGTGAATCAGAAGAAGCAGAAGAAGGAGAAGGAGAAGGTGAAGTCTGGAGGGTGAATCAGAAGAAGCAGAAGAAGGAGAAGGAGAAGGTGAAGTCTGGAGGGTGAATCAGAAGAAGTAGAAGAAGGAGAAGGAGAAGGTGAAGTCTGGAGGGTGAATCAGAAGAAGTAGAAGAAGGAGAAGGAGAAGGTGAAGTCTGGAGGGTGAATCAGAAGAAGCAGAAGAAGGAGAAGGAGAAGGTGAAGTCTGGAGGGTGAATCAGAAGAAGCAGAAGAAGGAGAAGGAGAAGATGAAGTCTGGAGGGTGAATCAGAAGTAGTAGAAGAAGGAGAAGGAGAAGGTGAAGTCTGGAGGGGGAATCAGAAGAAGCAGAAGAAGGAGAAGGAGAAGGTGAAGTCTGGAGGGTGAATCAGAAGAAGTAGAAGAAGGAGAAGGGGAAGGTGAGGTCTGGAGGGTGAATCAGAAGAAGCAGAAGAAGGAGAAGGAGAAGGTGAAGTCTGGAGGGTGAATCAGAAGAAGCAGAAGAAGGAGAAGGTGAAGTCTGGAGGGTGAATCAGAAGAAGCAGAAGAAGGAGAAGGAGAAGGTGAAGTCTGGAGGGTGAATCAGAAGAAGCAGAAGAAGGAGAAGGAGAAGGTGAAGTCTGGAGGGTGAATCAGAAGAAGTAGAAGAAGGAGAAGGAGAAGGTGAAGTCTGGAGTGTGAATCAGAAGAAGCAGAAGAAGGAGAAGGAGAAGGTGAAGTCTGGAGGGTGAATCAGAAGAAGCAGAAGAAGGAGAAGGAGATGATGAAGTCTGGAGGGTGAATCAGAAGAAGTAGAAGAAGGAGAAGGAGAAGGTGAAGTCTGGAGGGTGAATCAGAAGAAGCAGAAGAAGGAGAAGGAGAAGGTGAAGTCTGGAGGGTGAATCAGAAGAAGCAGAAGAAGGAGAAGGAGAAGGTGAAGTCTGGAGGGTGAATCAGAAGAAGCAGAATAAGGAGAAGGAGAAGGTGAAGTCTGGAGGGTGAATCAGAAGAAGCAGAAGAAGGAGAAGGAGAAGGTGAAGTCTGGAGGGTGAATCAGAAGAAGTTGAAGAAGCAGAAGGAGAAGGTGAAGTCTGGAGGGTGAAGCAGAAGAAGTAGAAGACGGAGAAGGAGAAGGTGAAGTCAGGAGCGTGAATCAGAAGATGTAGAAGAAGGAGAAGGAGAAGGTGAAGTCTGGAGGGTGAATCAGAAGAAGCAGAAGAAGGAGAAGGAGAAGGTGAAGTCTGGAGGGTGAATCAGAAGCAGAAGAAGGAGAAGGAGAAGATGAAGTCTGGAGGGTGAATCAGAAGAAGCAGAAGAAGGAGAAGGAGAAGGTGAAGTCTGGAGGGTGAATCAGAAGAAGCAGAAGAAGTAGAAGGAGAAGGTGAAGTCTGGAGGGTGAATCAGAAGAAGTAGAAGAAGGAGAAGGAGAAGGTGCAGTCTGGAGGGTGAATCAGAAGAAGCAGAAGAAGGAGAAGGAGAAGGTGAAGTCTGGAGGGTGAATCAGAAGAAGTAGAAGAAGGAGAAGGAGAAGGTGAAGTCTGGAGGGTGAATCAGAAGAAGCAGAAGAAGGAGAAGGAGAAGGTGAAGTCTGGAGGGTGAATCAGAAGAAGCAGAAGAAGGAGAAGGAGAAGGTGAAGTCTGGAGGGTGAATCAGAAGAAGCAGAAGAAGGAGAAGGAGAAGATGAAGTCTGGAGGGTAAATCAGAAGAAGTAGAAGAAGGAGAAGGAGAAGGTGAGGTCTGGAGGGTGAATCAGAAGAAGCAGAAGAAGGAGAAGGTGAAGTCTGGAGGGTGAATCAGAAGAAGCAGAAGAAGGAGAAGGAGAAGGTGAAGTCTGGAGGGTGAATCAGAAGAAGCAGAAGAAGTAGAAGGAGAAGGTGAAGTCTGGAGGGTGAATCAGAAGAAGCAGAAGAAGGAGAAGGAGAAGGTGAAGTCTGGAGGGTGAATCAGAAGAAGCAGAATAAGGAGAAGGAGAAGGTGAAGTCTGGAGGGTGAATCAGAAGAAGCAGAAGAAGGAGAAGGAGAAGGTGAAGTCTGGAGGGTGAATCAGAAGAAGTAGAAGAAGCAGAAGGAGAAGGTGAAGTCTGGAGGGTGAAGCAGAAGAAGTAGAAGACGGAGAAGGAGAAGGTGAAGTCAGGAGGGTGAATCAGAAGATGTAGAAGAAGGAGAAGGAGAAGGTGAAGTCTGGAGGGTGACTCAGAAGAATCAGAAGAAGGAGAAGGAGAAGGTGAAGTCTGGAGGGTGAATCAGAAGAAGCAGAAGAAAGAGAAGGAGAAGGTGAAGTCTGGAGGGTGAAGCAGAAGAAGCAGAAGAAGGAGAAGGAGAAGGTGAAGACTGGAGGGTGAATCAGAAGAAATAGAAGAAGGAGAAGGAGAAGGTGAAGTCTGGAGGGTGAATCAGAAGAAGTAGAAGAAGGAGAAGGAGAAGGTGAAGTCTGGAGGGTGAATCAGAAGAAGTAGAAGAAGGAGAAGGAGAAGGTGAAGTCTGGAGGGTGAATCAGAAGAAGCAGAAGAAGGAGAAGGAGAAGGTGAAGTCTGGAGGGTGAATCAGAAGCAGAAGAAGGAGAAGGAGAAGATGAAGTCTGGAGGGTGAATCAGAAGAAGCAGAAGAAGGAGAAGGAGAAGGTGAAGTCTGGAGGGTGAATCAGAAGAAGCAGAAGAAGGAGAAGGAGAAGGTGAAGTCTGGAGGGTGAATCAGAAGAAGTAGAAGAAGGAGAAGGAGAAGGTGAAGTCTGGAGGGTGAATCAGAAGAAGTAGAAGAAGGAGAAGGAGAAGGTGAAGTCTGGAGGGTGAATCAGAAGAAGCAGAAGAAGGAGAAGGAGAAGGTGAAGTCTGGAGGGTGAATCAGAAGAAGCAGAAGAAGGAGAAGGAGAAGATGAAGTCTGGAGGGTGAATCAGAAGTAGTAGAAGAAGGAGAAGGAGAAGGTGAAGTCTGGAGGGGGAATCAGAAGAAGCAGAAGAAGGAGAAGGAGAAGGTGAAGTCTGGAGGGTGAATCAGAAGAAGTAGAAGAAGGAGAAGGGGAAGGTGAGGTCTGGAGGGTGAATCAGAAGAAGCAGAAGAAGGAGAAGGAGAAGGTGAAGTCTGGAGGGTGAATCAGAAGAAGCAGAAGAAGGAGAAGGTGAAGTCTGGAGGGTGAATCAGAAGAAGCAGAAGAAGGAGAAGGAGAAGGTGAAGTCTGGAGGGTGAATCAGAAGAAGCAGAAGAAGTAGAAGGAGAAGGTGAAGTCTGGAGGGTGAATCAGAAGAAGTAGAAGAAGGAGAAGGAGAAGGTGAAGTCTGGAGGGTGAATCAGAAGAAGCAGAAGAAGGAGAAGGAGAAGGTGAAGTCTGGAGGGTGAATCAGAAGAAGCAGAATAAGGAGAAGGAGAAGGTGAAGTCTGGAGGGTGAATCAGAAGAAGCAGAAGAAGGAGAAGGAGAAGGTGAAGTCTGGAGGGTGAATCAGAAGAAGTAGAAGAAGCAGAAGGAGAAGGTGAAGTCTGGAGGGTGAAGCAGAAGAAGTAGAAGACGGAGAAGGAGAAGGTGAAGTCAGGAGGGTGAATCAGAAGGTGTAGAAGAAGGAGAAGGAGAAGGTGAAGTCTGGAGGGTGAATCAGAAGAATCAGAAGAAGGAGAAGGAGAAGGTGAAGTCTGGAGGGTGAATCAGAAGAAGCAGAAGAAAGAGAAGGAGAAGGTGAAGTCTGGAGGGTGAAGCAGAAGAAGCAGAAGAAGGAGAAGGAGAAGGTGAAGACTGGAGGGTGAATCAGAAGAAATAGAAGAAGGAGAAGGAGAAGGTGAAGTCTGGAGGGTGAATCAGAAGGAGTAGAAGAAGGAGAAGGAGAAGGTGAAGTCTGGAGGGTGAATCAGAAGAAGTAGAAGAAGGAGAAGGAGAAGGTGAAGTCTGGAGGGTGAATCAGAAGAAGCAGAAGAAGGAGAAGGAGAAGGTGAAGTCTGGAGGGTGAATCAGAAGCAGAAGAAGGAGAAGGAGAAGATGAAGTCTGGAGGGTGAATCAGAAGAAGCAGAAGAAGGAGAAGGAGAAGGTGAAGTCTGGAGGGTGAATCAGAAGAAGCAGAAGAAGTAGAAGGAGAAGGTGAAGTCTGGAGGGTGAATCAGAAGAAGTAGAAGAAGGAGAAGGAGAAGGTGAAGTCTGGAGGGTGAATCAGAAGAAGCAGAAGAAGGAGAAGGAGAAGGTGAAGTCTGGAGGGTGAATCAGAAGAAGCAGAAGAAGGAGAAGGAGAAGGTGAAGTCTGGAGGGTGAATCAGAAGAAGCAGAAGAAGGAGAAGGAGAAGATGAAGTCTGGAGGGTAAATCAGAAGAGGTAGAAGAAGGAGAAGGAGAAGGTGAGGTCTGGAGGTTGAATCAGAAGAAGCAGA
The DNA here is from genome assembly GCF_052327205.1 of Somniosus microcephalus. Lineage (NCBI taxonomy): Eukaryota > Metazoa > Chordata > Chondrichthyes > Squaliformes > Somniosidae > Somniosus > Somniosus microcephalus. The sequence goes on along the minus strand of NW_028225228.1, from coordinate 401,852 downwards.
AGAAGGAGAAGGTGAAGTCTGGAGGGTGAATCAGAAGAAGCAGAAGAAGGAGAAGGAGAAGGTGAAGTCTGGAGGGTGAATCAGAAGAAGTAGAAGAAGGAGAAGGAGAAGGTGAAGTCTGGAGGGTGAATCAGAAGAAGTAGAAGAAGGAGAAGGAGAAGGTGAAGTCTGGAGGGTGAATCAGAAGAAGCAGAAGAAGGAGAAGGAGAAGGTGAAGTCTGGAGGGTGAATCAGAAGAAGCAGAAGAAGGAGAAGGAGAAGATGAAGTCTGGAGGGTGAATCAGAAGAATTGGAAGAAGGAGAAGGAGAAGGTGAAGTCTGGAGGGGGAATCAGAAGAAGCAGAAGAAGGAGAAGGAGAAGGTGAAGTCTGGAGGGTGAATCAGAAGAAGTAGAAGAAGGAGAAGGGGAAGGTGAGGTCTGGAGGGTGAATCAGAAGAAGCAGAAGAAGGAGAAGGAGAAGGTGAAGTCTGGAGGGTGAATCAGAAGAAGCAGAAGAAGGACAAGGAGAAGGTGAAGTCAGGAGGGTGAATCCGAAGAAGCAGAAGAAGGAGAAGGAGAAGGTGAAGTTAGGAGGGTGAATCAGAAGAAGGTGAAGGAGAAGGTGAAGTCAGGGGGGTGAAGCAGTAGAAGTAGAAGAAGGAGAAGGAGAAGGTGAAGTCAGCAGGGTGAAGCAGAAGATGCAGAAGAAGGAGAAGGAGAAGGTGAAGTCTGGAGGGCGCAGCAGAAGAAGCAGAAGAAGGAGAAGGAGAAGGTGAAGTCTGCAGGGTGAAGCAGAAGAAGCAGAAGAAGGAGAAGGAGAAGGTGAAGTCTGGAGGGTGAAGCAGAAGAAGCAGAAGAAGGAGAAGGAGAAGGTGAAGTCTGGAGGGTGAAGCAGAAGAAGCAGAAGAAGGAGAAGGAGAAGGTGAAGTCAGGAGGGTGAATCAGAAGAAGTAGAAGAAGGAGAAGGAGAAGGTGAAGTCTGGAGGGTGAATCAGAAGAAGCAGAAGAAGGAGAAGGAGAAGGTGAAGTCAGGAGGGTGAAGCAGAAGAAGCAGAAGAAGGAGAAGGAGAAGGTGAAGTCTGGAGGGTGAAGCAGAAGAAGCAGAAGAAGGAGAAGAAGCAAGTGAAGTCTGGAGGGCGAAGCAGAAGAAGCAGAAGAAGGAGAAGGAGAAGGTGAAGTCTGGAGGGTGAAGCAGAAGAAGCAGAAGAAGGAGAAGGAGAAGCTGAAGTCTGGAGGTTGAATCAGAAGAAGTAGAAGAAGGCGAAGGAGAAGGTGAAGTCAGGAGGGTGAAGCAGAAGAAGCAGAAGAAGGAGAAGGAGAAGGTGAAGTCTGGAGGGTGAAGCAGAAGAAGCAGAAGAAGGAGAAGGAGAAGGTGAAGTCTGGAGGGTGAAGCAGAAGAAGCAGAAGAAGGAGAAGGAGAAGGTGAAGTCAGGAGGGTGAATCAGAAGAAGTAGAAGAAGGAGAAGGAGAAGGTGAAGTCTGGAGGGTGAATCAGAAGAAGTAGAAGAAGGAGAAGGAGAAGGTGAAGTCTGGAGGGTGAATCAGAAGAAGTAGAAGAAGGAGAAGGAGAAGGTGAAGTCTGGAGGGTGAATCAGAAGAAGGAGAAGGTGAAGTCTGGAGGGAGAAGCAGAAGAAGTAGAAGAAGGAGAAGGAGAAGGTGAAGTCTGGAGGGTGAATCAGAAGAAGTAGAAGAAGGAGAAGGAGAAGGTGAAGTCTGGAGGGTGAATCAGAAGAAGGAGAAGAAGGAGAAGGAGAAGGTGAAGTCTGGAGGGTGAATCAGAAGAAGCAGAAGAAGGAGAAGGAGAAGGTGAAGTCTGGAGGGTGAATCAGAAGAAGTAGAAGAAGGAGAAGGAGAAGGTGAAGTCTGGAGGGTGAATCAGAAGAAGTAGAAGAAGGAGAAGGAGAAGGTGAAGTCTGGAGGGTGAATCAGAAGAAGTAGAAGAAGGAGAAGGAGAAGGTGTCGTCTGGAGGGTGAATCAGAAGAAGTAGACGAAGGAGAAGGAGAAGGTGAAGTCTGGAGGGTGAATCAGAAGAAGCAGAAGAAGGAGAAGGAGAAGGTGAAGTCAGGAGGGTGAAGCAGAAGAAGCAGAAGAAGGAGAAGGAGAAGGTGAAGTCTGGAGGGTGAAGCAGAAGAAGCAGAAGAAGGAGAAGAAGCAAGTGAAGTCTGGAGGGCGAAGCAGAAGAAGCAGAAGAAGGAGAAGGAGAAGGTGAAGTCTGGAGGGTGAAGCAGAAGAAGCAGAAGAAGGAGAAGGAGAAGCTGAAGTCTGGAGGTTGAATCAGAAGAAGTAGAAGAAGGCGAAGGAGAAGGTGAAGTCAGGAGGGTGAAGCAGAAGAAGCAGAAGAAGGAGAAGGAGAAGGTGAAGTCTGGAGGGTGAAGCAGAAGAAGCAGAAGAAGGAGAAGGAGAAGGTGAAGTCTGGAGGGTGAAGCAGAAGAAGCAGAAGAAGGAGAAGGAGAAGGTGAAGTCAGGAGGGTGAATCAGAAGAAGTAGAAGAAGGAGAAGGAGAAGGTGAAGTCTGGAGGGTGAAACAGAAGAAGTAGAAGAAGGAGAAGGAGAAGGTGAAGTCTGGAGGGTGAATCAGAAGAAGTAGAAGAAGGAGAAGGAGAAGGTGAAGTCTGGAGGGTGAATCAGAAGAAGGAGAAGGAGAAGGTGAAGTCTGGAGGGAGAAGCAGAAGAAGTAGAAGAAGGAGAAGGAGAAGGTGAAGTCTGGAGGGTGAATCAGAAGAAGTAGAAGAAGGAGAAGGAGAAGGTGAAGTCTGGAGGGTGAATCAGAAGAAGGAGAAGAAGGAGAAGGAGAAGGTGAAGTCTGGAGGGTGAATCAGAAGAAGCAGAAGAAGGAGAAGGAGAAGGTGAAGTCTGGAGGGTGAATCAGAAGAAGTAGAAGAAGGAGAAGGAGAAGGTGTCGTCTGGAGGGTGAATCAGAAGAAGTAGACGAAGGAGAAGGAGAAGGTGAAGTCTGGAGAGTGAATCAGAAGAAGCAGAAGAAGGAGAAGGAGAAGGTGAAGTTTGGAGGGTGAATCAGAAGAAGTAGAAGAAGGAGAAGGAGAAGGTGAAGTCTGGAGGGTGAATCAGAAGAAGCAGAAGAAGGAGAAGGAGAAGGTGAAGTCTGGAGGGTGAATCAGAAGAAGCAGAAGAAGGAGAAGGAGAAGGTGAAGTCTGGAGGGTGAATCAGAAGAAGCAGAAGAAGTAGAAGGAGAAGGTGAAGTCTGGAGGGTGAATCAGAAGATGTAGAAGAAGGAGAAGGAGAAGGTGAAGTCTGGAGGGTGAATCAGAAGAAGCAGAAGAAGGAGAAGGAGAAGGTGAAGTCTGGAGGGTGAATCAGAAGAAGTAGAAGAAGGAGAAGGAGAAGGTGAAGTCTGGAGGGTGAATCAGAAGAAGCAGAAGAAGGAGAAGGAGAAGGTGAAGTCTGGAGGGTGAATCAGAAGAAGCAGAAGAAGGAGAAGGAGAAGGTGAAGTCTGGAGGGTGATTCAGAAGAAGCAGAAGAAGGAGAAGGAGAAGATGAAGTCTGGAGGGTAAATCAGAAGAAGTAGAAGAAGGAGAAGGAGAAGGTGAGGTCTGGAGGGTGAATCAGAAGAAGCAGAAGAAGGAGAAGGAGAAGGTGAAGTCTGGAGGGTGAATCAGAAGAAGTACAAGAAGGAGAAGGAGAAGGTGAAGTCTGGAGGGTGAATCAGAAGAAGCAGAAGAAGGAGAAGGAGAAGGTGAAGTCTGGAGGGTGAATCAGAAGAAGCAGAAGAAGGAGAAGGAGAAGATGAAGTCTGGAGGGTGAATCAGAAGAAGTAGAAGAAGGAGAAGGAGAAGGTGAAGTCTGGACGGTGAATCAGAAGAAGTAGAAGAAGGAGAAGGAGAAGGTGAAGTCTGGAGGGTGAATCAGAAGAAGCAGAAGAAGGAGAAGGAAAAGGTGAAGTCTGGAGGGTGAATCAGAAGAAGCAGAAGAAGGAGAAGGAGAAGGTGTAGTCTGGAGGGTGAATCAGAAGAAGTAGAAGAAGGAGAAGGAGAAGGTGAAGTCTGGAGGGTGAATCAGAAGAAGCAGAAGAAGGAGAAGGAAAAGGTGAAGTCTGGAGGGTGAATCAGAAGAAGCAGAAGAAGGAGAAGGAGAAGGTGAAGTCTGGAGGGTGAATCAGAAGAAGTAGAAGAAGGAGAAGGAGAAGGTGAAGTCTGGAGGGTGAATCAGAAGAAGGAGAAGAAGGAGAAGGAGATTGTGAAGTCTGGAGGGTGAATCAGAAGAAGCAGAAGAAGGAGAAGGAGAAGGTGAAGTCAGGAGGGTGAATCAGAAGAAGTAGAAGAAGGAGAAGGAGAAGGTGTAGACTGGAGGGTGAATCAGAAGAAGTAGACGAAGGAGAAGGAGAAGGTGAAGTCTGGAGGGTGAATCAGAAGAAGCAGAAGAAGGAGAAGGAGAAGGTGAAGTCTGGAGGGTGAATCAGAAGAAGTAGAAGAAGGAGAAGGAGAAGGTGAAGTCTGGAGGGTGAATCAGAAGAAGCAGAAGAAGGAGAAGGAGAAGGTGAAGTCTGGAGGGTGAATCAGAAGAAGCAGAAGAAGGAGAAGGAGAAGGTGAAGTCTGGAGGGTGAATCAGAAGAAGCAGATGAAGTAGAAGGAGAAGGTGAAGCCTGGAGGGTGAATCAGAAGAAGTAGAAGAAGGAGAAGGAGAAGGTGAAGTCAGGAGGGTGAAGCAGAAGAAGCAGAAGAAGGAGAAGGAGAAGGTGAAGTCTGGAGGGTGAAGCAGAAGAAGCAGAAGAAGGAGAAGAAGCAAGTGAAGTCTGGAGGGCGAAGCAGAAGAAGCAGAAGAAGGAGAAGGAGAAGGTGAAGCCTGGAGTGTGAATCAGAAGAAGCAGAAGAAGGAGAAGGAGAAGGTGAAGTCAGGAGGGTGAAGCAGAAGAAGCAGAAGAAGGAGAAGGAGAAGGTGAAGTCTGGAGGGTGAAGCAGAAGAAGCAGAAGAAGGAGAAGAAGCAAGTGAAGTCTGGAGGGCGAAGCAGAAGAAGCAGAAGAAGGAGAAGGAGAAGGTGAAGTCTGGAGGGTGAAGCAGAAGAAGCAGAAGAAGGAGAAGGAGAAGCTGAAGTCTGGAGGTTGAATCAGAAGAAGTAGAAGAAGGCGAAGGAGAAGGTGAAGTCAGGAGGGTGAAGCAGAAGAAGCAGAAGAAGGAGAAGGAGAAGGTGAAGTCTGGAGGGTGAAGCAGAAGAAGCAGAAGAAGGAGAAGGAGAAGGTGAAGTCTGGAGGGTGAAGCAGAAGAAGCAGAAGAAGGAGAAGGAGAAGGTGAAGTCAGGAGGGTGAATCAGAAGAAGTAGAAGAAGGAGAAGGAGAAGGTGAAGTCTGGAGGGTGAATCAGAAGAAGTAGAAGAAGGAGAAGGAGAAGGTGAAGTCTGGAGGGTGAATCAGAAGAAGTAGAAGAAGTAGAAGGAGAAGGTGAAGTCTGGAGGGTGAATCAGAAGAAGGAGAAGGAGAAGGTGAAGTCTGGAGGGAGAAGCAGAAGAAGTAGAAGAAGGAGAAGGAGAAGGTGAAGTCTGGAGGGTGAATCAGAAGAAGTAGAAGAAGGAGAAGGAGAAGGTGAAGTCTGGAGGGTGAATCAGAAGAAGGAGAAGAAGGAGAAGGAGAAGGTGAAGTCTGGAGGGTGAATCAGAAGAAGCAGAAGAAGGAGAAGGAGAAGGTGAAGTCTGGAGGGTGAATCAGAAGAAGTAGAAGAAGGAGAAGGAGAAGGTGTCGTCTGGAGGGTGAATCAGAAGAAGTAGACGAAGGAGAAGGAGAAGGTGAAGTCTGGAGAGTGAATCAGAAGAAGCAGAAGAAGGAGAAGGAGAAGGTGAAGTTTGGAGGGTGAATCAGAAGAAGTAGAAGAAGGAGAAGGAGAAGGTGAAGTCTGGAGGGTGAATCAGAAGAAGCAGAAGAAGGAGAAGGAGAAGGTGAAGTCTGGAGGGTGAATCAGAAGAAGCAGAAGAAGGAGAAGGAGAAGGTGAAGTCTGGAGGGTGAATCAGAAGAAGCAGAAGAAGTAGAAGGAGAAGGTGAAGTCTGGAGGGTGAATCAGAAGATGTAGAAGAAGGAGAAGGAGAAGGTGAAGTCTGGAGGGTGAATCAGAAGAAGCAGAAGAAGGAGAAGGAGAAGGTGAAGTCTGGAGGGTGAATCAGAAGAAGTAGAAGAAGGAGAAGGAGAAGGTGAAGTCTGGAGGGTGAATCAGAAGAAGCAGAAGAAGGAGAAGGAGAAGGTGAAGTCTGGAGGGTGAATCAGAAGAAGCAGAAGAAGGAGAAGGAGAAGGTGAAGTCTGGAGGGTGATTCAGAAGAAGCAGAAGAAGGAGAAGGAGAAGATGAAGTCTGGAGGGTAAATCAGAAGAAGTAGAAGAAGGAGAAGGAGAAGGTGAGGTCTGGAGGGTGAATCAGAAGAAGCAGAAGAAGGAGAAGGAGAAGGTGAAGTCTGGAGGGTGAATCAGAAGAAGTACAAGAAGGAGAAGGAGAAGGTGAAGTCTGGAGGGTGAATCAGAAGAAGCAGAAGAAGGAGAAGGAGAAGGTGAAGTCTGGAGGGTGAATCAGAAGAAGCAGAAGAAGGAGAAGGAGAAGATGAAGTCTGGAGGGTGAATCAGAAGAAGTAGAAGAAGGAGAAGGAGAAGGTGAAGTCTGGACGGTGAATCAGAAGAAGTAGAAGAAGGAGAAGGAGAAGGTGAAGTCTGGAGGGTGAATCAGAAGAAGCAGAAGAAGGAGAAGGAAAAGGTGAAGTCTGGAGGGTGAATCAGAAGAAGCAGAAGAAGGAGAAGGAGAAGGTGTAGTCTGGAGGGTGAATCAGAAGAAGTAGAAGAAGGAGAAGGAGAAGGTGAAGTCTGGAGGGTGAATCAGAAGAAGCAGAAGAAGGAGAAGGAAAAGGTGAAGTCTGGAGGGTGAATCAGAAGAAGCAGAAGAAGGAGAAGGAGAAGTTGAAGTCTGGAGGGTGAATCAGAAGAAGTAGAAGAAGGAGAAGGAGAAGGTGAAGTCTGGAGGGTGAATCAGAAGAAGGAGAAGAAGGAGAAGGAGATTGTGAAGTCTGGAGGGTGAATCAGAAGAAGCAGAAGAAGGAGAAGGAGAAGGTGAAGTCAGGAGGGTGAATCAGAAGAAGTAGAAGAAGGAGAAGGAGAAGGTGTAGACTGGAGGGTGAATCAGAAGAAGTAGACGAAGGAGAAGGAGAAGGTGAAGTCTGGAGGGTGAATCAGAAGAAGCAGAAGAAGGAGAAGGAGAAGGTGAAGTCTGGAGGGTGAATCAGAAGAAGTAGAAGAAGGAGAAGGAGAAGGTGAAGTCTGGAGGGTGAATCAGAAGAAGCAGAAGAAGGAGAAGGAGAAGGTGAAGTCTGGAGGGTGAATCAGAAGAAGCAGAAGAAGGAGAAGGAGAAGGTGAAGTCTGGAGGGTGAATCAGAAGATGCAGATGAAGTAGAAGGAGAAGGTGAAGCCTGGAGGGTGAATCAGAAGAAGTAGAAGAAGGAGAAGGAGAAGGTGAAGTCTGGAGGGTGAATCAGAAGAAGTAGAAGAAGGAGAAGGAGAAGGTGCAGTCTGGAGGGTGAATCAGAAGAAGCAGAAGAAGGAGAAGGAGAAGGTGAAGTCTGGAGGGTGAATCAGAAGAAGCAGAAGAAGGAGAAGGAGAAGAGGAAGTCTGGAGGGTGAATCAGAAGAAGTAGAAGAAGGAGAAGGAGAAGGTGAAGTCTGGAGGGTGAATCAGAAGAAGCAGAAGAAGGAGAAGGAGAAGGTGAAGCCTGGAGGGTGAATCAGAAGAAGCAGAAGAAGGAGAAGGAGAAGGTGAAGTCTGGAGGGTGAATCAGAAGAAGCAGAATAAGGAGAAGGAGAAGGTGAAGTCTGGAGGGTGAATCAGAAGAAGGAGAAGGAGAAGATGAAGTCTGGAGGGTGAATCAGAAGAAATAGAAAAAGGAGAAGGAGAAGGTGAAGTCTGGAGGGTGAATCAGAAGAAGCAGAAGAAGGAGAAGGAGAAGGTGAAGTCTGGAGGGTGAATCAGAAGAAGCAGAAGAAGGAGAAGGAGAAGGTGAAGTCTGGAGGGTGAATCAGAAGGAGCAGAATAAGGAGAAGGAGAAGGTGAAGTCTGGAGGGTGAATCAGAAGAAGCAGAAGAAGGAGAAGGAGAAGGTGAAGTCTGGAGGGTGAATCAGAAGAAGTAGAAGAAGCAGAAGGAGAAGGTGAAGTCTGGAGGGTGAAGCAGAAGAAGTAGAAGAAGGAGAAGGAGAAGGTGAAGTCTGGAGGGTGAATCAGAAGAAGTAGAAGAAGCAGAAGGAGAAGGTGAAGTCTGGAGGGTGAAGCAGAAGAAGTAGAAGACGGAGAAGGAGAAGGTGAAGTCAGGAGGATGAATCAGAAGATGTAGAAGAAGGAGAAGGAGAAGGTGAAGTCTGGAGGGTGAATCAGAAGAATCAGAAGAAGGAGAAGGAGAAGGTGAAGTCTGGAGGGTGAATCAGAAGAAGCAGAAGAAAGAGAAGGAGAAGGTGAAGTCTGGAGGGTGAAGCAGAAGAAGCAGAAGAAGGAGAAGGAGAAGGTGAAGACTGGAGGGTGAATCAGAAGAAATAGAAGAAGGAGAAGGAGAAGGTGAAGTCTGGAGGGTGAATCAGAAGAAGTAGAAGAAGGAGAAGGAGAAGGTGAAGTCTGGAGGGTGAATCAGAAGAAGCAGAATAAGGAGAAGGAGAAGGTGAAGTCTGGAGGGTGAATCAGAAGAAGCAGAAGAAGGAGAAGGAAAAGGTGAAGTCTGGAGGGTGAATCAGAAGAAGTAGAAGAAGCAGAAGGAGAAGGTGAAGTCTGGAGGGTGAAGCAGAAGAAGTAGAAGAAGGAGAAGGAGAAGGTGAAGTCAGGAGGGTGAATCAGAAGATGTAGAAGAAGGAGAAGGAGAAGGTGAGGTCTGGAGGGTGAATCAGAAGAATCAGAAGAAGGAGAAGGAGAAGGTGAAGTCTAGAGGTTGAATCAGAAGAACCAGAAGAAAGAGAAGGAGAAGGTGAAGACTGGAGGGTGAATCAGAAGATGTAGAAGAAGGAGAAGGAGAAGGTGAGGTCTGGAGGGTGAAGCAGAAGAAGCAGAAGAAGGAGAAGGAGTAGGTGAAGACTGGAGGGTGAATCAGAAGAAATAGAAGAAGGAGAACGAGAAGATGAAGTCTGGAGGGTGAATCAGAAGAAGTAGAAGAAGGAGAAGGAGAAGGTGAAGTCTGGAGGGTGAATCAGAAGAAGTAGAAGAAGGAGAAGGAGAAGGTGAAGTCTGGAGGGTGAATCAGAAGAATCAGAAGAAGGAGAAGGAGAAGGTGAAGTCTGGAGGGTGAATCAGAAGAAGCAGAAGAAAGAGAAGGAGAAGGTGAGGTCTGGAGGGTGAATCAGAAGAAGCAGAAGAAGGAGAAGGAGAAGGTGAAGTCTGGAGGGTGAATCAGAAGAAGCAGAAGAAGTAGAATGAGAAGGTGAAGTCTGGAGGGTGAATCAGAAGAAGTAGAAGAAGGAGAAGGAGAAGGTGAAGTCTGGAGGGTGAATCAGAAGAAGTAGAAGAAGGAGAAGGAGAAGGTGAAGTCTGGAGTGTGAATCAGAAGAAGCAGAAGAAGGAGAAGGAGAAGGTGAAGTCTGGAGGGTGAATCAGAAGAAGCAGAAGAAGGAGAAGGAGAAGATGAAGTCTGGAGGGTGAATCAGAAGAAGTAGAAGAAGGAGAAGGAGAAGGTGAAGTCTGGAGGGTGAATCAGAAGAAGCAGAAGAAGGAGAAGGAGAAGGTGAAGTCTGGAGGGTGAATCAGAAGAAGCAGAAGAAGGAGAAGGAGAAGGTGAAGTCTGGAGGGTGAATCAGAAGAAGCAGAATAAGGAGAAGGAGAAGGTGAAGTCTGGAGGGTGAATCAGAAGAAGCAGAAGAAGGAGAAGGAGAAGGTGAAGTCTGGAGGGTGAATCAGAAGAAGTAGAAGAAGCAGAAGGAGAAGGTGAAGTCTGGAGGGTGAAGCAGAAGAAGTAGAAGACGGAGAAGGAGAAGGTGAAGTCAGGAGCGTGAATCAGAAGATGTAGAAGAAGGAGAAGGAGAAGGTGAAGTCTGGAGGGTGAATCAGAAGAATCAGAAGAAGGAGAAGGAGAAGGTGAAGTCTGGAGGGTGAATCAGAAGAAGCAGAAGAAAGAGAAGGAGAAGGTGAAGTCTGGAGGGTGAAGCAGAAGAAGCAGAAGAAGGAGAAGGAGTAGGTGAAGACTGGAGGGTGAATCAGAAGAAATAGAAGAAGGAGAAGGAGAAGATGAAGTCTGGAGGGTGAATCAGAAGAAGTAGAAGAAGGAGAAGGAGAAGGTGAAGTCTGGAGGGTGAATCAGAAGAAGTAGAAGAAGGAGAAGGAGAAGGTGAAGTCTGGAGGGTGAATCAGAAGAAGCAGAAGAAGGAGAAGGAGAAGGTGAAGTCTGGAGGGTGAATCAGAAGCAGAAGAAGGAGAAGGAGAAGATGAAGTCTGGAGGGTGAATCAGAAGAAGCAGAAGAAGGAGAAGGAGAAGGTGAAGTCTGGAGGGTGAATCAGAAGAAGCAGAAGAAGTAGAAGGAGAAGGTGAAGTCTGGAGGGTGAATCAGAAGAAGTAGAAGAAGGAGAAGGAGAAGGTGAAGTCTGGAGGGTGAATCAGAAGAAGCAGAAGAAGGAGAAGGAGAAGGTGAAGTCTGGAGGGTGAATCAGAAGAAGCAGAAGAAGGAGAAGGAGAAGATGAAGTCTGGAGGGTAAATCAGAAGAAGTAGAAGAAGGAGAAGGAGAAGGTGAAGTCTGGAGGGTGAATCAGAAGAAGTAGAAGAAGGAGAAGGAGAAGGTGAAGTCTGGAGGGTGAATCAGAAGAAGCAGAAGAAGGAGAAGGAGAAGGTGAAGTCTGGAGGGTGAATCAGAAGAAGCAGAATAAGGAGAAGGAGAAGGTGAAGTCTGGAGGGTGAATCAGAAGAAGCAGAAGAAGGAGAAGGAGAAGGTGAAGTCTGGAGGGTGAATCAGAAGAAGTAGAAGAAGCAGAAGGAGAAGGTGAAGTCTGGAGGGTGAAGCAAAGAAGTAGAAGACGGAGAAGGAGAAGGTGAAGTCAGGAGGGTGAATCAGAAGATGTAGAAGAAGGAGAAGGAGAAGGTGAAGTCTGGAGGGTAAATCAGAAGAATCAGAAGAAGGAGAAGGAGAAGGTGAAGTCCGGAGGGCGAATCAGAAGAAGCAGAAGAAAGAGAAGGAGAAGGTGAAGTCTGGAGGGTGAAGCAGAAGAAGCAGAAGAAGGAGAAGGAGAAGGTGAAGACTGGAGGGTGAATCAGAAGAAATAGAAGAAGGAGAAGGAGAAGGTGAAGTCTGGAGGGTGAATCAGAAGAAGTAGAAGAAGGAGAAGGAGAAGGTGAAGTCTGGAGGGTGAATCAGAAGAAGTAGAAGAAGGAGAAGGAGAAGCTGAAGTCTGGAGGGTGAATCAGAAGAAGCAGAAGAAGGAGAAGGAGAAGGTGAAGTCTGGAGGGTGAATCAGAAGCAGAAGAAGGAGAAGGAGAAGATGAAGTCTGGAGGGTGAATCAGAAGAAGCAGAAGAAGGAGAAGGAGAAGGTGAAGTCTGGAGGGTGAATCAGAAGAAGCAGAAGAAGTAGAAGGAGAAGGTGAAGTCTGGAGGGTGAATCAGAAGAAGTAGAAGAAGGAGAAGGAGAAGGTGAAGTCTGGAGGGTGAATCAGAAGAAGCAGAAGAAGGAGAAGGAGAAGGTGAAGTCTGGAGGGTGAATCAGAAGATGCAGAAGAAGGAGAAGGAGAAGGTGAAGTCTGGAGGGTGAATCAGAAGAAGCAGAAGAAGGAGAAGGAGAAGATGAAGTCTGGAGGGTAAATCAGAAGAGGTAGAAGAAGGAGAAGGAGAAGGTGAGGTCTGGAGGGTGAATCAGAAGAAGCAGAAGAAGGAGAAGGTGAAGTCTGGAGGGTGAATCAGAAGAAGCAGAAGAAGGAGAAGGAGAAGGTGAAGTCTGGAGGGTGAATCAGAAGAAGTAGAAGAAGGAGAAGGAGAAGGTGAAGTCTGGAGGGTGAATCAGATGAAGTAGAAGAAGGAGAAGGAGAAGGTGAAGTCTGGAGGGTGAATCAGAAGAAGCAGAAGAAGGAGAAGGAGAAGGTGAAGTCTGGAGGGTGAATCAGAAGAAGCAGAAGAAGGAGAAGGAGAAGATGAAGTCTGGAGGGTGAATCAGAAGAAGTAGAAGAAGGAGAAGGAGAAGGTGAAGTCTGGAGGGGGAATCAGAAGAAGCAGAAGAAGGAGAAGGAGAAGGTGAAGTCTGGAGGGTGAATCAGAAGAAGCAGAAGAAGGAGAAGGAGAAGGTGAAGTCTGGAGGGTGAATCAGAAGAAGCAGAAGAAGGAGAAGGAGAAGGTGTAGTCTGGAGGGTGAATCAGAAGAATCAGAAGAAGGAGAAGAAGAAGGTAAAGTCTGGAGGGTGAATCAGAAGAAGCAGAAGAAAGAGAAGGAGAAGGTGAAGTCTGGAGGGTGAAGCAGAAGAAGCAGAAGAAGGAGAAGGAGAAGGTGAAGACTGGAGGGTGAATCAGAAGAAATAGAAGAAGGAGAAGGAGAAGGTGAAGTCTGGAGGGTGAATCAGAAGAAGTAGAAGAAGGAGAAGGAGAAGGTGAAGTCTGGAGGGTGAATCAGAAGAAGTAGAAGAAGGAGAAGGAGAAGGTGAAGTCTGGAGGGTGAATCAGAAGAAGCAGAAGAAGGAGAAGGAGAAGGTGAAGTCTGGAGGGTGAATCAGAAGAAGCAGAAGAAGGAGAAGGAGAAGATGAAGTCTGGAGGGTGAATCAGAAGAAGTAGAAGAAGGAGAAGGGGAAGGTGAGGTCTGGAGGGTGAATCAGAAGAAGCAGAAGAAGGAGAAGGAGAAGGTGAAGTCTGGAGGGTGAATCAGAAGAAGCAGAAGAAGGAGAAGGAGAAGGTGAAGTCTGGAGGGTGAATCAGAAGAAGCAGAAGAAGGAGAAGGAGAAGGTGAAGTCAGGAGGGTGAATCCGAAGAAGCAGAAGAAGGAGAAGGAGAAGGTGAAGTTAGGAGGGTGAATCAGAAGAAGCAGAAGAAGGTGAAGGAGAAGGTGAAGTCAGGGGGGTGAAGCAGTAGAAGTAGAAGAAGGAGAAGGAGAAGGTGAAGTCAGCAGGGTGAAGCAGAAGATGCAGAAGAAGGAGAAGGAGAAGGTGAAGTCTGGAGGGCGCAGCAGAATAAGCAGAAGAAGGAGAAGGAGAAGGTGAAGTCTGCAGGGTGAAGCAGAAGAAGCAGAAGAAGGAGAAGGAGAAGGTGAAGTCTGGAGGGTGAATCAGAAGAAGTAGAAGAAGGAGAAGGAGAAGGTGAAGTCAGGAGGGTGAAGCAGAAGAAGCAGAAGAAGGAGAAGGAGAAGGTGAAGTCTGGAGGGTGAAGCAGAAGAAGCAGAAGAAGGAGAAGAAGAAGGTGAAGTCTGGAGGGCGAAGCAGAAGAAGCAGAAGAAGGAGAAGGAGAAGGTGAAGTCTGGAGGGTGAAGCAGAAGAAGCAGAAGAAGGAGAAGGAGAAGGTGAAGTCTGGAGGGTGAATCAGAAGAAGTAGAAGAAGGCGAAGGAGAAGGTGAAGCAAGGAGGGTGAAGCAGAAGAAGCAGAAGAAGGAGAAGGAGAAGGTGAAGTCTGGAGGGTGAAGCAGAAGAAGCAGAAGAAGGAGAAGGAGAAGGTGAAGTCTGGAGGGTGAAGCAGAAGAAGCAGAAGAAGGAGAAGGAGAAGGTGAAGTCAGGAGGGTGAATCAGAAGAAGTAGAAGAAGGAGAAGGAGAAGGTGAAGTCTGGAGGGTGAATCAGAAGAAGCAGAAGAAGGAGAAGGAGAAGGTGAAGTCAGGAGGGTGAAGCAGAAGAAGCAGAAGAAGGAGAAGGAGAAAGTGAAGTCTGGAGGGTGAAGCAGAAGAAGCAGAAGAAGCAGAAGAAGCAGGTGAAGTCTGGAGGGCGAAGCAGAAGAAGCAGAAGAAGGAGAAGGAGAAGGTGAAGTCTGGAGGGTGAAGCAGAAGAAGCAGAAGAAGGAGAAGGAGAAGCTGAAGTCTGGAGGTTGAATCAGAAGAAGTAGAAGAAGGCGAAGGAGAAGGTGAAGTCAGGAGGGTGAAGCAGAAGAAGCAGAAGAAGGAGAAGGAGAAGGTGAAGTCTGGAGGGTGAAGCAGAAGAAGCAGAAGAAGGAGAAGGAGAAGGTGAAGTCTGGAGGGTGAAGCAGAAGAAGCAGAAGAAGGAGAAGGAGAAGGTGAAGTCAGGAGGGTGAATCAGAAGAAGTAGAAGAAGGAGAAGGAGAAGGTGAAGTCTGGAGGGTGAATCAGAAGAAGTAGAAGAAGGAGAAGGAGAAGGTGAAGTCTGGAGGGTGAATCAGAAGAAGTAGAAGAAGGAGAAGGAGAAGGTAAAGTCTGGAGGGTGAATCAGAAGAAGCAGAAGAAGGAGAAGGAGAAGGTGAAGTCTGGAGGGAGAAGCAGAAGAAGTAGAAGAAGGAGAAGGAGAAGGTGAAGTCTGGAGGGTGAATCAGAAGAAGTAGAAGAAGGAGAAGGAGAAGGTCAAGTCTGGAGGGTGAATCAGAAGAAGGAGAAGAAGGAGAAGGAGAAGGTGAAGTCTGGAGGGTGAATCAGAAGAAGCAGAAGAAGGAGAAGGAGAAGGTGAAGTCTGGAGGGTGAATCAGAAGAAGTAGAAGAAGGAGAAGGAGAAGGTGTAGTCTGGAGGGTGAATCAGAAGAAGTAGACGAAGGAGAAGGAGAAGGTGAAGTCTGGAGGGTGAATCAGAAGAAGCAGAAGAAGGAGAAGGAGAAGGTGAAGTTTGGAGGGTGAATCAGAAGAAGTAGAAGAAGGAGAAGGAGAAGGTGAAGTCTGGAGGGTGGATCAGAAGAAGCAGAAGAAGGAGAAGGAGAAGGTGAAGTCTGGAGGGTGAATCAGAAGAAGCAGAAGAAGGAGAAGGAGAAGGTGAAGTCTGGAGGGTGAATCAGAAGAAGCAGAAGAAGTAGAAGGAGAAGGTGAAGACTGGAGGGTGAATCAGAAGAAGTAGAAGAAGGAGAAGGAGAAGGTGAAGTCTGGAGGGTGAATCAGAAGAAGCAGAAGAAGGAGAAGGAGAAGGTGAAGTCTGGAGGGTGAATCAGAAGAAGTAGAAGAAGGAGAAGGTGAAGTCTGGAGGGTGAATCAGAAGAAGCAGAAGAAGTAGAAGGAGAAGGTGAAGTCTGGAGGGTGAATCAGAAGAAGTAGAAGAAGGAGAAGGAGAAGGTGAAGTCTGGAGGGTGAATCAGAAGAAGCAGAAGAAGGAGAAGGAGAAGGTGAAGTCTGGAGGGGGAATCAGAAGAAGCAGAAGAAGGAGAAGGAGAAGGTGAGGTCTGGAGGGTGAATCAGAAGAAGCAGAAGAAGGAGAAGGAGAAGATGAAGTCTGGAGGGTAAATCAGAAGAGGTAGAAGAAGGAGAAGGAGAAGGTGAGGTCTGGAGGGTGAATCAGAAAAAGCAGAAGAAGGAGAAGGTGAAGTCTGGAGGGTGAATCAGAAGAAGCAGAAGAAGGAGAAGGAGAAGGTGAAGTCTGGAGGGGGAATCAGAAGAAGCAGAAGAAGGAGAAGGAGAAGGTGAAGTCTGGAGGGTGAATCAGAAGAAGCAGAAGAAGGAGAAGGAGAAGGTGAAGTCTGGAGGGTGAATCAGAAGAAGCAGAAGAAGGAGAAGGAGAAGGTGTAGTCTGGAGGGTGAATCAGAAGAATCAGAAGAAGGAGAAGAAGAAGGTAAAGTCTGGAGGGTGAATCAGAAGAAGCAGAAGAAAGAGAAGGAGAAGGTGAAGTCTGGAGGGTGAAGCAGAAGAAGCAGAAGAAGGAGAAGGAGAAGGTGAAGACTGGAGGGTGAATCAGAAGAAATAGAAGAAGGAGAAGGAGAAGGTGAAGTCTGGAGGGTGAATCAGAAGAAGTAGAAGAAGGAGAAGGAGAAGGTGAAGTCTGGAGGGTGAATCAGAAGAAGTAGAAGAAGGAGAAGGAGAAGGTGAAGTCTGGAGGGTGAATCAGAAGAAGCAGAAGAAGGAGAAGGAGAAGGTGAAGTCTGGAGGGTGAATCAGAAGTAGCAGAAGAAGGAGAAGGAGAAGATGAAGTCTGGAGGGTGAATCAGAAGAAGTAGAAGAAGGAGAAGGGGAAGGTGAGGTCTGGAGGGTGAATCAGAAGAAGCAGAAGAAGGAGAAGGAGAAGGTGAAGTCTGGAGGGTGAATCAGAAGAAGCAGAAGAAGGAGAAGGAGAAGGTGAAGTCTGGAGGGTGAATCAGAAGAAGCAGAAGAAGGAGAAGGAGAAGGTGAAGTCAGGAGGGTGAATCCGAAGAAGCAGAAGAAGGAGAAGGACAAGGTGAAGTTAGGAGGGTGAATCAGAAGAAGCAGAAGAAGGTGAAGGAGAAGGTGAAGTCTGGAGGGTGAATCAGAAGAAGCAGAAGAAGGAGAAGGAGAAGGTGAAGTCTGGAGGGTGAATCAGAAGAAGCAGAAGAAGGAGAAGGAGAAGGTGTAGTCTGGAGGGTGAATCAGAAGAATCAGAAGAAGGAGAAGAAGAAGGTAAAGTCTGGAGGGTGAATCAGAAGAAGCAGAAGAAAGAGAAGGAGAAGGTGAAGTCTGGAGGGTGAAGCAGAAGAAGCAGAAGAAGGAGAAGGAGAAGGTGAAGACTGGAGGGTGAATCAGAAGAAATAGAAGAAGGAGAAGGAGAAGGTGAAGTCTGGAGGGTGAATCAGAAGAAGTAGAAGAAGGAGAAGGAGAAGGTGAAGTCTGGAGGGTGAATCAGAAGAAGTAGAAGAAGGAGAAGGAGAAGGTGAAGTCTGGAGGGTTTATCAGAAGAAGCAGAAGAAGGAGAAGGAGAAGGTGAAGTCTGGAGGGTGAATCAGAAGAAGCAGAAGAAGGAGAAGGAGAAGATGAAGTCTGGAGGGTGAATCAGAAGAAGTAGAAGAAGGAGAAGGGGAAGGTGAGGTCTGGAGGGTGAATCAGAAGAAGCAGAAGAAGGAGAAGGAGAAGGTGAAGTCTGGAGGGTGAATCAGAAGAAGCAGAAGAAGGAGAAGGAGAAGGTGAAGTCTGGAGGGTGAATCAGAAGAAGCAGAAGAAGGAGAAGGAGAAGGTGAAGTCAGGAGGGTGAATCCGAAGAAGCAGAAGAAGGAGAAGGAGAAGGTGAAGTTAGGAGGGTGAATCAGAAGAAGCAGAAGAAGGTGAAGGAGAAGGTGAAGTCAGGGGGGTGAAGCAGTAGAAGTAGAAGAAGGAGAACGAGAAGGTGAAGTCAGCAGGGTGAAGCAGAAGATGCAGAAGAAGGAGAAGGAGAAGGTGAAGTCTGGAGGGCGCAGCAGAAGAAGCAGAAGAAGGAGAAGGAGAAGGTGAAGTCTGCAGGGTGAAGCAGAAGAAGCAGAAGAAGGAGAAGGAGAAGGTGAAGTCTGGAGGGTGAATCAGAAGAAGTAGAAGAAGGAGAAGGAGAAGGTGAAGTCAGGAGGGTGAAGCAGAAGAAGCAGAAGAAGGAGAAGGAGAAGGTGAAGTCTGGAGGGTGAAGCAGAAGAAGCAGAAGAAGGAGAAGGAGAAGGTGAAGTCTGGAGGGCGAAGCAGAAGAAGCAGAAGAAGGAGAAGGAGAAGGTGAAGTCTGGAGGGTGAAGCAGAAGAAGCAGAAGAAGGAGAAGGAGAAGGTGAAGTCTGGAGGGTGAATCAGAAGAAGTAGAAGAAGGCGAAGGAGAAGGTGAA
Source organism: Somniosus microcephalus (assembly GCF_052327205.1). Classification (NCBI taxonomy): domain Eukaryota; kingdom Metazoa; phylum Chordata; class Chondrichthyes; order Squaliformes; family Somniosidae; genus Somniosus; species Somniosus microcephalus. The sequence continues at coordinate 384,312 of NW_028225228.1, read as the reverse complement.
GCAAGGAGGGTGAAGCAGAAGAAGCAGAAGAAGGAGAAGGAGAAGGTGAAGTCTGGAGGGTGAAGCAGAAGAAGCAGAAGAAGGAGAAGGAGAAGGTGAAGTCTGGAGGGTGAAGCAGAAGAAGCAGAAGAAGGAGAAGGAGAAGGTGAAGTCAGGAGGGTGAATCAGAAGAAGTAGAAGAAGGAGAAGGAGAAGGTGAAGTCTGGAGGGTGAATCAGAAGAAGCAGAAGAAGGAGAAGGAGAAGGTGAAGTCAGGAGGGTGAAGCAGAAGAAGCAGAAGAAGGAGAAGGAGAAAGTGAAGTCTGGAGGGTGAAGCAGAAGAAGCAGAAGAAGGAGAAGAAGCAGGTGAAGTCTGGAGGGCGAAGCAGAAGAAGCAGAAGAAGGAGAAGGAGAAGGTGAAGTCTGGAGGGTGAAGCAGAAGAAGCAGAAGAAGGAGAAGGAGAAGCTGAAGTCTGGAGGTTGAATCAGAAGAAGTAGAAGAAGGAGAAGGAGAAGGTGTAGTCTGGAGGGTGAATCAGAAGAAGTAGACGAAGGAGAAGGAGAAGGTGAAGTCTGGAGGGTGAATCAGAAGAAGCAGAAGAAGGAGAAGGAGAAGGTGAAGTCTGGAGGGTGAATCAGAAGAAGCAGAAGAAGTAGAAGGAGAAGGTGAAGACTGGAGGGTGAATCAGAAGAAGTAGAAGAAGGAGAAGGAGAAGGTGAAGTCTGGAGGGTGAATCAGAAGAAGCAGAAGAAGGAGAAGGAGAAGGTGAAGTCCGGAGGGTGAATCAGAAGAAGTAGAAGAAGGAGAAGGTGAAGTCTGGAGGGTGAATCAGAAGATGCAGAAGAAGGAGAAGGAGAAGGTGAAGTCTGGAGGGTGAATCAGAAGAAGCAGAAGAAGGAGAAGGAGAAGGTGAAGTCTGGAGGGTGATTCAGAAGAAGCAGAAGAAGGAGAAGGAGAAGATGAAGTCTGGAGGGTAAATCAGAAGAAGTAGAAGAAGGAGAAGGAGAAGGTGAGGTCTGGAGGGTGAATCAGAAGAAGCAGAAGAAGGAGAAGGTGAAGTCTGGAGGGTGAATCAGAAGAAGCAGAAGAAGGAGAAGGAGAAGGTGAAGTCTGGAGGGTGAATCAGAAGAAGTAGAAGAAGGAGAAGGAGAAGGTGAAGTCTGGAGGGTGAATCAGAAGAAGTACAAGAAGGAGAAGGAGAAGGTGAAGTCTGGAGGGTGAATCAGAAGAAGCAGAAGAAGGAGAAGGAGAAGGTGAAGTCTGGAGGGTGAATCAGAAGAAGTAGAAGAAGGAGAAGGAGAAGGTGAAGTCTGGAGGGTGAATCAGAAGAAGCAGAAGAAGGAGAAGGAGAAGGTGAAGTCTGGAGGGTGAATCAGAAGAAGCAGAAGAAGGAGAAGGAGAAGGTGAAGTCTGGAGGGTGAATCAGAAGAAGCAGATGAAGTAGAAGGAGAAGGTGAAGCCTGGAGGGTGAATCAGAAGAAGTAGAAGAAGGAGAAGGAGAAGGTGAAGTCTGGAGGGTGAATCAGAAGAAGTAGAAGAAGGAGAAGGAGAAGGTGCAGTCTGGAGGGTGAATCAGAAGAAGCAGAAGGAGAAGGAGAAGGTGAAGTCTGGAGGGTGAATCAGAAGAAGCAGAAGAAGGAGAAGGAGAAGATGAAGTCTGGAGGGTGAATCAGAAGAAGTAGAAGAAGGAGAAGGAGAAGGTGAAGTCTGGAGGGTGAATCAGAAGAAGCAGAATAAGGAGAAGGAGAAGGTGAAGTCTGGAGGGTGAATCAGAAGAAGCAGAAGAAGGAGAAGGAGAAGGTGAAGTCTGGAGGGTGAATCAGAAGAAGTAGAAGAAGCAGAAGGAGAAGGTGAAGTCTGGAGGGTGAAGCAGAAGAAGTAGAAGAAGGAGAAGGAGAAGGTGAAGTCAGGAGGGTGAATCAGAAGATGTAGAAGAAGGAGAAGGAGAAGGCGAGGTCTGGAGGGTGAATCAGAAGAATCAGAAGAAGGAGAAGGAGAAGGTGAAGTCTGGAGGGTGAATCAGAAGAAGCAGAAGAAAGAGAAGGAGAAGGTGAAGTCTGGAGGGTGAAGCAGAAGAAGCAGAAGAAGGAGAAGTAGAAGGTGAAGACTGGAGGGTGAATCAGAGGAAGTAGAAGAAGGAGAAGGAGAAGGTGAAGTCTGGAGGGTGAATCAGAAGAAGTAGGAAGAAGGAGAAGGAGAAGGTGAAGTCTGGAGTGTGAATCAGAAGAAGTAGAAGAAGGAGAAGGAGAAGGTGAAGTCTGCAGGGTGAATCAGAAGAAGCAGAAGAAGGAGAAGGAGAAGGTGAAGTCTGGAGGGTGAATCAGAAGAAGCAGAATAAGTAGAATGAGAAGGTGAAGTCTGGAGGGTGAATCAGAAGAAGTAGAAGAAGGAGAAGGAGAAGGTGAAGTCTGGAGGGTGAATCAGAAGAAGTAGAAGAAGGAGAAGGAGAAGGTGAAGTCTGGAGGGTGAATCAGAAGAAGCAGAAGAAGGAGAAGGAGAAGGTGAAGTCTGGAGGGTGAATCAGAAGAAGCAGAAGAAGGAGAAGGAGAAGATGAAGTCTGGAGGGTGAATCAGAAGAAATAGAAGAAGGAGAAGGAGAAGGTGAAGTCTGGAGTGTGAATCAGAAGAAGCAGAAGAAGGAGAAGGAGAAGGTGAAGTCTGGAGGGTGAATCAGAAGAAGCAGAAGAAGGAGAAGGAGAAGGTGAAGTCTGGAGGGTGAATCAGAAGAAGCAGAATAAGGAGAAGGAGAAGGTGAAGTCTGGAGGGTGAATCAGAAGAAGCAGAAGAAGGAGAAGGAGAAGGTGAAGTCTGGAGGGTGAATCAGAAGAAGTAGAAGAAGCAGAAGGAGAAGGTGAAGTCTGGAGGGTGAAGCAGAAGAAGTAGAAGACGGAGAAGGAGAAGGTGAAGTCAGGAGGGTGAATCAGAAGAAGTAGAAGAAGGAGAAGGAGAAGGTGAAGTCTGGAGGGTGAATCAGAAGAAGCAGAAGAAGGAGAAGGAGAAGGTGAAGTCTGGACGGTGAATCAGAAGAAGCAGAAGAAGGAGAAGGAGAAGGTGAAGTCTGGAGGGTGAATCAGAAGAAGCAGAATAAGGAGAAGGAGAAGGTGAAGTCAGGAGGGTGAATCAGAAGAAGCAGAAGAAGGAGAAGGAGAAGGTGAATTCTGGAGGGTGAATCAGAAGAAGTAGAAGAAGCAGAAGGAGAAGGTGAAGTCTGGAGGGTGAAGCAGAAGAAGTAGAAGAAGGAGAAGGAGAAGGTGAAGTCAGGAGGGTGAATCAGAAGAAGTAGAAGAAGGACAAGGAGAAGGTAAAGTCTGGAGGGTGAATCAGAATAATCAGAAGAAGGAGAAGGAGAAGGTGAAGTCTGGAGGGTGAATCAGAAGAAGCAGAAGAAAGAGAAGGAGAAGGTGAAGTCTGGAGGGTGAAGCAGAAGAAGCAGAAGAAGGAGAAGGAGAAGGTGAAGACTGGAGGGTGAATCAGAAGAAGCAGAAGAAGGAGAAGGAGAAGGTGAAGTCTGGAGGGAGAAGCAGAAGAAGTAGAAGAGGGAGAAGGAGAAGGTGAAGTCTGGAGGGTGAATCAGAAGAAGTAGAAGGAGAAGGAGAAGGTGAAGTCTGGAGGATGAATCAGAAGAAGGAGAAGAAGGAGAAGGAGAAGGTGAAGTCTGGAGGGTGAATCAGAAGAAGCAGAAGAAGGAGAAGGAGAAGGTGAAGTCAGGAGGGTGAATCAGAAGAAGTAAAAGAAGGAGAAGGAGAAGGTGTAGACTGGAGGGTGAATCAGAAGAAGTAGACGAAGGAGAAGGAGAAGGTGAAGTCTGGAGGGTGAATCAGAAGAAGCAGAAGAAGGAGAAGGAGAAGGTGAAGTCTGGAGGGTGAATCAGAAGAAGTAGAAGAAGGAGAAGGAGAAGGTGAAGTCTGGAGGGTGAATCAGAAGAAGCAGAAGAAGGAGAAGGAGAAGGTGAAGTCTGGAGGGTGAATCAGAAGAAGCAGAAGAAGGAGAAGGAGAAGGTGAAGTCTGGAGGGTGAATCAGAAGAAGCAGAAGAAGTAGAAGGAGAAGGTGAAGCCTGGAGGGTGAATCAGAAGAAGTAGAAGAAGGAGAAGGAGAAGGTGAAGTCTGGAGGGTGAATCAGAAGAAGTAGAAGAAGGAGAAGGAGAAGATGAAGTCTGGAGGGTGAATCAGAAGAAGCAGAAGAAGGAGAAGGAGAAGGTGAAGTCTGGAGGGTGAATCAGAAGAAGCAGAAGAAGGAGAAGGAGAAGATGAAGTCTGGAGGGTGAATCAGAAGAAGTAGAAGAAGGAGAACGAGAAGGTGAAGTCTGGAGGGTGAATCAGAAGAAGCAGAAGAAGGAGAAGGAGAAGGTGAAGTCTGGAGGGTGAATCAGAAGAAGCAGAAGAAGGAGAAGGAGAAGTTGAAGTCTGGAGGGTGAATCAGAAGAAGCAGAATAAGGAGAAGGAGAAGGTGAAGTCTGGAGGGTGAATCAGAAGAAGCAGAAGAAGGAGAAGGAGAAGGTGAAGTCTGGGGGGTGAATCAGAAGAAGTAGAAGAAGCAGAAGGAGAAGGTGAATTCTGGAGGGTGAAGCAGAAGAAGTAGAAGAAGGAGAAGGAGATTGTGAAGTCAGGAGGGTGAATCAGAAGATGTAGAAGAAGGAGAAGGAGAAGGCGAGGTCTGGAGGGTGAATCAGAAGAATCAGAAGAAGGAGAAGGAGAAGGTGAAGTCTGGTGGGTGAATCAGAAGAAGCAGAAGAAAGAGAAGGAGAAGGTGAAGTCTGGAGGGTGAAGCAGAAGAAGCAGAAGAAGGAGAAGTAGAAGGTGAAGACTGGAGGGTGAATCAGAAGAAATAGAAGAAGGAGAAGGAGAAGGTGAAGTCTGGAGGGTGAATCAGAAGAAGTAGAAGAAGGAGAAGGAGAAGGTGAAGTCTGGAGTGTGAATCAGAAGAAGTAGAAGGAGGAGAAGGAGAAGGTGAAGTCTGGAGGGTGAATCAGAAGAAGCAGAAGAAGGAGAAGGAGAAGTTGAAGTCTGGAGGGTGAATCAGAAGAAGCAGAATAAGGAGAAGGAGAAGGTGAAGTCTGGAGGGTGAATCAGAAGAAGCAGAAGAAGGAGAAGGAGAAGGTGAAGTCTGGGGGGTGAATCAGAAGAAGTAGAAGAAGCAGAAGGAGAAGGTGAATTCTGGAGGGTGAAGCAGAAGAAGTAGAAGAAGGAGAAGGAGAAGGTGAAGTCAGGAGGGTGAATCAGAAGATGAGGAAGAAGGAGAAGGAGAAGGCGAGGTCTGGAGGGTGAATCAGAAGAATCAGAAGAAGGAGAAGGAGAAGGTGAAGTCTGGTGGGTGAATCAGAAGAAGCAGAAGAAAGAGAAGGAGAAGGTGAAGTCTGGAGGGTGAAGCAGAAGAAGCAGAAGAAGGAGAAGTAGAAGGTGAAGACTGGAGGGTGAATCAGAAGAAATAGAAGAAGGAGAAGGAGAAGGTGAAGTCTGGAGGGTGAATCAGAAGAAGTAGAAGAAGGAGAAGGAGAAGGTGAAGTCTGGAGTGTGAATCAGAAGAAGTAGAAGGAGGAGAAGGAGAAGGTGAAGTCTGGAGGGTGAATCAGAAGAAGCAGAAGAAGGAGAAGGAGAAGGTGAAGTCTGGAGGGTGAATCAGAAGAAGCAGAAGAAGGAGAAGGAGAAGATGAAGTCTGGAAAGTGAATCAGAAGAAGTAGAAGAAGGAGAAGGAGAAGGTGAAGTCTGGAGGGTGAATCAGAAGAAGCAGAAGAAGGAGAAGGAGAAGGTGAAGTCTGGAGGGTGAATCAGAAGAAGCAGAAGAAGGAGAAGGAGAAGGTGAAGTCTGGAGGGTGAATCAGAAGAAGCAGAAGAAGGAGAAGGAGAAGGTGAAGTCTGGAGGGTGAATCAGAAGAAGTAGAAGAAGCAGAAGGAGAAGGTGAAGTCTGGAGGGTGAAGCAGAAGAAGTAGAAGACGGAGAAGGAGAAGGTGAAGTCAGGAGGGTGAATCAGAAGATGTAGAAGAAGGAGAAGGAGAAGGTGAAGTCTGGAGGGTGAATCAGAAGAATCAGAAGAAGGAGAAGGAGAAGGTGAAGTCTGGAGGGTGAATCAGAAGAAGCAGAAGAAAGAGAAGGAGAAGGTGAAGTCTGGAGGGTGAAGCAGAAGAAGCAGAAGAAGGAGAAGGAGAAGGTGAAGACTGGAGGGTGAATCAGAAGAAATAGAAGAAGGAGAAGGAGAAGGTGAAGTCTGGAGGGTGAATCAGAAGAAGTAGAAGAAGGAGAAGGAGAAGGTGAAGTCTGGAGGGTGAATCAGAAGAAGTAGAAGAAGGAGAAGGAGAAGGTGAAGTCTGGAGGATGAATCAGAAGAAGCAGAAGAAGGAGAAGGAGAAGGTGAAGTCTGGAGGGTGAATCAGAAGAAGCAGAAGAAGGAGAAGGAGAAGATGAAGTCTGGAGGGTGAATCAGAATAAGCAGAAGAAGGAGAAGGAGAAGGTGAAGTCTGGAGGGTGAATCAGAAGAAGCAGAAGAAGTAGAAGGAGAAGGTGAAGTCTGGAGGGTGAATCAGAAGAAGCAGAATAAGGAGAAGGAGAAGGTGAAGTCTGGAGGGTGAATCAGAAGAAGCAGAAGAAGGAGAAGGAGAAGGTGAAGTCTGGAGGGTGAATCAGAAGAAGCAGAATAAGGAGAAGGAGAAGGTGAAGTCTGGAGGGTGAATCAGAAGAAGCAGAAGAAGGAGAAGGAGAAGGTGAAGTCTGGAGGGTGAAGCAGAAGAAGTAGAAGAAGGAGAAGGAGAAGGTGAAGTCAGGAGGGTGAATCAGAAGATGTAGAAGAAGAAGAAGGAGAAGGTGAGGTCTGGAGGGTGAATCAGAAGAATCAGAAGAAGGAGAAGGAGAAGGTGAAGTCTGGAGAGTGAATCAGAAGAAGCAGAAGAAAGAGAAGGAGAAGGTGAAGTCTGGAGGGTGAAGCAGAAGAAGCAGAAGTAGGAGAAGGAGAAGGTGAAGACTGGAGGGTGAATCAGAAGAAATAAAAGAAGGAGAAGGAGAAGGTGAAGTCTGGAGGGTGAATCAGAAGAAGTAGAAGAAGGAGAAGGAGAAGGTGAAGTCTGGAGTGTGAATCAGAAGAAGTAGAAGAAGGAGAAGGAGAAGGTGAAATCTGGAGGGTGAATCAGAAGAAGCAGAAGAAGGAGAAGGAGAAGGTGAAGTCTGGAGGGTGAATCAGAAGAAGCAGAAGAAGTAGAAGGCGAAGGTGAAGTCTGGAGGGTGAATCAGAAGAAGTAGAAGAAGGAGAAGGAGAAGGTGAAGTCTGGAGGGTGAATCAGAAGAAGCAGAAGAAGGAGAAGGAGAAGGTGAAGTCTGGAGGGTGAAGCAGAAGAAGCAGAAGAAGGAGAAGTAGAAGGTGAAGACTGGAGGGTGAATCAGAAGAAATAGAAGAAGGAGAAGGAGAAGGTGAAGTCTGGAGGGTGAATCAGAAGAAGTAGAAGAAGGAGAAGGAGAAGGTGAAGTCTGGAGGGTGAATCAGAAGAAGTAGAAGAAGGAGAAGGAGAAGGTGAAGTCTGGAGTGTGAATCAGAAGAAGTAGAAGAAGGAGAAGGAGAAGGTGAAGTCTGGAGGGTGAATCAGAAGAAGCAGAAGAAGGAGAAGGAGAAAGTGAAGTCTGGAGGGTGAATCAGAAGAAGCAGAAGAAGTAGAATGAGAAGGTGAAGTCTGGAGGGTGAATCAGAAGAAGTAGAAGAAGGAGAAGGAGAAGGTGAAGTCTGGAGGGTGAATCAGAAGAAGCAGAATAAGGAGAAGGAGAAGGTGAAGTCAGGAGGGTGAATCAGAAGAAGCAGAAGAAGGAGAAGGAGAAGGTGAATTCTGGAGGGTGAATCAGAAGAAGCAGAAGAAGCAGAAGGAGAAGGTGAAGTCTGGAGGGTGAAGCAGAAGAAGTAGAAGAAGGAGAAGGAGAAGGTGAAGTCAGGAGGGTGAATCAGAAGAAGTAGAAGAAGGACAAGGAGAAGGTAAAGTCTGGAGGGTGAATCAGAAGAATCAGAAGAAGGAGAAGGAGAAGGTGAAGTCTGGAGGGTGAATCAGAAGAAGCAGAAGAAAGAGAAGGAGAAGGTGAAGTCTGGAGGGTGAAGCAGAAGAAGCAGAAGAAGGAGAAGGAGAAGGTGAAGACTGGAGGGTGAATCAGAAGAAGCAGAAGAAGGAGAAGGAGAAGGTGAAGTCTGGAGGGAGAAGCAGAAGAAGTAGAAGAGGGAGAAGGAGAAGGTGAAGTCTGGAGGGTGAATCAGAAGAAGTAGAAGGAGAAGGAGAAGGTGAAGTCTGGAGGGTGAATCAGAAGAAGGAGAAGAAGGAGAAGGAGAAGGTGAAGTCTGGAGGGTGAATCAGAAGAAGCAGAAGAAGGAGAAGGAGAAGGTGAAGTCAGGAGGGTGAATCAGAAGAAGTAGAAGAAGGAGAAGGAGAAGGTGCAGACTGGAGGGTGAATCAGAAGAAGTAGACGAAGGAGAAGGAGAAGGTGAAGTCTGGAGGGTGAATCAGAAGAAGCAGAAGAAGGAGAAGGAGAAGGTGAAGTCTGGAGGGTGAATCAGAAGAAGTAGAAGAAGGAGAAGGAGAAGGTGAAGTCTGGAGGGTGAATCAGAAGAAGCAGAAGAAGGAGAAGGAGAAGGTGAAGTCTGGAGGGTGAATCAGAAGAAGCAGAAGAAGGAGAAGGAGAAGGTGAAGTCTGGAGGGTGAATCAGAAGAAGCAGAAGAAGTAGAAGGAGAAGGTGAAGCCTGGAGGGTGAATCAGAAGAAGTAGAAGAAGGAGAAGGAGAAGGTGAAGTCTGGAGGGTGAATCAGAAGAAGTAGAAGAAGGAGAAGGAGAAGATGAAGTCTGGAGGGTGAATCAGAAGAAGCAGAAGAAGGAGAAGGAGAAGGTGAAGTCTGGAGGGTGAATCAGAAGAAGCAGAAGAAGGAGAAGGAGAAGATGAAGTCTGGAGGGTGAATCAGAAGAAGTAGAAGAAGGAGAAGGAGAAGGTGAAGTCTGGAGGGTGAATCAGAAGAAGCAGAAGAAGGAGAAGGAGAAGGTGAAGTCTGGAGGGTGAATCAGAAGAAGCAGAAGAAGGAGAAGGAGAAGTTGAAGTCTGGAGGGTGAATCAGAAGAAGCAGAATAAGGAGAAGGAGAAGGTGAAGTCTGGAGGGTGAATCAGAAGAAGCAGAAGAAGGAAAAGGAGAAGGTGAAGTCTGGGGGGTGAATCAGAAGAAGTAGAAGAAGCAGAAGGAGAAGGTGAATTCTGGAGGGTGAAGCAGAAGAAGTAGAAGAAGGAGAAGGAGAAGGTGAAGTCAGGAGGGTGAATCAGAAGATGTAGAAGAAGGAGAAGGAGAAGGCGAGGTCTGGAGGGTGAATCAGAAGAATCAGAAGAAGGAGAAGGAGAAGGTGAAGTCTGGTGGGTGAATCAGAAGAAGCAGAAGAAAGAGAAGGAGAAGGTGAAGTCTGGAGGGTGAAGCAGAAGAAGCAGAAGAAGGAGAAGTAGAAGGTGAAGACTGGAGGGTGAATCAGAAGAAATAGAAGAAGGAGAAGGAGAAGGTGAAGTCTGGAGGGTGAATCAGAAGAAGTAGAAGAAGGAGAAGGAGAAGGTGAAGTCTGGAGTGTGAATCAGAAGAAGTAGAAGGAGGAGAAGGAGAAGGTGAAGTCTGGAGGGTGAATCAGAAGAAGCAGAAGAAGGAGAAGGAGAAGTTGAAGTCTGGAGGGTGAATCAGAAGAAGCAGAATAAGGAGAAGGAGAAGGTGAAGTCTGGAGGGTGAATCAGAAGAAGCAGAAGAAGGAGAAGGAGAAGGTGAAGTCTGGGGGGTGAATCAGAAGAAGTAGAAGAAGCAGAAGGAGAAGGTGAATTCTGGAGGGTGAAGCAGAAGAAGTAGAAGAAGGAGAAGGAGAAGGTGAAGTCAGGAGGGTGAATCAGAAGATGAGGAAGAAGGAGAAGGAGAAGGCGAGGTCTGGAGGGTGAATCAGAAGAATCAGAAGAAGGAGAAGGAGAAGGTGAAGTCTGGTGGGTGAATCAGTAGAAGCAGAAGAAAGAGAAGGAGAAGGTGAAGTCTGGAGGGTGAAGCAGAAGAAGCAGAAGAAGGAGAAGTAGAAGGTGAAGACTGGAGGGTGAATCAGAAGAAATAGAAGAAGGAGAAGGAGAAGGTGAAGTCTGGAGGGTGAATCAGAAGAAGTAGAAGAAGGAGAAGGAGAAGGTGAAGTCTGGAGTGTGAATCAGAAGAAGTAGAAGGAGGAGAAGGAGAAGGTGAAGTCTGGAGGGTGAATCAGAAGAAGCAGAAGAAGGAGAAGGAGAAGGTGAAGTCTGGAGGGTGAATCAGAAGAAGCAGAAGAAGGAGAAGGAGAAGATGAAGTCTGGAAAGTGAATCAGAAGAAGTAGAAGAAGGAGAAGGAGAAGGTGAAGTCTGGAGGGTGAATCAGAAGAAGCAGAAGAAGGAGAAGGAGAAGGTGAAGTCTGGAGGGTGAATCAGAAGAAGCAGAAGAAGGAGAAGGAGAAGGTGAAGTCTGGAGGGTGAATCAGAAGAAGCAGAAGAAGGAGAAGGAGAAGGTGAAGTCTGGAGGGTGAATCAGAAGAAGTAGAAGAAGCAGAAGGAGAAGGTGAAGTCTGGAGGGTGAAGCAGAAGAAGTAGAAGACGGAGAAGGAGAAGGTGAAGTCAGGAGGGTGAATCAGAAGATGTAGAAGAAGGAGAAGGAGAAGGTGAAGTCTGGAGGGTGAATCAGAAGAAGCAGAATAAGGAGAAGGAGAAGGTGAAGTCTGGAGGGTGAATCAGAAGAAGCAGAAGAAGGAGAAGGAGAAGGTGAAGTCTGGAGGGTGAATCAGAAGAAGCAGAATAAGGAGAAGGAGAAGGTGAAGTCTGGAGGGTGAATCAGAAGAAGCAGAAGAAGGAGAAGGAGAAGGTGAAGTCTGGAGGGTGAAGCAGAAGAAGTAGAAGAAGGAGAAGGAGAAGGTGAAGTCAGGAGGGTGAATCAGAAGATGTAGAAGAAGAAGAAGGAGAAGGTGAGGTCCGGAGGGTGAATCAGAAGAATCAGAAGAAGGAGAAGGAGAAGGTGAAGTCTGGAGAGTGAATCAGAAGAAGCAGAAGAAAGAGAAGGAGAAGGTGAAGTCTGGAGGGTGAAGCAGAAGAAGCAGAAGAAGGAGAAGGAGAAGGTGAAGACTGGAGGGTGAATCAGAAGAAATAAAAGAAGGAGAAGGAGAAGGTGAAGTCTGGAGGGTGAATCAGAAGAAGTAGAAGAAGGAGAAGGAGAAGGTGAAGTCTGGAGGGTGAATCAGAAGAAGCAGAAGAAGTAGAAGGCGAAGGTGAAGTCTGGAGGGTGAATCAGAAGAAGTAGAAGAAGGAGAAGGAGAAGGTGAAGTCTGGAGGGTGAATCAGAAGAAGCAGAAGAAGGAGAAGGAGAAGGTGAAGTCTGGAGGGTGAAGCAGAAGAAGCAGAAGAAGGAGAAGGAGAAGGTGAAGACTGGAGGGTGAATCAGAAGAAATAGAAGAAGGAGAAGGAGAAGGTGAAGTCTGGAGGGTGAATCAGAAGAAGTAGAAGAAGGAGAAGGAGAAGGTGAAGTCTGGAGGGTGAATCAGAAGAAGTAGAAGAAGGAGAAGGAGAAGGTGAAGTCTGGAGTGTGAATCAGAAGAAGTAGAAGAAGGAGAAGGAGAAGGTGAAGTCTGGAGGGTGAATCAGAAGAAGCAGAAGAAGGAGAAGGAGAAAGTGAAGTCTGGAGGGTGAATCAGAAGAAGCAGAAGAAGTAGAATGAGAAGGTGAAGTCTGGAGGGTGAATCAGAAGAAGTAGAAGAAGGAGAAGGAGAAGGTGAAGTCTGGAGGGTGAATCAGAAGAAGCAGAATAAGGAGAAGGAGAAGGTGAAGTCAGGAGGGTGAATGAGAAGAAGCAGAAGAAGGAGAAGGAGAAGGTGAATTCTGGAGGGTGAATCAGAAGAAGTAGAAGAAGCAGAAGGAGAAGGTGAAGTCTGGAGGGTGAAGCAGAAGAAGTAGAAGAAGGAGAAGGAGAAGGTGAAGTCAGGAGGGTGAATCAGAAGAAGTAGAAGAAGGACAAGGAGAAGGTAAAGTCTGGAGGGTGAATCAGAAGAATCAGAAGAAGGAGAAGGAGAAGGTGAAGTCTGGAGGGTGAATCAGAAGAAGCAGAAGAAAGAGAAGGAGAAGGTGAAGTCTGGAGGGTGAAGCAGAAGAAGCAGAAGAAGGAGAAGGAGAAGGTGAAGACTGGAGGGTGAATCAGAAGAAGCAGAAGAAGGAGAAGGAGAAGGTGAAGTCTGGAGGGAGAAGCAGAAGAAGTAGAAGAGGGAGAAGGAGAAGGTGAAGTCTGGAGGGTGAATCAGAAGAAGTAGAAGGAGAAGGAGAAGGTGAAGTCTGGAGGGTGAATCAGAAGAAGGAGAAGAAGGAGAAGGAGAAGGTGAAGTCTGGAGGGTGAATCAGAAGAAGCAGAAGAAGGAGAAGGAGAAGGTGAAGTCAGGAGGGTGAATCAGAAGAAGTAGAAGAAGGAGAAGGAGAAGGTGTAGACTGGAGGGTGAATCAGAAGAAGTAGACGAAGGAGAAGGAGAAGGTGAAGTCTGGAGGGTGAATCAGAAGAAGCAGAAGAAGGAGAAGGAGAAGGTGAAGTCTGGAGGGTGAATCAGAAGAAGTAGAAGAAGGAGAAGGAGAAGGTGAAGTCTGGAGGGTGAATCAGAAGAAGCAGAAGAAGGAGAAGGAGAAGGTGAAGTCTGGAGGGTGAATCAGAAGAAGCAGAAGAAGGAGAAGGAGAAGGTGAAGTCTGGAGGGTGAATCAGAAGAAGCAGAAGAAGTAGAAGGAGAAGGTGAAGCCTGGAGGGTGAATCAGAAGAAGTAGAAGAAGGAGAAGGAGAAGGTGAAGTCTGGAGGGTGAATCAGAAGAAGTAGAAGAAGGAGAAGGAGAAGATGAAGTCTGGAGGGTGAATCAGAAGAAGCAGAAGAAGGAGAAGGAGAAGGTGAAGTCTGGAGGGTGAATCAGAAGAAGCAGAAGAAGGAGAAGGAGAAGATGAAGTCTGGAGGGTGAATCAGAAGAAGTAGAAGAAGGAGAAGGAGAAGGTGAAGTCTGGAGGGTGAATCAGAAGAAGCAGAAGAAGGAGAAGGAGAAGGTGAAGTCTGGAGGGTGAATCAGAAGAAGCAGAAGAAGGAGAAGGAGAAGTTGAAGTCTGGAGGGTGAATCAGAAGAAGCAGAATAAGGAGAAGGAGAAGGTGAAGTCTGGAGGGTGAATCAGAAGAAGCAGAAGAATGAAAAGGAGAAGGTGAAGTCTGGGGGGTGAATCAGAAGAAGTAGAAGAAGCAGAAGGAGAAGGTGAATTCTGGAGGGTGAAGCAGAAGAAGTAGAAGAAGGAGAAGGAGAAGGTGAAGTCAGGAGGGTGAATCAGAAGATGTAGAAGAAGGAGAAGGAGAAGGCGAGGTCTGGAGGGTGAATCAGAAGAATCAGAAGAAGGAGAAGGAGAAGGTGAAGTCTGGTGGGTGAATCAGAAGAAGCAGAAGAAAGAGAAGGAGAAGGTGAAGTCTGGAGGGTGAAGCAGAAGAAGCAGAAGAAGGAGAAGTAGAAGGTGAAGACTGGAGGGTGAATCAGAAGAAATAGAAGAAGGAGAAGGAGAAGGTGAAGTCTGGAGGGTGAATCAGAAGAAGTAGAAGAAGGAGAAGGAGAAGGTGAAGTCTGGAGTGTGAATCAGAAGAAGTAGAAGGAGGAGAAGGAGAAGGTGAAGTCTGGAGGGTGAATCAGAAGAAGCAGAAGAAGGAGAAGGAGAAGTTGAAGTCTGGAGGGTGAATCAGAAGAAGCAGAATAAGGAGAAGGAGAAGGTGAAGTCTGGAGGGTGAATCAGAAGAAGCAGAAGAAGGAGAAGGAGAAGGTGAAGTCTGGGGGGTGAATCAGAAGAAGTAGAAGAAGCAGAAGGAGAAGGTGAATTCTGGAGGGTGAAGCAGAAGAAGTAGAAGAAGGAGAAGGAGAAGGTGAAGTCAGGAGGGTGAATCAGAAGATGAGGAAGAAGGAGAAGGAGAAGGCGAGGTCTGGAGGGTGAATCAGAAGAATCAGAAGAAGGAGAAGGAGAAGGTGAAGTCTGGTGGGTGAATCAGTAGAAGCAGAAGAAAGAGAAGGAGAAGGTGAAGTCTGGAGGGTGAAGCAGAAGAAGCAGAAGAAGGAGAAGTAGAAGGTGAAGACTGGAGGGTGAATCAGAAGAAATAGAAGAAGGAGAAGGAGAAGGTGAAGTCTGGAGGGTGAATCAGAAGAAGTAGAAGAAGGAGAAGGAGAAGGTGAAGTCTGGAGTGTGAATCAGAAGAAGTAGAAGGAGGAGAAGGAGAAGGTGAAGTCTGGAGGGTGAATCAGAAGAAGCAGAAGAAGGAGAAGGAGAAGGTGAAGTCTGGAGGGTGAATCAGAAGAAGCAGAAGAAGGAGAAGGAGAAGATGAAGTCTGGAAAGTGAATCAGAAGAAGTAGAAGAAGGAGAAGGAGAAGGTGAAGTCTGGAGGGTGAATCAGAAGAAGCAGAAGAAGGAGAAGGAGAAGGTGAAGTCTGGAGGGTGAATCAGAAGAAGCAGAAGAAGGAGAAGGAGAAGGTGAAGTCTGGAGGGTGAATCAGAAGAAGCAGAAGAAGGAGAAGGAGAAGGTGAAGTCTGGAGGGTGAATCAGAAGAAGTAGAAGAAGCAGAAGGAGAAGGTGAAGTCTGGAGGGTGAAGCAGAAGAAGTAGAAGACGGAGAAGGAGAAGGTGAAGTCAGGAGGGTGAATCAGAAGATGTAGAAGAAGGAGAAGGAGAAGGTGAAGTCTGGAGGGTGAATCAGAAGAATCAGAAGAAGGAGAAGGAGAAGGTGAAGTCTGGAGGGTGAATCAGAAGAAGCAGAAGAAAGAGAAGGAGAAGGTGAAGTCTGGAGGGTGAAGCAGAAGAAGCAGAAGAAGGAGAAGGAGAAGGTGAAGACTGGAGGGTGAATCAGAAGAAATAGAAGAAGGAGAAGGAGAAGGTGAAGTCTGGAGGGTGAATCAGAAGAAGTAGAAGAAGGAGAAGGAGAAGGTGAAGTCTGGAGGGTGAATCAGAAGAAGTAGAAGAAGGAGAAGGAGAAGGTGAAGTCTGGAGGATGAATCAGAAGAAGCAGAAGAAAGAGAAGGAGAAGGTGAAGTCTGGAGGGTGAAGCAGAAGAAGCAGAAGAAGGAGAAGGAGAAGGTGAAGACTGGAGGGTGAATCAGAAGAAATAAAAGAAGGAGAAGGAGAAGGTGAAGTCTGGAGGGTGAATCAGAAGAAGTAGAAGAAGGAGAAGGAGAAGGTGAAGTCTGGAGTGTGAATCAGAAGAAGTAGAAGAAGGAGAAGGAGAAGGTGAAGTCTGGAGGGTGAATCAGAAGAAGCAGAAGAAGGAGAAGGAGAAGGTGAAGTCTGGAGGGTGAATCAGAAGAAGCAGAAGAAGTAGAAGGCGAAGGTGAAGTCTGGAGGGTGAATCAGAAGAAGTAGAAGAAGGAGAAGGAGAAGGTGAAGTCTGGAGGATGAATCAGAAGAAGCAGAAGAAGGAGAAGGAGAAGGTGAAGTCTGGAGGGTGAATCAGAAGAAGCAGAAGAAGGAGAAGGAGAAGATGAAGTCTTGAGGGTGAATCAGAATAAGCAGAAGAAGGAGAAGGAGAAGGTGAAGTCTGGAGGGTGAATCAGAAGAAGCAGAAGAAGTAGAAGGAGAAGGTGAAGTCTGGAGGGTGAATCAGAAGAAGCAGAATAAGGAGAAGGAGAAGGTGAAGTCTGGAGGGTGAATCAGAAGAAGCAGAAGAAGGAGAAGGAGAAGGTGAAGTCTGGATGGTGAATCAGAAGAAGCAGAATAAGGAGAAGGAGAAGGTGAAGTCTGGAGGGTGAATCAGAAGAAGCAGAAGAAGGAGAAGGAGAAGGTGAAGTCTGGAGGGTGAAGCAGAAGAAGTAGAAGAAGGAGAAGGAGAAGGTGAAGTCAGGAGGGTGAATCAGAAGATGTAGAAGAAGAAGAAGGAGAAGGTGAGGTCTGGAGGGTGAATCAGAAGAATCAGAAGAAGGAGAAGGAGAAGGTGAAGTCTGGAGAGTGAATCAGAAGAAGCAGAAGAAAGAGAAGGAGAAGGTGAAGTCTGGAGGGTGAAGCAGAAGAAGCAGAAGAAGGAGAAGGAGAAGGTGAAGACTGGAGGGTGAATCAGAAGAAATAAAAGAAGGAGAAGGAGAAGGTGAAGTCTGGAGGGTGAATCAGAAGAAGTAGAAGAAGGAGAAGGAGAAGGTGAAGTCTGGAGTGTGAATCAGAAGAAGTAGAAGAAGGAGAAGGAGAAGGTGAAGTCTGGAGGGTGAATCAGAAGAAGCAGAAGAAGGAGAAGGAGAAGGTGAAGTCTGGAGGGTGAATCAGAAGAAGCAGAAGAAGTAGAAGGCGAAGGTGAAGTCTGGAGGGTGAATCAGAAGAAGTAGAAGAAGGAGAAGGAGAAGGTGAAGTCTGGAGGGTGAATCAGAAGAAGCAGAAGAAGGAGAAGGAGAAGGTGAAGTCTGGAGGGTGAAGCAGAAGAAGCAGAAGAAGGAGAAGGAGAAGGTGAAGACTGGAGGGTGAATCAGAAGAAATAGAAGAAGGAGAAGGAGAAGGTGAAGTCTGGAGGGTGAATCAGAAGAAGTAGAAGAAGGAGAAGGAGAAGGTGAAGTCTGGAGGGTGAATCAGAAGAAGTAGAAGAAGGAGAAGGAGAAGGTGAAGTCTGGAGTGTGAATCAGAAGAAGTACAAGAAGGAGAAGGAGAAGGTGAAGTCTGGAGGGTGAATCAGAAGAAGCAGAAGAAGGAGAAGGAGAAAGTGAAGTCTGGAGGGTGAATCAGAAGAAGCAGAAGAAGTAGAATGAGAAGGTGAAGTCTGGAGGGTGAATCAGAAGAAGTAGAAGAAGGAGAAGGAGAAGGTGAAGTCTGGAGGGTGAATCAGAAGAAGTAGGAGAAGGAGAAGGAGAAGGTGAAGTCTGGAGGGTGAATCAGAAGAAGCAGAAGAAGGAGAAGGAGAAGGTGAAGTCTGGAGGGTGAATCAGAAGAAGCAGAAGAAGGAGAAGGAGAAGATGAAGTCTGGAGGGTGAATCAGAAGAAGTAGAAGAAGGAGAAGGAGAAGGTGAAGTCTGGAGGGTGAATCAGAAGAAGCAGAAGAAGGAGAAGGAGAAGGTGAAGTCTGGAGGGTGAATCAGAAGAAGCAGAAGAAGGAGACGCAGAAGGTGAAGTCTGGAGGGTGAATCAGAAGAAGCAGAATAAGGAGAAGGAGAAGGTGAAGTCTGGAGGGTGAATCAGAAGAAGCAGAAGAAGGAGAAGGAGAAGGTGAAGTCTGGAGGGTGAATCAGAAGAAGTAGAAGAAGCAGAAGGAGAAGGTGAAGTCTGGAGGGTGAAGCAGAAGAAGTAGAAGACGGAGAAGGAGAAGGTGAAGTCAGGAGGATGAATCAGAAGATGTAGAAGAAGGAGAAGGAGAAGGTGAAGTCTGGAGGGTGAATCAGAAGAATCAGAAGAAGGAGAAGGAGAAGGTGAAGTCTGGAGGGTGAATCAGAAGAAGCAGAAGAAGCAGAAGGAGAAGGTGAAGTCTGGAGGGTGAAGCAGAAGAAGTAGAAGAAGGAGAAGGAGAAGGTGAAGTCAGGAGGGTGAATCAGAAGATGTAGAAGAAGGAGAAGGAGAAGGTGAGGTCTGGAGGGTGAATCAGAAGAATCAGAAGTAGGAGAAGGAGAAGGTGAAGTCTGGAGGGTGAATCAGAAGAAGCAGAAGAAAGAGAAGGAGAAGGTGAAGTCTGGAGGGTGAAGCAGAAGAAGCAGAAGCAGGAGAAGGAGAAGGTGAAGACTGGAGGGTGAATCAGAAGAAATAGAAGAAGGAGAAGGAGAAGGTGAAGTCTGGAGGGTGAATCAGAAGAAGTAGAAGAAGGAGAAGGAGAAGGTGAAGTCTGGAGTGTGAATCAGAAGAAGGAGAAGAAGGAGAAGGAGAAGGTGAAGTCTGGAGGGTGAATCAGAAGAAGCAGAAGAAGGAGAAGGAGAAGGTGAAGTCTGGAGGGTGAATCAGAAGAAGCAGAAGAAGTAGAATGAGAAGGTGAAGTCTGGAGGGTGAATCAGAAGAAGTAGAAGAAGGAGAAGGAGAAGGTGAAGTCTGGAGGGTGAATCAGTAGAAGTAGAAGAAGGAGAAGGAGAAGGTGAAGTCTGGAGGGTGAATCAGAAGAAGCAGAAGAAGGAGAAGGAGAAGGTGAAGTCTGGAGGGAGAAGCAGAAGAAGTAGAAGAAGGAGAAGGAGAAGGTGAAGTCTGGAGGGTGAATCAGAAGAAGTAGAAGAAGGAGAAGGAGAAGGTTAAGTCTGGAGGGTGAATCAGAAGAAGGAGAAGAAGGAGAAGGAGAAGGTGAAGTCTGGAGGGTGAATCAGAAGAAGCAGAAGAAGGAGAAGGAGAAGGTGAAGTCAGGAGGGTGAATCAGAAGAAGTAGAAGAAGGAGAAGGAGAAGGTGTAGACTGGAGGGTGAATCAGAAGAAGTAGACGAAGGAGAAGGAGAAGGTGAAGTCTGGAGGGTGAATCAGAAGAAGCAGAAGAAGGAGAAGGAGAAGGTGAAGTCTGGAGGGTGAAGCAGAAGAAGCAGAAGAAGGAGAAGGAGAAGGTGAAGACTGGTGGGTGAATCAGAAGAAATAGAAGAAGGAGAAGGAGATGGTGAAGTCTGGAGGGTGAATCAGAAGAAGTAGAAGAAGGAGAAGGAGAAGGTGAAGCCTGGAGGGTGAATCAGAAGAAGTAGAAGAAGGAGAAGGAGAAGGTGAAGTCTGGAGGATGAATCAGAAGAAGCAGAAGAAGGAGAAGGAGAAGGTGAAGTCTGGAGGGTGAATCAGAAGAAGCAGAAGAAGGAGAAGGAGAAGATGAAGTCTGGAGGGTGAATCAGAATAAGCAGAAGAAGGAGAAGGAGAAGGTGAAGTCTGGAGGGTGAATCAGAAGAAGCAGAAGAAGTAGAAGGAGAAGGTGAAGTCTGGAGGGTGAATCAGAAGAAGCAGAATAAGGAGAAGGAGAAGGTGAAGTCTGGAGGGTGAATCAGTAGAAGTAGAAGAAGGAGAAGGAGAAGGTGAAGTCTGGAGGGTGAATCAGAAGAAGCAGAAGAAGGAGAAGGAGAAGGTGAAGTCTGGAGGGAGAAGCAGAAGAAGTAGAAGAAGGAGAAGGAGAAGGTTAAGTCTGGAGGGTGAATCAGAAGAAGGAGAAGAAGGAGAAGGAGAAGGTGAAGTCTGGAGGGTGAATCAGAAGAAGCAGAAGAAGGAGAAGGAGAAGGTGAAGTCAGGAGGGTGAATCAGAAGAAGCAGAAGAAAGAGAAGGAGAAGGTGAAGTCTGGAGGGTGAATCAGAAGAAGCAGAAGAAGGAGAAGGAGAAGATGAAGTCTGGAGGGTGAATCAGAAGAAGTAGAAGAAGGAGAAGGAGAAGGTGAAGTCTGGAGGGTGAATCAGAAGAAGCAGAAGAAGGAGAAGGAGAAGGTGAAGTCTGGAGGGTGAATCAGAAGAAGCATAAGAAGGAGAAGGAGAAGGTGAAGTCTCAGGGTGAATCAGAAGAAGCAGAATAAGGAGAAGGAGAAGATGAAGTCTGGAGGGTGAATCAGAAGAAGCAGAAGAAGGAGAAGGAGAAGGTGAAGTCTGGGGGGTGAATCGGAAGAAGTAGAAGAAGCAGAAGGAGAAGGTGAAGTCTGGAGGGTGAAGCAGAAGAAGTAGAAGAAGGAGAAGGAGAAGGTGAAGTCAGGAGGGTGAATCAGAAGATGTAGAAGAAGGAGAAGGAGAAGGCGAGGTCTGGAGGGTGAATCAGAAGAATCAGGAGAAGGAGAAGGAGAAGGTGAAGTCTGGAGGGTGAATCAGAAGAAGCAGAAGAAAGAGAAGGAGAAGGTGAAGTCTGGAGGGTGAAGCAGAAGAAGCAGAAGAAGGAGAAGTAGAAGGTGAAGACTGGAGGGTGAATCAGAAGAAATAGAAGAAGGAGAAGGAGAAGGTGAAGTCTGGAGGGTGAATCAGAAGAAGTAGAAGAAGGAGAAGGAGAAGATGAAGTCTGGAGGGTGAATCAGAAGAAGCAGAAGAAGGAGAAGGAGAAGGTGAAGTCTGGAGGGTGAATCAGAAGAAGCAGAATAAGTAGAATGAGAAGGTGAAGTCTGGAGGGTGAATCAGAAGAAGTAGAAGAAGGAGAAGGAGAAGGTGAAGTCTGGAGGGTGAATCAGAAGAAGGAGAAGAAGGAGAAGGAGAAGGTGAAGTCTGGAGGGTGAATCAGAAGAAGCAGAAGAAGGAGAAGGAGAAGGTGAAGTCTGGAGGGTGAATCAGAAGAAGCAGAAGAAGGAGAAGGAGAAGATGAAGTCTGGAGGGTGAATCAGAAGAAGTAGAAGAAGGAGAAGGAGAAGGTGAAGTCTGGAGGGTGAATCAGAAGAAGCAGAAGAAGGAGAAGGAGAAGGTGAAGTCTGGAGGGTGAATCAGAAGAAGCAGAAGAAGGAGAAGGAGAAGGTGAAGTCTGGAGGGTGAATCAGAAGAAGCAGAATAAGGAGAAGGAGAAGGTGAAGTCTGGAGGGTGAATCAGAAGAAGCAGAAGAAGGAGAAGGAGAAGGAGAAGTCTGGAGGGTGAATCAGAAGAAGTAGAAGAAGCAGAAGGAGAAGGTGAAGTCTGGAGGGTGAAGCAGAAGAAGTAGAAGACGGAGAAGGAGAAGGTGAAGTCAGGAGGGTGAATCAGAAGATGTAGAAGAAGGAGAAGGAGAAGGTGAAGTCTGGAGGGTGAATCCGAAGAATCAGAAGAAGAAGAAGGAGAAGGTGAAGTCTGGAGGGTGAATCAGAAGAAGCAGAAGAAAGAGAAGGAGAAGGTGAAGTCTGGAGGGTGAAGCAGAAGAAGCAGAAGAAGGAGAAGGAGAAGGTGAAGACTGGTGGGTGAATCAGAAGAAATAGAAGAAGGAGAAGGAGATGGTGAAGTCTGGAGGGTGAATCAGAAGAAGTAGAAGAAGGAGAAGGAGAAGGTGAAGCCTGGAGGGTGAATCAGAAGAAGTAGAAGAAGGAGAAGGAGAAGGTGAAGTCTGGAGGATGAATCAGAAGAAGCAGAAGAAGGAGAAGGAGAAGGTGAAGTCTGGAGGGTGAATCAGAAGAAGCAGAAGAAGGAGAAGGAGAAGATGAAGTCTGGAGGGTGAATCAGAATAAGCAGAAGAAGGAGAAGGAGAAGGTGAAGTCTGGAGGGTGAATCAGAAGAAGCAGAAGAAGTAGAAGGAGAAGGTGAAGTCTGGAGGGTGAATCAGAAGAAGCAGAATAAGGAGAAGGAGAAGGTGAAGTCTGGAGGGTGAATCAGTAGAAGTAGAAGAAGGAGAAGGAGAAGGTGAAGTCTGGAGGGTGAATCAGAAGAAGCAGAAGAAGGAGAAGGAGAAGGTGAAGTCTGGAGGGAGAAGCAGAAGAAGTAGAAGAAGGAGAAGGAGAAGGTGAAGTCTGGAGGGTGAATCAGAAGAAGTAGAAGAAGGAGAAGGAGAAGGTTAAGTCTGGAGGGTGAATCAGAAGAAGGAGAAGAAGGAGAAGGAGAAGGTGAAGTCTGGAGGGTGAATCAGAAGAAGCAGAAGAAGGAGAAGGAGAAGGTGAAGTCAGGAGGGTGAATCAGAAGAAGTAGAAGAAGGAGAAGGAGAAGGTGTAGACTGGAGGGTGAATCAGAAGAAGTAGACGAAGGAGAAGGAGAAGGTGAAGTCTGGAGGGTGAATCAGAAGAAGCAGAAGAAGGAGAAGGAGAAGGTGAAGTCTGGAGGGTGAATCAGAAGAAGTAGAAGAAGGAGAAGGAGAAGGTGAAGTCTGGAGGGTGAATCAGAAGAAGCAGAAGAAGGAGAAGGAGAAGGTGAAGTCTGGAGGGTGAATCAGAAGAAGCAGAAGAAGGAGAAGGAGAAGGTGAAGTCTGGAGGGTGAATCAGAAGAAGCAGAAGAAGTAGAAGGAGAAGGTGAAGCCTGGAGGGTGAATCAGAAGAAGTAGAAGAAGGAGAAGGAGAAGGTGAAGTCTGGAGGGTGAATCAGAAGAAGTAGAAGAAGGAGAAGGAGAAGGTGAAGTCTGGAGGGTGAATCAGAAGAAGCAGAAGAAAGAGAAGGAGAAGGTGAAGTCTGGAGGGTGAATCAGAAGAAGCAGAAGAAGGAGAAGGAGAAGATGAAGTCTGGAGGGTGAATCAGAAGAAGTAGAAGAAGGAGAAGGAGAAGGTGAAGTCTGGAGGGTGAATCAGAAGAAGCAGAAGAAGGAGAAGGAGAAGGTGAAGTCTGGAGGGTGAATCAGAAGAAGCATAAGAAGGAGAAGGAGAAGGTGAAGTCTCAGGGTGAATCAGAAGAAGCAGAATAAGGAGAAGGAGAAGATGAAGTCTGGAGGGTGAATCAGAAGAAGCAGAAGAAGGAGAAGGAGAAGGTGAAGTCTGGGGGGTGAATCGGAAGAAGTAGAAGAAGCAGAAGGAGAAGGTGAAGTCTGGAGGGTGAAGCAGAAGAAGTAGAAGAAGGAGAAGGAGAAGGTGAAGTCAGGAGCGTGAATCAGAAGATGTAGAAGAAGGAGAAGTTGAAGGCGAGGTCTGGAGGGTGAATCAGAAGAATCAGGAGAAGGAGAAGGAGAAGGTGAAGTCTGGAGGGTGAATCAGAAGAAGCAGAAGAAAGAGAAGGAGAAGGTGAAGTCTGGAGGGTGAAGCAGAAGAAGCAGAAGAAGGAGAAGTAGAAGGTGAAGACTGGAGGGTGAATCAGAAGAAATAGAAGAAGGAGAAGGAGAAGGTGAAGTCTGGAGGGTGAATCAGAAGAAGTAGAAGAAGGAGAAGGAGAAGGTGAAGTCTGGAGTGTGAATCAGAAGAAGTAGAAGAAGGAGAAGGAGAAGATGAAGTCTGGAGGGTGAATCAGAAGAAGCAGAAGAAGGAGAAGGAGAAGGTGAAGTCTGGAGGGTGAATCAGAAGAAGCAGAATAAGTAGAATGAGAAGGTGAAGTCTGGAGGGTGAATCAGAAGAAGTAGAAGAAGGAGAAGGAGAAGGTGAAGTCTGGAGGGTGAATCAGAAGAAGGAGAAGAAGGAGAAGGAGAAGGTGAAGTCTGGAGGGTGAATCAGAAGAAGCAGAAGAAGGAGAAGGAGAAGGTGAAGTCTGGAGGGTGAATCAGAAGAAGCAGAAGAAGGAGAAGGAGAAGATGAAGTCTGGAGGGTGAATCAGAAGAAGTAGAAGAAGGAGAAGGAGAAGGTGAAATCTGGAGGGTGAATCAGAAGAAGCAGAAGAAGGAGAAGGAGAAGGTGAAGTCTGGAGGGTGAATCAGATGAAGCAGAAGAAGGAGAAGGAGAAGGTGAAGTCTGGAGGGTGAATCAGAAGAAGCAGAATAAGGAGAAGGAGAAGGTGAAGTCTGGAGGGTGAATCAGAAGAAGCAGAAGAAGGAGAAGGAGAAGGAGAAGTCTGGAGGGTGAATCAGAAGAAGTAGAAGAAGCAGAAGGAGAAGGTGAAGTCTGGAGGGTGAAGCAGAAGAAGTAGAAGACGGAGAAGGAGAAGGTGAAGTCAGGAGGGTGAATCAGAAGATGTAGAAGAAGGAGAAGGAGAAGGTGAAGTCTGGAGGGTGAATCAGAAGAAGCAGAAGAAAGAGAAGGAGAAGGTGAAGTCTGGAGGGTGAAGCAGAAGAAGCAGAAGAAGGAGAAGTAGAAGGTGAAGACTGGAGGGTGAATCAGAAGAAATAGAAGAAGGAGAAGGAGAAGGTGAAGTCTGGAGGGTGAATCAGAAGAAGTAGAAGAAGGAGAAGGAGAAGGTGAAGTCTGGAGTGTGAATCAGAAGAAGTAGAAGAAGGAGAAGGAGAAGATGAAGTCTGGAGGGTGAATCAGAAGAAGCAGAAGAAGGAGAAGGAGAAGGTGAAGTCTGGAGGGTGAATCAGAAGAAGCAGAATAAGTAGAATGAGAAGGTGAAGTCTGGAGGGTGAATCAGAAGAAGTAGAAGAAGGAGAAGGAGAAGGTGAAGTCTGGAGGGTGAATCAGAAGAAGGAGAAGAAGGAGAAGGAGAAGGTGAAGTCTGGAGGGTGAATCAGAAGAAGCAGAAGAAGGAGAAGGAGAAGGTGAAGTCTGGAGGGTGAATCAGAAGAAGCAGAAGAAGGAGAAGGAGAAGATGAAGTCTGGAGGGTGAATCAGAAGAAGTAGAAGAAGGAGAAGGAGAAGGTGAAGTCTGGAGGGTGAATCAGAAGAAGCAGAAGAAGGAGAAGGAGAAGGTGAAGTCTGGAGGGTGAATCAGAAGAAGCAGAAGAAGGAGAAGGAGAAGGTGAAGTCTGGAGGGTGAATCAGAAGAAGCAGAATAAGGAGAAGGAGAAGGTGAAGTCTGGAGGGTGAATCAGAAGAAGCAGAAGAAGGAGAAGGAGAAGGAGAAGTCTGGAGGGTGAATCAGAAGAAGTAGAAGAAGCAGAAGGAGAAGGTGAAGTCTGGAGGGTGAAGCAGAAGAAGTAGAAGACGGAGAAGGAGAAGGTGAAGTCAGGAGGGTGAATCAGAAGATGTAGAAGAAGGAGAAGGAGAAGGTGAAGTCTGGAGGGTGAATCCGAAGCATCAGAAGAAGGAGAAGGAGAAGGTGAAGTCTGGAGGGTGAATCAGAAGAAGCAGAAGAAAGAGAAGGAGAAGGTGAAGTCTGGAGGGTGAAGCAGAAGAAGCAGAAGAAGGAGAAGGAGAAGGTGAAGACTGGTGGGTGAATCAGAAGAAATAGAAGAAGGAGAAGGAGAAGGTGAAGTCTGGAGGGTGAATCAGAAGAAGTAGAAGAAGGAGAAGGAGAAGGTGAAGCCTGGAGGGTGAATCAGAAGAAGTAGAAGAAGGAGAAGGAGAAGGTGAAGTCTGGAGGATGAATCAGAAGAAGCAGAAGAAGGAGAAGGAGAAGGTGAAGTCTGGAGGGTGAATCAGAAGAAGCAGAAGAAGGAGAAGGAGAAGATGAAGTCTGGAGGGTGAATCAGAATAAGCAGAAGAAGGAGAAGGAGAAGGTGAAGTCTGGAGGGTGAATCAGAAGAAGCAGAAGAAGTAGAAGGAGAAGGTGAAGTCTGGAGGGTGAATCAGAAGAAGCAGAATAAGGAGAAGGAGAAGGTGAAGTCTGGAGGGTGAATCAGAAGAAGCAGAAGAAGGAGAAGGAGAAGGTGAAGTCTGGAGGGTGAATCAGAAGAAGCAGAAGAAGGAGAAGGAGAAGGTGAAGTCTGGAGGGTGAATCAGAAGAAGTAGAAGAAGCAGAAGGAGAAGGTGAAGTCTGGAGGGTGAAGCAGAAGAAGTAGAAGAAGGAGAAGGAGAAGGTGAAGTCAGGAGGGTGAATCAGAAGATGTAGAAGAAGGAGAAGGAGAAGGAGAGGTCTGGAGGGTGAATCAGAAGAATCAGAAGAAGGAGAAGGAGAAGGTGAAGTCTGGAGGGTGAATCAGAAGAAGCAGAAGAAAGAGAAGGAGAAGGTGAAGTCTGGAGGGTGAAGCAGAAGAAGCAGATGAAGGAGAAGGAGAAGGTGAAGACTGGAGGGTGAATCAGAAGAAATAGAAGAAGGAGAAGGAGAAGGTGAAGTCTGGAGGGTGAATCAGAAGAAGTAGAAGAAGGAGAAGGAGAAGGTGAAGTCTGGAGTGTGAATCAGAAGAAGTAGAAGAAGGAGAAGGAGAAGGTGAAGTCTGGAGGGTGAATCAGAAGAAGCAGAAGAAGGAGAAGGAGAAGGTGAAGTCTGGAGGGTGAATCAGAAGAAGCAGAAGAAGTAGAATGAGAAGGTGAAGTCTGGAGGGTGAATCAGAAGAAGTAGAAGAAGGAGAAGGAGAAGCTGAAGTCTGGAGGGTGAATCAGAAGAAGTAGAAGAAGGAGAATGAGAAGGTGAAGTCTGGAGGGTGAATCAGAAGAAGCAGAAGAAGGAGAAGGAGAAGGTGAAGTCTGGAGGGTGAATCAGAAGAAGCAGAAGAAGGAGAAGGAGAAGATGAAGTCTGGAGGGTGAATCAGAAGAAATAGAAGAAGGAGAAGGAGAAGGTGAAGTCTGGAGGGTGAATCAGAAGAAGCAGAAGAAGGAGAAGGAGAAGGTGAAGTCTGGAGGGTGAATCAGAAGAAGCAGAAGAAGGAGAAGGAGAAGGTGAAGTCTGGAGGGTGAATCAGAAGAAGCAGAATAAGGAGAAGGAGAAGGTGAAGTCTGGAGGGTGAATCAGAAGAAGCAGAAGAAGGAGAAGGAGAAGGTGAAGTCTGGAGGGTGAATCAGAAGAAGTAGAAGAAGCAGAAGGAGAAGGTGAAGTCTGGAGGGTGAAGCAGAAGAAGTAGAAGACGGAGAAGGAGAAGGTGAAGTCAGGAGGATGAATCAGAAGATGTAGAAGAAGGAGAAGGAGAAGGTGAAGTCTGGAGGTTGAATCAGAAGAATCAGAAGAAGGAGATGGAGAAGGTGAAGTCTGGAGGGTGAATCAGAAGAAGCAGAAGAAAGAGAAGGAGAAGGTGAAGTCTGGAGGGTGAAGCAGAAGAAGCAGAAGAAGGAGAAGGAGAAGGTGAAGACAGGAGGGTGAATCAGAAGAAATAGAAGATGGAGAAGGAGAAGGTGAAGTCTGGAGGGTGAATCAGAAGAAGTAGAAGAAGGAGAAGGAGAAGGTGAAGTCTGGAGGGTGAATCAGAAGAAGCAGAATAAGGAGAAGGAGAAGGTGAAGTCTGGAGGGTGAATCAGAAGAAGCAGAAGAAGGAGAAGGAGAAGGTGAAGTCAGGAGGATGAATCAGAAGATGTAGAAGAAGGAGAAGGAGAAGGTGAAGTCTGGAGGTTGAATCAGAAGAATCAGAAGAAGTAGATGGAGAAGGTGAAGTCTGGAGGGTGAATCAGAAGAAGTAGAAGAAGCAGAAGGAGAAGGTGAAGTCTGGAGGGTGAAGCAGAAGAAGTAGAAGAAGGAGAAGGAGAAGGTGAAGTCAGGAGGGTGAATCAGAAGATGTAGAAGAAGGAGAAGGAGAAGGTGAGGTCTGGAGGGTGAATCAGAAGAATCAGAAGAAGGAGAAGGAGAAGGTGAAGTCTAGAGGGTGAATCAGAAGAAGCAGAAGAAAGAGAAGGAGAAGGTGAAGACTGGAGGGTGAATCAGAAGATGTAGAAGAAGGAGAAGGAGAAGGTGAGGTCTGGAGGGTGAAGCAGAAGAAGCAGAAGAAGGAGAAGGAGAAGGTGAAGTCAGGAGGGTGTATCAGAAGATGTAGAAGAAGGAGAAGGAGAAGGTGAAGTCTGGAGGGTGAATCAGAAGAATCAGAAGAAGGAGAAGGAGAAGGTGAAGTCTGGAGGGTGAATCAGAAGAAGCAGAAGAAAGAGAAGGAGAAGGTGAGGTCTGGAGGGTGAATCAGAAGATGCAGAAGAAGGAGAAGGAGAAGGTGAAGTCTGGAGGGTGAATCAGAAGAAGCAGAAGAAGTAGAATGAGAAGGTGAAGTCTGGAGGGTGAATCAGAAGATGTAGAAGAAGGAGAAGGAGAAGGTGAAGTCTGGAGGGTGAATCAGAAGAAGCAGAATAAGTAGAATGAGAAGGTGAAGTCTGGAGGGTGAATCAGAAGAAGTAGAAGAAGGAGAAGGAGAAGGTGAAGTCTGGAGGGTGAATCAGAAGAAGGAGAAGAAGGAGAAGGAGAAGGTGAAGTCTGGAGGGTGAATCAGAAGAAGCAGAAGAAGGAGAAGGAGAAGGTGAAGTCTGGAGGGTGAATCAGAAGAAGCAGAAGAAGGAGAAGGAGAAGATGAAGTCTGGAGGGTGAATCAGAAGAAGTAGAAGAAGGAGAAGGAGAAGGTGAAGTCTGGAGGGTGAATCAGAAGAAGCAGAAGAAGGAGAAGGAGAAGGTGAAGTCTGGAGGGTGAATCAGAAGAAGCAGAAGAAGGAGAAGGAGAAGGTGAAGTCTGGAGGGTGAATCAGAAGAAGCAGAATAAGGAGAAGGAGAAGGTGAAGTCTGGAGGGTGAATCAGAAGAAGCAGAAGAAGGAGAAGGAGAAGGTGAAGTCTGGAGGGTGAATCAGAAGAAGTAGAAGAAGCAGAAGGAGAAGGTGAAGTCTGGAGGGTGAAGCAGAAGAAGTAGAAGACGGAGAAGGAGAAGGTGAAGTCAGGAGGGTGAATCAGAAGATGTAGAAGAAGGAGAAGGAGAAGGTGATGTCTGGAGGGTGAATCCGAAGAATCAGAAGAAGGAGAAGGAGAAGGTGAAGTCTGGAGGGTGAATCAGAAGAAGCAGAAGAAAGAGAAGGAGAAGGTGAAGTCTGGAGGGTGAAGCAGAAGAAGCAGAAGAAGGAGAAGGAGAAGGTGAAGACTGGTGGGTGAATCAGAAGAAATAGAAGAAGGAGAAGGAGAAGGTGAAGTCTGGAGGGTGAATCAGAAGAAGTAGAAGAAGGAGAAGGGGAAGGTGAAGCCTGGAGGGTGAATCAGAAGAAGTAGAAGAAGGAGAAGGAGAAGGTGAAGTCTGGAGGATGAATCAAAAGAAGCAGAAGAAGGAGAAGGAGAAGGTGAAGTCTGGAGGGTGAATCAGAAGAAGCAGAAGAAGGAGAAGGAGAAGATGAAGTCTGGAGGGTGAATCAGAATAAGCAGAAGAAGGAGAAGGAGAAGGTGAAGTCTGGAGGGTGAATCAGAAGAAGCAGAAGAAGTAGAAGGAGAAGGTGAAGTCTGGAGGGTGAATCAGAAGAAGCAGAATAAGGAGAAGGAGAAGGTGAAGTATGGAGGGTGAATCAGAAGAAGCAGAAGAAGGAGAAGGAGAAGGTGAAGTCTGGAGGGTGAATCAGAAGAAGCAGAATAAGGAGAAGGAGAAGGTGAAGTCTGGAGGGTGAATCAGAAGAAGCAGAAGAAGGAGAAGGAGAAGGTGAAGTCTGGAGGGTGAATCAGAAGAAGTAGAAGAAGCAGAAGGAGAAGGTGAAGTCTGGAGGGTGAAGCAGAAGAAGTAGAAGAAGGAGAAGGAGAAGGTGAAGTCAGGAGGGTGAATCAGAAGATGTAGAAGAAGGAGAAGGAGAAGGAGAGGTCTGGAGGGTGAATCAGAAGAATCAGAAGAAGGAGAAGGAGAAGGTGAAGTCTGGAGGGTGAATCAGAAGAAGCAGAAGAAAGAGAAGGAGAAGGTGAAGTCTGGAGGGTGAAGCAGAAGAAGCAGATGAAGGAGAAGGAGAAGGTGAAGACTGGAGGGTGAATCAGAAGAAATAGAAGAAGGAGAAGGAGAAGGTGAAGTCTGGAGGGTGAATCAGAAGAAGTAGAAGAAGGAGAAGGAGAAGGTGAAGTCTGGAGTGTGAATCAGAAGAAGTAGAAGAAGGAGAAGGAGAAGGTGAAGTCTGGAGGGTGAATCAGAAGAAGCAGGAGAAGGAGAAGGTGAAGTCTGGAGGGTGAATCAGAAGAAGCAGAAGAAGTAGAATGAGAAGGTGAAGTCTGGAGGGTGAATCAGAAGAAGTAGAAGAAGGAGAAGGAGAAGGTGAAGTCTGGAGGGTGAATCAGAAGAAGTAGAAGAAGGAGAATGAGAAGGTGAAGTCTGGAGGGTGAATCAGAAGAAGCAGAAGAAGGAGAAGGAGAAGATGAAGTCTGGAGGGTGAATCAGAAGAAATAGAAGAAGGAGAAGGAGAAGGTGAAGTCTGGAGGGTGAATCAGAAGAAGCAGAAGAAGGAGAAGGAGAAGGTGAAGTCTGGAGGGTGAATCAGAAGAAGCAGAATAAGGAGAAGGAGAAGGTGAAGTCTGGAGGGTGAATCAGAAGAAGCAGAAGAAGGAGAAGGAGAAGGTGAAGTCAGGAGGATGAATCAGAAGATGTAGAAGAAGGAGAAGGAGAAGGTGAAGTCTGGAGGTTGAATCAGAAGAATCAGAAGAAGGAGATGGAGAAGGTGAAGTCTGGAGGGTGAATCAGAAGAAGTAGAAGAAGCAGAAGGAGAAGGTGAAGTCTGGAGGGTGAAGCAGAAGAAGTAGAAGAAGGAGAAGGAGAAGGTGAAGTCAGGAGGGTGAATCAGAAGATGTAGAAGAAGGAGAAGGAGAAGGTGAGGTCTGGAGGGTGAATCAGAAGAATCAGAAGAAGGAGAAGGAGAAGGTGAAGTCTAGAGGGTGAATCAGAAGAAGCAGAAGAAAGAGAAGGAGAAGGTGAAGACTGGAGGGTGAATCAGAAGATGTAGAAGAAGGAGAAGGAGAAGGTGAGGTCTGGAGGGTGAAGCAGAAGAAGGAGAAGGAGAAGGTGAAGTCAGGAGGGTGTATCAGAAGATGTAGAAGAAGGAGAAGGAGAAGGTGAAGTCTGGAGGGTGAATCAGAAGAATCAGAAGAAGGAGAAGGAGAAGGTGAAGTCTGGAGGGTGAATCAGAAGAAGCAGAAGAAAGAGAAGGAGAAGGTGAGGTCTGGAGGGTGAATCAGAAGATGCAGAAGAAGGAGAAGGAGAAGGTGAAGTCTGGAGGGTGAATCAGAAGAAGCAGAAGAAGTAGAATGAGAAGGTGAAGTCTGGAGGGTGAATCAGAAGATGTAGAAGAAGGAGAAGGAGAAGGTGAAGTCTGGAGGGTGAATCAGAAGAATCAGAAGAAGGAGAAGGAGAAGGTGAAGTCTGGAGGGTGAATCAGAAGAAGCAGAAGAAAGAGAAGGAGAAGGTGAGGTCTGGAGGGTGAATCAGAAGATGCAGAAGAAGGAGAAGGAGAAGGTGAAGTCTGGAGGGTGAATCAGAAGAAGCAGAAGAAGTAGAATGAGAAGGTGAAGTCTGGAGGGTGAATCAGAAGAAGTAGAAGAAGGAGAAGGAGAAGGTGAAGTCTGGAGGGTGAATCAGAAGAAGTAGAAGAAGGAGAAGGAGAAGGTGAAGTCTGGAGTGTGAATCAGAAGAAGCAGAAGAAGGAGAAGGAGAAGGTGAAGTCTGGAGGGTGAATCAGAAGAAGCAGAAGAAGGAGAAGGAGAAGATGAAGTCTGGAGGGTGAATCAGAAGAAGTAGAGGAAGGAGAAGGAGAAGGTGAAGTCTGGAGGGTGAATCAGAAGAAGCAGAAGAAGGAGAAGGAGAAGGTGAAGTCTGGAGGGTGAATCAGAAGAAGCAGAAGAAGGAGAAGGAGAAGGTGAAGTCTGGAGGGTGAATCAGAAGAAGCAGAATAAGGAGAAGGAGAAGGTGAAGTCTGGAGGGTGAATCAGAAGAAGCAGAAGAAGGAGAAGGAGAAGGTGAAGTCTGGAGGGTGAATCAGAAGAAGTAGAAGAAGGAGAAGGAGAAGGTCAAGTCTGGAGGGTGAATCAGAAGAAGGAGAAGAAGGAGAAGGAGAAGGTGAAGTCTGGAGGGTGAATCAGAAGAAGCAGAAGAAGGAGAAGGAGAAGGTGAAGTCTGGAGGGTGAATCAGAAGAAGCAGAAGAAGTAGAATGAGAAGGTGAAGTCTGGAGGGTGAATCAGAAGAAGTAGAAGAAGGAGAAGGAGAAGGTGAAGTCTGGAGGGTGAATCAGAAGAAGTAGAAGAAGGAGAATGAGAAGGTGAAGTCTGGAGGGTGAATCAGAAGAAGCAGAAGAAGGAGAAGGAGATGGTGAAGTCTGGAGGGTGAATCAGAAGAAGCAGAAGAAGGAGAAGGAGAAGATGAAGTCTGGAGGGTGAATCAGAAGAAATAGAAGAAGGAGAAGGAGAAGGTGAAGTCTGGAGGGTGAATCAGAAGAAGCAGAAGAAGGAGAAGGAGAAGGTGAAGTCTGGAGGGTGAATCAGAAGAAGCAGAATAAGGAGAAGGAGAAGGTGAAGTCTGGAGGGTGAATCAGAAGAAGCAGAAGAAGGAGAAGGAGAAGGTGAAGTCAGGAGGATGAATCAGAAGATGTAGAAGAAGGAGAAGGAGAAGGTGAAGTCTGGAGGTTGAATCAGAAGAATCAGAAGAAGGAGATGGAGAAGGTGAAGTCTGGAGGGTGAATCAGAAGAAGTAGAAGAAGCAGAAGGAGAAGGTGAAGTCTGGAGGGTGAAGCAGAAGAAGTAGAAGAAGGAGAAGGAGAAGGTGAAGTCAGGAGGGTGAATCAGAAGATGTAGAAGAAGGAGAAGGAGAAGGTGAGGTCTGGAGGGTGAATCAGAAGAATCAGAAGAAGGAGAAGGAGAAGGTGAAGTCTAGAGGGTGAATCAGAAGAAGCAGAAGAAAGAGAAGGAGAAGGTGAAGACTGGAGGGTGAATCAGAAGATGTAGAAGAAGGAGAAGGAGAAGGTGAGGTCTGGAGTGTGAAGCAGAAGAAGGAGAAGGAGAAGGTGAAGTCAGGAGGGTGTATCAGAAGATGTAGAAGTAGGAGAAGGAGAAGGTGAAGTCTGGAGGGTGAATCAGAAGAATCAGAAGAAGGAGAAGGAGAAGGTGAAGTCTGGAGGGTGAATCAGAAGAAGCAGAAGAAAGAGAAGGAGAAGGTGAGGTCTGGAGGGTGAATCAGAAGATGCAGAAGAAGGAGAAGGAGAAGGTGAAGTCTGGAGGGTGAATCAGAAGAAGCAGAAGAAGTAGAATGAGAAGGTGAAGTCTGGAGGGTGAATCAGAAGATGTAGAAGAAGGAGAAGGAGAAGGTGAAGTCTGGAGGGTGAATCAGAAGAATCAGAAGAAGGAGAAGGAGAAGGTGAAGTCTGGAGGGTGAATCAGAAGAAGCAGAAGAAAGAGAAGGAGAAGGTGAGGTCTGGAGGGTGAATCAGAAGATGCAGAAGAAGGAGAAGGAGAAGGTGAAGTCTGGAGGGTGAATCAGAAGAAGCAGAAGAAGTAGAATGAGAAGGTGAAGTCTGGAGGGTGAATCAGAAGAAGTAGAAGAAGGAGAAGGAGAAGGTGAAGTCTGGAGGGTGAATCAGAAGAAGTAGAAGAAGGAGAAGGAGAAGGTGAAGTCTGGAGTGTGAATCAGAAGAAGCAGAAGAAGGAGAAGGAGAAGGTGAAGTCTGGAGGGTGAATCAGAAGAAGCAGAAGAAGGAGAAGGAGAAGATGAAGTCTGGAGGGTGAATCAGAAGAAGTAGAGGAAGGAGAAGGAGAAGGTGAAGTCTGGAGGGTGAATCAGAAGAAGCAGAAGAAGGAGAAGGAGAAGGTGAAGTCTGGAGGGTGAATCAGAAGAAGCAGAAGAAGGAGAAGGAGAAGGTGAAGTCTGGAGGGTGAATCAGAAGAAGCAGAATAAGGAGAAGGAGAAGGTGAAGTCTGGAGGGTGAATCAGAAGAAGCAGAAGAAGGAGAAGGAGAAGGTGAAGTCTGGAGGGTGAATCAGAAGAAGTAGAAGAAGGAGAAGGAGAAGGTCAAGTCTGGAGGGTGAATCAGAAGAAGGAGAAGAAGGAGAAGGAGAAGGTGAAGTCTGGAGGGTGAATCAGAAGAAGCAGAAGAAGGAGAAGGAGAAGGTGAAGTCTGGAGGGTGAATCAGAAGAAGTAAAAGAAGGAGAAGGAGAAGGTGTAGTCTGGAGGGTGAATCAGAAGAAGTAGACGAAGGAGAAGGAGAAGGTGAAGTCTGGAGGGTGAATCAGAAGAAGCAGAAGAAGGAGAAGGAGAAGGTGAAGTTTGGAGGGTGAATCAGAAGAAGTAGAAGAAGGAGAAGGAGAAGGTGAAGTCTGGAGGGTGAATCAGAAGAAGCAGAAGAAGGAGAAGGAGAAGGTGAAGTCTGGAGGGTGAATCAGAAGAAGCAGAAGAAGGAGAAGGAGAAGGTGAAGTCTGGAGGGTGAATCAGAAGAAGTAGAAGAAGGAGAAGGAGAAGGTGATGTCTGGAGGGTGAATCAGAAGAAGCAGAAGAAGGAGAAGGAGAAGGTGAAGTCTGGAGGGTGAATCAGAAGAAGCAGAAGAAGGAGAAGGAG
Source organism: Somniosus microcephalus (assembly GCF_052327205.1). NCBI lineage: Eukaryota > Metazoa > Chordata > Chondrichthyes > Squaliformes > Somniosidae > Somniosus > Somniosus microcephalus. The sequence continues at coordinate 350,869 of NW_028225228.1, read as the reverse complement.
AAGGTGAAGTCTGGAGGGTGATTCAGAAGAAGCAGAAGAAGGAGAAGGAGAAGATGAAGTCTGGAGGGTAAATCAGAAGAAGTAGAAGAAGGAGAAGGAGAAGGTGAGGTCTGGAGGGTGAATCAGAAGAAGCAGAAGAAGGAGAAGGTGAAGTCTGGAGGGTGAATCAGAAGAAGCAGAAGAAGGAGAAGGAGAAGGTGAAGTCTGGAGGGTGAATCAGAAGAAGTAGAGGAAGGAGAAGGAGAAGGTGAAGTCTGGAGGGTGAATCAGAAGAAGTACAAGAAGGAGAATGAGAAGGTGAAGTCTGGAGGGTGAATCAGAAGAAGCAGAAGAAGGAGAAGGAGAAGGTGAAGTCTGGAGGGTGAATCAGAAGAAGCAGAAGAAGGAGAAGGAGAAGATGAAGTCTGGAGGGTGAATCAGAAGAAGTAGAAGAAGGAGAAGGAGAAGGTGAAGTCTGGAGGGTGAATCAGAAGAAGTAGAAGAAGGAGAAGGAGAAGGTGAAGTCTGGAGGGTGAATCAGAAGAAGCAGAAGAAGGAGAAGGAAAAGGTGAAGTCTGGAGGGTGAATCAGAAGAAGCAGAAGAAGGAGAAGGAGAAGGTGTAGTCTGGAGGGTGAATCAGAAGAAGTAGAAGAAGGAGAAGGAGAAGGTGAAGTCTGGAGGGTGAATCAGAAGAAGCAGAAGAAGGAGAAGGAGAAGGTGAAGTCTGGAGGGTGAATCAGAAGAAGTAGAAGAAGGAGAAGGAGAAGGTGAAGTCTGGAGGGTGAATCGGAAGAAGGAGAAGAAGGAGAAGGAGAAGGTGAAGTCTGGAGGGTGAATCAGAAGAAGCAGAAGAAGGAGAAGGAGAAGATGAAGTCAGGAGGGTGAATCAGAAGAAGTAGAAGAAGGAGAAGGAGAAGGTGTAGACTGGAGGGTGAATCAGAAGAAGTAGACGAAGGAGAAGGAGAAGGTGAAGTCTGGAGGGTGAATCAGAAGAAGCAGAAGAAGGAGAAGGAGAAGGTGAAGTCTGGAGGGTGAATCAGAAGAAGTAGAAGAAGGAGAAGGAGAAGGTGAAGTCTGGAGGGTGAATCAGAAGAAGCAGAAGAAGGAGAAGGAGAAGGTGAAGTCTGGAGGGTGAATCAGAAGAAGCAGAAGAAGGAGAAGGAGAAGGTGAAGTCTGGAGGGTGAATCAGAAGAAGCAGATGAAGTAGAAGGAGAAGGTGAAGCCTGGAGGGTGAATCAGAAGAAGTAGAAGAAGGAGAAGGAGAAGGTGAAGTCTGGAGGGTGAATCAGAAGAAGTAGAAGAAGGAGAAGGAGAAGGTGCAGTCTGGAGGGTGAATTAGAAGAAGCAGAAGAAGGAGAAGGAGAAGGTGAAGTCTGGAGGGTGAATCAGAAGAAGCAGAAGAAGGAGAAGGAGAAGATGAAGTCTGGAGGGTGAATCAGAAGAAGTAGAAGAAGGAGAAGGAGAAGGTGAAGTCTGGAGGGTGAAGCAGAAGAAGCAGAAGAAGGAGAAGTAGAAGGTGAAGACTGGAGGGTGAATCAGAAGAAATAGAAGAAGGAGAAGGAGAAGGTGAAGTCAGGAGGGTGAATCAGAAGATGTAGAAGAAGGAGAAGGAGAAGGCGAGGTCTGGAGGGTGAATCAGAAGAATCAGAAGAAGGAGAAGGAGAAGGTGAAGTCTGGAGGGTGAATCAGAAGAAGCAGAAGAAAGAGAAGGAGAAGGTGAAGTCTGGAGGGTGAAGCAGAAGAAGCAGAAGAAGGAGAAGTAGAAGGTGAAGACTGGAGGGTGAATCAGAAGAAATAGAAGAAGGAGAAGGAGAAGGTGAAGTCTGGAGGGTGAATCAGAAGAAGTAGAAGAAGGAGAAGGAGAAGGTGAAGTCTGGAGGGTGAATCAGAAGAATCAGAAGAAGGAGAAGGAGAAGGTGAAGTCTGGAGGGTGAATCAGAAGAAGCAGAAGAAAGAGAAGGAGAAGGTGAAGTCTGGAGGGTGAAGCAGAAGAAGCAGAAGAAGGAGAAGGAGAAGGTGAAGACTGGAGGGTGAATCAGAAGAAGCAGAAGAAGGAGAAGGAGAAGGTGAAGTCTGGAGGGAGAAGCAGAAGAAGTAGAAGAGGGAGAAGGAGAAGGTGAAGTCTGGAGGGTGAATCAGAAGAAGTAGAAGAAGGAGAAGGAGAAGGTGAAGTCTGGAGGGTGAATCAGAAGAAGGAGAAGAAGGAGAAGGAGAAGGTGAAGTCTGGAGGGTGAATCAGAAGAAGCAGAAGAAGGAGAAGGAGAAGGTGAAGTCAGGAGGGTGAATCAGAAGAAGTAGAAGAAGGAGAAGGAGAAGGTGTAGACTGGAGGGTGAATCAGAAGAAGTAGACGAAGGAGAAGGAGAAGGTGAAGTCTGGAGGGTGAATCAGAAGAAGCAGAAGAAGGAGAAGGAGAAGGTGAAGTCTGGAGGGTGAATCAGAAGAAGTAGAAGAAGGAGAAGGAGAAGGTGAAGTCTGGAGGGTGAAGCAGAAGAAGCAGAAGAAGGAGAAGGAGAAGGTGAAGTCTGGAGGGTGAATCAGAAGAAGCAGAAGAAGGAGAAGGAGAAGGTGAAGTCTGGAGGGTGAATCAGAAGAAGCAGAAGAAGTAGAAGGAGAAGGTGAAGCCTGGAGGGTGAATCAGAAGAAGTAGAAGAAGGAGAAGGAGAAGGTGAAGTCTGGAGGGTGAATCAGAAGAAGTAGAAGAAGGAGAAGGAGAAGGTGAGGTCTGGAGGGTGAATCAGAAGAAGCAGAAGAAGGAGAAGGAGAAGGTGAAGTCTGGAGGGTGAATCAGAAGAAGCAGAAGAAGGAGAAGGAGAAGATGAAGTCTGGAGGGTGAATCAGAAGAAGTAGAAGAAGGAGAAGGAGAAGGTGAAGTCTGGAGGGTGAATCAGAAGAAGTAGAAGAAGGAGAAGGAGAAGGTGCAGTCTGGAGGGTGAATTAGAAGAAGCAGAAGAAGGAGAAGGAGAAGGTGAAGTCTGGAGGGTGAATCAGAAGAAGCAGAAGAAGGAGAAGGAGAAGATGAAGTCTGGAGGGTGAATCAGAAGAAGTAGAAGAAGGAGAAGGAGAAGGTGAAGTCTGGAGGGTGAATCAGAAGAAGCAGAATAAGGAGAAGGAGAAGGTGAAGTCTGGAGGGTGAATCAGAAGAAGCAGAAGAAGGAGAAGGAGAAGGTGAAGTCTGGAGGGTGAATCAGAAGAAGTAGAAGAAGCCGAAGGAGAAGGTGAAGTCTGGAGGGTGAAGCAGAAGAAGTAGAAGAAGGAGAAGGAGAAGGTGAAGTCAGGAGGGTGAATCAGAAGATGTAGAAGAAGGAGAAGGAGAAGGCGAGGTCTGGAGGGTGAATCAGAAGAATCAGAAGAAGGAGAAGGAGAAGGTGAAGTCTGGAGGGTGAATCAGAAGAAGCAGAAGAAAGAGAAGGAGAAGGTGAAGTCTGGAGGGTGAAGCAGAAGAAGCAGAAGAAGGAGAAGTAGAAGGTGAAGACTGGAGGGTGAATCAGAAGAAATAGAAGAAGGAGAAGGAGAAGGTGAAGTCTGGAGGGTGAATCAGAAGAAGTAGAAGAAGGAGAAGGAGAAGGTGAAGTCTGGAGGGTGAATCAGAAGAATCAGAAGAAGGAGAAGGAGAAGGTGAAGTCTGGAGGGTGAATCAGAAGAAGCAGAAGAAAGAGAAGGAGAAGGTGAAGTCTGGAGGGTGAAGCAGAAGAAGCAGAAGAAGGAGAAGGAGAAGGTGAAGACTGGAGGGTGAATCAGAAGAAGCAGAAGAAGGAGAAGGAGAAGGTGAAGTCTGGAGGGAGAAGCAGAAGAAGTAGAAGAGGGAGAAGGAGAAGGTGAAGTCTGGAGGGTGAATCAGAAGAAGTAGAAGAAGGAGAAGGAGAAGGTGAAGTCTGGAGGGTGAATCAGAAGAAGGAGAAGAAGGAGAAGGAGAAGGTGAAGTCTGGAGGGTGAATCAGAAGAAGCAGAAGAAGGAGAAGGAGAAGGTGAAGTCAGGAGGGTGAATCAGAAGAAGTAGAAGAAGGAGAAGGAGAAGGTGTAGACTGGAGGGTGAATCAGAAGAAGTAGACGAAGGAGAAGGAGAAGGTGAAGTCTGGAGGGTGAATCAGAAGAAGCAGAAGAAGGAGAAGGAGAAGGTGAAGTCTGGAGGGTGAATCAGAAGAAGTAGAAGAAGGAGAAGGAGAAGGTGAAGTCTGGAGGGTGAAGCAGAAGAAGCAGAAGAAGGAGAAGGAGAAGGTGAAGTCTGGAGGGTGAATCAGAAGAAGCAGAAGAAGGAGAAGGAGAAGGTGAAGTCTGGAGGGTGAATCAGAAGAAGCAGAAGAAGTAGAAGGAGAAGGTGAAGCCTGGAGGGTGAATCAGAAGAAGTAGAAGAAGGAGAAGGAGAAGGTGAAGTCTGGAGGGTGAATCAGAAGAAGTAGAAGAAGGAGAAGGAGAAGGTGAGGTCTGGAGGGTGAATCAGAAGAAGCAAAAGAAGGAGAAGGAGAAGGTGAAGTCTGGAGGGTGAATCAGAAGAAGCAGAAGAAGGAGAAGGAGAAGATGAAGTCTGGAGGGTGAATCAGAAGAAGTAGAAGAAGGAGAAGGAGAAGGTGAAGTCTGGAGGGTGAATCAGAAGAAGCAGAAGAAGGAGAAGGAGAAGGTGAAGTCTGGAGGGTGAATCAGAAGAAGCAGAAGAAGGACAAGGAGAAGTTGAAGTCTGGAGGGTGAATCAGAAGAAGCAGAATAAGGAGAAGGAGAAGGTGAAGTCTGGAGGGTGAATCAGAAGATGTAGAAGAAGGAGAAGGAGAAGGCGAGGTCTGGAGGGTGAATCAGAAGAATCAGAAGAAGGAGAAGGAGAAGGTGAAGTCTGGTGGGTGAATCAGAAGAAGCAGAAGAAAGAGAAGGAGAAGGTGAAGTCTGGAGGGTGAAGCAGAAGAAGCAGAAGAAGGAGAAGTAGAAGGTGAAGACTGGAGGGTGAATCAGAAGAAATAGAAGAAGGAGAAGGAGAAGGTGAAGTCTGGAGGGTGAATCAGAAGAAGTAGAAGAAGGAGAAGGAGAAGGTGAAGTCTGGAGTGTGAATCAGAAGAAGTAGAAGGAGGAGAAGGAGAAGGTGAAGTCTGGAGGGTGAATCAGAAGAAGCAGAATAAGTAGAATGAGAAGGTGAAGTCTGGAGGGTGAATCAGAAGAAGTAGAAGAAGGAGAAGGGGAAGGTGAAGTCTGGAGGGTGAATCAGAAGAAGTAGAAGAAGGAGAAGGAGAAGGTGAAGTCTGGAGGGTGAATCAGAAGAAGCAGAAGAAGGAGAAGGAGAAGGTGAAGTCTGGAGGGTGAATCAGAAGAAGCAGAAGAAGTAGAAGGAGAAGATGAAGTCTGGAAGGTGAATCAGAAGAAGTAGAAGAAGGAGAAGGAGAAGGTGAAGTCTGGAGGGTGAATCAGAAGAAGCAGAAGAAGGAGAAGGAGAAGGTGAAGTCTGGAGGGTGAATCAGAAGAAGCAGAAGAAGGAGAAGGAGAAGGTGAAGTCTGGTGGGTGAATCAGAAGAAGCAGAATAAGGAGAAGGAGAAGGTGAAGTCTGGAGGGTGAATCAGAAGAAGCAGAAGAAGGAGAAGGAGAAGGTGAAGTCTGGAGGGTGAATCAAAAGAAGTAGAAGAAGCAGAAGGAGAAGGTGAAGTCTGGAGGGTGAAGCAGAAGAAGTAGAAGACGGAGAAGGAGAAGGTGAAGTCAGGAGGGTGAATCAGAAGATGTAGAAGAAGGAGAAGGAGAAGGTGAAGTCTGGAGGGTGAATCAGAAGAATCAGAAGAAGGAGAAGGAGAAGGTGAAGTCTGGAGGGTGAATCAGAAGAAGCAGAAGAAAGAGAAGGAGAAGGTGAAGTCTGGAGGGTGAAGCAGAAGAAGCAGAAGAAGGAGAAGGAGAAGGTGAAGACTGGAGGGTGAATCAGAAGAAATAGAAGAAGGAGAAGGAGAAGGTGAAGTCTGGAGGGTGAATCAGAAGAAGTAAAAGAAGGAGAAGGAGAAGGTGTAGTCTGGAGGGTGAATCAGAAGAAGTAGACGAAGGAGAAGGAGAAGGTGAAGTCTGGAGGGTGAATCAGAAGAAGCAGAAGAAGGAGAAGGAGAAGGTGAAGTTTGGAGGGTGAATCAGAAGAAGTAGAAGAAGGAGAAGGAGAAGGTGAAGTCTGGAGGGTGAATCAGAAGAAGCAGAAGAAGGAGAAGGAGAAGGTGAAGTCTGGAGGGTGAATCAGAAGAAGCAGAAGAAGGAGAAGGAGAAGGTGAAGTCTGGAGGGTGAATCAGAAGAAGTAGAAGAAGGAGAAGGAGAAGGTGATGTCTGGAGGGTGAATCAGAAGAAGCAGAAGAAGGAGAAGGAGAAGGTGAAGTCTGGAGGGTGAATCAGAAGAAGCAGAAGAAGGAGAAGGAGAAGGTGAAGTCTGGAGGGTGATTCAGAAGAAGCAGAAGAAGGAGAAGGAGAAGATGAAGTCTGGAGGGTAAATCAGAAGAAGTAGAAGAAGGAGAAGGAGAAGGTGAGGTCTGGAGGGTGAATCAGAAGAAGCAGAAGAAGGAGAAGGTGAAGTCTGGAGGTTGAATCAGAAGAAGCAGAAGAAGGAGAAGGAGAAGGTGAAGTCTGGAGGGTGAATCAGAAGAAGTAGAGGAAGGAGAAGGAGAAGGTGAAGTCTGGAGGGTGAATCAGAAGAAGTACAAGAAGGAGAATGAGAAGGTGAAGTCTGGACGGTGAATCAGAAGAAGCAGAAGAAGGAGAAGGAGAAGGTGAAGTCTGGAGGGTGAATCAGAAGAAGCAGAAGAAGGAGAAGGAGAAGATGAAGTCTGGAGGGTGAATCAGAAGAAGTAGAAGAAGGAGAAGGAGAAGGTGAAGTCTGGAGGGTGAATCAGAAGAAGTAGAAGAAGGAGAAGGAGAAGGTGAAGTCTGGAGGGTGAATCAGAAGAAGCAGAAGAAGGAGAAGGAAAAGGTGAAGTCTGGAGGGTGAATCAGAAGAAGCAGAAGAAGGAGAAGGAGAAGGTGTAGTCTGGAGGGTGAATCAGAAGAAGTAGAAGAAGGAGAAGGAGAAGGTGAAGTCTGGAGGGTGAATCAGAAGAAGCAGAAGAAGGAGAAGGAGAAGGTGAAGTCTGGAGGGTGAATCAGAAGAAGTAGAAGAAGGAGAAGGAGAAGGTGAAGTCTGGAGGGTGAATCGGAAGAAGGAGAAGAAGGAGAAGGAGAAGGTGAAGTCTGGAGGGTGAATCAGAAGAAGCAGAAGAAGGAGAAGGAGAAGATGAAGTCAGGAGGGTGAATCAGAAGAAGTAGAAGAAGGAGAAGGAGAAGGTGTAGACTGGAGGGTGAATCAGAAGAAGTAGACGAAGGAGAAGGAGAAGGTGAAGTCTGGAGGGTGAATCAGAAGAAGCAGAAGAAGGAGAAGGAGAAGGTGAAGTCTGGAGGGTGAATCAGAAGAAGTAGAAGAAGGAGAAGAAGAAGGTGAAGTCTGGAGGGTGAATCAGAAGAAGCAGAAGAAGGAGAAGGAGAAGGTGAAGTCTGGAGGGTGAATCAGAAGAAGCAGAAGAAGGAGAAGGAGAAGGTGAAGTCTGGAGGGTGAATCAGAAGAAGCAGATGAAGTAGAAGGAGAAGGTGAAGCCTGGAGGGTGAATCAGAAGAAGTAGAAGAAGGAGAAGGAGAAGGTGAAGTCTGGAGGGTGAATCAGAAGAAGTAGAAGAAGGAGAAGGAGAAGGTGCAGTCTGGAGGGTGAATTAGAAGAAGCAGAAGAAGGAGAAGGAGAAGGTGAAGTCTGGAGGGTGAATCAGAAGAAGCAGAAGAAGGAGAAGGAGAAGATGAAGTCTGGAGGGTGAATCAGAAGAAGTAGAAGAAGGAGAAGGAGAAGGTGAAGTCTGGAGGGTGAATCAGAAGAAGCAGAATAAGGAGAAGGAGAAGGTGAAGTCTGGAGGGTGAATCAGAAGAAGCAGAAGAAGGAGAAGGAGAAGGTGAAGTCTGGAGGGTGAATCAGAAGAAGTAGAAGAAGCCGAAGGAGAAGGTGAAGTCTGGAGGGTGAAGCAGAAGAAGTAGAAGAAGGAGAAGGAGAAGGTGAAGTCAGGAGGGTGAATCAGAAGATGTAGAAGAAGGAGAAGGAGAAGGCGAGGTCTGGAGGGTGAATCAGAAGAATCAGAAGAAGGAGAAGGAGAAGGTGAAGTCTGGAGGGTGAATCAGAAGAAGCAGAAGAAAGAGAAGGAGAAGGTGAAGTCTGGAGGGTGAAGCAGAAGAAGCAGAAGAAGGAGAAGTAGAAGGTGAAGACTGGAGGGTGAATCAGAAGAAATAGAAGAAGGAGAAGGAGAAGGTGAAGTCTGGAGGGTGAATCAGAAGAAGTAGAAGAAGGAGAAGGAGAAGGTGAAGTCTGGAGGGTGAATCAGAAGAATCAGAAGAAGGAGAAGGAGAAGGTGAAGTCTGGAGGGTGAATCAGAAGAAGCAGAAGAAAGAGAAGGAGAAGGTGAAGTCTGGAGGGTGAAGCAGAAGAAGCAGAAGAAGGAGAAGGAGAAGGTGAAGACTGGAGGGTGAATCAGAAGAAGCAGAAGAAGGAGAAGGAGAAGGTGAAGTCTGGAGGGAGAAGCAGAAGAAGTAGAAGAGGGAGAAGGAGAAGGTGAAGTCTGGAGGGTGAATCAGAAGAAGTAGAAGAAGGAGAAGGAGAAGGTGAAGTCTGGAGGGTGAATCAGAAGAAGGAGAAGAAGGAGAAGGAGAAGGTGAAGTCTGGAGGGTGAATCAGAAGAAGCAGAAGAAGGAGAAGGAGAAGGTGAAGTCAGGAGGGTGAATCAGAAGAAGTAGAAGAAGGAGAAGGAGAAGGTGTAGACTGGAGGGTGAATCAGAAGAAGTAGACGAAGGAGAAGGAGAAGGTGAAGTCTGGAGGGTGAATCAGAAGAAGCAGAAGAAGGAGAAGCAGAAGGTGAAGTCTGGAGGGTGAATCAGAAGAAGTAGAAGAAGGAGAAGGAGAAGGTGAAGTCTGGAGGGTGAAGCAGAAGAAGCAGAAGAAGGAGAAGGAGAAGGTGAAGTCTGGAGGGTGAATCAGAAGAAGCAGAAGAAGGAGAAGGAGAAGGTGAAGTCTGGAGGGTGAATCAGAAGAAGCAGAAGAAGTAGAAGGAGAAGGTGAAGCCTGGAGGGTGAATCAGAAGAAGTAGAAGAAGGAGAAGGAGAAGGTGAAGTCTGGAGGGTGAATCAGAAGAAGTAGAAGAAGGAGAAGGAGAAGGTGAGGTCTGGAGGGTGAATCAGAAGAAGCAGAAGAAGGAGAAGGAGAAGGTGAAGTCTGGAGGGTGAATCAGAAGAAGCAGAAGAAGGAGAAGGAGAAGATGAAGTCTGGAGGGTGAATCAGAAGAAGTAGAAGAAGGAGAAGGAGAAGGTGAAGTCTGGAGGGTGAATCAGAAGAAGTAGAAGAAGGAGAAGGAGAAGGTGCAGTCTGGAGGGTGAATTAGAAGAAGCAGAAGAAGGAGAAGGAGAAGGTGAAGTCTGGAGGGTGAATCAGAAGAAGCAGAAGAAGGAGAAGGAGAAGATGAAGTCTGGAGGGTGAATCAGAAGAAGTAGAAGAAGGAGAAGGAGAAGGTGAAGTCTGGAGGGTGAATCAGAAGAAGCAGAATAAGGAGAAGGAGAAGGTGAAGTCTGGAGGGTGAATCAGAAGAAGCAGAAGAAGGAGAAGGAGAAGGTGAAGTCTGGAGGGTGAATCAGAAGAAGTAGAAGAAGCCGAAGGAGAAGGTGAAGTCTGGAGGGTGAAGCAGAAGAAGTAGAAGAAGGAGAAGGAGAAGGTGAAGTCAGGAGGGTGAATCAGAAGATGTAGAAGAAGGAGAAGGAGAAGGCGAGGTCTGGAGGGTGAATCAGAAGAATCAGAAGAAGGAGAAGGAGAAGGTGAAGTCTGGAGGGTGAATCAGAAGAAGCAGAAGAAAGAGAAGGAGAAGGTGAAGTCTGGAGGGTGAAGCAGAAGAAGCAGAAGAAGGAGAAGTAGAAGGTGAAGACTGGAGGGTGAATCAGAAGAAATAGAAGAAGGAGAAGGAGAAGGTGAAGTCTGGAGGGTGAATCAGAAGAAGTAGAAGAAGGAGAAGGAGAAGGTGAAGTCTGGAGGGTGAATCAGAAGAATCAGAAGAAGGAGAAGGAGAAGGTGAAGTCTGGAGGGTGAATCAGAAGAAGCAGAAGAAAGAGAAGGAGAAGGTGAAGTCTGGAGGGTGAAGCAGAAGAAGCAGAAGAAGGAGAAGGAGAAGGTGAAGACTGGAGGGTGAATCAGAAGAAGCAGAAGAAGGAGAAGGAGAAGGTGAAGTCTGGAGGGAGAAGCAGAAGAAGTAGAAGAGGGAGAAGGAGAAGGTGAAGTCTGGAGGGTGAATCAGAAGAAGTAGAAGAAGGAGAAGGAGAAGGTGAAGTCTGGAGGGTGAATCAGAAGAAGGAGAAGAAGGAGAAGGAGAAGGTGAAGTCTGGAGGGTGAATCAGAAGAAGCAGAAGAAGGAGAAGGAGAAGGTGAAGTCAGGAGGGTGAATCAGAAGAAGTAGAAGAAGGAGAAGGAGAAGGTGTAGACTGGAGGGTGAATCAGAAGAAGTAGACGAAGGAGAAGGAGAAGGTGAAGTCTGGAGGGTGAATCAGAAGAAGCAGAAGAAGGAGAAGGAGAAGGTGAAGTCTGGAGGGTGAATCAGAAGAAGTAGAAGAAGGAGAAGGAGAAGGTGAAGTCTGGAGGGTGAAGCAGAAGAAGCAGAAGAAGGAGAAGGAGAAGGTGAAGTCTGGAGGGTGAATCAGAAGAAGCAGAAGAAGGAGAAGGAGAAGGTGAAGTCTGGAGGGTGAATCAGAAGAAGCAGAAGAAGTAGAAGGAGAAGGTGAAGCCTGGAGGGTGAATCAGAAGAAGTAGAAGAAGGAGAAGGAGAAGGTGAAGTCTGGAGGGTGAATCAGAAGAAGTAGAAGAAGGAGAAGGAGAAGGTGAGGTCTGGAGGGTGAATCAGAAGAAGCAGAAGAAGGAGAAGGAGAAGGTGAAGTCTGGAGGGTGAATCAGAAGAAGCAGAAGAAGGAGAAGGAGAAGATGAAGTCTGGAGGGTGAATCAGAAGAAGTAGAAGAAGGAGAAGGAGAAGGTGAAGTCTGGAGGGTGAATCAGAAGAAGCAGAAGAAGGAGAAGGAGAAGGTGAAGTCTGGAGGGTGAATCAGAAGAAGCAGAAGAAGGACAAGGAGAAGTTGAAGTCTGGAGGGTGAATCAGAAGAAGCAGAATAAGGAGAAGGAGAAGGTGAAGTCTGGAGGGTGAATCAGAAGATGTAGAAGAAGGAGAAGGAGAAGGCGAGGTCTGGAGGGTGAATCAGAAGAATCAGAAGAAGGAGAAGGAGAAGGTGAAGTCTGGTGGGTGAATCAGAAGAAGCAGAAGAAAGAGAAGGAGAAGGTGAAGTCTGGAGGGTGAAGCAGAAGAAGCAGAAGAAGGAGAAGTAGAAGGTGAAGACTGGAGGGTGAATCAGAAGAAATAGAAGAAGGAGAAGGAGAAGGTGAAGTCTGGAGGGTGAATCAGAAGAAGTAGAAGAAGGAGAAGGAGAAGGTGAAGTCTGGAGTGTGAATCAGAAGAAGTAGAAGGAGGAGAAGGAGAAGGTGAAGTCTGGAGGGTGAATCAGAAGAAGCAGAATAAGTAGAATGAGAAGGTGAAGTCTGGAGGGTGAATCAGAAGAAGTAGAAGAAGGAGAAGGGGAAGGTGAAGTCTGGAGGGTGAATCAGAAGAAGTAGAAGAAGGAGAAGGAGAAGGTGAAGTCTGGAGGGTGAATCAGAAGAAGCAGAAGAAGGAGAAGGAGAAGGTGAAGTCTGGAGGGTGAATCAGAAGAAGCAGAAGAAGTAGAAGGAGAAGATGAAGTCTGGAAGGTGAATCAGAAGAAGTAGAAGAAGGAGAAGGAGAAGGTGAAGTCTGGAGGGTGAATCAGAAGAAGCAGAAGAAGGAGAAGGAGAAGGTGAAGTCTGGAGGGTGAATCAGAAGAAGCAGAAGAAGGAGAAGGAGAAGGTGAAGTCTGGTGGGTGAATCAGAAGAAGCAGAATAAGGAGAAGGAGAAGGTGAAGTCTGGAGGGTGAATCAGAAGAAGCAGAAGAAGGAGAAGGAGAAGGTGAAGTCTGGAGGGTGAATCAAAAGAAGTAGAAGAAGCAGAAGGAGAAGGTGAAGTCTGGAGGGTGAAGCAGAAGAAGTAGAAGACGGAGAAGGAGAAGGTGAAGTCAGGAGGGTGAATCAGAAGATGTAGAAGAAGGAGAAGGAGAAGGTGAAGTCTGGAGGGTGAATCAGAAGAATCAGAAGAAGGAGAAGGAGAAGGTGAAGTCTGGAGGGTGAATCAGAAGAAGCAGAAGAAAGAGAAGGAGAAGGTGAAGTCTGGAGGGTGAAGCAGAAGAAGCAGAAGAAGGAGAAGGAGAAGGTGAAGACTGGAGGGTGAATCAGAAGAAATAGAAGAAGGAGAAGGAGAAGGTGAAGTCTGGAGGGTGAATCAGAAGAAGTAGAAGAAGGAGAAGGAGAAGGTGAAGTCTGGAGGGTGAATCAGAAGAAGTAGAAGAAGGAGAAGGAGAAGGTGAAGTCTGGAGGATGAATCAGAAGAAGCAGAAGAAGGAGAAGGAGAAGGTGAAGTCTGGAGGGTGAATCAGAAGAAGCAGAAGAAGGAGAAGGAGAAGATGAAGTCTGGAGGGTGAATCAGAATAAGCAGAAGAAGGAGAAGGAGAAGGTGAAGTCTGGAGGGTGAATCAGAAGAAGCAGAAGAAGTAGAAGGAGAAGGTGAAGTCTGGAGGGTGAATCAGAAGAAGCAGAATAAGGAGAAGGAGAAGGTGAAGTCTGGAGGGTGAATCAGAAGAAGCAGAAGAAGGAGAAGGAGAAGGTGAAGTCTGGAGGGTGAATCAGAAGAAGCAGAATAAGGAGAAGGAGAAGGTGAAGTCTGGAGGGTGAATCAGAAGAAGCAGAAGAAGGAGAAGGAGAAGGTGAAGTCTGGAGGGTGAAGCAGAAGAAGTAGAAGAAGGAGAAGGAGAAGGTGAAGTCAGGAGGGTGAATCAGAAGATGTAGAAGAAGAAGAAGGAGAAGGTGAGGTCTGGAGGGTGAATCAGAAGAATCAGAAGAAGGAGAAGGAGAAGGTGAAGTCTGGAGAGTGAATCAGAAGAAGCAGAAGAAAGAGAAGGAGAAGGTGAAGTCTGGAGGGTGAAGCAGAAGAAGCAGAAGAAGGAGAAGGAGAAGGTGAAGACTGGAGGGTGAATCAGAAGAAATAAAAGAAGGAGAAGGAGAAGGTGAAGTCTGGAGGGTGAATCAGAAGAAGTAGAAGAAGGAGAAGGAGAAGGTGAAGTCTGGAGTGTGAATCAGAAGAAGTAGAAGAAGGAGAAGGAGAAGGTGAAGTCTGGAGGGTGAATCAGAAGAAGCAGAAGAAGGAGAAGGAGAAGGTGAAGTCTGGAGGGTGAATCAGAAGAAGCAGAAGAAGTAGAAGGCGAAGGTGAAGTCTGGAGGGTGAATCAGAAGAAGTAGAAGAAGGAGAAGGAGAAGGTGAAGTCTGGAGGGTGAATCAGAAGAAGCAGAAGAAGGAGAAGGAGAAGGTGAAGTCTGGAGGGTGAAGCAGAAGAAGCAGAAGAAGGAGAAGGAGAAGGTGAAGACTGGAGGGTGAATCAGAAGAAATAGAAGAAGGAGAAGGAGAAGGTGAAGTCTGGAGGGTGAATCAGAAGAAGTAGAAGAAGGAGAAGGAGAAGGTGAAGTCTGGAGGGTGAATCAGAAGAAGTAGAAGAAGGAGAAGGAGAAGGTGAAGTCTGGAGTGTGAATCAGAAGAAGTAGAAGAAGGAGAAGGAGAAGGTGAAGTCTGGAGGGTGAATCAGAAGAAGCAGAAGAAGGAGAAGGAGAAGGTGAAGTCTGGAGGGTGAATCAGAAGAAGCAGAAGAAGTAGAATGAGAAGGTGAAGTCTGGAGGGTGAATCAGAAGAAGTAGAAGAAGGAGAAGGAGAAGGTGAAGTCTGGAGGGTGAATCAGAAGAAGTAGAAGAAGGAGAAGGAGAAGGTGAAGTCTGGAGGGTGAATCAGAAGAAGCAGAAGAAGGAGAAGGAGAAGGTGAAGTCTGGAGGGTGAATCAGAAGAAGCAGAAGAAGGAGAAGGAGAAGATGAAGTCTGGAGGGTGAATCAGAAGAAGTAGAAGAAGGAGAAGGAGAAGGTGAAGTCTGGAGGGTGAATCAGAAGAAGCAGAAGAAGGAGAAGGAGAAGGTGAAGTCTGGAGGGTGAATCAGAAGAAGCAGAAGAAGGAGACGGAGAAGGTGAAGTCTGGAGGGTGAATCAGAAGAAGCAGAATAAGGAGAAGGAGAAGGTGAAGTCTGGAGGGTGAATCAGAAGAAGCAGAAGAAGGAGAAGGAGAAGGTGAAGTCTGGAGGGTGAATCAGAAGAAGTAGAAGAAGCAGAAGGAGAAGGTGAAGTCTGGAGGGTGAAGCAGAAGAAGTAGAAGACGGAGAAGGAGAAGGTGAAGTCAGGAGGATGAATCAGAAGATGTAGAAGAAGGAGAAGGAGAAGGTGAAGTCTGGAGGGTGAATCAGAAGAATCAGAAGAAGGAGAAGGAGAAGGTGAAGTCTGGAGGGTGAATCAGAAGAAGCAGAAGAAAGAGAAGGAGAAGGTGAAGTCTGGAGGGTGAAGCAGAAGAAGCAGAAGAAGGAGAAGGAGAAGGTGAAGACTGGAGGGTGAATCAGAAGAAATAGAAGAAGGAGAAGGAGAAGGTGAAGTCTGGAGGGTGAATCAGAAGAAGCAGAATAAGGAGAAGGAGAAGGTGAAGTCTGGAGGGTGAATCAGAAGAAGCAGAAGAAGGAGAAGGAGAAGGTGAAGTCTGGAGGGTGAATCAGAAGAAGTAGAAGAAGCAGAAGGAGAAGGTGAAGTCTGGAGGGTGAAGCAGAAGAAGTAGAAGAAGGAGAAGGAGAAGGTGAAGTCAGGAGGGTGAATCAGAAGATGTAGAAGAAGGAGAAGGAGAAGGTGAGGTCTGGAGGGTGAATCAGAAGAATCAGAAGTAGGAGAAGGAGAAGGTGAAGTCTGGAGGGTGAATCAGAAGAAGCAGAAGAAAGAGAAGGAGAAGGTGAAGTCTGGAGGGTGAAGCAGAAGAAGCAGAAGAAGGAGAAGGAGAAGGTGAAGACTGGAGGGTGAATCAGAAGAAATAGAAGAAGGAGAAGGAGAAGGTGAAGTCTGGAGGGTGAATCAGAAGAAGTAGAAGAAGGAGAAGGAGAAGGTGAAGTCTGGTGTGTGAATCAGAAGAAGTAGAAGAAGGAGAAGGAGAAGGTGAAGTCTGGAGGGTGAATCAGAAGAAGCAGAAGAAGGAGAAGGAGAAGGTGAAGTCTGGAGGGTGAATCAGAAGAAGCAGAAGAAGTAGAATGAGAAGGTGAAGTCTGGAGGGTGAATCAGAAGAAGTAGAAGAAGGAGAAGGAGAAGGTGAAGTCTGGAGGGTGAATCAGTAGAAGTAGAAGAAGGAGAAGGAGAAGGTGAAGTCTGGAGGGTGAATCAGAAGAAGCAGAAGAAGGAGAAGGAGAAGGTGAAGTCTGGAGGGAGAAGCAGAAGAAGTAGAAGAAAGGAGAAGGAAAAGGTGAAGTCTGGAGGGTGAATCAGAAGAAGTAGAAGAAGGGGAAGGAGAAGGTTAAGTCTGGAGGGTGAATCAGAAGAAGGAGAAGAAGGAGAAGGAGAAAGTGAAGTCTGGAGGGTGAATCAGAAGAAGCAGAAGAAGGAGAAGGAGAAGGTGAAGTCAGGAGGGTGAATCAGAAGAAGTAGAAGAAGGAGAAGGAGAAGGTGTAGACTGGAGGGTGAATCAGAAGAAGTAGACGAAGGAGAAGGAGAAGGGTGAAGTCTGGAGGGTGAATCAGAAGAAGCAGAAGAAGGAGAAGGAGAAGGTGAAGTCTGGAGGGTGAATCAGAAGAAGTAGAAGAAGGAGAAGGAGAAGGTGAAGTCTGGAGGGTGAATCAGAAGAAGCAGAAGAAGGAGAAGGAGAAGGTGAAGTCTGGAGGGTGAATCAGAAGAAGCAGAAGAAGGAGAAGGAGAAGGTGAAGTCTGGAGGGTGAATCAGAAGAAGCAGAAGAAGTAGAAGGAGAAGGTGAAGCCTGGAGGGTGAATCAGAAGAAGTAGAAGAAGGAGAAGGAGAAGGTGAAGTCTGGAGGGTGAATCAGAAGAAGTAGAAGAAGGAGAAGGAGAAGGTGAAGTCTGGAGGGTGAATCAGAAGAAGCAGAAGAAAGACAAGGAGAAGGTGAAGTCTGGAGGGTGAATCAGAAGAAGCAGAAGAAGGAGAAGGAGAAGGTGAAGTCTGGAGGGTGAATCAGAAGAAGCAGAAGAAAGAGAAGGAGAAGGTGAAGTCTGGAGGGTGAAGCAGAAGAAGCAGAAGAAGGAGAAGGAGAAGAGGTGAAGACTGGAGGGTGAATCAGAAGAAATAGAAGAAGGAGAAGGAGAAGGTGAAGTCTGGAGGGTGAATCAGAAGAAGTAGAAGAAGGAGAAGGAGAAGGTGAAGTCTGGTGTGTGAATCAGAAGAAGTAGAAGAAGGAGAAGGAGAGAGGAGAAGGTGAAGTCTGGAGGGTGAATTCAGAAGAAGCAAGAAGAAGGAGAAGGAGAAGGTGAAGTCTGGAGGGTGAATCAGAAGAAGCAGAAGAAGTAGAATGAGAAGGTGAAGTCTGGAGGGTGAATCAGAAAGAAGTAGAAGAAGGAGAAGGAGAAGGTGAAGTCTGGAGGGTGAAATCAGTAGAAGTAGAAGAAGGAGAAGGAGAAGGTGAAGTCTGGAGGGTGAATCAGAAGAAGCAGAAGAAGGAGAAGGAGAAGGTGAAGTCTGGAGGAGAAGCAGAAGAAGTAGAAGAAGGAGACAGGAAAAGGTGAAGTCTGGAGGGTTGAATCAGAAGAAGTAGAAGAAGGGGAAGGAGAAGGTTAAGTCTGGAGGGTGAATCAGAAGAAGGAGAAGAAGGAGAAGGAGAAAGTGAAGTCTGGAGGGTGAATCAGAAGAAGCAGAAGAAGGAGAAGGAGAAGGTGAAGTCAGGAGGGTGAATACAGAAGAAGTAGAAGAAGGAGAAGGAGAAGGTGTAGACTGGAGGGTGAATCAGAAGAAGTAGACGAAGGAGAAGGAGAAGGTGAAGTCTGGAGGGTGAATCAGAAGAAGCAGAAGAAGGAGAAGGAGAAGGTGAAGTCTGGAGGGTGAATCAGAAGAAGTAGAAGAAGGAGAAGGAGAAGGTGAAGTCTGGAGGGTGAATCAGAAGAAGCAGAAGAAGGAGAAGGAGAAGGTGAAGTCTGGAGGGTGAATCAGAAGAAGCAGAAGAAGGAGAAGGAGAAGGTGAAGTCTGGAGGGTGAATCAGAAGAAGCAGAAGAAGTAGAAGGAGAAGGTGAAGCCTGGAGGTGAATCAGAAGAAGTAGAAGAAGGAGAAGGAGAAGGTGAAGTCTGGAGGGTGAATCAGAAGAAGTAGAAGAAGGAGAAGGAGAAGGTGAAGTCTGGAGGGTGAATCAGAAGAAGCAGAAGAAAGACCAAGGAGAAGGTGAAGTCTGGAGGGTGAATCAGAAGAAGCAGAAGAAGGAGAAGGAGAAGATGAAGTCTGTGAGGTGAATCAGAAGAAGTAGAAGAATGAGAAGGAGAAGGTGAAGTCTGGAGGGTGAATCAGAAGAAGCAGAAGAAGGAGAAGGAGAAGGTGAAGTCTGGAGTGTGAATCAGAAGAAGCAGAAGAAGGAGAAGGAGAAGGTGAAGTCTGGAGGGTGAATCAGAAGAAGCAGAAGAAAGGAGAAGGAGAAGATGAAGTCTGGAGGGTGAATCAGAAGAAGTAGAGGAAGGAGAAGGAAGAAGGTGAAGTCTGGAGGGTGAATCAGAAAGAAGCAGAAGAAGGAGAAGGAGAAGGTGAAGTCTGGAGGGTGAATCAGAAGAAGCAGAAGAAGGAGAAGGAGAAGGTGAAGCTGGAGGGTGAATCAGAAGAAGCAGAATAAGGAGAAGGAGAAGGTGAAGTGTCTGGAGGGTGAATCAGAAGAAGCAGAAGAAGGAGAAGGAGAAGGTGAAGTCTGGAGGGTGAATCAGAAGAAGTAGAAGAAGAGAAGGAGAAGGTCAAGTCTGGAGGGTGAATCAGAAGAAGGAGAAGAAGGAGAAGGAGAAGGTGAAGTCTGAGGGTGAATCAGAAAGAAGCAGAAGAAGGAGAAGGAGAAGGTGAAGTCTGGAGGGTGAATCAGAAGAAGCAGAAGAAGTAGAATGAGAAGGTGAAGTCTGGAGGGTGACTCAGAAGAAGTAGAAGAAGGAGAAGGAGAAGGTGAAGTCTGGAGGGTGAATCAGAAGAAGTAGAAGAAGGAGAATGAGAAGGTGAAGTCTGGAGGGTGAATCAGAAGAAGCAGAAGAAGGAGAAGGAGAAGGTGAAGTCTGGAGGGTGAATCAGAAGAAGCAGAAGAAGGAGAAGGAGAAGATGAAGTCTGGAGGGTGAATCAGAAGAAATAGAAGAAGGAGAAGGAGAAGGTGAAGTCTGGAGGGTGAATCAGAAGAAGCAGAAGAAGGAGAAGGAGAAGGTGAAGGTCTGGAGGGTGAATCAGAAGAAGCAGCATATAGGAGAAGGAGAAGGTGAAGTCTGGAAGGGTGAATCAGAAGAAGCAGAAGAAGGAGAAGGAGGAAGGTGAAGTCAGGAGGATGAATCAGAAGATGTAGAAGAAGGAGAAGGAGAAGGTGAAGTCTGGAGGTTGAATCAGAAGAATCAGAAGAAGGAGATGGAGAAGGTGAAGTCTGGAGGGTGAATCAGAAGAAGTAGAAGAAGCAGAAGGAGAAGGTGAAGTCTGGAGAGGTGAAGCAGAGAAGAAGTAGAAGAAGGGAGAAGGAGAAGGTGAAGTCAGGAGGGTGAATCAGAAGATGTAGAAGAAGGAGAAGGAGAAAGGTGAGGTCTGGAGGGTGAATCAGAAGAATCAGAAGAAGGAGAAGGAGAAGGTGAAGTCTAGAGGGTGAATCAGAAGAAGCAGAAGAAAGAGAAGGAGAAGGTGAAGACTGGAGGGTGAATCAGAAGATGTAGAAGAAGGAGAAGGAGAAGGTGAGGTCTGGAGTGTGAAGCAGAAGAAGGAGAAGGAGAAGGTGAAGTCAGGAGGGTGTATCAGAAGATGTAGAAGAAGGAGAAGGAGAAGGTGAGAGTCTGGAGGGTGAATCAGAAGAATCAGAATAAGGAGAAGGAGAAGGTGAAGTCTGGAGGGTGAATCAGAAGAAGCAGAAGAAAGAGAAGGAGAAGGTGAGGTCTGGAGGGTGAATCAGAAGATGCAGAAGAAGGAGAAGGAGAAGGTGAAGTCTGGAGGGTGAATCAGAAGAAGCAGAAGAAGTAGAATGAGAAGGTGAAGTCTGGAGGGTGAATCAGAAGATGTAGAAGAAGGAGAAGGAGAAGGTGAAGTCTGGAGGGTGAATCAGAAGAATCAGAAGAAGGAGAAGGAGAAGGTGAAGTCTGGAGGGTGAATCAGAAGAAGCAGAGAAGAGAAGGAGAAGGTGAGGTCTGGAGGGTGAATCAGAAGAATGCAGAAGAAGGAGAAGGAGAAGGTGAAGTCTGGAGGGTGAATCAGAAGAAGCAGAAGAAGTAGAATGAGAAGGTGAAGTCTGGAGGGTGAATCAAGAAGAAGTAGAAGAAAGGAGAAGGAGAAGGTGAAGTCTGGAGGGTGAATCAGAAGAGAAGTAGAAGAAGGAGAAGGAGAAGGTGAAGTCTGGAGTGTGAATCAGAAGAAGCAGAAGAAGGAGAAGGAGAAGGTGAAGTCTGGAGGGTGAATCAGAAGAAGCAGAAGAAGGAGAAGGAGAAGATGAAGTCTGGAGGGTGAATCAGAAGAAGTAGAGGAAGGAGAAGGAGAAGGTGAAGTCTGGAGGGTGAATCAGAAGAAGCAGAAGAAGGAGAAGGAGAAGGTGAAGTCTGGAGGGTGAATCAGAAGAAGCAGAAGAAGGAGAAGGAGAAGGTGAAGTCTGGAGGGTGAATCAGAAGAAGCAGAATAAGGAGAAGGAGAAGGTGAAGTCTGGAGGGTGAATCAGAAGAAGCAGAAGAAGGAGAAGGAGAAGGTGAAGTCTGGAGGGTGAATCAGAAGAAGTAGAAGAAGGAGAAGGAGAAGGTCAAGTCTGGAGGGTGAATCAGAAGAAGGAGAAGAAGGAGAAGGAGAAGGTGAAGTCTGGAGGGTGAATCAGAAGAAGCAGAAGAAGGAGAAGGAGAAGGTGAAGTCTGGAGGGTGAATCAGAAGAAGTAAAAGAAGGAGAAGGAGAAGGTGTAGTCTGGAGGGTGAATCAGAAGAAGTAGACGAAGGAGAAGGAGAAGGTGAAGTCTGGAGGGTGAATCAGAAGAAGCAGAAGAAGGAGAAGGAGAAGGTGAAGTTTGGAGGGTGAATCAGAAGAAGTAGAAGAAGGAGAAGGAGAAGGTGAAGTCTGGAGGGTGAATCAGAAGAAGCAGAAGAAGGAGAAGGAGAAGGTGAAGTCTGGAGGGTGAATCAGAAGAAGCAGAAGAAGGAGAAGGAGAAGGTGAAGTCTGGAGGGTGAATCAGAAGAAGCAGAAGAAGTAGAAGGAGAAGGTGAAGACTGGAGGGTGAATCAGAAGAAGTAGAAGAAGGAGAAGGAGAAGGTGAAGTCTGGAGGGTGAATCAGAAGAAGCAGAAGAAAGAGAAGGAGAAGGTGAAGTCTGGAGGGTGAATCAGAAGAAGTAGAAGAAGGAGAAGGAGAAGGTGATGTCTGGAGGGTGAATCAGAAGAAGCAGAAGAAGGAGAAGGAGAAGGCGAAGTCTGGAGGGTGAATCAGAAGAAGCAGAAGAAGGAGAAGGAGAAGGTGAAGTCTGGAGGGTGATTCAGAAGAAGCAGAAGAAGGAGAAGGAGAAGATGAAGTCTGGAGGGTAAATCAGAAGAAGTAGAAGAAGGAGAAGGAGAAGGTGAGGTCTGGAGGGTGAATCAGAAGAAGCAGAAGAAGGAGAAGGTGAAGTCTGGAGGGTGAATCAGAAGAAGCAGAAGAAGGAGAAGGAGAAGGTGAAGTCTGGAGGGTGAATCAGAAGAAGTAGAAGAAGGAGAAGGAGAAGGTGAAGTCTGGAGGGTGAATCAGAAGAAGTACAAGAAGGAGAATGAGAAGGTGAAGTCTGGAGGGTGAATCAGAAGAAGCAGAAGAAGGAGAAGGAGAAGGTGAAGTCTGGAGGGTGAATCAGAAGAAGCAGAAGAAGGAGAAGGAGAAGATGAAGTCTGGAGGGTGAATCAGAAGAAGTAGAAGAAGGAGAAGGAGAAGGTGAAGTCTGGAGGGTGAATCAGAAGAAGTAGAAGAAGGAGAAGGAGAAGGTGAAGTCTGGAGGGTGAATCAGAAGAAGCAGAAGAAGGAGAAGGAAAAGGTGAAGTCTGGAGGGTGAATCAGAAGAAGCAGAAGAAGGAGAAGGAGAAGGTGTAGTCTGGAGGGTGAATCAGAAGAAGTAGAAGAAGGAGAAGGAGAAGGTGAAGTCTGGAGGGTGAATCAGAAGAAGCAGAAGAAGGAGAAGGAAAAGGTGAAGTCTGGAGGGTGAATCAGAAGAAGGAGAAGGAGAAGGTGAAGTCTGGAGGGTGAATCAGAAGAAGTAGAAGAAGGAGAAGGAGAAGGTGAAGTCTGGAGGGTGAATCGGAAGAAGGAGAAGAAGGAGAAGGAGAAGGTGAAGTCTGGAGGGTGAATCAGAAGAAGCAGAAGAAGGAGAAGGAGAAGATGAAGTCAGGAGGGTGAATCAGAAGAAGTAGAAGAAGGAGAAGGAGAAGGTGTAGACTGGAGGGTGAATCAGAAGAAGTAGACGAAGGAGAAGGAGAAGGTGAAGTCTGGAGGGTGAATCAGAAGAAGCAGAAGAAGGAGAAGGAGAAGGTGAAGTCTGGAGGGTGAATCAGAAGAAGTAGAAGAAGGAGAAGGAGAAGGTGAAGTCTGGAGGGTGAATCAGAAGAAGCAGAAGAAGGAGAAGGAGAAGGTGAAGTCTGGAGGGTGAATCAGAAGAAGCAGAAGAAGGAGAAGGAGAAGGTGAAGTCTGGAGGGTGAATCAGAAGAAGCAGATGAAGTAGAAGGAGAAGGTGAAGCCTGGAGGGTGAATCAGAAGAAGTAGAAGAAGGAGAAGGAGAAGGTGAAGTCTGGAGGGTGAATCAGAAGAAGTAGAAGAAGGAGAAGGAGAAGGTGCAGTCTGGAGGGTGAATTAGAAGAAGCAGAAGAAGGAGAAGGAGAAGGTGAAGTCTGGAGGGTGAATCAGAAGAAGCAGAAGAAGGAGAAGGAGAAGATGAAGTCTGGAGGGTGAATCAGAAGAAGTAGAAGAAGGAGAAGGAGAAGGTGAAGTCTGGAGGGTGAATCAGAAGAAGCAGAATAAGGAGAAGGAGAAGGTGAAGTCTGGAGGGTGAATCAGAAGAAGCAGAAGAAGGAGAAGGAGAAGGTGAAGTCTGGAGGGTGAATCAGAAGAAGTAGAAGAAGCCGAAGGAGAAGGTGAAGTCTGGAGGGTGAAGCAGAAGAAGTAGAAGAAGGAGAAGGAGAAGGTGAAGTCAGGAGGGTGAATCAGAAGATGTAGAAGAAGGAGAAGGAGAAGGCGAGGTCTGGAGGGTGAATCAGAAGAATCAGAAGAAGGAGAAGGAGAAGGTGAAGTCTGGAGGGTGAATCAGAAGAAGCAGAAGAAAGAGAAGGAGAAGGTGAAGTCTGGAGGGTGAAGCAGAAGAAGCAGAAGAAGGAGAAGTAGAAGGTGAAGACTGGAGGGTGAATCAGAAGAAATAGAAGAAGGAGAAGGAGAAGGTGAAGTCTGGAGGGTGAATCAGAAGAAGTAGAAGAAGGAGAAGGAGAAGGTGAAGTCTGGAGGGTGAATCAGAAGAATCAGAAGAAGGAGAAGGAGAAGGTGAAGTCTGGAGGGTGAATCAGAAGAAGCAGAAGAAAGAGAAGGAGAAGGTGAAGTCTGGAGGGTGAAGCAGAAGAAGCAGAAGAAGGAGAAGGAGAAGGTGAAGACTGGAGGGTGAATCAGAAGAAGCAGAAGAAGGAGAAGGAGAAGGTGAAGTCTGGAGGGAGAAGCAGAAGAAGTAGAAGAGGGAGAAGGAGAAGGTGAAGTCTGGAGGGTGAATCAGAAGAAGTAGAAGAAGGAGAAGGAGAAGGTGAAGTCTGGAGGGTGAATCAGAAGAAGGAGAAGAAGGAGAAGGAGAAGGTGAAGTCTGGAGGGTGAATCAGAAGAAGCAGAAGAAGGAGAAGGAGAAGGTGAAGTCAGGAGGGTGAATCAGAAGAAGTAGAAGAAGGAGAAGGAGAAGGTGTAGACTGGAGGGTGAATCAGAAGAAGTAGACGAAGGAGAAGGAGAAGGTGAAGTCTGGAGGGTGAATCAGAAGAAGCAGAAGAAGGAGAAGGAGAAGGTGAAGTCTGGAGGGTGAATCAGAAGAAGTAGAAGAAGGAGAAGGAGAAGGTGAAGTCTGGAGGGTGAAGCAGAAGAAGCAGAAGAAGGAGAAGGAGAAGGTGAAGTCTGGAGGGTGAATCAGAAGAAGCAGAAGAAGGAGAAGGAGAAGGTGAAGTCTGGAGGGTGAATCAGAAGAAGCAGAAGAAGTAGAAGGAGAAGGTGAAGCCTGGAGGGTGAATCAGAAGAAGTAGAAGAAGGAGAAGGAGAAGGTGAAGTCTGGAGGGTGAATCAGAAGAAGTAGAAGAAGGAGAAGGAGAAGGTGAGGTCTGGAGGGTGAATCAGAAGAAGCAGAAGAAGGAGAAGGAGAAGGTGAAGTCTGGAGGGTGAATCAGAAGAAGCAGAAGAAGGAGAAGGAGAAGATGAAGTCTGGAGGGTGAATCAGAAGAAGTAGAAGAAGGAGAAGGAGAAGGTGAAGTCTGGAGGGTGAATCAGAAGAAGCAGAAGAAGGAGAAGGAGAAGGTGAAGTCTGGAGGGTGAATCAGAAGAAGCAGAAGAAGGACAAGGAGAAGTTGAAGTCTGGAGGGTGAATCAGAAGAAGCAGAATAAGGAGAAGGAGAAGGTGAAGTCTGGAGGGTGAATCAGAAGATGTAGAAGAAGGAGAAGGAGAAGGCGAGGTCTGGAGGGTGAATCAGAAGAATCAGAAGAAGGAGAAGGAGAAGGTGAAGTCTGGTGGGTGAATCAGAAGAAGCAGAAGAAAGAGAAGGAGAAGGTGAAGTCTGGAGGGTGAAGCAGAAGAAGCAGAAGAAGGAGAAGTAGAAGGTGAAGACTGGAGGGTGAATCAGAAGAAATAGAAGAAGGAGAAGGAGAAGGTGAAGTCTGGAGGGTGAATCAGAAGAAGTAGAAGAAGGAGAAGGAGAAGGTGAAGTCTGGAGTGTGAATCAGAAGAAGTAGAAGGAGGAGAAGGAGAAGGTGAAGTCTGGAGGGTGAATCAGAAGAAGCAGAATAAGTAGAATGAGAAGGTGAAGTCTGGAGGGTGAATCAGAAGAAGTAGAAGAAGGAGAAGGGGAAGGTGAAGTCTGGAGGGTGAATCAGAAGAAGTAGAAGAAGGAGAAGGAGAAGGTGAAGTCTGGAGGGTGAATCAGAAGAAGCAGAAGAAGGAGAAGGAGAAGGTGAAGTCTGGAGGGTGAATCAGAAGAAGCAGAAGAAGTAGAAGGAGAAGATGAAGTCTGGAAGGTGAATCAGAAGAAGTAGAAGAAGGAGAAGGAGAAGGTGAAGTCTGGAGGGTGAATCAGAAGAAGCAGAAGAAGGAGAAGGAGAAGGTGAAGTCTGGAGGGTGAATCAGAAGAAGCAGAAGAAGGAGAAGGAGAAGGTGAAGTCTGGTGGGTGAATCAGAAGAAGCAGAATAAGGAGAAGGAGAAGGTGAAGTCTGGAGGGTGAATCAGAAGAAGCAGAAGAAGGAGAAGGAGAAGGTGAAGTCTGGAGGGTGAATCAGAAGAAGTAGAAGAAGCAGAAGGAGAAGGTGAAGTCTGGAGGGTGAAGCAGAAGAAGTAGAAGACGGAGAAGGAGAAGGTGAAGTCAGGAGGGTGAATCAGAAGATGTAGAAGAAGGAGAAGGAGAAGGTGAAGTCTGGAGGGTGAATCAGAAGAATCAGAAGAAGGAGAAGGAGAAGGTGAAGTCTGGAGGGTGAATCAGAAGAAGCAGAAGAAAGAGAAGGAGAAGGTGAAGTCTGGAGGGTGAAGCAGAAGAAGCAGAAGAAGGAGAAGGAGAAGGTGAAGACTGGAGGGTGAATCAGAAGAAATAGAAGAAGGAGAAGGAGAAGGTGAAGTCTGGAGGGTGAATCAGAAGAAGTAGAAGAAGGAGAAGGAGAAGGTGAAGTCTGGAGGGTGAATCAGAAGAAGTAGAAGAAGGAGAAGGAGAAGGTGAAGTCTGGAGGATGAATCAGAAGAAGCAGAAGAAGGAGAAGGAGAAGGTGAAGTCTGGAGGGTGAATCAGAAGAAGCAGAAGAAGGAGAAGGAGAAGATGAAGTCTGGAGGGTGAATCAGAATAAGCAGAAGAAGGAGAAGGAGAAGGTGAAGTCTGGAGGGTGAATCAGAAGAAGCAGAAGAAGTAGAAGGAGAAGGTGAAGTCTGGAGGGTGAATCAGAAGAAGCAGAATAAGGAGAAGGAGAAGGTGAAGTCTGGAGGGTGAATCAGAAGAAGCAGAAGAAGGAGAAGGAGAAGGTGAAGTCTGGAGGGTGAATCAGAAGAAGCAGAATAAGGAGAAGGAGAAGGTGAAGTCTGGAGGGTGAATCAGAAGAAGCAGAAGAAGGAGAAGGAGAAGGTGAAGTCTGGAGGGTGAAGCAGAAGAAGTAGAAGAAGGAGAAGGAGAAGGTGAAGTCAGGAGGGTGAATCAGAAGATGTAGAAGAAGAAGAAGGAGAAGGTGAGGTCTGGAGGGTGAATCAGAAGAATCAGAAGAAGGAGAAGGAGAAGGTGAAGTCTGGAGAGTGAATCAGAAGAAGCAGAAGAAAGAGAAGGAGAAGGTGAAGTCTGGAGGGTGAAGCAGAAGAAGCAGAAGAAGGAGAAGGAGAAGGTGAAGACTGGAGGGTGAATCAGAAGAAATAAAAGAAGGAGAAGGAGAAGGTGAAGTCTGGAGGGTGAATCAGAAGAAGTAGAAGAAGGAGAAGGAGAAGGTGAAGTCTGGAGTGTGAATCAGAAGAAGTAGAAGAAGGAGAAGGAGAAGGTGAAGTCTGGAGGGTGAATCAGAAGAAGCAGAAGAAGGAGAAGGAGAAGGTGAAGTCTGGAGGGTGAATCAGAAGAAGCAGAAGAAGTAGAAGGCGAAGGTGAAGTCTGGAGGGTGAATCAGAAGAAGTAGAAGAAGGAGAAGGAGAAGGTGAAGTCTGGAGGGTGAATCAGAAGAAGCAGAAGAAGGAGAAGGAGAAGGTGAAGTCTGGAGGGTGAAGCAGAAGAAGCAGAAGAAGGAGAAGGAGAAGGTGAAGACTGGAGGGTGAATCAGAAGAAATAGAAGAAGGAGAAGGAGAAGGTGAAGTCTGGAGGGTGAATCAGAAGAAGTAGAAGAAGGAGAAGGAGAAGGTGAAGTCTGGAGGGTGAATCAGAAGAAGCAGAAGAAGGAGAAGGAGAAGATGAAGTCAGGAGGGTGAATCAGAAGAAGTAGAAGAAGGAGAAGGAGAAGGTGTAGACTGGAGGGTGAATCAGAAGAAGTAGACGAAGGAGAAGGAGAAGGTGAAGTCTGGAGGGTGAATCAGAAGAAGCAGAAGAAGGAGAAGGAGAAGGTGAAGTCTGGAGGGTGAATCAGAAGAAGTAGAAGAAGGAGAAGGAGAAGGTGAAGTCTGGAGGGTGAATCAGAAGAAGCAGAAGAAGGAGAAGGAGAAGGTGAAGTCTGGAGGGTGAATCAGAAGAAGTAGAAGAAGGAGAAGGAGAAGGTGAAGTCTGGAGGGTGAATCAGAAGAAGCAGAAGAAGGAGAAGGAGAAGATGAAGTCAGGAGGGTGAATCAGAAGAAGTAGAAGAAGGAGAAGGAGAAGGTGTAGACTGGAGGGTGAATCAGAAGAAGTAGACGAAGGAGAAGGAGAAGGTGAAGTCTGGAGGGTGAATCAGAAGAAGCAGAAGAAGGAGAAGGAGAAGGTGAAGTCTGGAGGGTGAATCAGAAGAAGTAGAAGAAGGAGAAGGAGAAGGTGAAGTCTGGAGGGTGAATCAGAAGAAGCAGAAGAAGGAGAAGGAGAAGGTGAAGTCTGGAGGGTGAATCAGAAGAAGCAGAAGAAGGAGAAGGAGAAGGTGAAGTCTGGAGGGTGAATCAGAAGAAGCAGATGAAGTAGAAGGAGAAGGTGAAGCCTGGAGGGTGAATCAGAAGAAGTAGAAGAAGGAGAAGGAGAAGGTGAAGTCTGGAGGGTGAATCAGAAGAAGTAGAAGAAGGAGAAGGAGAAGGTGCAGTCTGGAGGGTGAATTAGAAGAAGCAGAAGAAGGAGAAGGAGAAGGTGAAGTCTGGAGGGTGAATCAGAAGAAGCAGAAGAAGGAGAAGGAGAAGATGAAGTCTGGAGGGTGAATCAGAAGAAGTAGAAGAAGGAGAAGGAGAAGGTGAAGTCTGGAGGGTGAATCAGAAGAAGCAGAATAAGGAGAAGGAGAAGGTGAAGTCTGGAGGGTGAATCAGAAGAAGCAGAAGAAGGAGAAGGAGAAGGTGAAGTCTGGAGGGTGAATCAGAAGAAGTAGAAGAAGCCGAAGGAGAAGGTGAAGTCTGGAGGGTGAAGCAGAAGAAGTAGAAGAAGGAGAAGGAGAAGGTGAAGTCAGGAGGGTGAATCAGAAGATGTAGAAGAAGGAGAAGGAGAAGGCGAGGTCTGGAGGGTGAATCAGAAGAATCAGAAGAAGGAGAAGGAGAAGGTGAAGTCTGGAGGGTGAATCAGAAGAAGCAGAAGAAAGAGAAGGAGAAGGTGAAGTCTGGAGGGTGAAGCAGAAGAAGCAGAAGAAGGAGAAGTAGAAGGTGAAGACTGGAGGGTGAATCAGAAGAAATAGAAGAAGGAGAAGGAGAAGGTGAAGTCTGGAGGGTGAATCAGAAGAAGTAGAAGAAGGAGAAGGAGAAGGTGAAGTCTGGAGGGTGAATCAGAAGAATCAGAAGAAGGAGAAGGAGAAGGTGAAGTCTGGAGGGTGAATCAGAAGAAGCAGAAGAAAGAGAAGGAGAAGGTGAAGTCTGGAGGGTGAAGCAGAAGAAGCAGAAGAAGGAGAAGGAGAAGGTGAAGACTGGAGGGTGAATCAGAAGAAGCAGAAGAAGGAGAAGGAGAAGGTGAAGTCTGGAGGGAGAAGCAGAAGAAGTAGAAGAGGGAGAAGGAGAAGGTGAAGTCTGGAGGGTGAATCAGAAGAAGTAGAAGAAGGAGAAGGAGAAGGTGAAGTCTGGAGGGTGAATCAGAAGAAGGAGAAGAAGGAGAAGGAGAAGGTGAAGTCTGGAGGGTGAATCAGAAGAAGCAGAAGAAGGAGAAGGAGAAGGTGAAGTCAGGAGGGTGAATCAGAAGAAGTAGAAGAAGGAGAAGGAGAAGGTGTAGACTGGAGGGTGAATCAGAAGAAGTAGACGAAGGAGAAGGAGAAGGTGAAGTCTGGAGGGTGAATCAGAAGAAGCAGAAGAAGGAGAAGGAGAAGGTGAAGTCTGGAGGGTGAATCAGAAGAAGTAGAAGAAGGAGAAGGAGAAGGTGAAGTCTGGAGGGTGAAGCAGAAGAAGCAGAAGAAGGAGAAGGAGAAGGTGAAGTCTGGAGGGTGAATCAGAAGAAGCAGAAGAAGGAGAAGGAGAAGGTGAAGTCTGGAGGGTGAATCAGAAGAAGCAGAAGAAGTAGAAGGAGAAGGTGAAGCCTGGAGGGTGAATCAGAAGAAGTAGAAGAAGGAGAAGGAGAAGGTGAAGTCTGGAGGGTGAATCAGAAGAAGTAGAAGAAGGAGAAGGAGAAGGTGAGGTCTGGAGGGTGAATCAGAAGAAGCAGAAGAAGGAGAAGGAGAAGGTGAAGTCTGGAGGGTGAATCAGAAGAAGCAGAAGAAGGAGAAGGAGAAGATGAAGTCTGGAGGGTGAATCAGAAGAAGTAGAAGAAGGAGAAGGAGAAGGTGAAGTCTGGAGGGTGAATCAGAAGAAGCAGAAGAAGGAGAAGGAGAAGGTGAAGTCTGGAGGGTGAATCAGAAGAAGCAGAAGAAGGACAAGGAGAAGTTGAAGTCTGGAGGGTGAATCAGAAGAAGCAGAATAAGGAGAAGGAGAAGGTGAAGTCTGGAGGGTGAATCAGAAGATGTAGAAGAAGGAGAAGGAGAAGGCGAGGTCTGGAGGGTGAATCAGAAGAATCAGAAGAAGGAGAAGGAGAAGGTGAAGTCTGGTGGGTGAATCAGAAGAAGCAGAAGAAAGAGAAGGAGAAGGTGAAGTCTGGAGGGTGAAGCAGAAGAAGCAGAAGAAGGAGAAGTAGAAGGTGAAGACTGGAGGGTGAATCAGAAGAAATAGAAGAAGGAGAAGGAGAAGGTGAAGTCTGGAGGGTGAATCAGAAGAAGTAGAAGAAGGAGAAGGAGAAGGTGAAGTCTGGAGTGTGAATCAGAAGAAGTAGAAGGAGGAGAAGGAGAAGGTGAAGTCTGGAGGGTGAATCAGAAGAAGCAGAATAAGTAGAATGAGAAGGTGAAGTCTGGAGGGTGAATCAGAAGAAGTAGAAGAAGGAGAAGGGGAAGGTGAAGTCTGGAGGGTGAATCAGAAGAAGTAGAAGAAGGAGAAGGAGAAGGTGAAGTCTGGAGGGTGAATCAGAAGAAGCAGAAGAAGGAGAAGGAGAAGGTGAAGTCTGGAGGGTGAATCAGAAGAAGCAGAAGAAGTAGAAGGAGAAGATGAAGTCTGGAAGGTGAATCAGAAGAAGTAGAAGAAGGAGAAGGAGAAGGTGAAGTCTGGAGGGTGAATCAGAAGAAGCAGAAGAAGGAGAAGGAGAAGGTGAAGTCTGGAGGGTGAATCAGAAGAAGCAGAAGAAGGAGAAGGAGAAGGTGAAGTCTGGTGGGTGAATCAGAAGAAGCAGAATAAGGAGAAGGAGAAGGTGAAGTCTGGAGGGTGAATCAGAAGAAGCAGAAGAAGGAGAAGGAGAAGGTGAAGTCTGGAGGGTGAATCAGAAGAAGTAGAAGAAGCAGAAGGAGAAGGTGAAGTCTGGAGGGTGAAGCAGAAGAAGTAGAAGACGGAGAAGGAGAAGGTGAAGTCAGGAGGGTGAATCAGAAGATGTAGAAGAAGGAGAAGGAGAAGGTGAAGTCTGGAGGGTGAATCAGAAGAATCAGAAGAAGGAGAAGGAGAAGGTGAAGTCTGGAGGGTGAATCAGAAGAAGCAGAAGAAAGAGAAGGAGAAGGTGAAGTCTGGAGGGTGAAGCAGAAGAAGCAGAAGAAGGAGAAGGAGAAGGTGAAGACTGGAGGGTGAATCAGAAGAAATAGAAGAAGGAGAAGGAGAAGGTGAAGTCTGGAGGGTGAATCAGAAGAAGTAGAAGAAGGAGAAGGAGAAGGTGAAGTCTGGAGGGTGAATCAGAAGAAGTAGAAGAAGGAGAAGGAGAAGGTGAAGTCTGGAGGATGAATCAGAAGAAGCAGAAGAAGGAGAAGGAGAAGGTGAAGTCTGGAGGGTGAATCAGAAGAAGCAGAAGAAGGAGAAGGAGAAGATGAAGTCTGGAGGGTGAATCAGAATAAGCAGAAGAAGGAGAAGGAGAAGGTGAAGTCTGGAGGGTGAATCAGAAGAAGCAGAAGAAGTAGAAGGAGAAGGTGAAGTCTGGAGGGTGAATCAGAAGAAGCAGAATAAGGAGAAGGAGAAGGTGAAGTCTGGAGGGTGAATCAGAAGAAGCAGAAGAAGGAGAAGGAGAAGGTGAAGTCTGGAGGGTGAATCAGAAGAAGCAGAATAAGGAGAAGGAGAAGGTGAAGTCTGGAGGGTGAATCAGAAGAAGCAGAAGAAGGAGAAGGAGAAGGTGAAGTCTGGAGGGTGAAGCAGAAGAAGTAGAAGAAGGAGAAGGAGAAGGTGAAGTCAGGAGGGTGAATCAGAAGATGTAGAAGAAGAAGAAGGAGAAGGTGAGGTCTGGAGGGTGAATCAGAAGAATCAGAAGAAGGAGAAGGAGAAGGTGAAGTCTGGAGAGTGAATCAGAAGAAGCAGAAGAAAGAGAAGGAGAAGGTGAAGTCTGGAGGGTGAAGCAGAAGAAGCAGAAGAAGGAGAAGGAGAAGGTGAAGACTGGAGGGTGAATCAGAAGAAATAAAAGAAGGAGAAGGAGAAGGTGAAGTCTGGAGGGTGAATCAGAAGAAGTAGAAGAAGGAGAAGGAGAAGGTGAAGTCTGGAGTGTGAATCAGAAGAAGTAGAAGAAGGAGAAGGAGAAGGTGAAGTCTGGAGGGTGAATCAGAAGAAGCAGAAGAAGGAGAAGGAGAAGGTGAAGTCTGGAGGGTGAATCAGAAGAAGCAGAAGAAGTAGAAGGCGAAGGTGAAGTCTGGAGGGTGAATCAGAAGAAGTAGAAGAAGGAGAAGGAGAAGGTGAAGTCTGGAGGGTGAATCAGAAGAAGCAGAAGAAGGAGAAGGAGAAGGTGAAGTCTGGAGGGTGAAGCAGAAGAAGCAGAAGAAGGAGAAGGAGAAGGTGAAGACTGGAGGGTGAATCAGAAGAAATAGAAGAAGGAGAAGGAGAAGGTGAAGTCTGGAGGGTGAATCAGAAGAAGTAGAAGAAGGAGAAGGAGAAGGTGAAGTCTGGAGGGTGAATCAGAAGAAGTAGAAGAAGGAGAAGGAGAAGGTGAAGTCTGGAGTGTGAATCAGAAGAAGTAGAAGAAGGAGAAGGAGAAGGTGAAGTCTGGAGGGTGAATCAGAAGAAGCAGAAGAAGGAGAAGGAGAAGGTGAAGTCTGGAGGGTGAATCAGAAGAAGCAGAAGAAGTAGAATGAGAAGGTGAAGTCTGGAGGGTGAATCAGAAGAAGTAGAAGAAGGAGAAGGAGAAGGTGAAGTCTGGAGGGTGAATCAGAAGAAGTAGAAGAAGGAGAAGGAGAAGGTGAAGTCTGGAGGGTGAATCAGAAGAAGCAGAAGAAGGAGAAGGAGAAGGTGAAGTCTGGAGGGTGAATCAGAAGAAGCAGAAGAAGGAGAAGGAGAAGATGAAGTCTGGAGGGTGAATCAGAAGAAGTAGAAGAAGGAGAAGGAGAAGGTGAAGTCTGGAGGGTGAATCAGAAGAAGCAGAAGAAGGAGAAGGAGAAGGTGAAGTCTGGAGGGTGAATCAGAAGAAGCAGAAGAAGGAGACGGAGAAGGTGAAGTCTGGAGGGTGAATCAGAAGAAGCAGAATAAGGAGAAGGAGAAGGTGAAGTCTGGAGGGTGAATCAGAAGAAGCAGAAGAAGGAGAAGGAGAAGGTGAAGTCTGGAGGGTGAATCAGAAGAAGTAGAAGAAGCAGAAGGAGAAGGTGAAGTCTGGAGGGTGAAGCAGAAGAAGTAGAAGACGGAGAAGGAGAAGGTGAAGTCAGGAGGATGAATCAGAAGATGTAGAAGAAGGAGAAGGAGAAGGTGAAGTCTGGAGGGTGAATCAGAAGAATCAGAAGAAGGAGAAGGAGAAGGTGAAGTCTGGAGGGTGAATCAGAAGAAGCAGAAGAAAGAGAAGGAGAAGGTGAAGTCTGGAGGGTGAAGCAGAAGAAGCAGAAGAAGGAGAAGGAGAAGGTGAAGACTGGAGGGTGAATCAGAAGAAGTAGAAGAAGGAGAAGGAGAAGGTGAAGTCTGGAGGGTGAATCAGAAGAAGCAGAAGAAGGAGAAGGAGAAGGTGAAGTCTGGAGGGTGAATCAGAAGAAGCAGAAGAAGTAGAAGGCGAAGGTGAAGTCTGGAGGGTGAATCAGAAGAAGTAGAAGAAGGAGAAGGAGAAGGTGAAGTCTGGAGTGTGAATCAGAAGAAGCAGAAGAAGGAGAAGGAGAAGGTGAGGTCTGGAGGGTGAATCAGAAGAAGTAGAAGAAGGAGAAGGAGAAGGTGAAGTCTGGAGGGTGAATCAGAAGAAGCAGAAGAAGGAGAAGGAGAAGGTGAAGTCTGGAGGGTGAATCAGAAGAAGTAGAAGAAGGAGAAGGAGAAGGTGTAGTCTGGAGGGTGAATCCGAAGAAGTAGACGAAGGAGAAGGAGAAGGTGAAGTCTGGAGGGTGAATCAGAAGAAGCAGAAGAAGGAGAAGGAGAAGGTGAAGTCTGGAGGGTGAATCAGAAGAAGTAGAAGAAGGAGAAGGAGAAGGTGAAGTCTGGAGGGTGAATCAGAAGAAGCAGGAGAAAGAGAAGGAGAAGGTGAAGTCTGGAGGGTGAATCAGAAGAAGCAGAAGAAGGAGAAGGAGAAGGTGAAGTCTGGAGGGTGAATCAGAAGAAGCAGAAGAAGGAGAAGGAGAAGGTGAAGTCTGGAGGGTGAATCAGAAGAAGCAGTAGAAGTAGAAGGAGAAGGTGAAGTCTGGATGGTGAATCAGAAGAAGTAGAAGAAGGAGAAGGAGAAGGTGAAGTCTGGAGGGTGAATCAGAAGAAGTAGAAGAAGGAGAAGGCGAAGTCTGGAGTGTGAATCAGAAGAAGCAGAAGAAGGAGAAGGAGAAGGTGAAGTCTGGAGGGTGAATCAGAAGAAGCAGAAGAAGGAGAAGGAGAAGATGAAGTCTGGAGGGTGAATCAGAAGAAGCAGAAGAAGGAGAAGGAGAAGGTGAAGTCTGGAGGGAGAATCAGATGAAGCAGAAGAAGGAGAAGGAGAAGGTGAAGTCTGGAGGGTGAATCAGAAGAAGCAGAAGAAGGAGAAGGAGAAGGTGAAGTCTGGTGGGTGAATCAGAAGAAGCAGAATAAGGAGAAGGAGAAGGTGAAGTCTGGAGGGTGAATCAGAAGAAGCAGAAGAAGGAGAAGGAGAAGGTGAAGTCTGGAGGGTGAATCAGAAGAAGTAGAAGAAGGAGAAGGAGAAGGTGAAGTCTGGAGGGTGAATCAGAAGAAGCAGAAGAAGGAGAAGGAGAAGGTGAAGTCTGGAGGGTGAAGCAGAAGAAGCAGAAGAAGGAGAAGGAGAAGGTGAAGACTGGAGGGTGAATCAGAAGAAGTAGAAGAAGGAGAAGGAGAAGGTGAAGTCTGGAGTGTGAATCAGAAGAAGCAGAAGAAGGAGAAGGAGAAGGTGAAGTCTGGAGGGTGAATCAGAAGAAGCAGAAGAAGGAGAAGGAGAAGGTGAAGACTGGAGGGTGAATCAGAAGAAATAGAAGAAGGAGAAGGAGAAGGTGAAGTCTGGAGGGTGAATCAGAAGAAGCAGAAGAAGGAGAAGGAGAAGATGAAGTCTGGAGGGTGAATCAGAAGAAGCAGAAGAAGGAGAAGGAGAAGGTGAAGTCTGGAGGGAGAATCAGATGAAGCAGAAGAAGGAGAAGGAGAAGGTGAAGTCTGGAGGGTGAAGCATAAGAAGCAGAAGAAGGAGAAGGAGAAAGTGAAGTCTGGAGGGTGAATCAGAAGAAGTAGAAGAAGGAGAAGGAGAAGGTGAAGTCTGGAGGGTTAATCAGAAGAAGCAGAAGAAGTAGAAGGAGAAGGTGAAGTCTGGAGGGTGAATCAGAAGAAGCAGAAGAAGGAGAAGGAGAAGGTGAAGTCTGGAGGGTGAATCAGAAGAAGCAGAAGAAGGAGAAGGAGAAGGTGAAGTCTGGTGGGTGAATCAGAAGAAGCAGAATAAGGAGAAGGAGAAGGTGAAGTCTGGAGGGTGAATCAGAAGAAGCAGAAGAAGGAGAAGGAGAAGGTGAAGTCTGGAGGGTGAATCAGAAGAAGTAGAAGAAGCAGAAGGAGAAGGTGAAGTCTGGAGGGTGAAGCAGAAGAAGTAGAAGACGGAGAAGGAGAAGGTGAAGTCAGGAGGGTGAATCAGAAGATGTAGAAGAAGGAGAAGGAGAAGGTGAAGTCTGGAGGGTGAATCAGAAGAATCAGAAGAAGGAGAAGGAGAAGGTGAAGTCTGGAGGGTGAATCAGAAGAAGCAGAAGAAAGAGAAGGAGAAGGTGAAGTCTGGAGGGTGAAGCAGAAGAAGCAGAAGAAGGAGAAGGAGAAGGTGAAGACTGGAGGGTGAATCAGAAGAAATAGAAGAAGGAGAAGGAGAAGGTGAAGTCTGGAGGGTGAATCAGAAGAAGTAGAAGAAGGAGAAGGAGAAGGTGAAGTCTGGAGGGTGAATCAGAAGAAGTAGAAGAAGGAGAAGGAGAAGGTGAAGTCTGGAGGATGAATCAGAAGAAGCAGAAGAAGGAGAAGGAGAAGGTGAAGTCTGGAGGGTGAATCAGAAGAAGCAGAAGAAGGAGAAGGAGAAGGTGAAGTCTGGAGGGTGAATCAGAAGAAGCAGAAGAAGGAGAAGGAGAAGATGAAGTCTGGAGGGTGAATCAGAAGAAGCAGAAGAAGGAGAAGGAGAAGGTGAAGTCTGGAGGGAGAATCAGATGAAGCAGAAGAAGGAGAAGGAGAAGGTGAAGTCTGGAGGGTGAATCAGAAGAAGTAGAAGAAGGAGAAGGAGAAGGTGAAGTCTGGAGGGTGAATCAGAAGAAGCAGAAGAAGTAGAAGGAGAAGATGAAGTCTGGAAGGTGAATCAGAAGAAGTAGAAGAAGGAGAAGGAGAAGGTGAAGTCTGGAGGGTGAATCAGAAGAAGCAGAAGAAGGAGAAGGAGAAGGTGAAGTCTGGAGGGTGAATCAGAAGAAGCAGAAGAAGGAGAAGGAGAAGGTGAAGTCTGGTGGGTGAATCAGAAGAAGCAGAATAAGGAGAAGGAGAAGGTGAAGTCTGGAGGGTGAATCAGAAGAAGCAGAAGAAGGAGAAGGAGAAGGTGAAGTCTGGAGGGTGAATCAGAAGAAGTAGAAGAAGCAGAAGGAGAAGGTGAAGTCTGGAGGGTGAATCAGAAGAAGCAGAAGAAGGAGAAGGAGAAGGTGAAGTCTGGTGGGTGAATCAGAAGAAGCAGAATAAGGAGAAGGAGAAGGTGAAGTCTGGAGGGTGAATCAGAAGAAGCAGAAGAAGGAGAAGGAGAAGGTGAAGTCTGGAGGGTGAATCAGAAGAAGTAGAAGAAGCAGAAGGAGAAGGTGAAGTCTGGAGGGTGAAGCAGAAGAAGTAGAAGACGGAGAAGGAGAAGGTGAAGTCAGGAGGGTGAATCAGAAGATGTAGAAGAAGGAGAAGGAGAAGGTGAAGTCTGGAGGGTGAATCAGAAGAATCAGAAGAAGGAGAAGGAGAAGGTGAAGTCTGGAGGGTGAATCAGAAGAAGCAGAAGAAAGAGAAGGAGAAGGTGAAGTCTGGAGGGTGAAGCAGAAGAAGCAGAAGAAGGAGAAGGAGAAGGTGAAGACTGGAGGGTGAATCAGAAGAAATAGAAGAAGGAGAAGGAGAAGGTGAAGTCTGGAGGGTGAATCAGAAGAAGTAGAAGAAGGAGAAGGAGAAGGTGAAGTCTGGAGGGTGAATCAGAAGAAGTAGAAGAAGGAGAAGGAGAAGGTGAAGTCTGGAGGATGAATCAGAAGAAGCAGAAGAAGGAGAAGGAGAAGGTGAAGTCTGGAGGGTGAATCAGAAGAAGCAGAAGAAGGAGAAGGAGAAGGTGAAGTCTGGAGGGTGAATCAGAAGAAGCAGAAGAAGGAGAAGGAGAAGATGAAGTCTGGAGGGTGAATCAGAAGAAGCAGAAGAAGGAGAAGGAGAAGGTGAAGTCTGGAGGGAGAATCAGATGAAGCAGAAGAAGGAGAAGGAGAAGGTGAAGTCTGGAGGGTGAATCAGAAGAAGTAGAAGAAGGAGAAGGAGAAGGTGAAGTCTGGAGGGTGAATCAGAAGAAGCAGAAGAAGTAGAAGGAGAAGATGAAGTCTGGAAGGTGAATCAGAAGAAGTAGAAGAAGGAGAAGGAGAAGGTGAAGTCTGGAGGGTGAATCAGAAGAAGCAGAAGAAGGAGAAGGAGAAGGTGAAGTCTGGAGGGTGAATCAGAAGAAGCAGAAGAAGGAGAAGGAGAAGGTGAAGTCTGGTGGGTGAATCAGAAGAAGCAGAATAAGGAGAAGGAGAAGGTGAAGTCTGGAGGGTGAATCAGAAGAAGCAGAAGAAGGAGAAGGAGAAGGTGAAGTCTGGAGGGTGAATCAGAAGAAGTAGAAGAAGCAGAAGGAGAAGGTGAAGTCTGGAGGGTGAAGCAGAAGAAGTAGAAGACGGAGAAGGAGAAGGTGAAGTCAGGAGGGTGAATCAGAAGATGTAGAAGAAGGAGAAGGAGAAGGTGAAGTCTGGAGGGTGAATCAGAAGAATCAGAAGAAGGAGAAGGAGAAGGTGAAGTCTGGAGGGTGAATCAGAAGAAGCAGAAGAAAGAGAAGGAGAAGGTGAAGTCTGGAGGGTGAAGCAGAAGAAGCAGAAGAAGGAGAAGGAGAAGGTGAAGACTGGAGGGTGAATCAGAAGAAATAGAAGAAGGAGAAGGAGAAGGTGAAGTCTGGAGGGTGAATCAGAAGAAGTAGAAGAAGGAGAAGGAGAAGGTGAAGTCTGGAGGGTGAATCAGAAGAAGTAGAAGAAGGAGAAGGAGAAGGTGAAGTCTGGAGGATGAATCAGAAGAAGCAGAAGAAGGAGAAGGAGAAGGTGAAGTCTGGAGGGTGAATCAGAAGAAGCAGAAGAAGGAGAAGGAGAAGATGAAGTCTGGAGGGTGAATCAGAATAAGCAGAAGAAGGAGAAGGAGAAGGTGAAGTCTGGAGGGTGAATCAGAAGAAGCAGAAGAAGTAGAAGGAGAAGGTGAAGTCTGGAGGGTGAATCAGAAGAAGCAGAATAAGGAGAAGGAGAAGGTGAAGTCTGGAGGGTGAATCAGAAGAAGCAGAAGAAGGAGAAGGAGAAGGTGAAGTCTGGAGGGTGAATCAGAAGAAGCAGAATAAGGAGAAGGAGAAGGTGAAGTCTGGAGGGTGAATCAGAAGAAGCAGAAGAAGGAGAAGGAGAAGGTGAAGTCTGGAGGGTGAAGCAGAAGAAGTAGAAGAAGGAGAAGGAGAAGGTGAAGTCAGGAGGGTGAATCAGAAGATGTAGAAGAAGAAGAAGGAGAAGGTGAGGTCTGGAGGGTGAATCAGAAGAAGTAGAAGAAGGAGAAGGCGAAGTCTGGAGTGTGAATCAGAAGAAGCAGAAGAAGGAGAAGGAGAAGGTGAAGTCTGGAGGGTGAATCAGAAGAAGCAGAAGAAGGAGAAGGAGAAGATGAAGTCTGGAGGGTGAATCAGAAGAAGCAGAAGAAGGAGAAGGAGAAGGTGAAGTCTGGAGGGAGAATCAGATGAAGCAGAAGAAGGAGAAGGAGAAGGTGAAGTCTGGAGGGTGAAGCATAAGAAGCAGAAGAAGGAGAAGGAGAAAGTGAAGTCTGGAGGGTGAATCAGAAGAAGTAGAAGAAGGAGAAGGAGAAGGTGAAGTCTGGAGGGTTAATCAGAAGAAGCAGAAGAAGTAGAAGGAGAAGGTGAAGTCTGGAGGGTGAATCAGAAGAAGTAGAAGAAGGAGAAGGAGAAAGTGAAGTCTGGAGGGTGAATCAGAAGAAGCAGAAGAAGGAGAAGGAGAAGATGAGCTCTGGAGGGTGAATCAGAAGAAGTAGAAGAAGGAGAAGGAGAAGGTGAAGTCTGGAGGGTGAATCAGAAGATGTCGAAGAAGGAGAAGGAGAAGGCGAAGTTTGGAGGGTGAATCAGAAGAAGCAGAAGAAGGAGAAGGAGAAGGTGAAGTCTGGAGGGTGAATCAGAAGAAG
Organism: Somniosus microcephalus; assembly: GCF_052327205.1. NCBI lineage: Eukaryota > Metazoa > Chordata > Chondrichthyes > Squaliformes > Somniosidae > Somniosus > Somniosus microcephalus. Next base: position 312,652 of record NW_028225228.1, on the reverse strand, counting down.
CAGAAGAAGGAGAAGGAGAAGATGAAGTCTGGAGGGTGAATCAGAAGAAGCAGAAGAAGGAGAAGGAGAAGATGAAGTCTGGAGGGTGAATCAGAAGAAGCAGAAGAAGGAGAAGGAGAAGGTGAAGTCTGGAGGGTGAATCAGATGAAGCAGAAGAAGGAGAAGGAGAAGGTGAAGTCTGGAGGGTGAAGCAGAAGAAGCAGAAGAAGGAGAAGGAGAAGGTGAAGTCTGGAGGGTGAATCAGAAGAAGTAGAAGAAGGAGAAGGAGAAGGTGAAGTCTGGAGGGTGAATCAGAAGAAGCAGAAGAAGTAGAAGGAGAAGTTGAAGTCTGGAGGGTGAATCAGAAGAAGTAGAAGAAGGAGAAGGAGAAGGTGAAGTCTGGAGGGAGAATCAGAAGAAGCAGAAGAAGGAGAAGGAGAAGGTGAAGTCAGGAGGGTGAATCAGAAGAAGCAAAAGAAGGAGAAGGAGAAGTTGAAGTCTGGAGGGTGAATCAGAAGAAGTAGAAGAAGGAGAAGGAGAAGGTGAAGTCTGGAGGGTGAATCAGAAGAAGCAGAAGATGTAGAAGGAGAAGGTGAAGTCTGGAGGGTGAATCAGAAGAAGTAGAAAAAGGAGAAGGAGAAGGTGAAGTCTGGAGGGTGAATCAGAAGAAGCAGAAGAAGGAGAAGCAGAAGGTGAAGTCAGGATTGTGAATCAGAAGAAGCAAAAGAAGGAGAAGGAGAAGTCGAAGTCTGGAGGGTGAATCAGAAGAAGCAGAAGAAGGAGAAGGAGAAGGTGAAGACTGGAGGATGAATCAGAAGAAGTAGAAGAAGGAGAAGCAGAAGGTCAAGTCTGGAGGGTGAATCAGAAGAAGTGGAAGAAGGAGAAGGAGAAGGCGAAGTCTGGAGGGTGAATCAGAAGAAGCAGAAGAAGGAGAAGGAGAAGGTGAAGTCTGGAGGGTGAATCAGAAGAAGCAGACGAAGGAGAAGGAGAAGATGAACTCTGGAGGGTGAATCAGAAGAAGCAGAAGAAGGAGAAGGAGAAGGTGAAGTCTGGAGGGTGAATCAGAAGAAGCAGAAGAAGGAGAAGGAGAAGGTGAAGTCTGGAGGGTGAATCAGAAGAAGTAGAAGAAGGAGAAGGAGAAGGTGAAGTCTGGAGGGTGAATCCGAAGAAGCAGAAGAAGGAGAAGGAGAAGGTGAAGTCTGGAGGGTGAATCAGAAGAAGCAGAAGAAGGAGAAGGAGAAGATGAAGTCTGGAGGGTGAATCAGAAGAAGTAGAAGAAGGAGAAGGAGATGGTGAAGTCTGGAGGGTGAATCAGAAGAAGTAGAAGAAGGAGAAGGAGAAGGTGAAGTCTGGAGGGTGAATCAGAAGAAGCAGAAGAAGGAGAAGGAGAATGTGAAGTCTGGAGGGTGAATCAGAAGAAGCAGAAGAAGGAGAAGGAGAAGGTGAAGTCTGGAGTGTGAATCAGAAGAAGCAGAATAAGGAGAAGGAGAAGGTGAAGTCTGGAGGGTGAATCAGAAGAAGCAGAAGAAGGAGAAGGAGAAGGTGAAGTCTGGAGGGTGAACCAGAAGAAGTAGAAGAAGGAGAAGGAGAAGGTGAAGTCTGGAGGGTGAAGCAGAAGAAGTAGAAGAAGGAGAAGGAGAAGGTGAAGTCAGGAGGGTGAATCAGATGAAGTAGAAGAAGGAGAAGTAGAAGGTGAAGTCAGGAGGGTGAATCAGAAGAAGCAGAAGAAGAAGAAGGAGAAGGTGAAGTCTGGAGGGTGAATCAGAAGAAGCAGAAGAAGGAGAAGGAGAAGGTGAAGACTGGAGGGTGAATCAGAAGAAGTAGAAGAAGGAGAAGGAGAAGGTGAAGTCTGGAGGGTGAATCAGAAGATGTAGAAGAAGGAGAAGGAGAAGGCGAAGTCTGGAGGGTGAATCAGAAGAAGCAGAAGAAGGAGAAGGAGAAGGTGAAGTCTGGAGGGTGAATCAGAAGAAGCAGAAGAAGGAGAAGGAGAAGATGAAGTCTGGAGGGTGAATCAGAAGAAGCAGAAGAAGGAGAAGGAGAAGGTGAAGTCTGGAGGGTGAATCAGATGAAGCAGAAGAAGGAGAAGGAGAAGGTGAAGTCTGGACGGTGAAGCAGAAGAAGCAGAAGAAGGAGAAGGAGAAGGTGAAGTCTGGAGGGTGAATCAGAAGAAGTAGAAGAAGGAGAAGGAGAAGGTGAAGTCTGGAGGGTGAATCAGAAGAAGCAGAAGAAGTAGAAGGAGAAGGTGAAGTCAGGAGGGTGAATCAGAAGAAGCAAAAGAAGGAGAAGGAGAAGTTGAAGTCTGGAGGGTGAATCAGAAGAAGCAGAAGAAGGAGAAGGAGAAGGTGAAGACTGGAGGATGAATCAGAAGAAGTAGAAGAAGGAGAAGCAGAAGGTCAAGTCTGGAGGGTGAATCAGAAGAAGTAGAAGAAGGAGAAGGAGAAGGCGAAGTCTGGAGGGTGAATCAGAAGAAGCAGAAGAAGGAGAAGGAGAAGGTGAAGTCTGGAGGGTGAATCAGAAGAAGCAGAAGAAGGAGAAGGAGAAGATGAACTCTGGAGGGTGAATCAGAAGAAGCAGAAGAAGGAGAAGGAGAAGGTGAAGTCTGGAGGGTGAATCAGAAGAAGCAGAAGAAGGAGAAGGAGAAGGTGAAGTCTGGAGGGTGAATCAGAAGAAGTAGAAGAAGGAGAAGGAGAAGGTGAAGTCAGGAGGGTGAATCAGAAGAAGCAAAAGAAGGAAAAGGAGAAGTTGAAGTCTGGAGGGTGAATCAGAAGAAGCAGAAGAAGGAGAAGGAGAAGTTGAAGACTGGAGGATGAATCAGAAGAAGTAGAAGAAGGAGAAGCAGAAGGTCAAGTCTGGAGGGTGAATCAGAAGAAGTAGAAGAAGGAGAAGGAGAAGGCGAAGTCTGGAGGGTGAATCAGAAGAAGCAGAAGAAGGAGAAGGAGAAGGTGAAGTCTGGAGGGTGAATCAAAAGAAGCAGAAGAAGGAGAAGGAGAAGATGAACTCTGGAGGGTGAATCAGAAGAAGCAGAAGAAGGAGAAGGAGAAGGTGAAGTCTGGAGGGTGAATCAGAAGAAGCAGAAGAAGGAGAAGGAGAAGGTGAAGTCTGGAGTGTGAATCAGAAGAAGTAGAAGAAGGAGAAGGAGAAGGTGAAGTCTGGAGGGTGAATCAGAAGAAGTAGAAGAAGGAGAAGGAGAAGGTGAAGTCTGGAGGGTGAATCCGAAGAAGCAGAAGAAGGAGAAGGAGAAGATGAAGTCTGGAGGGTGAATCAGAAGAAGTAGAAGAAGGAGAAGGAGAAGGTGAAGTCTGGAGGGTGAATCAGAAGAAGTAGAAGAAGGAGAAGGAGAAGGTGAAGTCTGGAGGGTGAATCAGACGAAGTAGAAGAAGGAGAATGAGAAGGTGAAGTCTGGAGGGTGAATCAGAAGAAGCAGAAGAAGGAGAAGTAGAAGGTGAAGTCTGGAGGGAGAAGCAGAAGAAGTAGAAGAAGGAGAAGCAGAAGATGAAGTCTGGAGTGTGAATCAGAAGAAGTAGAAGAAGGAGAAGGAGAAGGTGAGGTCTGGAGGGTGAATCAGAAGAAGTAGAAGAAGGAGAAGGAGAAGGTGAAGTCTGGAGGGTGAATCAGAAGAAGCAGAAGAAGGAGAAGGAGAAGGTGAAGTCTGGAGGGTGAATCAGAAGAAGTAGAAGAAGGAGAGGAGAAGGTGTAGTCTGGAGGGTGAATCCGAAGAAGTAGACGAAGGAGAAGGAGAAGGTGAAGTCTGGAGGGTGAATCAGAAGAAGCAGAAGAAGGAGAAGGAGAAGGTGAAGTCTGGAGGGTGAATCAGAAGAAGTAGAAGAAGGAGAAGGAGAAGGTGAAGTCTGGAGGGTGAATCAGAAGAAGCAGGAGAAAGAGAAGGAGAAGGTGAAGTGTGGAGGGTGAATCAGAAGAAGCAGAAGAAGGAGAAGGAGAAGGTGAAGTCTGGAGGGTGAATCAGAAGAAGCAGAAGAAGGAGAAGGAGAAGGTGAAGTCTGGAGGGTGAATCAGAAGAAGCAGAAGAAGTAGAAGGAGAAGGTGAAGTCTGGATGGTGAATCAGAAGAAGTAGAAGAAGGAGAAGGAGAAGGTGAAGTCTGGAGGGTGAATCAGAAGAAGTAGAAGAAGGAGAAGGAGAAGGCGAAGTCTGGAGTGTGAATCAGAAGAAGCAGAAGAAGGAGAAGGAGAAGGTGAAGTCTGGAGGGTGAATCAGAAGAAGCAGAAGAAGGAGAAGGAGAAGATGAAGTCTGGAGGGTGAATCAGAAGAAGCAGAAGAAGGAGAAGGAGAAGGTGAAGTCTGGAGGGAGAATCAGATGAAGCAGAAGAAGGAGAAGGAGAAGGTGAAGTCTGGAGGGTGAAGCATAAGAAGCAGAAGAAGGAGAAGGAGAAGGTGAAGTCTGGAGGGTGAATCAGAAGAAGTAGAAGAAGGAGAAGGAGAAGGTGAAGTCTGGAGGGTTAATCAGAAGAAGCAGAAGAAGTAGAAGGAGAAGGTGAAGTCTGGAGGGTGAATCAGAAGAAGTAGAAGAAGGAGAAGGAGAAAGTGAAGTCTGGAGGGTGAATCAGAAGAAGCAGAAGAAGGAGAAGGAGAAGATGAGCTCTGGAGGGTGAATCAGAAGAAGTAGAAGAAGGAGAAGGAGAAGGTGAAGTCTGGAGGGTGAATCAGAAGATGTCGAAGAAGGAGAAGGAGAAGGCGAAGTCTGGAGGGTGAATCAGAAGAAGCAGAAGAAGGAGAAGGAGAAGGTGAAGTCTGGAGGGTGAATCAGAAGAAGCAGAAGAAGGAGAAGGAGAAGATGAAGTCTGGAGGGTGAATCAGAAGAAGCAGAAGAAGGAGAAGAAGAAGGTGAAGTCTGGAGGGTGAATCAGATGAAGCAGAAGAAGGAGAAGGAGAAGGTGAAGTCTGGAGGGTGAAGCAGAAGAAGCAGAAGAAGGAGAAGGAGAAGGTGAAGTCTGGAGGGTGAATCAGAAGAAGTAGAAGAAGGAGAAGGAGAAGATGAACTCTGGAGGGTGAATCAGAAGAAGCAGAAGAAGGAGAAGGAGAAGGTGAAGTCTGGAGGGTGAATCATAAGAAGCAGAAGAAGGAGAAGGAGAAGGTGAAGTCTGGAGGGTGAATCAGAAGAAGTAGAAGAAGGAGAAGGAGAAGGTGAAGTCTGGAGGGTGAATCAGAAGAAGTAGAAGAAGGAGAAGGAGAAGGTGAAGTCTGGAGGGTGAATCCGAAGAAGCAGAAGAAGGAGAAGGAGAAGGTGAAGTCTGGAGGGTGAATCAGAAGAAGCAGAAGAAGGAGAAGGAGAAGATGAAGTCTGGAGGGTGAATCAGAAGAAGTAGAAGAAGGAGAAGGAGAAGGTGAAGTCTGGAGGGTGAATCAGAAGAAGTAGAACAAGGAGAAGGAGAAGGTGAAGTCTGGAGGGTGAATCAGAAGAAGTAGAAGAAGGAGAAGGAGAAGGTGAAGTCTGGAGGGTGAATCAGAAGAAGCAGAAGAAGGAGAAGGAGAAGGTGAAGTCTGGAGGGAGAAGCAGAAGAAGTAGAAGAAGGAGAAGGAGAAGGTGAAGTCTGGAGTGTGAATCAGAAGAAGTAGAAGAAGGAGAAGGAGAAGGTGAAGTCTGGAGGGTGAATCAGAAGAAGTAGAAGAAGGAGAAGGAGAAGGTGAAGTCTGGAGGGTGAATCAGAAGAAGTAGAAGAAGGAAAAGGAGAAGGTGAAGTCTGGAGGGTGAATGAGAAGAAGCAGAAGAAGGAGAAGGAGAAGGTGAAGTCTGGAGGGTCAATCAGAAGGAGTAGAAGAACGAGAAGGAGAAGGTGTAGTCTGGAGGGTGAATCAGAAGAAGTAGACGAAGGAGAAGGAGAAGGTGAAGTCTGGAGGGTGAATCAGAAGAAGCAGAAGAAGGAGAAGGAGAAGGTGAAGTCTGGAGGGTGAATCAGAAGAAGCAGAAGAAGGTGAAGAAGAAGGTGAAGTCTGGAGGGTGAATCAGAAGAAGCAGAAGAAGGAGAAGGAGAAGGTGAAGTCTGGAGGGTGAATCAGAAGAAGCAGAAGAAGGAGAAGGAGAAGATGAAGTCTGGAGGGTGAATCAGAAGAAGCAGAAGAAGGAGAAGGAGAAGGTGAAGTCTGGAGGGAGAATCAGATGAAGCAGAAGAAGGAGAAGGAGAAGGTGAAGTCTGGAGGGTGAAGCATAAGAAGCAGAAGAAGGAGAAGGAGAAGGTGAAGTCTGGAGGGTGAATCAGAAGAAGTAGAAGAAGCAGAAGGAGAAGGTGAAGTCTGGAGGGTTAATCAGAAGAAGCAGAAGAAGGAGAAGGAGAAGGTGAAGTCAGGAGCGTGAATCAGAAGAAGCAAAAGAAGGAGAAGGAGAAGTTGAAGTCTGGAGGGTGAATCAGAAGAAGCAGAAGAAGGAGAAGGAGAAGATGAAGACTGGAGGATGAATCAGAAGAAGTAGAAGAAGGAGAAGCAGAAGGTCAAGTCTGGAGGGTGAATCAGAAGAAGTAGAAGAAGGAGAAGGAGAAGGCGAAGTCTGGAGGGTGAATCAGAAGAAGCAGAAGAAGGAGAAGGAGAAGGTGAAGTCTGGAGGGTGAATCAGAAGAAGCAGAAGAAGGAGAAGGAGAAGATGAACTCTGGAGGGTGAATCAGAAGAAGCAGAAGAAGGAGAAGGAGAAGGTGAAGTCTGGAGGGTGAATCAGAAGAAGCAGAAGAAGGAGAAGGAGAAGGTGAAGTCTGGAGGGTGAATCAGAAGAAGTAGAAGAAGGAGAAGGAGAAGGTGAAGTCTGGAGGGTGAATCAGAAGAAGTAGAAGAAGGAGAAGGAGAAGGTGAAGTCTGGAGGGTGAATCCGAAGAAGCAGAAGAAGGAGAAGGAGAAGGTGAAGTCTGGAGGGTGAATCAGAAGAAGCAGAAGAAGGAGAAGGAGAAGATGAAGTCTGGAGGGTGAATCAGAAGAAGTAGAAGAAGGAGAAGGAGAAGGTGAAGTCTGGAGGGTGAATCAGAAGAAGTAGAAGAAGGAGAAGGAGAAGGTGAAGTCTGGAGGGTGAATCAGAAGAAGTAGAAGAAGGAGAAGGAGAAGGTGAAGTCTGGAGGGTGAATCAGAAGAAGCAGAAGAAGGAGAAGGAGAAGGTGAAGTCTGGAGGGAGAAGCAGAAGAAGTAGAAGAAGGAGAAGGAGAAGGTGAAGTCTGGAGTGTGAATCAGAAGAAGTAGAAGAAGGAGAAGGAGAAGGTGAAGTCTGGAGGGTGAATCAGAAGAAGTAGAAGAAGGAGAAGGAGAAGGTGAAGTCTGGAGGGTGAATCAGAAGAAGTAGAAGAAGGAAAAGGAGAAGGTGAAGTCTGGAGGGTGAATGAGAAGAAGCAGAAGAAGGAGAAGGAGAAGGTGAAGTCTGGAGGGTCAATCAGAAGGAGTAGAAGAACGAGAAGGAGAAGGTGTAGTCTGGAGGGTGAATCAGAAGAAGTAGACGAAGGAGAAGGAGAAGGTGAAGTCTGGAGGGTGAATCAGAAGAAGCAGAAGAAGGAGAAGGAGAAGGTGAAGTCTGGAGGGTGAATCAGAAGAAGCAGAAGAAGGTGAAGAAGAAGGTGAAGTCTGGAGGGTGAATCAGAAGAAGCAGAAGAAGGAGAAGGAGAAGGTGAAGTCTGGAGGGTGAAGCAGAAGAAGCAGAAGAAGGAGAAGGAGAAGGTGAAGTCTGGAGGGTGAATCAGAAGAAGTAGAAGAAGGAGAAGGAGAAGGTGAAGTCTGGAGGGTGAATCAGAAGAAGCATAAGAAGTAGAAGGAGAAGGTGAAGTCTGGAGGGTGAATCAGAAGAAGTAGAAGAAGGAGAAGGAGAAGGTGAAGTCTGGAGGGTGAATCAGAAGAAGCAGAAGAAGGAGAAGGAGAAGGTGAAGTCTGGAGTGTGAATCAGAAGAAGCAGAATAAGGAGAAGGAGAAGGTGAAGTCTGGAGGGTGAATCAGAAGAAGAAGGAGAAGGAGAAGGTGAAGTCTGGAGGGTGAATCAGAAGAAGTAGAAGAAGGAGAAGGAGAAGGTGAAGTCTGGAGGGTGAAGCAGAAGAAGTAGAAGAAGGAGAAGGGGAAGGTGAAGTCAGGAGGGTGAATCAGATGAAGTAGAAGAAGGAGAAGTAGAAGGTGAGGTCAGGAGGGTGAATCAGAAGAATCAGAAGAAGGAGAAGGAGAAGGTGAAGTCTGGAGGGTGAATCAGAAGAAGCAGAAGAAGGAGAAGGAGAAGATGAAGACTGGAGGATGAATCAGAAGAAGTAGAAGAAGGAGAAGCAGAAGGTCAAGTCTGGAGGGTGAATCAGAAGAAGTAGAAGAAGGAGAAGGAGAAGGCGAAGTCTGGAGGGTGAATCAGAAGAAGCAGAAGAAGGAGAAGGAGAAGGTGAAGTCTGGAGGGTGAATCAGAAGAAGCAGAAGAAGGAGAAGGAGAAGATGAACTCTGGAGGGTGAATCAGAAGAAGCAGAAGAAGGAGAAGGAGAAGGTGAAGTCTGGAGGGTGAATCAGAAGAAGCAGAAGAAGGAGAAGGAGAAGGTGAAGTCTGGAGGGTGAATCAGAAGAAGTAGAAGAAGGAGAAGGAGAAGGTGAAGTCTGGAGGGTGAATCAGAAGAAGTAGAAGAAGGAGAAGGAGAAGGTGAAGTCTGGAGGGTGAATCCGAAGAAGCAGAAGAAGGAGAAGGAGAAGGTGAAGTCTGGAGGGTGAATCAGAAGAAGCAGAAGAAGGAGAAGGAGAAGATGAAGTCTGGAGGGTGAATCAGAAGAAGTAGAAGAAGGAGAAGGAGAAGGTGAAGTCTGGAGGGTGAATCAGAAGAAGTAGAAGAAGGAGAAGGAGAAGGTGAAGTCTGGAGGGTGAATCAGAAGAAGTAGAAGAAGGAGAAGGAGAAGGTGAAGTCTGGAGGGTGAATCAGAAGAAGCAGAAGAAGGAGAAGGAGAAGGTGAAGTCTGGAGGGAGAAGCAGAAGAAGTAGAAGAAGGAGAAGGAGAAGGTGAAGTCTGGAGTGTGAATCAGAAGAAGTAGAAGAAGGAGAAGGAGAAGGTGAAGTCTGGAGGGTGAATCAGAAGAAGTAGAAGAAGGAGAAGGAGAAGGTGAAGTCTGGAGGGTGAATCAGAAGAAGTAGAAGAAGGAAAAGGAGAAGGTGAAGTCTGGAGGGTGAATGAGAAGAAGCAGAAGAAGGAGAAGGAGAAGGTGAAGTCTGGAGGGTCAATCAGAAGGAGTAGAAGAACGAGAAGGAGAAGGTGTAGTCTGGAGGGTGAATCAGAAGAAGTAGACGAAGGAGAAGGAGAAGGTGAAGTCTGGAGGGTGAATCAGAAGAAGCAGAAGAAGGAGAAGGAGAAGGTGAAGTCTGGAGGGTGAATCAGAAGAAGCAGAAGAAGGTGAAGAAGAAGGTGAAGTCTGGAGGGTGAATCAGAAGAAGCAGAAGAAGGAGAAGGAGAAGGTGAAGTCTGGAGGGTGAAGCAGAAGAAGCAGAAGAAGGAGAAGGAGAAGGTGAAGTCTGGAGGGTGAATCAGAAGAAGTAGAAGAAGGAGAAGGAGAAGGTGAAGTCTGGAGGGTGAATCAGAAGAAGCAGAAGAAGTAGAAGGAGAAGGTGAAGTCTGGAGGGTGAATCAGAAGAAGTAGAAGAAGGAGAAGGAGAAGGTGAAGTCTGGAGGGTGAATCAGAAGAAGCAGAAGAAGGAGAAGGAGAAGGTGAAGTCTGGAGTGTGAATCAGAAGAAGCAGAATAAGGAGAAGGAGAAGGTGAAGTCTGGAGGGTGAATCAGAAGAAGAAGGAGAAGGAGAAGGTGAAGTCTGGAGGGTGAATCAGAAGAAGTAGAAGAAGGAGAAGGAGAAGGTGAAGTCTGGAGGGTGAAGCAGAAGAAGTAGAAGAAGGAGAAGGGGAAGGTGAAGTCCGGAGGGTGAATCAGATGAAGTAGAAGAAGGAGAAGTAGAAGGTGAGGTCAGGAGGGTGAATCAGAAGAAGCAGAAGAAGGAGAAGGAGAAGGTGAAGTCTGGAGGGTGAATCAGAAGAATCAGAAGAAGGAGAAGGAGAAGGTGAAGTCTGGAGGGTGAATCAGAAGAAGCAGAAGAAGGAGAAGGAGAAGGTGTAGTCTGGAGGTTGAATCAGAAGAAGCAGAAGAAGGAGAAGGAGAAGGGGAAGTATGCAGGGTGAATCAGAAGAAGCAGAAGAAGGAGAAGGAGAAGATGAAGTCTGGAGGGTGAATCAGAAGAAGTATAAGAAGGAGAAGGAGAAGGTGAGGTCTGGAGGGTGAATCAGAAGAAGCAGAAGAAGGAGAAGAAGAAGGTGAAGTCTGGAGGGTGAATCAGAAGAAGCAGAAGAAGGAGAAGGAGAAGGTGAAGTCTGGAGGGTGAATCAGAAGAAGCAGAAGAAGGAGAAGGAGAAGGCGAAGTCAGGAGGGTGAATCAGAAGAAGCAGAAGAAGGAGAAGGAGAAGGTGAAGTTAGGAGGGTGAATCAGAAGAAGCAGAAGAAGGAGAAGGAGAAGGTGAAGTCAGGGGGGTGAAGCAGAAGAAGTAGAAGAAGGAGAAGGAGAAGGTGAAGTCAGGAGGGTGAAGCAGAAGAAGCAGAAGAAGGAGAAGGAGAAGCTGAAGTCAGGAGGGTGAATCCGAAGAAGTACAAGAAGGAGAAGGAGAAGGTGAAGCCTGGAGGGTGAATCAGAAGAAGTAGAAGAAGGAGAAGGAGAAGGTGAAGTCTGGAGGGTGAATCAGAAGAAGTAGAAGAAGGAGAAGGAGAAGGTGAAGTCTGGAGGGTGAAGCAGAAGAAGTAGAAGAAGGAGAAGGAGAAGGTGAAATCAGGAGGGTGAAGCAGAAGAAGCAGAAGAAGGAGAAGGAGAAGGTGAAGTCTGGAGGGAGAAGCAGAAGAAGTAGAAGAAGGAGAAGGAGAAGGTGAAGTCTGGAGGGTGAATCAGAAGAAGTAGAAGAAGGAGAAGGAGAAGGTGAAGTCTGGAGGGTGAATCAGAAGAAGTAGAAGAAGGAGAAGGAGAAGGTGAAGTCTGGAGGGTGAATGAGAAGAAGCAGAAGAAGGAGAAGGAGAAGGTGAAGTCTGGAGGGTCAATCAGAAGAAGTAGAAGAACGAGAAGGAGAAGGTGTAGTCTGGAGGGTGAATCAGAAGAAGTAGACGAAGGAGAAGGAGAAGGTGAAGTCTGGAGGGTGAATCAGAAGAAGCAGAAGAAGGAGAAGGAGAAGGTGAAGTCTGGAGGGTGAATCAGAAGAAGCAGAAGAAGGTGAAGAAGAAGGTGAAGTCTGGAGGGTGAATCAGAAGAAGCAGAAGAAGGAGAAGGAGAAGGTGAAGTCTGGAGGGTGAAGCAGAAGAAGCAGAAGAAGGAGAAGGAGAAGGTGAAGTCTGGAGGGTGAATCAGAAGAAGTAGAAGAAGGAGAAGGAGAAGGTGAAGTCTGGAGGGTGAATCAGAAGAAGCAGAAGAAGTAGAAGGAGAAGGTGAAGTCTGGAGGGTGAATCAGAAGAAGTAGAAGAAGGAGAAGGAGAAGGTGAAGTCTGGAGGGTGAATCAGAAGAAGCAGAAGAAGGAGAAGGTGAAGTCAGGAGGGTGAATCAGAAGAAGCAGAAGAAGGAGAAGGAGAAGGTGAAGTCTGGAGGGTGAATCAGAAGAAGTAGAAGAAGGAGAAGGAGAAGGTGAAGTCTGGAGTGTGAATCAGAAGAAGTAGAAGAAGGAGAAGGAGAAGGTGAAGTCTGGAGGGTGAATCAGAAGAAGCAGAAGAAGGAGAAGGAGAAGGTGAAGTCTGGAGGGTGAATCAGAAGAAGCAGAAGAAGGAGAAGGAGAAGATGAAGTCTGGAGGGTGAAGCAGAAGAAGTAGAAGAAGGAGAAGGAGAAGGTGAAGTCTGGCGGGTGAATCAGAAGAAGCAGAAGAAGGAGAAGGAGAAGTTGAAGTCTGGAGGGTGAATCAGAAGAAGCAGAAGAAGGAGAAGGAGAAGGTGAAGTCTGGAGTGTGAATCAGAAGAAGCAGAATAAGGAGAAGGAGAAGGTGAAGTCTGGAGGGTGAAGCAGAAGAAGCAGAAGAAGGAGAAGGAGAAGGTGAAGTCTGGAGGGTGAATCAGAAGAAGCAGAAGAAGGAGAAGGAGAAGGTGAAGACTGGAGGGTGAATCAGAAGAAGTAGAAGAAGGAGAAGGAGAAGGTGAAGTCAGGAGGGTGAAGCAGAAGAAGCAGAAGAAGGAGAAGGAGAAGGTGAAGTCTGGAGGGTGAAGCAGAAGAAGCAGAAGAAGGAGAAGGAGAAGGTGAAGTCTGGAGGGTGAAGCAGAAGAAGCAGAAGAAGGAGAAGGAGAAGGTGAAGTCTGGAGGGTGAATCAGAAGAAGCAGAAGAAGGAGAAGGAGAAGGTGAAGTCTGGAGGGTGAATCAGAAGAAGCAGAAGAAGGAGAAGGAGAAGGTGAAGACGAGGGTGAATCAGAAGAAGTAGAAGAAGGAGAAGGAGAAGGTGAAGTCAGGAGGGTGAAGCAGAAGAAGCAGAAGAAGGAGAAGGAGAAGGTGAAGTCTGGAGGGTGAAGCAGAAGAAGCAGAAGAAGGAGAAGGAGAAGGTGAAGTCTGGAGGGTGAATCAGAAGAAGCAGAAGAAGGAGAAGGAGTAGGTGAAGACTGGAGGGTGAATCAGAAGAGGTAGAAGAAGGAGAAGGAGAAGGTGAAGTCTGGAGGGTGAATTAGAAGAAGTAGAAGAAGGAGAAGGAGAAGGCGAAGTCTGGAGGGTGAATCATTAGAAGTAGAAGAAGGAGAAGGAGAAGGTGAAGTCTGGAGGGTGAATCAGAAGAGGTAGAAGAAGGAGAAGGAGAAGGTGAAGTATGGAGGGTGAATCAGAAGAAGCAGAAGAAGGAGAAGGAGAAGGTGAAGTCTGGAGGGTGAATCAGAAGAAGCAGAAGAAGGAGAAGGAGAAGATGAAGTCTGGAGGGTGAACCAGAAGAAGTAGATGAAGGAGAAGGAGAAGGTGAAGTCTGGAGGGTGAATCAGAAGAGGTAGAAGAAGGAGAAGGAGAAGGTGAAGTATGGAGGGTGAATCAGAAGAAGCAGAAGAAGGAGAAGGAGAAGGTGAAGTCTGGAGGGTGAATCAGAAGAAGCAGAAGAAGGAGAAGGAGAAGGTGAAGTCTGGAGGGCGCAGCAGAAGAAGCAGAAGAAGGAGAAGGAGAAGGTGAAGTCTGGAGGGTGAAGCAGAAGAAGCAGAAGAAGGAGAAGGAGAAGGTGAAGTCTGGAGGGTGAATCAGAAGAAGTAGAAGAAGGAGAATGAGAAGGTGAAGTCAGGAGGGTGAAGCAGAAGAAGCAGAAGAAGGAGAAGGAGAAGGTGAAGTCTGGAGGGTGAAGCAGAAGAAGCAGAAGAAGGAGAAGGAGAAGGTGAAGTCTGGAGGGTGAATCAGAAGAAGCAGAAGAAGGAGAAGGAGAAGGTGAAGTCTGGAGGGTGAATCAGAAGAAGCAGAAGAAGGAGAAGGAGAAGGTGAAGTCTGGAGGGTGAATCAGAAGAAGCAGAAGAAGTAGAAGGAGAAGTTGAAGTCTGGAGGGTGAATCAGAAGAAGTAGAAGAAGGAGAAGGCGAAGGTGAAGTCTGGAGGGTGAATCAGATGAAGCAGAAGAAGGAGAAGGAGAAGGTGAAGTCTGGAGGGTGAAGCAGAAGAAGAAGAAGAAGGAGAAGGAGAAGGTGAAGTCTGGAGGGTGAATCAGAAGAAGTAGAAGAAGGAGAAGGAGAAGGTGAAGTCAGGAGGGTGAAGCAGAAGAAGCAGAAGAAGGAGAAGGAGAAGGTGAAGTCTGGAGGGTGAAGCAGAAGAAGCAGAAGAAGGAGAAGGAGAAGGTGAAGTCTGGAGGGTGAATCAGAAGAAGCAGAAGAAGGAGAAGGAGAAGGTGAAGACTGGAGGGTGAATCAGAAGAGGTAGAAGAAGGAGAAGGAGAAGGTGAAGTCTGGAGGGTGAATTAGAAGAAGTAGAAGAAGGAGAAGGAGAAGGCGAAGTCTGGAGGGTGAATCAGAAGAAGTAGAAGAAGGAGAAGGAGAAGGTGAAGTCTGGAGGGTGAATCAGAAGAGGTAGAAGAAGGAGAAGGAGAAGGTGAAGTATGGAGGGTGAATCAGAAGAAGCAGAAGAAGGAGAAGGAAAAGGTGAAGTCTGGAGGGTGAATCAGAAGAAGCAGAAGAAGGAGAAGGAGAAGATGAAGTCTGGAGGGTGAATCAGAAGAAGTAGAAGAAGGAGAAGGAGAAGGTGAAGTCTGGAGCGTGAATCAGAAGAAGCAGAAGAAGGAGAAGGAGAAGGTGAAGTCTGGAGGGTGAATCAGAAGAAGCAGAAGAAGGAGAAGGAGAAGGTGAAGTCTGGAGGGTGAATCAGAAGAAGCAGAATAAGGAGATGGAGAAGGTGAAGTCTGGAGGGTGAATCAGAAGAAGCAGAAGAAGGAGAAGGAGAAGGTGAAGTCTGGAGGGTGAATCAGAAGAAGAAGAAGAAGGAGAAGGAGAAGGTGAAGTCTGGAGGGTGAAGCAGAAGAAGTAGAAGAAGGAGAAGGAGAAGGTGAAGTCAGGAGGGTGAATCAGAAGAAGTAGAAGAAGGAGAAGGAGAAGGTGAAGTCAGGAGGGTGAATCAGAAGAAGCAGAAGAAGGAGAAGGAGAAGGTGAAGTCTGGAGGGTGAATCAGAAGAAGCAGAATAAGGAGATGGAGAAGGTGAAGTCTGGAGGGTGAATCAGAAGAAGCAGAAGAAGGAGAAGGGGAAGGTGAAGTCTGGAGGGTGAATCAGAAGAAGAAGAAGAAGGAGAAGGAGAAGGTGAAGTCTGGAGGGTGAAGCAGAAGAAGTAGAAGAAGGAGAAGGAGAAGGTGAAGTCAGGAGGGTGAATCAGAAGAGGTAGAAGAAGGAGAAGGAGAAGGTGAAGTCAGGAGGGTGAATCAGAAGAAGCAGAAGAAGGAGAAGGAGAAGTTGAAGTCTGGAGGGTGAATCAGAAGAAGAAGAAGAAGGAGAAGGAGAAGGTGAAGTCTGGAGGGTGAATCAGAAGAAGCAGTAGAAGGAGAAGGAGAAGATGAAGTATGGAGGGTGAATCAGAAGAAGCAGAAGAAGGAGAAGGAGAAGGTGAAGTCTGGAGGGTGAATCAGATGAAGCAGAAGAAGGAGAAGGAGAAGGTGAAGTCTGGAGGGTGAAGCAGAAGAAGCAGAAGAAGGAGAAGGAGAAGGTGAAGTCTGGAGGGTGAATCAGAAGAAGTAGAAGAAGGAGAAGGAGAAGGTGAAGTCTGGAGGGTGAATCAGAAGAAGCAGAAGAAGTAGAAGGAGAAGGTGAAGTCTGGAGGGTGAATCAGAAGAAGTAGAAGAAGGAGAAGGAGAAGGTGAAGTCTGGAGGGTGAAGCAGAAGAAGCAGAAGAAGGAGAAGGAGAAGGTGAAGTCAGGAGGGTGAATCAGAAGAAGCAGAAGAAGGAGAAGGAGAAGGTGAAGTCTGGAGGGTGAATCAGAAGAAGCAGAAGAAGGAGAAGGAGAAGGTGAAGACTGGAGGGTGAATCAGAAGAAGTAGAAGGAGGAGAAGGAGAAGGTGAAGTCTGGAGGGTGAATCAGAAGAAGTAGAAGAAGGAGAAGGAGAAGGCGAAGTCTGGAGGGTGAATCAGAAGAAGCAGAAGAAGGAGAAGGAGAAGGTGAAGTCTGGAGGGTGAATCAGAAGAAGCAGAAGAAGGAGAAGGAGAAGATGAAGTCTGGAGGGTGAATCAGAAGAAGTAGAAGAAGGAGAAGGAGAAGGCGAAGTCTGGAGGGTGAATCAGAAGAAGCAGAAGAAGGAGAAGGAGAAGGTGAAGTCTGGAGGGTGAATCAGAAGAAGCAGTAGAAGGAGAAGGAGAAGATGAAGTCTGGAGGGTGAATCAAAAGAAGCAGAAGAAGGAGAAGGAGAAGGTGAAGTCTGGAGGGTGAATCAGATGAAGCAGAAGAAGGAGAAGGAGAAGGTGAAGTCTGGAGGGTGAAGCAGAAGAAGCAGAAGAAGGAGAAGGAGAAGGTGAAGTCTGGAGGGTGAATCAGAAGAAGTAGAAGAAGGAGAAGGAGAAGGTGAAGTCTGGAGGGTGAATCAGAAGAAGCAGAAGAAGTAGAAGGAGAAGGTGAAGTCTGGAGGGTGAATCAGAAGAAGTAGAAGAAGGAGAAGGAGAAGGTGAAGTCTGGAGGGTGATTCAGAAGAAGCAGGAGAAGGAGAAGGAGAAGGTGAAGTCAGGAGGGTGAATCAGAAGAAGCAGAAGAAGGAGAAGGAGAAGGTGAAGTCCGGAGGGTGAAGCAGAAGAAGCAGAAGAAGGAGAAGGAGAAGGTTAAGACTGGAGGGTGAATCAGAAGAAGTAGAAGAAGGAGAAGGAGAAGGTGAAGTCTGGAGGGTGAATCAGAAGAAGTTGAAGAAGGAGAAGGAGAAGGCGAAGTCTGGAGGGTGAATCAGAAGAAGCAGAAGAAGGAGAAGGAGAAGGTGAAGTCTGGAGGGTGAATCTGAAGAAGCAGAAGAAGGAGAAGATGAACTCTGGAGGGTGAATCAGAAGAAGCAGAAGAAGGAGAAGGAGAAGGTGAAGTCTGGAGGGTGAATCAGAAGAAGCAGAAGAAGGAGAAGGAGAAGGTGAAGTCTGGAGGGTGAATCAGAAGAAGGAGAAGAAGGAGAAGGAGAAGGTGAAGTCTGGAGTGTGAATCAGAAGAAGTAGAAGAAGGAGAAGGAGAAGGTGAAGTCTGGAGGGTGAATCAGAAGAAGCAGAAGAAGGAGAAGGAGAAGGTGAAGTCTGGAGGGTGAATCAGAAGAAGCAGAAGAAGGAGAAGGAGAAGATGAAGTCTGGAGGGTGAAGCAGAAGAAGTAGAAGAAGGAGAAGGAGAAGGTGAAGTCTGGCGGGTGAATCAGAAGAAGCAGAAGAAGGAGAAGGAGAAGTTGAAGTCTGGAGGGTGAATCAGAAGAAGCCGAAGAAGGAGAAGGAGAAGGTGAAGTCTGGAGTGTGAATCAGAAGAAGCAGAATAAGGAGAAGGAGAAGGTGAAGTCTGGAGGGTGAAGCAGAAGAAGCAGAAGAAGGAGAAGGAGAAGGTGAAGCCTGGAGGGTGAATCAGAAGAAGCAGAAGAAGGAGAAGGAGAAGGTGAAGACTGGAGGGTGAATCAGAGGAAGTAGAAGAAGGAGAAGGAGAAGGTGAAGTCAGGAGGGTGAAGCAGAAGAAGCAGAAGAAGGAGAAGGAGAAGGTGAAGTCTGGAGGGTGAAGCAGAAGAAGCAGAAGAAGGAGAAGGAGAAGGTGAAGTCTGGAGGGTGAATCAGAAGAAGCAGAAGAAGGAGAAGGAGTAGGTGAAGACTGGAGGGTGAATCAGAAGAGGTAGAAGAAGGAGAAGGAGAAGGTGAAGTCTGGAGGGTGAATTAGAAGAAGTAGAAGAAGGAGAAGGAGAAGGCGAAGTCTGGAGGGTGAATCATTAGAAGCAGAAGAAGGAGAAGGAGAAGGTGAAGTCTGGAGTGTGAATCAGAAGAGGTAGAAGAAGGAGAAGGAGAAGGTGAAGTATGGAGGGTGAATCAGAAGAAGCAGAAGAAGGAGAAGGAGAAGGTGAAGTCTGGAGGGTGAATCAGAAGAAGCAGAAGAAGGAGAAGGAGAAGATGAAGTCTGGAGGGTGAATCAGAAGAAGTAGATGAAGGAGAAGGAGAAGGTGAAGTCTGGAGGGTGAATCAGAAGAAGCAGAAGAAGGAGAAGGAGAAGGTGAAGTCTGGAGGGTGAATCAGAAGAAGCAGAAGAAGGAGAAGGAGAAGGTGAAGTCTGGAGGGTGAATCAGAAGAAGCAGAATAAGGAGATGGAGAAGGTGAAGTCTGGAGGGTGAATCAGAAGAAGCAGAAGAAGGAGAAGGAGAAGGTGAAGTCTGGAGAGTGAATCAGAAGAAGAAGAAGAAGGAGAAGGAGAAGGTGAAGTCTGGAGGGTGAAGCAGAAGAAGTAGAAGAAGGAGAAGGAGAAGGTGAAGTCAGGAGGGTGAATCAGAAGAAGTAGAAGAAGGAGAAGGAGAAGGTGAAGTCAGGAGGGTGAATCAGAAGAAGCAGAAGAAGGAGAAGGAGAAGGTGAAGTCTGGAGGGTGAATCAGAAGAAGCAGAATAAGGAGATGGAGAAGGTGAAGTCTGGAGGGTGAATCAGAAGAAGCAGAAGAAGGAGAAGGAGAAGGTGAAGTCTGGAGGGTGAATCAGAAGAAGAAGAAGAAGAAGGAGAAGGAGAAGGTGAAGTCTGGAGGGTGAAGCAGAAGAAGTAGAAGAAGGAGAAGGAGAAGGTGAAGTCAGGAGGGTGAATCAGAAGAAGTAGAAGAAGGAGAAGGAGAAGGTGAAGTCAGGAGGGTGAAGCAGAAGAAGCAGAAGAAGGAGAAGGAGAAGGTGAAGTCTGGAGGGTGAAGCAGAAGATGCAGAAGAAGGAGAAGGAGAAGGTGAAGTCTGGAGGGTGAATCAGAAGAAGCAGAAGAAGGAGAAGGAGAAGGTGAAGTCTGGAGGGTGAATCAGAAGAAGCAGAAGAAGGAGAAGGAGAAGGTGAAGTCTGGAGGGTGAATCAGAAGAAGCAGAAGAAGTAGAAGGAGAAGTTGAAGTCTGGAGGGTGAATCAGAAGAAGTAGAAGAAGGAGAAGGCGAAGGTGAAGTCTGGAGGGTGAATCAGATGAAGCAGAAGAAGGAGAAGGAGAAGGTGAAGTCTGGAGGGTGAAGCAGAAGAAGAAGAAGAAGGAGAAGGAGAAGGTGAAGTCTGGAGGGTGAATCAGAAGAAGTAGAAGAAGGAGAAGGAGAAGGTGAAGTCAGGAGGGTGAAGCAGAAGAAGCAAAAGAAGGAGAAGGAGAAGGTGAAGTCTGGAGGGTGAAGCAGAAGAAGCAGAAGAAGGAGAAGGAGAAGGTGAAGTCTGGAGGGTGAATCAGAAGAAGCAGAAGAAGGAGAAGGAGAAGGTGAAGACTGGAGGGTGAATCAGAAGAGGTAGAAGAAGGAGAAGGAGAAGGTGAAGTCTGGAGGGTGAATTAGAAGAAGTAGAAGAAGGAGAAGGAGAAGGCGAAGTCTGGAGGGTGAATCAGAAGAAGTAGAAGAAGGAGAAGGAGAAGGTGAAGTCTGGAGGGTGAATCAGAAGAGGTAGAAGAAGGAGAAGGAGAAGGTGAAGTATGGAGGGTGAATCAGAAGAAGCAGAAGAAGGAGAAGGAGAAGGTGAAGTCTGGAGGGTGCATCAGAAGAAGCAGAAGAAGGAGAAGGAGAAGATGAAGTCTGGAGGGTGAATCAGAAGAAGTAGAAGAAGGAGAAGGAGAAGGTGAAGTCTGGAGGGTGAATCAGAAGAAGCAGAAGAAGGAGAAGGAGAAGGTGAAGTCTGGAGGGTGAATCAGAAGAAGCAGAAGAAGGAGAAGGAGAAGGTGAAGTCTGGAGGGTGTATCAGAAGAAGCAGAATAAGGAGATGGAGAAGGTGAAGTCTGGAGGGTGAATCAGAAGAAGCAGAAGAAGGAGAAGGAGAAGGTGAAATCTGCAGGGTGAATCAGAAGAAGAAGAAGAAGGAGAAGGAGAAGGTGAAGTCTGGAGGGTGAAGCAGAAGAAGTAGAAGAAGGAGAAGGAGAAGGTGAAGTCAGGAGGGTGAATCAGAAGAAGTAGAAGAAGGAGAAGGAGAAGGTGAAGTCAGGAGGGTGAATCAGAAGAAGCAGAAGAAGGAGACGGAGAAGGTGAAGTCTGGAGGGTGAATCAGAAGAAGCAGAATAAGGAGATGGAGAAGGTGAAGTCTGGAGGGTGAATCAGAAGAAGCAGAAGAAGGAGAAGGAGAAGGTGAAGTCTGGAGGGTGAATCAGAAGAAGAAGAAGAAGGAGAAGGAGAAGGTGAAGTCTGGAGGGTGAAGCAGAAGAAGTAGAAGAAGGAGAAGGAGAAGGTGAAGTCAGGAGGGTGAATCAGAAGAAGTAGAAGAAGGAGAAGGAGAAGGTGAAGTCAGGAGGGGGAATCAGAAGAAGCAGAAGAAGGAGAAGGAGAAGGTGAAGTCTGGAGGGTGAATCAGAAGAAGAAGAAGAAGGAGAAGGAGAAGGTGAAGTCTGGAGGGTGAATCAGAAGAAGCAGTAGAAGGAGAAGGAGAAGATGAAGTCTGGAGGGTGAATCAGAAGAAGCAGAAGAAGGAGAAGGAGAAGGTGAAGTCTGGAGGGTGAATCAGATGAAGCAGAAGAAGGAGAAGGAGAAGGTGAAGTCTGGAGGGTGAAGCAGAAGAAGCAGAAGAAGGAGAAGGAGAAGGTGAAGTCTGGAGGGTGAATCAGAAGAAGTAGAAGAAGGAGAAGGAGAAGGTGAAGTCTGGAGGGTGAATCAGAAGAAGCAGAAGAAGTAGAAGGAGAAGGTGAAGTCTGGAGGGTGAATCAGAAGAAGTAGAAGAAGGAGAAGGAGAAGGTGAAGTCTGGAGGGTGAAGCAGAAGAAGCAGAAGAAGGAGAAGGAGAAGGTGAAGTCAGGAGGGTGAATCAGAAGAAGCAGAAGAAGGAGAAGGAGAAGGTGAAGTCTGGAGGGTGAATCAGAAGAAGCAGAAGAAGGAGAAGGAGAAGGTGAAGACTGGAGGGTGAATCAGAAGAAGTAGAAGAAGGAGAAGGAGAAGGTGAAGTCTGGAGGGTGAATCAGAAGAAGTAGAAGAAGGAGAAGGAGAAGGCGAAGTCTGGAGCGTGAATCAGAAGAAGCAGAAGAAGGAGAAGGAGAAGGTGAAGTCTGGAGGGTGAATCAGAAGAAGCAGAAGAAGGAGAAGGAGAAGATGAAGTCTGGAGGGTGAATCAGAAGAAGTAGAAGAAGGAGAAGGAGCAGGCGAAGTCTGGAGGGTGAATCAGAAGAAGCAGAAGAAGGAGAAGGAGAAGGTGAACTCTGGAGGGTGAATCAGAAGAAGCAGTAGAAGGAGAAGGAGAAGATGAAGTCTGGAGGGTGAATCAGAAGAAGCAGAAGAAGGAGAAGGAGAAGGTGAAGTCTGGAGGGTGAATCAGATGAAGCAGAAGAAGGAGAAGGAGAAGGTGAAGTCTGGAGGGTGAAGCAGAAGAAGCAGAAGAAGGAGAAGGAGAAGGTGAAGTCTGGAGGGTGAATCAGAAGAAGTAGAAGAAGGAGAAGGAGAAGGTGAAGTCTGGAGGGTGAATCAGAAGAAGCAGAAGAAGTAGAAGGAGAAGGTGAAGTCTGGAGGGTGAATCAGAAGAAGTAGAAGAAGGAGAAGGAGAAGGTGAAGTCTGGAGGGTGATTCAGAAGAAGCAGAAGAAGGAGAAGGAGAAGGTGAAGTCAGGAGGGTGAATCAGAAGAAGCAGAAGATGGAGAAGGAGAAGGTGAAGTCCGGAGGGTGAATCAGAAGAAGCAGAAGAAGGAGAAGGAGAAGGTTAAGACTGGAGGGTGAATCAGAAGAAGTAGAAGAAGGAGAAGGAGAAGGTGAAGTCTGGAGGGTGAATCAGAAGAAGTTGTAGAAGGAGAAGGAGAAGGCGAAGTCTGGAGGGTGAATCAGAAGAAGCAGAAGAAGGAGAAGGAGAAGGTGAAGTCTGGAGGGTGAATCAGAAGAAGCAGAAGAAGGAGAAGATGAACTCTGGAGGGTGAATCAGAAGAAGCAGAAGAAGGAGAAGGAGAAGGTGAAGTCTGGAGGGTGAATCAGAAGAAGCAGAAGAAGGAGAAGGAGAAGGTGAAGTCTGGAGGGTGAATCAGAAGAAGTAGAAGAAGGAGAAGGAGAAGGTGAAGTCTGGAGTGTGAATCAGAAGAAGTAGAAGAAGGAGAAGGAGAAGGTGAAGTCTGGAGGGTGAATCAGAAGAAGCAGAAGAAGGAGAAGGAGAAGGTGAAGTCTGGAGGGTGAATCAGAAGAAGCAGAAGAAGGAGAACGAGAAGATGAAGTCTGGAGGGTGAAGCAGAAGAAGTAGAAGAAGGAGAAGGAGAAGGTGAAGTCTGGCGGGTGAATCAGAAGAAGCAGAAGAAGGAGAAGGAGAAGTTGGAGTCTGGAGGGTGAATCAGAAGAAGCAGAAGAAGGAGAAGGAGAAGGTGAAGTCTGGAGTGTGAATCAGAAGAAGCAGAATAAGGAGAAGGAGAAGGTGAAGTCTGGAGGGTGAATCAGAAGAAGTAGAAGAAGGAGAAGGAGAAGGTGAAGTCTGGAGTGTGAATCAGAAGAAGTAGAAGAAGGAGAAGGAGAAGGTGAAGTCTGGAGGGTGAATCAGAAGAAGCAGAAGAAGGAGAAGGAGAAGGTGATGTCTGGAGGGTGAATCAGAAGAAGTAGAAGAAGGAGAAGGAGAAGGTGAAGTCTGGAGTGTGAATCAGAAGAAGTAGAAGAAGGAGAAGGAGAAGGTGAAGTCTGGAGGGTGAATCAGAAGAAGCAGAAGAAGGAGAAGGAGAAGGTGAAGTCTGGAGGGTGAATCAGAAGAAGCAGAAGAAGGAGAAGGAGAAGATGAAGTCTGGTGGGTGAAGCAGAAGAAGTAGAAGAAGGAGAAGGAGAAGGTGAAGTCTGGCGGGTGAATCAGAAGAAGCAGAAGAAGGAGAAGGAGAAGTGGAATTCTGCAGGGTGAATCAGAAGAAGCAGAAGAAGGAGAAGGAGAAGGTGAAGCCTGGAGTGTGAATCAGAAGAAGCAGAATAAGGAGAAGGAGAAGGTGAAGTCTGGAGGGTGAATCAGAAGAAGCAGAAGAAGGAGAAGGAGAAGGTGAAGTCTCGAGGGTGAATCAGAAGAAGTAGAAGAAGGAGAAGGAGAAGGTGAAGTCAGGAGGGTGAATCAGAAGAAGCAGAAGAAGGAGAAGGAGAAGGTGAAGTCTGGAGGGTGAATCAGAAGAATCAGAAGAAGGAGAAGGATAAGGTGAAGTCTGGAGGGTGAATCAGAAGAAGCAGAAGAAAGAGAAGGAGAAGGTGAAGTCTGGAGGGTGAAGCAGAAGAAGCAGAAGAAGGAGAAGGAGAAGCTGAAGACTGGAGGGTGAATCAGAAGATGTCGAAGAAGGAGAAGGAGAAGGTGAAGTCTGGCGGGTGAATCAGAAGAAGTAGAAGAAGGAGAAGGAGAAGGTGAAGTCTGGAGTGTGAATCAGAAGAAGCAGAAGAAGGAGAAGGAGAAGGTGAAGTCTGGAGGGTGAATCAGAAGAAGAAGAAGAAGGAGAAGGAGAAGGTGAAGTCTGGAGGGTGAATCAGAAGAAGCAGTAGAAGGAGAAGGAGAAGATGAAGTCTGGAGGGTGAATCAGAAGAAGCAGAAGAAGGAGAAGGAGAAGGTGAAGTCTGGAGGGTGAATCACATGAAGCAGAAGAAGGAGAAGGAGAAGGTGAAGTCTGGAGGGTGAAGCAGAAGAAGCAGAAGAAGGAGAAGGAGAAGGTGAAGTCTGGAGGGTGAATCAGAAGAAGTAGAAGAAGGAGAAGGAGAAGGTGAAGTCTGGAGGGTGAATCAGATGACGCAGAAGAAGGAGAAGGAGAAGGTGAAGTCTGGAGGGTGAAGTAGAAGAAGAAGAAGAAGGAGAAGGAGAAGGTGAAGTCTGGAGGGTGAATCAGAAGAAGTAGAAGAAGGAGAAGGAGAAGGTGAAGTCTGGAGGGTGAAGCAGAAGAAGCAGAAGAAGGAGAAGGAGAAGGTGAGGTCTGGAGGGTGAATCAGAAGAAGCAGAAGAAGGAGAAGGAGAAGGTGAGGTCTGGAGGGTGAATCAGAAGAAGCAGAAGAAGGAGAAGGAGAAGGTGAAGACTGGAGGGTGAATCAGAAGAGGTAGAAGAAGGAGAAGGAGAAGGTGAAGTCTGGAGGGTGAATTAGAAGAAGTAGAAGAAGGAGAAGGAGAAGGCGAAGTCTGGAGGGTGAATCAGAAGAAGTAGAAGAAGGAGAAGGAGAAGGTGAAGTCTGGAGGGTGAATCAGAAGAGGTAGAAGAAGGAGAAGGAGAAGGTGAAGTATGGAGGGTGAATCAGAAGAAGCAGAAGAAGGAGAAGGAGAAGGTGAAGTCTGGAGGGTGAATCAGAAGAAGCAGAAGAAGGAGAAGGAGAAGATGAAGTCTGGAGGGTGAATCAGAAGAAGTAGAAGAAGGAGAAGGAGAAGGTGAAGTCTGGAGGGTGAATCAGAAGAAGCAGAAGAAGGAGAAGGAGAAGGTGAAGTCTGGAGGGTGAATCAGAAGAAGCAGAAGAAGGAGAAGGAGAAGGTGAAGTCTGGAGGGTGTATCAGAAGAAGCAGAATAAGGAGATGGAGAAGGTGAAGTCTGGAGGGTGAATCAGAAGAAGCAGAAGAAGGAGAAGGAGAAGGTGAAATCTGGAGGGTGAATCAGAAGAAGAAGAAGAAGGAGAAGGAGAAGGTGAAGTCTGGAGGGTGAAGCAGAAGATGTAGAAGAAGGAGAAGGAGAAGGTGAAGTCAGGAGGGTGAATCAGAAGAAGTAGAAGAAGGAGAAGGAGAAGGTGAAGTCAGGAGGGTGAATCAGAAGAAGCAGAAGAAGGAGAAGGAGAAGGTGAAGTCTGGAGGGTGAATCAGAAGAAGCAGAATAAGGAGATGGAGAAGGTGAAGTCTGGAGGGTGAATCAGAAGAAGCAGAAGAAGGAGAAGGAGATGGTGAAGTCTGGAGGGAGAATCAGAAGAAGAAGAAGAAGGAGAAGGAGAAGGTGAAGTCTGGAGGGTGAAGCAGAAGAAGTAGAAGAAGGAGAAGGAGAAGGTGAAGTCAGGAGGGTGAATCAGAAGAAGTAGAAGAAGGAGAAGGAGAAGGTGAAGTCAGGAGGGTGAATCAGAAGAAGCAGAAGAAGGAGAAGGAGAAGGTGAAGTCTGGAGGGTGAATCAGAAGAAGAAGAAGAAGGAGAAGGAGAAGGTGAAGTCTGGAGGGTGAATCAGAAGAAGCAGTAGAAGGAGAAGGAGAAGATGAAGTCTGGAGGGTGAATCAGAAGAAGCAGAAGAAGGAGAAGGAGAAGGTGAAGTCTGGAGGGTGAATCAGATGAAGCAGAAGAAGGAGAAGGAGAAGGTGAAGTCTGGAGGGTGAAGCAGAAGAAGCAGAAGAAGGAGAAGGTGAAGTCTGGAGGGTGAATCAGAAGAAGTAGAAGAAGGAGAAGGAGAAGGTGAAGTCTGGAGGGTGAATCAGAAGAAGCAGAAGAAGTAGAAGGAGAAGGTGAAGTCTGGAGGGTGAATCAGAAGAAGTAGAAGAAGGAGAAGGAGAAGGTGAAGTCTGGAGGGTGAAGCAGAAGAAGCAGAAGAAGGAGAAGGAGAAGGTGAAGTCAGGAGGGTGAATCAGAAGAAGCAGAAGAAGGAGAAGGAGAAGGTGAAGTCTGGAGGGTGAATCAGAAGAAGCAGAAGAAGGAGAAGGAGAAGGTGAAGACTGGAGGGTGAATCAGAAGAAGTAGAAGAAGGAGAAGGAGAAGGTGAAGTCTGGAGGGTGAATCAGAAGAAGTAGAAGAAGGAGAAGGAGAAGGCGAAGTCTGGAGGGTGAATCAGAAGATGCAGAAGAAGGAGAAGGAGAAGGTGAAGTCTGGAGGGTGAATCAGAAGAAGCAGAAGAAGGAGAAAGAGAAGATGAAGTCTGGAGGGTGAATCAGAAGAAGTAGAAGAAGGAGAAGGAGAAGGCGAAGTCTGGAGGGTGAATCAAAAGAAGGAGAAGGAGAAGGTGAACTCTGGAGGGTGAATCAGAAGAAGCAGTAGAAGGAGAAGGAGAAGATGAAGTCTGGAGGGTGAATCAGAAGAAGCAGAAGAAGGAGAAGGAGAAGGTGAAGTCTGGAGGGTGAATCAGATGAAGCAGAAGAAGGAGAAGGAGAAGGTGAAGTCTGGAGGGTGAAGCAGAAGAAGCAGAAGAAGGAGAAGGAGAAGGTGAAGTCTGGAGGGTGAATCAGAAGAAGTAGAAAAAGGAGAAGGAGAAGGTGAAGTCTGGAGGGTGAATCAGAAGAAGCAGAAGAAGTAGAAGGAGAAGGTCAAGTCTGGAGGGTGAATCAGAAGAAGTAGAAGAAGGAGAAGGAGAAGGTGAAGTCTGGAGGGTGATTCAGAAGAAGCAGAAGAAGGAGAAGGAGAAGGTGAAGTCAGGAGGGTGAATCAGAAGAAGCAGAAGATGGAGAAGGAGAAGGTGAAGTCCGGAGGGTGAATCAGAAGAAGCAGAAGAAGGAGAAGGAGAAGGTTAAGACTGGAGGGTGAATCAGAAGAAGTAGAAGAAGGAGAAGGAGAAGGTGAAGTCTGGAGGGTGAATCAGAAGAAGTTGAAGAAGGAGAAGGAGAAGGCGAAGTCTGGAGGGTGAATCAGAAGAAGCAGAAGAAGGAGAAGGAGAAGGTGAAGTCTGGAGGGTGAATCAGAAGAAGCAGAAGAAGGAGAAGATGAACTCTGGAGGGTGAATCAGAAGAAGCAGAAGAAGGAGAAGGAGAAGGTGAAGTCTGGAGGGTGAATCAGAAGAAGCAGAAGAAGGAGAAGGGGAAGGTGAAGTCTGGAGGGTGAATCAGAAGAAGTAGAAGAAG
This sequence comes from Somniosus microcephalus, assembly GCF_052327205.1. NCBI lineage: Eukaryota > Metazoa > Chordata > Chondrichthyes > Squaliformes > Somniosidae > Somniosus > Somniosus microcephalus. Next base: position 286,494 of record NW_028225228.1, on the reverse strand, counting down.
GAGAAGGAGAAGGTGAAGTCTGGAGTGTGAATCAGAAGAAGTAGAAGAAGGAGAAGGAGAAGGTGAAGTCTGGAGGGTGAATCAGAAGAAGCAGAAGAAGGAGAAGGAGAAGGTGAAGTCTGGAGGGTGAATGAGAAGAAGCAGAAGAAGGAGAAGGAGAAGATGAAGTCTGGAGGGTGAAGCAGAAGAAGTAGAAGAAGGAGAAGGAGAAGGTGAAGTCTGGCGGGTGAATCAGAAGAAGCAGAAGAAGGAGAAGGAGAAGTTGAAGTCTGGAGGGTGAATCAGAAGAAGCAGAAGAAGGAGAAGGAGAAGGTGAAGTCTGGAGTGTGAATCAGAAGAAGCAGAATAAGGAGAAGGAGAAGGTGAAGTCTGGAGGGTGAAGCAGAAGAAGCAGAAGAAGGAGAAGGAGAAGGTGAAGTCTGGAGGGTGAATCAGAAGAAGCAGAAGAAGGAGAAGGAGAAGGTGAAGACTGGAGGGTGAATCAGAAGAAGTAGAAGAAGGAGAAGGAGAAGGTGAAGTCAGGAGGGTGAAGCAGAAGAAGCAGAAGAAGGAGAAGGAGAAGGTGAAGTCTGGAGGGTGAAGCAGAAGAAGCAGAAGAAGGAGAAGGAGAAGGTGAAGTCTGGAGGGTGAATCAGAAGAAGCAGAAGAAGGAGAAGGAGTAGGTGAAGACTGGAGTGTGAATCAGAAGAGGTAGAAGAAGGAGAAGGAGAAGGTGAAGTCTGGAGGGTGAATTAGAAGAAGTAGAAGAAGGAGAAGGAGAAGGCGAAGTCTGGAGGGTGAATCATTAGAAGTAGAAGAAGGAGAAGGAGAAGGTGAAGTCTGGAGGGTGAATCAGAAGAGGTAGAAGAAGGAGAAGGAGAAGGTGAAGTATGGAGGGTGAATCAGAAGAAGCAGAAGAAGGAGAAGGAGAAGGTGAAGTCTGGAGGGTGAATCAGAAGAAGCAGAAGAAGGAGAAGGAGAAGATGAAGTCTGGAGGGTGAATCAGAAGAAGTAGATGAAGGAGAAGGAGAAGGTGAAGTCTGGAGGGTGAATCAGAAGAAGCAGAAGAAGGAGAAGGAGAAGGTGAAGTCTGGAGGGTGAATCAGAAGAAGCAGAAGAAGGAGAAGGAGAAGGTGAAGTCTGGAGGGTGAATCAGAAGAAGCAGAATAAGGAGATGGAGAAGGTGAAGTCTGGAGGGTGAATCAGAAGAAGCAGAAGAAGGAGAAGGAGAAGGTGAAGTCTGGAGAGTGAATCAGAAGAAGAAGAAGAAGGAGAAGGAGAAGGCGAAGTCTGGAGGGTGAAGCAGAAGAAGTAGAAGAAGGAGAAGGAGAAGGTGAAGTCAGGAGGGTGAATCAGAAGAAGTAGAAGAAGGAGAAGGAGAAGGTGAAGTCAGGAGGGTGAATCAGAAGAAGCAGAAGAATGAGAAGGAGAAGGTGAAGTCTGCAGGGTGAATCAGAAGAAGCAGAATAAGGAGATGGAGAAGGTGAAGTCTGGAGGGTGAATCAGAAGAAGCAGAAGAAGGAGAAGGAGAAGGTGAAGTCTGGAGGGTGAATCAGAAGAAGAAGAAGAAGGAGAAGGAGAAGGTGAAGTCTGGAGGGTGAAGCAGAAGAAGTAGAAGAAGGAGAAGGAGAAGGTGAAGTCAGGAGGGTGAATCAGAAGAAGTAGAAGAAGGAGAAGGAGAAGGTGAAGTCAGGAGGGTGAATCAGAAGAAGCAGAAGAAGGAGAAGGAGAAGGTGAAGTCTGGAGGGTGAATCAGAAGAATCAGAAGAAGGAGAAGGAGAAGGTGAAGTCTGGAGGGTGAATCAGAAGAAGCAGAAGAAAGAGAAGGAGAAGGTGAAGTCTGGAGGATGAAGCAGAAGAAGCAGAAGAAGGAGAAGGAGAAGGTGAAGACTGGAGGGTGAATCAGAAGAAGTAGAAGAAGGAGAAGGAGAAGGTGAAGTCTGGAGGGTGAATCAGAAGAAGCAGTAGAAGGAGAAGGAGAAGATGAAGTCTGGAGGGTGAATCAGAAGAAGCAGAAGAAGGAGAAGGAGAAGGTGAAGTCTGGAGGGTGAATCAGATGAAGCAGAAGAAGGAGAAGGAGAAGGTGAAGTCTGGAGGGTGAAGCAGAAGAAGCAGAAGAAGGAGAAGGAGAAGGTGAAGTCTGGAGGGTGAATCAGAAGAAGTAGAAGAAGGAGAAGGAGAAGGTGAAGTCTGGAGGGTGAATCAGAAGAAGCAGAAGAAGTAAAAGGAGAAGGTGAAGTCTGGAGGGTGAATCAGAAGAAGTAGAAGAAGGAGAAGGAGAAGGTGAAGTCAGGAGGGTGAATCAGAAGAAGCAGAAGAAGTAGAAGGAGAAGGTGAAGTCCGGAGGGTGAATCAGAAGAAGCAGAAGAAGGAGAAGGAGAAGGTTAAGACTGGAGGGTGAATCAGAAGAAGTAGAAGAAGGAGAAGGTGAAGGTGAAGTCTGGAGGGTGAATCAGAAGAAGTTGAAGAAGGAGAAGGAGAAGGCGAAGTCTGGAGGGTGAATCAGAAGAAGCAGAAGAAGGAGATGGAGAAGGTGAAGTCTGGAGGGTGAATCAGAAGAAGCAGAAGAAGGAGAAGGAGAAGGTGAAGTCTGGAGAGTGAATCAGAAGAAGAAGAAGAAGGAGAAGGAGAAGGTGAAGTCTGGAGGGTGAAGCAGAAGAAGTAGAAGAAGGAGAAGGAGAAGGTGAAGTCAGGAGGGTGAATCAGAAGAAGTAGAAGAAGGAGAAGGAGAAGGTGAAGTCAGGAGGGTGAATCAGAAGAAGCAGAAGAAGGAGAAGGAGAAGGTGAAGTCTGGAGGGTGAATCAGAAGAAGCAGAATAAGGAGATGGAGAAGGTGAAGTCTGGAGGGTGAATCAGAAGAAGCAGAAGAAGGAGAAGGAGAAGGTGAAGTCTGGAGGGTGAATCAGAAGAAGAAGAAGAAGGAGAAGGAGAAGGTGAAGTCTGGAGGGTGAAGCAGAAGAAGTAGAAGAAGGAGAAGGAGAAGGTGAAGTCAGGAGGGTGAATCAGAAGAAGTAGAAGAAGGAGAAGGAGAAGGTGAAGTCAGGAGGGTGAATCAGAAGAAGCAGAAGAAGGAGAAGGAGAAGGTGAAGTCTGGAGGGTGAATCAGAAGAATCAGAAGAAGGAGAAGGAGAAGGTGAAGTCTGGAGGGTGAATCAGAAGAAGCAGAAGAAAGAGAAGGAGAAGGTGAAGTCTGGAGGATGAAGCAGAAGAAGCAGAAGAAGGAGAAGGAGAAGGTGAAGACTGGAGGGTGAAGCAGAAGAAGTAGAAGAAGGAGAAGGAGAAGGTGAAGTCTGGAGGGTGAATCAGAAGAAGTAGAAGAAGGAGAAGGAGAAGGTGAAGTCTGGAAGGTGAATCAGAAGAAGCAGAAGAAGGAGAAGGAGAAGGTGAAGTCTGGAGGGTGAATCAGAAGAAGTAGAAGAAGGAGAAGGAGAAGGCGAAGTCTGGAGGGTGAATCAGAAGAAGCAGAAGAAGGAGAAGGAGAAGGTGAAGTCTGGAGGGTGAATCAGAAGAAGCAGTAGAACGAGAAGGAGAAGATGAAGTCTGGAGGGTGAATCAGAAGAAGCAGAAGAAGGAGAAGGAGAAGGTGAAGTCTGGAGGGTGAATCAGATGAAGCAGAAGAAGGAGAAGGAGAAGGTGAAGTCTGGAGGGTGAAGCAGAAGAAGCAGACGAAGGAGAAGGAGAAGGTGAAGTCTGGAGGGTGAATCAGAAGAAGTAGAAGAAGGAGAAGGAGAAGGTGAAGTCTGGAGGGTGAATCAGAAGAAGCAGAAGAAGTAAAAGGAGAAGGTGAAGTCTGGAGGGTGAATCAGAAGAAGTAGCAGAAGGAGAAGGAGAAGGTGAAGTCTGGAGGGTGATTCAGAAGAAGCAGAAGAAGGAGAAGGAGAAGGTGAAGTCAGGAGGGTGAATCAGAAGAAGCAGAAGAAGGAGAAGGAGAAGGTGAAGTCTGGAGGGTGAATCAGAAGAAGCAGAAGAAGGAGAAGGAGAAGGTGAAGTCTGGAGGGTGAATCAGAAGAAGTAGAAGAAGGAGAAGGAGAAGGTGAAGTCTGGAATGTGAATCAGAAGAAGTAGAAGAAGGAGAAGGAGAAGGTGAAGTCTGGAGGGTGAATCAGAAGAAGCAGAAGAAGGAGAAGGAGAAGGTGAAGTCTGGAGGGTGAATCAGAAGAAGCAGAAGAAGGAGAAGGAGAAGGTGATGTCTGGAGGGTGAATCAGAAGAAGTAGAAGAAGGAGAAGGAGAAGGTGAAGTCTGGAGTGTGAATCAGAAGAAGTAGAAGAAGGAGAAGGAGAAGGTGAAGTCTGGAGGGTGAATCAGAAGAAGCAGAAGAAGGAGAAGGAGAAGGTGAAGTCTGGAGGGTGAATCAGAAGAAGCAGAAGAAGGAGAAGGAGAAGATGAAGTCTGGCGGGTGAAGCAGAAGAAGTAGAAGAAGGAGAAGGAGAAGGTGAAGTCTGGCGGGTGAATCAGAAGAAGCAGAAGAAGGAGAAGGAGAAGTGGAATTCTGGAGGGTGAATCAGAAGAAGCAGAAGAAGGAGAAGGAGAAGGTGAAGCCTGGAGTGTGAATCAGAAGAAGCAGAATAAGGAGAAGGAGAAGGTGAAGTCTGGAGGGTGAATCAGAAGAAGCAGAAGAAGGAGAAGGAGAAGGTGAAGTCTCGAGGGTGAATCAGAAGAAGTAGAAGAAGGAGAAGGAGAAGGTGAAGTCAGGAGGGTGAATCAGAAGAAGCAGAAGAAGGAGAATGAGAAGGTGAAGTCTGGAGGGTGAATCAGAAGAATCAGAAGAAGGAGAAGGATAAGGTGAAGTCTGGAGGGTGAATCAGAAGAAGCAGAAGAAAGAGAAGGAGGAGGTGAAGTCTGGAGGGTGAAGCAGAAGAAGCAGAAGAAGGAGAAGGAGAAGCTGAAGACTGGAGGGTGAATCAGAAGATGTCGAAGAAGGAGAAGGAGAAGGTGAAGTCTGGCGGGTGAATCAGAAGAAGTAGAAGAAGGAGAAGGAGAAGGTGAAGTCTGGAGGGTGAATCAGAAGAAGCAGAAGAAGGAGAAGGAGAAGGTGAAGTCAGGAGGTGAACCAGAAGAAGCAGAAGAAGGAGAAGGAGAAGGTGAAGTCTGGAGGGTGAATCAGAAGAAGAAGAAGAAGGAGAAGGAGAAGGTGAAGTCTGGAGGGTGAATCAGAAGAAGCAGTAGAAGGAGAAGGAGAAGATGAAGTCTGGAGGGTGAATCAGAAGAAGCAGAAGAAGGAGAAGGAGAAGGTGAAGTCTGGAGGGTGAATCAGATGAAGCAGAAGAAGGAGAAGGAGAAGGTGAAGTCTGGAGGGTGAAGCAGAAGAAGCAGAAGAAGGAGAAGGAGAAGGTGAAGTCTGGAGGGTGAATCAGAAGAAGTAGAAGAAGGAGAAGGAGAAGGTGAAGTCTGGAGGGTGAATCAGAAGAAGCAGAAGAAGTAGAAGGAGAAGATGAAGTCTGGAGGGTGAATCAGAAGAAGTAGAAGAAGGAGAAGGAGACGGTGAAGTCTGGAGGGTGAAGCAGAAGAAGCAGAAGAAGGAGAAGGAGAAGGTGAAGTCAGGAGGGTGAATCAGAAGAAGCAGAAGAAGGAGAAGGAGAAGGTGAAGTCTGGAGGGTGAATCAGAAGAAGCAGAAGAAGGAGAAGGAGAAGGTGAAGACTTGAGGGTGAATCAGAAGAAGTAGAAGAAGGAGAATGAGAAGGTGAAGTCAGGAGGGTGAAGCAGAAGAAGCAGAAGAAGGAGAAGGAGAAGGTGAAGTCTGGAGGGTGAAGCAGAAGAAGCAGAAGAAGGAGAAGGAGAAGGTGAAGTCTGGAGGGTGAATCAGAAGAAGCAGAAGAAGGAGAAGGAGAAGGTGAAGTCTGGAGGGTGAATCAGAAGAAGCAGAAGAAGGAGAAGGAGAAGGTGAAGTCTGGAGGGTGAATCAGAAGAAGCAGAAGAAGTAGAAGGAGAAGTTGAAGTCTGGAGGGTGAATCAGAAGAAGTAGAAGAAGGAGAAGGCGAAGGTGAAGTCTGGAGGGTGAATCAGATGAAGCAGAAGAAGGAGAAGGAGAAGGTGAAGTCTGGAGGGTGAAGCAGAAGAAGAAGAAGAAGGAGAAGGAGAAGGTGAAGTCTGGAGGGTGAATCAGAAGAAGTAGAAGAAGGAGAAGGAGAAGGTGAAGTCAGGAGGGTGAAGCAGAAGAAGCAGAAGAAGGAGAAGGAGAAGGTGAAGTCTGGAGGGTGAAGCAGAAGAAGCAGAAGAAGGAGAAGGAGAAGGTGAAGTCTGGAGGGTGAATCAGAAGAAGCAGAAGAAGGAGAAGGAGAAGGTGAAGACTGGAGGGTGAATCAGAAGAGGTAGAAGAAGGAGAAGGAGAAGGTGAAGTCTGGAGGGTGAATTAGAAGAAGTAGAAGAAGGAGAAGGAGAAGGCGAAGTCTGGAGGGTGAATCAGAAGAAGCAGAAGAAGGAGAAGGAGAAGGTGAAGTCTGGAGGGTGAATCAGAAGAAGCAGAAGAAGGAGAAGATGAACTCTGGAGGGTGAATCAGAAGAAGCAGAAGAAGGAGAAGGAGAAGGTGAAGTCTGGAGGGTGAATCAGAAGAAGCAGAAGAAAGAGAAGGAGAAGGTGAAGTCTGGAGGGTGAATCAGAAGAAGTAGAAGAAGGAGAAGGAGAAGGTGAAGTCTGGAGTGTGAATCAGAAGAAGTAGAAGAAGGAGAAGGAGAAGGTGAAGTCTGGAGGGTGAATCAGAAGAAGCAGAAGAAGGAGAAGGAGAAGGTGAAGTCTGGAGGGTGAATCAGAAGAAGCAGAAGAAGGAGAAGGAGAAGGTGATGTCTGGAGGGTGAATCAGAAGAAGTAGAAGAAGGAGAAGGAGAAGGTGAAGTCTGGAGTGTGAATCAGAAGAAGTAGAAGAAGGAGAAGGAGAAGGTGAAGTCTGGAGGGTGAATCAGAAGAAGCAGAAGAAGGAGAAGGAGAAGGTGAAGTCTGGAGGGTGAATCAGAAGAAGCAGAAGAAGGAGAAGGAGAAGATGAAGTCTGGCGGGTGAAGCAGAAGAAGTAGAAGAAGGAGAAGGAGAAGGTGAAGTCTGGCGGGTGAATCAGAAGAAGCAGAAGAAGGAGAAGGAGAAGTGGAATTCTGGAGGGTGAATCAGAAGAAGCAGAAGAAGGAGAAGGAGAAGGTGAAGCCTGGAGTGTGAATCAGAAGAAGCAGAATAAGGAGAAGGAGAAGGTGAAGTCTCGAGGGTGAATCAGAAGAAGTAGAAGAAGGAGAAGGAGAAGGTGAAGTCAGGAGGGTGAATCAGAAGAAGCAGAAGAAGGAGAAGGAGAAGGTGAAGTCTGGAGGGTGAATCAGAAGAATCAGAAGAAGGAGAAGGATAAGGTGAAGTCTGGAGGGTGAATCAGAAGAAGCAGAAGAAAGAGAAGGAGAAGGTGAAGTCTGGAGGGTGAAGCAGAAGAAGCAGAAGAAGGAGAAGGAGAAGCTGAAGACTGGAGGGTGAATCAGAAGATGTCGAAGAAGGAGAAGGAGAAGGTGAAGTCTGGCGGGTGAATCAGAAGAAGTAGAAGAAGGAGAAGGAGAAGGTGAAGTCTGGAGGGGGAATCAGAAGAAGCAGAAGAAGGAGAAGGAGAAGGTGAAGTCAGGAGGTGAATCAGAAGAAGCAGAAGAAGGAGAAGGAGAAGGTGAAGTCTGGAGGGTGAATCAGAAGAAGAAGAAGAAGGAGAAGGAGAAGGTGAAGTCTGGAGGGTGAATCAGAAGAAGCAGTAGAAGGAGAAGGAGAAGATGAAGTCTGGAGGGTGAATCAGAAGAAGCAGAAGAAGGAGAAGGAGAAGGTGAAGTCTGGAGGATGAATCAGATGAAGAAGAAGAAGGAGAAGGAGAAGGTGAAGTCTGGAGGGTGAAGCAGAAGAAGCAGAAGAAGGAGAAGGAGAAGGTGAAGTCTGGACGGTGAATCAGAAGAAGTAGAAGAAGGAGAAGGAGAAGGTGAAGTCTGGAGGGTGAATCAGAAGAAGCAGAAGAAGTAGAAGGAGAAGATGAAGTCTGGAGGGTGAATCAGAAGAAGTAGAAGAAGGAGAAGGAGAAGGTGAAGTCTGGAGGGTGAAGCAGAAGAAGCAGAAGAAGGAGAAGGAGAAGGTGAAGTCAGGAGGGTGAATCAGAAGAAGCAGAAGAAGGAGAAGGAGAAGGTGAAGTCTGGAGGGTGAATCAGAAGAAGCAGAAGAAGGAGAAGGAGAAGGTGAAGACTGGAGGGTGAATCAGAAGAAGTAGAAGAAGGAGAATGAGAAGGTGAAGTCAGGAGGGTGAAGCAGAAGAAGCAGAAGAAGGAGAAGGAGAAGGTGAAGTCTGGAGGGTGAAGCAGAAGAAGCAGAAGAAGGAGAATGAGAAGGTGAAGTCTGGAGGGTGAATCAGAAGAAGCAGAAGAAGGAGAAGGAGAAGGTGAAGTCTGGAGGGTGAATCAGAAGAAGCAGAAGAAGGAGAAGGAGAAGGTGAAGTCTGGAGGGTGAATCAGAAGAAGCAGAAGAAGTAGAAGGAGAAGTTGAAGTCTGGACGGTGAATCAGAAGAAGTAGAAGAAGGAGAAGGCGAAGGTGAAGTCTGGAGGGTGAATCAGATGAAGCAGAAGAAGGAGAAGGAGAAGGTGAAGTCTGGAGGGTGAAGCAGAAGAAGAAGAAGAAGGAAAAGGAGAAGGTGAAGTCTGGAGGGTGAATCAGAAGAAGTAGAAGAAGGAGAAGGAGAAGGTGAAGTCAGGAGGGTGAAGCAGAAGAAGCAGAAGAAGGAGAAGGAGAAGGTGAAGTCTGGAGGGTGAAGCAGAAGAAGCAGAAGAAGGAGAAGGAGAAGGTGAAGTCTGGAGGGTGAATCAGAAGAAGCAGAAGAAGGAGAAGGAGAAGGTGAAGACTGGAGGGTGAATCAGAAGAGGTAGAAGAAGTAGAAGGAGAAGGTGAAGTCTGGAGGGTGAATTAGAAGAAGTAGAAGAAGGAGAAGGAGAAGGCGAAGTCTGGAGGGTGAATCAGAAGAAGTAGAAGAAGGAGAAGGAGAAGGTGAAGTCTGGAGGGTGAATCAGAAGAGGTAGAAGAAGGAGAAGGAGAAGGTGAAGTATGGAGGGTGAATCAGAAGAAGCAGAAGAAGGAGAAGGAGAAGGTGAAGTCTGGAGGGTGAATCAGAAGAAGCAGAAGAAGGAGAAGGAGAAGATGAAGTCTGGAGGGTGAATCAGAAGAAGTAGAAGAAGGAGAAGGAGAAGGTGAAGTCTGGAGGGTGAATCAGAAGAAGCAGAAGAAGGAGAAGGAGAAGGTGAAGTCTGGAGGGTGAATCAGAAGAAGCAGAAGAAGGAGAAGGAGAAGCTGAAGTCTGGAGGGTGAATCAGAAGAAGCAGAATAAGGAGATGGAGAAGGTGAAGTCTGGAGGGTGAATCAGAAGAAGCAGAAGAAGGAGAAGGAGAAGGTGAAGTCTGGAGGGTGAATCAGAAGAAGGAGAAGAAGGAGAAGGAGAAGGTGAAGTCTGGAGGGTGAAGCAGAAGAAGTAGAAGAAGGAGAAGGAGAAGGTGAAGTCAGGAGGGTGAATCAGAAGAAGTAGAAGAAGGAGAAGGAGAAGGTGAAGTCAGGAGGGTGAATCAGAAGAAGCAGAAGAAGGAGAAGGAGAAGGTGAAGTCTGGAGGGTGAATCAGAAGAAGCAGAATAAGGAGATGGAGAAGGTGAAGTCTGGAGGGTGAATCAGAAGAAGCAGAAGAAGGAGAAGGAGAAGGTAAAGTCTGGAGGGTGAATCAGAAGAAGAAGAAGAAGGAGAAGGAGAAGGTGAAGTCTGGAGCGTGAATCAGAAGAAGCAGTAGAAGGAGAAGGAGAAGATGAAGTCTGGAGGGTGAATCAGAAGAAGCAGAAGAAGGAGAAGGAGAAGGTGAAGTCTGGAGGGTGAATCAGATGAAGCAGAAGAAGGAGAAGGAGAAGGTGAAGTCTGGAGGGTGAAGCAGAAGAAGCAGAAGAAGGAGAAGGAGAAGGTGAAGTCTGGAGGGTGAATCAGAAGAAGAAGAAGAAGGAGAAGGAGAAGGTGAAGTCTGGAGGGTGAAGCAGAAGAAGTAGAAGAAGGAGAAGGAGAAGGTGAAGTCAGGAGGGTGAATCAGAAGAAGTAGAAGAAGGAGAAGGAGAAGGTGAAGTCAGGTGGGTGAATCAGAAGAAGCAGAAGAAGGAGAAGGAGAAGGTGAAGTCTGGTGGGTGAATCAGAAGAAGCAGAATAAGGAGATGGAGAAGGTGAAGTCTGGAGGGTGAATCAGAAGAAGCAGAAGAAGGAGAAGGAGAAGGTGAAGTCTGGAGGGTGAATCAGAAGAAGAAGAAGAAGGAGAAGGAGAAGGTGAAGTCTGGAGGGTGAAGCAGAAGAAGTAGAAGAAGGAGAAGGAGAAGGTGAAGTCAGGAGGGTGAATCAGAAGAAGTAGAAGAAGGAGAAGGAGAAGGTGAAGTCAGGAGGGTGAATCAGAAGAAGCAGAAGAAGGAGAAGGAGAAGGTGAAGTCTGGAGGGTGAATCAGAAGAAGAAAAGAAGGAGAAGGAGAAGGTGAAGTCTGGAGGGTGAATCAGAAGAAGCAGTAGAAGGAGAAGGAGAAGATGAAGTCTGGAGGGTGAATCAGAAGAAGCAGAAGAAGGAGAAGGAGAAGGTGAAGTCTGGAGGGTGAATCAGATGAAGCAGAAGAAGGAGAAGGAGAAGGTGAAGTCTGGAGGGTGAAGCAGAAGAAGCAGAAGAAGGAGAAGGAGAAGGTGAAGTCTGGAGGGTGAATCAGAAGAAGTAGAAGAAGGAGAAGGAGAAGGTGAAGTCTGGAGGGTGAATCAGAAGAAGCAGAAGAAGTAGAAGGAGATGATGAAGTCTGGAGGGTGAATCAGAAGAAGTAGAAGAAGGAGAAGGAGAAGGTGAAGTCTGGAGGGTGAAGCAGAAGAAGCAGAAGAAGGAGAAGGAGAAGGTGAAGTCAGGAGGGTGAATCAGAAGAAGCAGAAGAAGGAGAAGGAGAAGGTGAAGTCTGGAGGGTGAATCAGAAGAAGCAGAAGAAGGAGAAGGAGAAGGTGAAGACTGGAGGGTGAATCAGAAGAAGTAGAAGAAGGAGAAGGAGAAGGTGAAGTCTGGAGGGTGAATCAGAAGAAGTAGAAGAAGGAGAAGGAGAAGGCGAAGTCTGGAGGGTGAATCAGAAGAAGCAGAAGAAGGAGAAGGAGAAGGTGAAGTCTGGAGGGTGAATCAGAAGAAGCAGAAGAAGGAGAAGGAGAAGATGAACTCTGGAGGGTGAATCAGAAGAAGCAGAAGAAGGAGAAGGAGAAGGTGAAGTCTGGAGGGTGAATCAGAAGAAGCAGAAGAAGGAGAAGGAGAAGGTGAAGTCTGGAGGGTGAATCAGAAGAAGTAGAAGAAGGAGAAGGAGAAGGTGAAGTCTGGAGTGTGAATCAGAAGAAGTAGAAGAAGGAGAAGGAGAAGGTGAAGTCTGGAGGGTGAATCAGAAGAAGCAGAAGAAGGAGAAGGAGAAGGTGAAGTCTGGAGGGTGAATCAGAAGAAGCAGAAGAAGGAGAAGGAGAAGATGAAGTCTGGAGGGTGAAGCAGAAGAAGTAGAAGAAGGAGAAGGAGAAGGTGAAGTCTGGCGGGTGAATCAGAAGAAGCAGAAGAAGGAGAAGGAGAAGTGGAATTCTGGAGGGTGAATCAGAAGAAGCAGAAGAAGGAGAAGGAGAAGTTGAAGCCTGGAGTGTGAATTCAGAAGAAGCAGAATAAGGAGAAGGAGAAGGTGAAGTCTGGAGGGTGAATCAGAAGAAGCAGAAGAAGGAGAAGGAGAAGGTGAAGTCTCGAGGCTGAATCAGAAGAAGTAGATGAAGGAGAAGGAGAAGGTGAAGTGTGGAGGGTGAATCAGAAGAATCAGAAGAAGGAGAAGGATAAGGTGAAGTCTGGAGGGTGAATCAGAAGAAGCAGAAGAGAGAGAAGGGGAAGGTGAAGTCTGGAGGGTGAAGCAGAAGAAGCAGAAGAAGGAGAAGGAGAAGGTGAAGACTGGAGGGTGAATCAGAAGATGTAGAAGAAGGAGAAGGAGAAGGTGAAGTCTGGAGGGTGAATCAGAAGAAGTAGAAGAAGGAGAAGGAGAAGGTGAAGTCTGGAGGGTGAATCAGAAGAAGCAGAAGAAGGAGAAGGAGAAGGTGAAGTCTGGAGGGTGAATCAGAAGAAGTTGAAGAAGGAGAAGGAGAAGGCGAAGTCTGGAGGGTGAATCAGAAGAAGCAGAAGAAGGAGAAGGAGAAGGTGAAGTCTGGAGGCTGAATCAGAAGAAGCAGAAGAAGGAGAAGATGAACTCTGGAGGGTGAATCAGAAGAAGCAGAAGAAGGAGAAGGAGAAGGTGAAGTCTGGAGGGTGAATCAGAAGAAGCAGAAGAAGTAGAAGGAGAAGGTGATGTCTGGAGGGTGAATCAGAAGAAGTAGAAGAAGGAGAAGGAGAAGGTGAAGTCTGGAGTGTGAATCAGAAGAAGTAGAAGAAGGAGAAGGAGAAGGTGAAGTCTGGAGGGTGAATCAGAAGAAGCAGAAGAAGGAGAAGGAGAAGGTTAAGTCTGGAGGGTGAATCAGAAGAAGCAGAAGAAGGAGAAGGAGAAGATGAAGTCTGGAGGGTGAAGCAGAAGAAGTAGAAGAAGGAGAAGGAGAAGGTGAAGTCTGGCGGGTGAATCAGAAGAAGCAGAAGAAGGAGAAGGAGAAGTGGAATTCTGCAGGGTGAATCAGAAGAAGCAGAAGAAGGAGAAGGAGAAGGTGAAGCCTGGAGTGTGAATCAGAAGAAGCAGAATAAGGAGAAGGAGAAGGTGAAGTCTGGAGGGTGAATCAGAAGAAGCAGAAGAAGGAGAAGGAGAAGATGAAGTCTGGAGGGTGAATCAGAAGAAGCAGAAGAAGGAGAAGGAGAAGCTGAAGTCTGGAGGGTGAAGCAGAAGAAGCAGAAGAAGGAGAAGGAGAAGGTGAAGTCTGGAGGGTGAATCAGAAGAAGTAGAAGAAGGAGAAGGAGAAGGTGAAGTCTGGAGGGTGAATCAGAAGAAGCAGAAGAAGTAGAAGGAGAAGGTGAAGTCTGGAGGGTGAATCAGAAGAAGTAGAAGAAGGAGAAGGAGAAGGTGAAGTCTGGAGGGTGATTCAGAAGGAGCAGAAGAAGGAGAAGGAGAAGGTGAAGTCAGGAGGGTGAATCAGAAGAAGCAGAAGAAGGAGAAGGAGAAGGTGAAGTCCGGAGGGTGAATCAGAAGAAGCAGAAGAAGGAGAAGGAGAAGGTTAAGACTGGAGGGTGAATCAGAAGAAGTAGAAGAAGGAGAAGGAGAAGGTGAAGTCTGGAGGGTGAAGCAGAAGAAGTTGAAGAAGGAGAAGGAGAAGGCGAAGTCTGGAGGGTGAATCAGAAGAAGCAGAAGAAGGAGAAGGAGAAGGTGAAGTCTGGAGGGTGAATCGGAAGAAGTAGAAGAAGGAGAAGGAGAAGGTGAAGTCTGGAGGGTGAATCAGAAGAAGCAGAAGAAGGAGAAGGAGAAGGTGAAGTCTGGAGGGTGAATCAGAAGAAGCAGAAGAAGGAGAAGGAGAAGGTGAAGTCTGGAGGGTGAATCAGAAGAAGCAGAATAAGGAGATGGAGAAGGTGAAGTCTGGAGGGTGAATCAGAAGAAGCAGAAGAAGGAGAAGGAGAAGGTGAAGTCTGGAGGGTGAATCAGAAGAAGAAGAAGAAGGAGAAGGAGAAGGTGAAGTCTGGAGGGTGAAGCAGAAGAAGTAGAAGAAGGAGAAGGAGAATGTGAAGTCAGGAGGGTGAATCAGAAGAAGTAGAAGAAGGAGAAGGTGAAGTCAGGAGGGTGAATCAGAAGAAGCAGAAGAAGGAGAAGGAGAAGGTGAAGTCTGGAGGGTGAATCAGAAGAAGCAGAATAAGGAGATGGAGAAGGTGAAGTCTGGAGGGTGAATCAGAAGAAGCAGAAGAAGGAGAAGGAGAAGGTGAAGTCTGGAGGGTGAATCAGAAGAAGAAGAAGGAGAAGGAGAAGGTGAAGTCTGGAGGGTGAAGCAGAAGAAGTAGAAGAAGGAGAAGGAGAAGGTGAAGTCAGGAGGGTGAATCAGAAGAAGTAGAAGAAGGAGAAGGAGAAGGTGAAGTCAGGAGGGTGAATCAGAAGAAGCAGAAGAAGGAGAAGGAGAAGGTGAAGTCTGGAGGGTGAATCAGAAGAAGAAGAAGAAGGAGAAGGAGAAGGTGAAGTCTGGAGGGTGAATCAGAAGAAGCAGTAGAAGGAGAAGGAGAAGATGAGGTCTGGAGGGTGAATCAGAAGAAGCAGAAGAAGGAGAAGCAGAAGGTGAAGTCTGGAGGGTGAATCAGATGAAGCAGAAGAAGGAGAAGGAGAAGGTGAAGTCTGGAGGGTGAAGCAGAAGAAGCAGAAGAAGGAGAAGGAGAAGGTGAAGTCTGGAGGGTGAATCAGAAGAAGTAGAAGAAGGAGAAGGAGAAGGTGAAGTCTGGAGGGTGAATCAGAAGAAGCAGAAGAAGTAAAAGGAGAAGGTGAAGTCTGGAGGGTGAATCAGAAGAAGTAGAAGAAGGAGAAGGAGAAGGTGAAGTCTGGAGGGTGAAGCAGAAGAAGCAGAAGAAGGAGAAGGAGAAGGTGAAGTCAGGAGGGTGAATCAGAAGAAGCAGAAGAAGGAGAAGGAGAAGGTGAAGTCTGGAGGGTGAATCAGAAGAAGCAGAAGAAGGAGAAGGAGAAGGTGAAGACTGGAGGGTGAATCAGAAGAAGTAGAAGAAGGAGAAGGAGAAGGTGAAGTCTGGAGGGTGAATCAGAAGAAGTAGAAGAAGGAGAAGGAGAAGGCGAAGTCTGGAGGGTGAATCAGAAGAAGCAGAAGAAGGAGAAGGAGAAGGTGAAGTCTGGAGGGTGAATCAGAAGAAGCAGAAGAAGGAGAAGGAGAAGATGAACTCTGGAGGGTGAATCAGAAGAAGCAGAAGAAGGAGAAGGAGAAGGTGAAGTCTGGAGGGTGAATCAGAAGAAGCAGAAGAAGGAGAAGGAGAAGGTGAAGTCTGGAGGGTGAATCAGAAGAAGTAGAAGAAGGAGAAGGAGAAGGTGAAGTCTGGAGTGTGAATCAGAAGAAGTAGAAGAAGGAGAAGGAGAAGGTGAAGTCTGGAGAGTGAATCAGCAGAAGCAGAAGAAGGAGAAGGAGAAGGTGAAGTCTGGAGGGTGAATCAGAAGAAGCAGAAGAAGGAGAAGGAGAAGATGAAGTCTGGAGGGTGAAGCAGAAGAAGTAGAAGAAGGAGAAGGAGGAGGTGAAGTCTGGCGGGTGAATCAGAAGAAGCAGAAGAAGGAGAAGGAGAAGTGGAATTCTGGAGGGTGAATCAGAAGAAGCAGAAGAAGGAGAAGGAGAAGGTGAAGCCTGGAGTGTGAATTCAGAAGAAGCAGAATAAGCAGAAGGAGAAGGTGAAGTCTGGAGGGTGAATGAGAAGAAGCAGAAGAAGGAGAAGGAGAAGGTGAAGTCTCGAGGGTGAATCAGAAGAAGTAGAAGAAGGAGAAGGAGAAGGTGAAGTCTGGAGGGTGAATCAGAAGAAGCAGAAGAAAGAGAAGGAGAAGGTGACGTCTGGAGGGTGAAGCAGAAGAAACAGAAGAAGGAGAAGGAGAAGGTGAAGACTGGAGGGTGAATCAGAAGATGTAGAAGAAGGAGAAGGAGAAGGTGAAGTCTGGAGGGTGAATCAGAAGAAGTAGAAGAAGGAGAAGGAGAAGGTGAAGTCTGGAGGGTGAATCAGAAGAAGCAGAAGAAGGAGAAGGAGAAGGTGAAGTCTGGAGGGTGAATCAGAAGAAGTTGAAGAAGGAGAAGGAGAAGGCGAAGTCTGGAGGGTGAATCAGAAGAAGCAGAAGAAGGAGAAGGAGAAGGTGAAGTCTGGAGGGTGAATCAGAAGAAGCAGAAGAAGGAGAAGATGACCTTTGGAGGGTGAATCAGAAGAAGCAGAAGAAGGAGAAGGAGAAGGTGAAGTCTGGAGGGTGAATCAGAAGAAGCAGAAGAAGGAGAAGGAGAAGGTGAAGTCTGGAGGGTGAATCAGAAGAAGTAGAAGAAGGAGAAGGAGAAGGTAAAGTCTGGAGTGTGAATCAGAAGAAGTAGAAGAAGGAGAAGTAGAAGGTGAAGTCTGGAGGGTGAATCAGAAGAAGCAGAAGAAGGAGAAGGAGAAGGTGAAGTCTGGAGGGTGAATCAGAAGAAGCAGAAGAAGGAGAAGGAGAAGGTGATGTCTGGAGGGTGAATCAGAAGAAGTAGAAGAAGGAGCAGAAGAAGGTGAAGTCTGGAGTGTGAATCAGAAGAAGTAGAAAAGGAGAAGGAGAAGGTGAAGTCTGGAGGGTGAATCAGAAGAAGCAGAAGAAGGAGAAGGAGAAGGTGAAGTCTGGAGGGTGAATCAGAAGAAGCAGAAGAAGGAGAAGGAGAAGATGAAGTCTGGAGGGTGAAGCAGAAGAAGTAGAAGAAGGAGAAGGAGAAGGTGAAGTCTGGCGGGTGAATCAGAAGAAGCAGAAGAAGGAGAAGGAGAAGTGGAATACTGGAGGGTGAATCAGAAGAAGCAGAAGAAGGAGAAGGAGAAGGTGAAGCCTGGAGTGTGAATCAGAAGAAGCAGAATAAGGAGAAGGAGAAGGTGAAGTCTGGAGGGTGAATCAGAAGAAGCAGAAGAAGGAGAAGGAGAAGATGAAGTCTGGAGGGTGAATCAGAAGAAGCAGAAGAAGGAGAAGGAGAAGGTGAAGTCTGGAGGGTGAATCAGATGAAGCAGAAGAAGGAGAAGGAGAAGGTGAAGTCTGGAGGGTGAAGCAGAAGAAGCAGAAGAAGGAGAAGGAGAAGGTGAAGTCTGGAGGGTGAATCAGAAGAAGTAGAAGAAGGAGAAGGAGAAGGTGAAGTCTGGAGGGTGAATCAGAAGAAGCAGAAGAAGTAGAAGGAGAAGGTGAAGTCTGGAGGGTGAATCAGAAGAAGTAGAAGGAGGAGAAGGAGAAGGTGAAGTCTGGAGGGTGATTCAGAAGAAGCAGAAGAAGGAGAAGGAGAAGGTGAAGTCAGGAGGGTGAATCAGAAGAAGCAGAAGAAGGAGAAGGAGAAGGTGAAGTCCGGAGGGTGAATCAGAAGAAGCAGAAGAAGGAGAAGGAGAAGGTTAAGACTGGAGGGTGAATCAGAAGAAGTAGAAGAAGGAGAAGGAGAAGGTGAAGTCTGGAGGGTGAATCAGAAGAAGTTGAAGAAGGAGAAGGAGAACGCGAAGTCTGGAGGGTGAATCAGAAGAAGCAGAAGAAGGAGAAGGAGAAGGTGAAGTCTGGAGGGTGAATCAGAAGAAGCAGAAGAAGGAGAAGATGAACTCTGGAGGGTGAATCAGAAGAAGCAGAAGAAGGAGAAGGAGAAGGTGAAGTCTGGAGGGTGAATCAGAAGAAGCAGAAGAAGGAGAAGGAGAAGGTGAAGTCTGGAGGGTGAATCAGAAGAAGTAGAAGAAGGAGAAGGAGAAGGTGAAGTCTGGAGTGTGAATCAGAAGAAGTAGAAGAAGGAGAAGGAGAAGGTGAAGTCTGGAGCGTGAATCAGAAGAAGCAGAAGAAGGAGAAGGAGAAGGTGAAGTCTGGAGGGTGAATCAGAAGAAGCAGAAGAAGGAGAAGGAGAAGGTGATGTCTGGAGGGTGAATCAGAAGAAGTAGAAGAAGGAGAAGGAGAAGGTGAAGTCTGGAGTGTGAATCAGAAGAAGTAGAAGAAGGAGAAGGAGAAGCTGAAGTCTGGAGGGTGAATCAGAAGAAGCAGAAGAAGGAGAAGGAGAAGGTGAAGTCTGGAGGGTGAATCAGAAGAAGCAGAAGAAGGAGAAGGAGAAGATGAAGTCTGCAGGGTGAAGCAGAAGAAGTAGAAGAAGGAGAAGGAGAAGGTGAAGTCTGGCGGGTGAATCAGAAGAAGCAGAAGAAGGAGAAGGAGAAGTGGAATTCTGGAGGGTGAATCAGAAGAAGCAGAAGAAGGAGAAGGAGAAGGTGAAGCCTGGAGTGTGAATCAGAAGAAGCAGAATAAGGAGAAGGAGAAGGTGAAGTCTGGAGGGTGAATCAGAAGAAGCAGAAGAAGGAGAAGGAGAAGGTGAAGTCTCGAGGGTGAATCAGAAGAAGTAGAAGAAGGAGAAGGAGAAGGTGAAGTCTGGAGGGTGAATCAGAAGAGGTAGAAGAAGGAGAAGGAGAAGGTGAAGTATGGAGGGTGAATCAGAAGAAGCAGAAGAAGGAGAAGGAGAAGGTGAAGTCTGGAGGGTGAATCAGAAGAAGCAGAAGAAGGAGAAGGAGAAGATGAAGTCTGGAGGGTGAATCAGAGGAAGTAGAAGAAGGAGAAGGAGAAGGTGAAGTCAGGAGGGTGAATCAGAAGAAGCATAAGAAGGAGAAGGAGAAGGTGAAGTCTGGAGGGTGAATCAGAAGAAGCAGAATAAGGAGATGGAGAAGGTGAAGTCTGGAGGGTGAATCAGAAGAAGCAGAAGAAGGAGAAGGAGAAGGTGAAGTCTGGAGGGTGAATCAGAAGAAGAAGAAGAAGGAGAAGGAGAAGGTGAAGTCTGGAGGGTGAAGCAGAAGAAGTAGAAGAAGGAGAAGGAGAAGGTGAAGTCAGGAGGGTGAATCAGAAGAAGTAGAAGAAGGAGAAGGAGAAGGTGAAGTCAGGAGGGTGAATCAGAAGAAGCAGAAGAAGGAGAAGGAGAAGGTGAAGTCTGGAGGGTGAATCAGAAGAAGAAGAAGAAGGAGAAGGAGAAGGTGAAGTCTGGAGGGTGAATCAGAAGAAGCAGTAGAAGGAGAAGGAGAAGATGAAGTCTGGAGGGTGAATCAGAAGAAGCAGAAAAAGGAGAAGGAGAAGGTGAAGTCTGGAGGGTGAATCAGATGAAGCAGAAGAAGGAGAAGGAGAAGGTGAAATCTGGAGGGTGAAGCAGAAGAAGCAGAAGAAGGAGAAGGAGAAGGTGAAGTCTGGAGGGTGAATCAGAAGAAGTAGAAGAAGGAGAAGGAGAAGGTGAAGTCTGGAGGGTGAATCAGAAGAAGCAGAAGAAGTAGAAGGAGAAGGTGAAGTCTGGAGGGTGAATCAGAAGAAGAAGAAGAAGGAGAAGGAGAAGGTGAAGTCTGGAGGGTGAAGCAGAAGAAGCAGAAGAAGGAGAAGGAGAAGGTGAAGTCAGGAGGGTGAATCAGAAGAAGCAGAAGAAGGAAAAGGAGAAGGTGAAGTCTGGAGGGTGAATCAGAAGAAGCAGAAGAAGGAGAAGGAGAAGGTGAAGTCTGGAGGGTGAATCAGAAGAAGTAGAAGAAGGAGAAGGAGAAGGTGAAGTCTGGAGTGTGAATCAGAAGAAGTAGAAGAAGGAGAAGGAGAAGGTGAAGTCTGGAGAGTGAATCAGCAGAAGCAGAAGAAGGAGAAGGAGAAGGTGAAGTCTGGAGGGTGAATCAGAAGAAGCAGAAGAAGGAGAAGGAGAAGATGAAGTCTGGAGGGTGAAGCAGAAGAAGTAGAAGAAGGAGAAGGAGGAGGTGAAGTCTGGCGGGTGAATCAGAAGAAGCAGTAGAAGGAGAAGGAGAAGTGGAATTCTGGAGGGTGAATCAGAAGAAGCAGAAGAAGGAGAAGGAGAAGGTGAAGCCTGGAGTGTGAATTCAGAAGAAGCAGAATAAGCAGAAGGAGAAGGTGAAGTCTGGAGGGTGAATCAGAAGAAGCAGAAGAAGGAGAAGGAGAAGGTGAAGTCTCGAGGGTGAATCAGAAGAAGTAGAAGAAGGAGAAGGAGAAGGTGAAGTCAGGAGGGTGAATCAGAAGAAGCAGAAGAAGGAGAAGGAGAAGGTGAAGTCTGGAGGGTGAATCAGAAGAATCAGAAGAAGGAGAAGGATAAGGTGAAGTCTGGAGGGTGAATCAGAAGAAGCAGAAGAAAGAGAAGGAGAAGGTGACGTCTGGAGGGTGAAGCAGAAGAAACAGAAGAAGGAGAAGGAGAAGGTGAAGACTGGAGGGTGAATCAGAAGATGTAGAAGAAGGAGAAGGAGAAGGTGAAGTCTGGAGGGTGAATCAGAAGAAGTAGAAGAAGGAGAAGGAGAAGGTGAAGTCTGGAGGGTGAATCAGAAGAAGCAGAAGAAGGAGAAGGAGAAGGTGAAGTCTGGAGGGTGAATCAGAAGAAGTTGAAGAAGGAGAAGGAGAAGGCGAAGTCTGGAGGGTGAATCAGAAGAAGCAGAAGAAGGAGAAGGAGAAGGTGAAGTCTGGAGGGTGAATCAGAAGAAGCAGAAGAAGGAGAAGATGAACTTTGGAGGGTGAATCAGAAGAAGCAGAAGAAGGAGAAGGAGAAGGTGAAGTCTGGAGGGTGAATCAGAAGAAGCAGAAGAAGGAGAAGGAGAAGGTGAAGTCTGGAGGGTGAATCAGAAGAAGTAGAAGAAGGAGAAGGAGAAGGTAAAGTCTGGAGTGTGAATCAGAAGAAGTAGAAGAAGGAGAAGTAGAAGGTGAAGTCTGGAGGGTGAATCAGAAGAAGCAGAAGAAGGAGAAGGAGAAGGTGAAGTCTGGAGGGTGAATCAGAAGAAGCAGAAGAAGGAGAAGGAGAAGGTGATGTCTGGAGGGTGAATCAGAAGAAGTAGAAGAAGGAGAAGAAGAAGGTGAAGTCTGGAGTGTGAATCAGAAGAAGTAGAAAAGGAGAAGGAGAAGGTGAAGTCTGGAGGGTGAATCAGAAGAAGCAGAAGAAGGAGAAGGAGAAGGTGAAGTCTGGAGGGTGAATCAGAAGAAGCAGAAGAAGGAGAAGGAGAAGATGAAGTCTGGAGGGTGAAGCAGAAGAAGTAGAAGAAGGAGAAGGAGAAGGTGAAGTCTGGCGGGTGAATCAGAAGAAGCAGAAGAAGGAGAAGGAGAAGTGGAATACTGGAGGGTGAATCAGAAGAAGCAGAAGAAGGAGAAGGAGAAGGTGAAGCCTGGAGTGTGAATCAGAAGAAGCAGAATAAGGAGAAGGAGAAGGTGAAGTCTGGAGGGTGAATCAGAAGAAGCAGAAGAAGGAGAAGGAGAAGATGAAGTCTGGAGGGTGAATCAGAAGAAGCAGAAGAAGGAGAAGGAGAAGGTGAAGTCTGGAGGGTGAATCAGATGAAGCAGAAGAAGGAGAAGGAGAAGGTGAAGTCTGGAGGGTGAAGCAGAAGAAGCAGAAGAAGGAGAAGGAGAAGGTGAAGTCTGGAGGGTGAATCAGAAGAAGTAGAAGAAGGAGAAGGAGAAGGTGAAGTCTGGAGGGTGAATCAGAAGAAGCAGAAGAAGTAGAAGGAGAAAGTGAAGTCTGGAGGGTGAATCAGAAGAAGTAGAAGGAGGAGAAGGAGAAGGTGAAGTCTGGAGGGTGATTCAGAAGAAGCAGAAGAAGGAGAAGGAGAAGGTGAAGTCAGGAGGGTGAATCAGAAGAAGCAGAAGAAGGAGAAGGAGAAGGTGAAGTCCGGAGGGTGAATCAGAAGAAGCAGAAGAAGGAGAAGGAGAAGGTTAAGACTGGAGGGTGAATCAGAAGAAGTAGAAGAAGGAGAAGGAGAAGGTGAAGTCTGGAGGGTGAATCAGAAGAAGTTGAAGAAGGAGAAGGAGAAGGCGAAGTCTGGAGGGTGAATCAGAAGAAGCAGAAGAAGGAGAAGGAGAAGGTGAAGTCTGGAGGGTGAATCAGAAGAAGCAGAAGAAGGAGAAGATGAACTCTGGAGGGTGAATCAGAAGAAGCAGAAGAAGGAGAAGGAGAAGGTGAAGTCTGGAGGGTGAATCAGAAGAAGCAGAAGAAGGAGAAGGAGAAGGTGAAGTCTGGAGGGTGAATCAGAAGAAGTAGAAGAAGGAGAAGGAGAAGGTGAAGTCTGGAGTGTGAATCAGAAGAAGTAGAAGAAGGAGAAGGAGAAGGTGAAGTCTGGAGCGTGAATCAGAAGAAGCAGAAGAAGGAGAAGGAGAAGGTGAAGTCTGGAGGGTGAATCAGAAGAAGCAGAAGAAGGAGAAGGAGAAGGTGATGTCTGGAGGGTGAATCAGAAGAAGTAGAAGAAGGAGAAGGAGAAGGTGAAGTCTGGAGTGTGAATCAGAAGAAGTAGAAGAAGGAGAAGGAGAAGCTGAAGTCTGGAGGGTGAATCAGAAGAAGCAGAAGAAGGAGAAGGAGAAGGTGAAGTCTGGAGGGTGAATCAGAAGAAGCAGAAGAAGGAGAAGGAGAAGATGAAGTCTGCAGGGTGAAGCAGAAGAAGTAGAAGAAGGAGAAGGAGAAGGTGAAGTCTGGCGGGTGAATCAGAAGAAGCAGAAGAAGGAGAAGGAGAAGTGGAATTCTGGAGGGTGAATCAGAAGAAGCAGAAGAAGGAGAAGGAGAAGGTGAAGCCTGGAGTGTGAATCAGAAGAAGCAGAATAAGGAGAAGGAGAAGGTGAAGTCTGGAGGGTGAATCAGAAGAAGCAGAAGAAGGAGAAGGAGAAGGTGAAGTCTCGAGGGTGAATCAGAAGAAGTAGAAGAAGGAGAAGGAGAAGGTGAAGTCTGGAGGGTGAATCAGAAGAGGTAGAAGAAGGAGAAGGAGAAGGTGAAGTATGGAGGGTGAATCAGAAGAAGCAGAAGAAGGAGAAGGAGAAGGTGAAGTCTGGAGGGTGAATCAGAAGAAGCAGAAGAAGGAGAAGGAGAAGATGAAGTCTGGAGGGTGAATCAGAGGAAGTAGAAGAAGGAGAAGGAGAAGGTGAAGTCTGGAGGGTGAATCAGAAGAAGCAGAAGAAGGAGAAGGAGAAGGTGAAGTCTGGAGGGTGAATCAGAAGAAGCAGAAGAAGGAGAAGGAGAAGGTGAAGTCTGGAGGGTGAATCAGAAGAAGCAGAATAAGGAGATGGAGAAGGTGAAGTCTGGAGGGTGAATCAGAAGAAGCAGAAGAAGGAGAAGGAGAAGGTGAAGTCTGGAGGGTGAATCAGAAGAAGAAGAAGAAGGAGAAGGAGAAGGTGAAGTCTGGAGGGTGAAGCAGAAGGAGTAGAAGAAGGAGAAGGAGAAGGTGAAGTCAGGAGGGTGAATAAGAAGAAGTAGAAGAAGGAGAAGGAGAAGGTGAAGTCAGGAGGGTGAATCAGAAGAAGCATAAGAAGGAGAAGGAGAAGGTGAAGTCTGGAGGGTGAATCAGAAGAAGCAGAATAAGGAGATGGAGAAGGTGAAGTCTGGAGGGTGAATCAGAAGAAGCAGAAGAAGGAGAAGGAGAAGGTGAAGTATGGAGGGTGAATCAGAAGAAGAAGAAGAAGGAGAAGGAGAAGGTGAAGTCTGGAGGGTGAAGCAGAAGAAGTAGAAGAAGGAGAAGGAGAAGGTGAAGTCAGGAGGGTGAATCAGAAGAAGTAGAAGAAGGAGAAGGAGAAGGTGAAGTCAGGAGGGTGAATCAGAAGAAGCAGAAGAAGGAGAAGGAGAAGGTGAAGTCTGGAGGGTGAATCAGAAGAAGAAGAAGAAGGAGAAGGAGAAGGTGAAGTCTGGAGGGTGAATCAGAAGAAGCAGTAGAAGGAGAAGGAGAAGATGAAGTCTGGAGGGTGAATCAGAAGAAGCAGAAGAAGGAGAAGGAGAAGGTGAAGTCTGGAGGGTGAATCAGATGAAGCAGAAGAAGGAGAAGGAGAAGGTGAAATCTGGAGGGTGAAGCAGAAGAAGCAGAAGAAGGAGAAGGAGAAGGTGAAGTCTGGAGGGTGAATCAGAAGAAGTAGAAGAAGGAGAAGGAGAAGGTGAAGTCTGGAGGGTGAATCAGAAGAAGCAGAAGAAG
Organism: Somniosus microcephalus; assembly: GCF_052327205.1. Lineage (NCBI taxonomy): Eukaryota > Metazoa > Chordata > Chondrichthyes > Squaliformes > Somniosidae > Somniosus > Somniosus microcephalus. The sequence continues at coordinate 262,991 of NW_028225228.1, read as the reverse complement.
TAGAAGGAGAAGGTGAAGTCTGGAGGGTGAATCAGAAGAAGAAGAAGAAGGAGAAGGAGAAGGTGAAGTCTGGAGGGTGAAGCAGAAGAAGCAGAAGAAGGAGAAGGAGAAGGTGAAGTCAGGAGGGTGAATCAGAAGAAGCAGAAGAAGGAAAAGGAGAAGGTGAAGTCTGGAGGGTGAATCAGAAGAAGCAGAAGAAGGAGAAGGAGAAGGTGAAGACTGGAGGGTGAATCAGAAGAAGTAGAAGAAGGAGAAGGAGAAGGTGAAGTCTGGAGGGTGAATCAGAAGAAGTAGAAGAAGGAGAAGGAGAAGGCGAAGTCTGGAGGGTGAATCAGAAGAAGCAGAAGAAGGAGAAGGAGAAGGTGAAGTCTGGAGGGTGAATCAGAAGAAGCAGAAGAAGGAGAAGGAGAAGATGAACTCTGGAGGGTGAATCAGAAGAAGCAGAAGAAGGAGAAGGAGAAGGTGAAGTCTGGAGGGTGAATCAGAAGAAGCAGAAGAAGGAGAAGGAGAAGGTGAAGTCTGGAGGGTGAATCAGAAGAAGTAGAAGAAGGAGAAGGAGAAGGTGAAGTCTGGAGTGTGAATCAGAAGAAGTAGAAGAAGGAGAAGGAGAAGGTGAAGTCTGGAGGGTGAATCAGAAGAAGCAGAAGAAGGAGAAGGAGAAGGTGATGTCTGGAGGGTGAATCAGAAGAAGCAGAAGAAGGAGAAGGAGAAGTGGAATTCTGGAGGGTGAATCAGAAGAAGCAGAAGAAGGAGAAGGAGAAGGTGAAGCCTGGAGTGTGAATTCAGAAGAAGCAGAATAAGGAGAAGGAGAAGGTGAAGTCTGGAGGGTGAATCAGAAGAAGCAGAAGAAGGAGAAGGAGAAGGTGAAGTCTCGAGGGTGAATCAGAAGAAGTAGAAGAAGGAGAAGGAGAAGGTGAAGTCAGGAGGGTGAATCAGAAGAAGCAGAAGAAGGAGAAGGAGAAGGTGAAGTCTGGAGGGTGAATCAGAAGAATCAGAAGAAGGAGAAGGATAAGGTGAAGTCTGGAGAGTGAATCAGAAGAAGCAGAAGAAAGAGAAGGAGAAGGTGAAGTCTGGAGGATGAAGCAGAAGAAGCAGAAGAAGGAGAAGGAGAAGGTGAAGACTGGAGGGTGAATCAGAAGATGTAGAAGAAGGAGAAGGAGAAGGTGAAGTCTGGAGGGTGAATCAGAAGAAGTAGAAGAAGGAGAAGGAGAAGGTGAAGTCTGGAGGGTGAATCAGAAGAAGCAGAAGAAGGAGAAGGAGAAGGTGAAGTCTGGAGGTGAATCAGAAGAAGCAGAAGAAGGAGAAGGAGAAGGTGAGGTCTGGAGGGTGAATCAGAAGAAGCAGAAGAAGGAGAAGGAGAAGGTGAAGTCTGGAGGGTGAATCAGAAGAAGCAGAAGAAGGAGAAGGAGAAGGTGAAGTCTGGAGGGTGAATCAGAAGAGGCAGAAGAAGGAGAAGGTGAAGTCAGGAGGGTGAATCAGAAGAAGCAGAAGAAGGAGAAGGAGAAGGTGAAGTTAGGAGGGTGAATCAGAAGAAGCAGAAGAAGGAGAAGGAGAAGGTGAAGTCAGGGGGGTGAAGCAGAAGAAGTAGAAGAAGGAGAAGGAGAAGGTGAAGTCAGGAGGGTGAAGCAGAAGAAGCAGAAGAAGGAGAAGGAGAAGGTGAAGTCTGGAGGGCGCAGCAGAAGAAGCAGAAGAAGGAGAAGGAGAAGGTGAAGTCTGGAGGGTGAAGCAGAGGAAGCAGAAGAAGGAGAAGGAGAAGGTGAAGTCTGGAGGGTGAATCAGAAGAAGTAGAAGAAGGAGAATAAGAAGGTGAAGTCAGGAGGGTGAAGCAGAAGAAGCAGAAGGAGAAGGTGAAGTCTGGAGGGTGAAGCAGAAGAAGCAGAAGAAGGAGAAGGAGAAGGTGAAGTCTGGAGGGTGAATCAGAAGAAGCAGAAGAAGGAGAAGGAGAAGGTGAAGTCTGGAGGGTGAATCAGAAGAAGCAGAAGAAGGAGAAGGAGAAGGTGAAGTCTGGAGGGTGAATCAGAAGAAGCAGAAGAAGTAGAAGGAGAAGTTGAAGTCTGGAGGGTGAATCAGAAGAAGTAGAAGAAGGAGAAGGCGAAGGTGAAGTCTGGAGGGTGAATCAGATGAAGCAGAAGAAGGAGAAGGAGAAGGTGAAGTCTGGAGGGTGAAGCAGTAGAAGAAGAAGAAGGAGAAGGAGAAGGTGAAGTCTGGAGGGTGAAGCAGAAGAAGCAGAAGAAGTAGAAGGAGAAGTTGAAGTCTGGAGGGTGAATCAGAAGAAGTAGAAGAAGGAGAAGGCGAAGGTGAAGTCTGGAGGGTGAATCAGAAGAAGTAGAAGAAGGAGAAGGAGAAGGTGAAGTCAGGAGGGTGAAGCAGAAGAAGCAGAAGAAGGAGAAGGAGAAGGTGAAGTCTGGAGGGTGAAGCAGAAGAAGCAGAAGAAGGAGAAGGAGAAGGTGAAGTCTGGAGGGTGAATCAGAAGAAGCAGAAGAAGGAGAAGGAGAAGGTGAAGACTGGAGGGTGAATCAGAAGAGGTAGAAGAAGGAGAAGGAGAAGGTGAAGTCTGGAGGGTGAATTAGTAGAAGTAGAAGAAGGAGAAGGAGAAGGCGAAGTCTGGAGGGTGAATCAGAAGAAGTAGAAGAAGGAGAAGGAGAAGGTGAAGTCTGGAGGGTGAATCAGAAGAGGTAGAAGAAGGAGAAGGAGAAGGTGAAGTATGGAGGGTGAATCAGAAGAAGCAGAAGAAGCAGAAGGAGAAGGTGAAGTCTGGAGGGTGAATCAGAAGAAGCAGAAGAAGGAGATGGAGAAGATGAAGTCTGCACGGTGAATCAGAAGATGTAGAAGAAGGAGAAGGAGAAGGAGAAGTCTGGAGGGTGAATCAGAAGAAGCAGAAGAAGTAGAAGGAGAAGGTGAAGTCTGGAGGGTGAATCAGAAGAAGTAGAAGAAGGAGAAGGAGAAGGTGAAGTCTGGAGGGTGATTCAGAAGAAGCAGAAGAAGGAGAAGGAGAAGGTGAAGTCAGGAGGGTGAATCAGAAGAAGCAGAAGAAGGAGAAGGAGAAGGTGAAGTCCGGAGGGTGAATCAGAAGAAGCAGAAGAAGGAGAAGGAGAAGGTTAAGACTGGAGGGTGAATCAGAAGAAGTAGAAGAAGGAGAAGGAGTAGGTGAAGTCTGGAGGGTGAATCAGAAGAAGTTGAAGAAGGAGAAGGAGGAGGCGAAGTCTGGAGGGTGAATCAGAAGAAGCAGAAGAAGGAGAAGGAGAAGGTGAAGTCTGGAGGGTGAATCAGAAGAAGCAGAAGAAGGAGAAGATGAACTCTGGAGGGTGAATCAGAAGAAGCAGAAGAAGGAGAAGGAGAAGGTGAAGTCTGGAGGGTGAATCAGAAGAAGCAGAAGAAGGAGAAGGAGAAGGTGAAGTCTGGAGGGTGAATCAGAAGAAGTAGAAGAAGGAGAAGGAGAAGGTGAAGTCTGGAGTGTGAATCAGAAGAAGTAGAAGAAGGAGAAGGAGAAGGTGAAGTCTGGAGCGTGAATCAGAAGAAGCAGAAGAAGGAGAAGGAGAAGGTGAAGTCTGGAGGGTGAATCAGAAGAAGCAGAAGAAGGAGAAGGAGAAGGTGATGTCTGGAGGGTGAATCAGAAGAAGTAGAAGAAGGAGAAGGAGAAGGTGAAGTCTGGAGTGTGAATCAGAAGAAGTAGAAGAAGGAGAAGGAGAAGCTGAAGTCTGGAGGGTGAATCAGAAGAAGCAGAAGAAGGAGAAGGAGAAGGTGAAGTCTGGAGGGTGAATCAGAAGAAGCAGAAGAAGGAGAAGGAGAAGATGAAGTCTGCAGGGTGAAGCAGAAGAAGTAGAAGAAGGAGAAGGAGAAGGTGAAGTCTGGCGGGTGAATCAGAAGAAGCAGAAGAAGGAGAAGGAGAAGTGGAATTCTGGAGGGGGAATCAGAAGAAGCAGAAGAAGGAGAAGGAGAAGGTGAAGCCTGGAGTGTGAATCAGAAGAAGCAGAATAAGGAGAAGGAGAAGGTGAAGTCTGGAGGGTGAATCAGAAGAAGCAGAAGAAGGAGAAGGAGAAGGTGAAGTCTCGAGGGTGAATCAGAAGAAGTAGAAGAAGGAGAAGGAGAAGGTGAAGTCTGGAGGGTGAATCAGAAGAGGTAGAAGAAGGAGAAGGAGAAGGTGAAGTATGGAGGGTGAATCAGAAGAAGCAGAAGAAGGAGAAGGAGAAGGTGAAGTCTGGAGGGTGAATCAGAAGAAGCAGAAGAAGGAGAAGGAGAAGATGAAGTCTGGAGGGTGAATCAGAAGAAGTAGAAGAAGGAGAAGGAGAAGGTGAAGTCTGGAGGGTGAATCAGAAGAAGCAGAAGAAGGAGAAGGAGAAGGTGAAGTCTGGAGGGTGAATCAGAAGAAGCAGAAGAAGGAGAAGGAGAAGGTGAAGTCTGGAGGGTGAATCAGAAGAAGCAGAATAAGGAGATGGAGAAGGTGAAGTCTGGAGGGTGAATCAGAAGAAGCAGAAGAAGGAGAAGGAGAAGGTGAAGTCTGGAGGGTGAATCAGAAGAAGAAGAAGAAGGAGAAGGAGAAGGTGAAGTCTGCAGGGTGAAGCAGAAGGAGTAGAAGAAGGAGAAGGAGAAGGTGAAGTCAGGAGGGTGAATCAGAAGAAGTAGAAGAAGGAGAAGGAGAAGGTGAAGTCAGGAGGGTGAATCAGAAGAAGCATAAGAAGGAGAAGGAGAAGGTGAAGTCTGGAGGGTGAATCAGAAGAAGCAGAATAAGGAGATGGAGAAGGTGAAGTCTGGAGGGTGAATCAGAAGAAGCAGAAGAAGGAGAAGGAGAAGGTGAAGTCTGGAGGGTGAATCAGAAGAAGAAGAAGAAGGAGAAGGAGAAGGTGAAGTCTGGAGGGTGAAGCAGAAGAAGTAGAAGAAGGAGAAGGAGAAGGTGAAGTCAGGAGGGTGAATCAGAAGAAGTAGAAGAAGGAGAAGGAGAAGGTGAAGTCAGGAGGGTGAATCAGAAGAAGCAGAAGAAGGAGAAGGAGAAGGTGAAGTCTGGAGGGTGAATGAGAAGAAGAAGAAGAAGGAGAAGGAGAAGGTGAAGTCTGGAGGGTGAATCAGAAGAAGCAGTAGAAGGAGAAGGAGAAGATGAAGTCTGGAGGGTGAATCAGAAGAAGCAGAAGAAGGAGAAGGAGAAGGTGAAGTCTGGAGGGTGAATCAGATGAAGCAGAAGAAGGAGAAGGAGAAGGTGAAATCTGGAGGGTGAAGCAGAAGAAGCAGAAGAAGGAGAAGGAGAAGGTGAAGTCTGGAGGGTGAATCAGAAGAAGTAGAAGAAGGAGAAGGAGAAGGTGAAGTCTGGAGGGTGAATCAGAAGAAGCAGAAGAAGTAGAAGGAGAAGGTGAAGTCTGGAGGGTGAATCAGAAGAAGAAGAAGAAGGAGAAGGAGAAGGTGAAGTCTGGAGGGTGAAGCAGAAGAAGCAGAAGAAGGAGAAGGAGAAGGTGAAGTCAGGAGGGTGAATCAGAAGAAGCAGAAGAAGGAAAAGGAGAAGGTGAAGTCTGGAGGGTGAATCAGAAGAAGCAGAAGAAGGAGAAGGAGAAGGTGAAGACTGGAGGGTGAATCAGAAGAAGTAGAAGAAGGAGAAGGAGAAGGTGAAGTCTGGAGGGTGAATCAGAAGAAGTAGAAGAAGGAGAAGGAGAAGGCGAAGTCTGGAGGGTGAATCAGAAGAAGCAGAAGAAGGAGAAGGAGAAGGTGAAGTCTGGAGGGTGAATCAGAAGAAGCAGAAGAAGGAGAAGGAGAAGATGAACTCTGGAGGGTGAATCAGAAGAAGCAGAAGAAGGAGAAGGAGAAGGTGAAGTCTCGAGGGTGAATCAGAAGAAGCAGAAGAAGGAGAAGGAGAAGGTGAAGTCTGGAGGGTGAATCAGAAGAAGTAGAAGAAGGAGAAGGAGAAGGTGAAGTCTGGAGTGTGAATCAGAAGAAGTAGAAGAAGGAGAAGGAGAAGGTGAAGTCTGGAGGGTGATTCAGAAGAAGCAGAAGAAGGAGAAGGAGAAGGTGAAGTCTGGAGGGTGAATCAGAAGAAGCAGAAGAAGGAGAAGGAGAAGTGGAATTCTGGAGGGTGAATCAGAAGAAGCAGAAGATGGAGAAGGAGAAGGTGAAGCCTGGAGTGTGAATTCAGAAGAAGCAGAATAAGGAGAAGGAGAAGGTGAAGTCTGGAGGGTGAATCAGAAGAAGCAGAAGAAGGAGAAGGAGAAGGTGAAGTCTCGAGGGTGAATCAGAAGAAGTAGAAGAAGGAGAAGGAGAAGGTGAAGTCAGGAGGGTGAATCAGAAGAAGCAGAAGAAGGAGAAGGAGAAGGTGAAGTCTGGAGGGTGAATCAGAAGAATCAGAAGAAGGAGAAGGATAAGGTGAAGTCTGGAGGGTGAATCAGAAGAAGCAGAAGAAAGAGAAGGAGAAGGTGAAGTCTGGAGGGTGAAGCAGAAGAAGCAGAAGAAGGAGAAGGAGAAGGTGAAGACTGGAGGGTGAATCAGAAGATGTAGAAGAAGGAGAAGGAGAGGGTGAAGTCTGGAGGGTGAATCAGAAGAAGTAGAAGAAGGAGAAGGAGAAGGTGAAGTCTGGAGGGTGAATCAGAAGAAGCAGAAGAAGGAGAAGGAGAAGGTGAAGTCTGGAGGTGAATCAGAAGAAGCAGAAGAAGGAGAAGGAGAAGGTGAGGTCTGGAGGGTGAATCAGAAGAAGCAGAAGAAGGAGAAGGAGAAGGTGAAGTCTGGAGGGTGAATCAGAAGAAGCAGAAGAAGGAGAAGGAGAAGGTGAAGTCTGGAGGGTGAATCAGAAGAAGCAGAAGAAGGAGAAGGTGAAGTCAGGAGGGTGAATCAGAAGAAGCAGAAGAAGGAGAAGGAGAAGGTGAAGTTAGGAGGGTGAATCAGAAGAAGCAGAAGAAGGAGAAGGAGAAGGTGAAGTCAGGGGGGTGAAGCAGAAGAAGTAGAAGAAGGAGAAGGAGAAGGTGAAGTCAGGAGGGTGAAGCAGAAGAAGCAGAAGAAGGAGAAGGAGAAGGTGAAGTCTGGAGGGCGCAGCAGAAGAAGCAGAAGAAGGAGAAGGAGAAGGTGAAGTCTGGAGGGTGAAGCAGAGGAAGCAGAAGAAGGAGAAGGAGAAGGTGAAGTCTGGAGGGTGAATCAGAAGAAGTAGAAGAAGGAGAATAAGAAGGTGAAGTCAGGAGGGTGAAGCAGAAGAAGCAGAAGAAGGAGAAGGAGAAGGTGAAGTCTGGAGGGTGAAGCAGAAGAAGCAGAAGAAGGAGAAGGAGAAGGTGAAGTCTGGAGGGTGAATCAGAAGAAGCAGAAGAAGGAGAAGGAGAAGGTGAAGTCTGGAGGGTGAATCAGAAGAAGCAGAAGAAGGAGAAGGAGAAGGTGAAGTCTGGAGGGTGAATCAGAAGAAGCAGAAGAAGTAGAAGGAGAAGTTGAAGTCTGGAGGGTGAATCAGAAGAAGTAGAAGAAGGAGAAGGCGAAGGTGAAGTCTGGAGGGTGAATCACATGAAGCAGAAGAAGGAGAAGGAGAAGGTGAAGTCTGGAGGGTGAAGCAGAAGAAGAAGAAGAAGGAGAAGGAGAAGGGGAAGTCTGGAGGGTGAATCAGAAGAAGTAGAAGAAGGAGAAGGAGAAGGTGAAGTCAGGAGGGTGAAGCAGAAGAAGCAGAAGAAGGAGAAGGAGAAGGTGAAGTCTGGAGGGTGAAGCAGAAGAAGCAGAAGAAGGAGAAGGAGAAGGTGAAGTCTGGAGGGTGAATCAGAAGAAGCAGAAGAAGGAGAAGGAGAAGGTGAAGACTGGAGGGTGAATCAGAAGAGGTAGAAGAAGGAGAAGGAGAAGGTGAAGTCTGGAGGGTGAATTAGAAGAAGTAGAAGAAGGAGAAGGAGAAGGCGAAGTCTGGAGGGTGAATCAGAAGAAGTAGAAGAAGGAGAAGGAGAAGGTGAAGTCTGGAGGGTGAATCAGAAGAGGTAGAAAAAGGAGAAGGAGAAGGTGAAGTATGGAGGGTGAATCAGAAGAAGCAGAAGAAGCAGAAGGAGATGGTGAAGTCTGGAGGGTGAATCACAAGAAGCAGAAGAAGGAGAAGGAGAAGATGAAGTCTGCAGGGTGAATCAGAAGATGTAGAAGAAGGAGAAGGAGAAGGTGAAGTCTGGAGGGTGAATCAGAAGAAGCAGAAGAAGGAGAAGGAGAAGGTGAAGTCTGGAGGGTGAATCAGAAGAAGCAGAAGAAGGAGAAGGAGAAGGTGAAGTCTGGAGGGTGAATCAGAAGAAGCAGAATAAGGAGATGGAGAAGGTGAAGTCTGGAGGGTGAATCAGAAGAAGCAGAAGAAGGAGAAGGAGAAGGTGAAGTCTGGAGGGTGAATCAGAAGAAGAAGAAGAAGGAGAAGGAGAAGGTGAAGTCTGGAGGGTGAAGCAGAAGAAGTAGAAGAAGGAGAAGGAGAAGGTGAAGTCAGGAGGGTGAATCAGAAGAAGTAGAAGAAGGAGAAGGAGAAGGTGAAGTCAGGAGGGTGAATCAGAAGAAGCAGAAGAAGGAGAAGGAGAAGGTGAAGTCTGGAGGGTGAATCAGAAGAAGCAGAATAAGGAGATGGAGAAGGTGAAGTCTGGAGGGTGAATCAGAAGAAGCAGAAGAAGGAGAAGGAGAAGGTGAAGTCTGGAGGGTGAATCAGAAGAAGAAGAAGAAGGAGAAGGAGAAGGTGAAGTCTGGAGGGTGAAGCAGAAGAAGTAGAAGAAGGAGCAGGAGAAGGTGAAGTCAGGAGGGTGAATCAGAAGAAGTAGAAGAAGGAGAAGGAGAAGGTGAAGTCAGGAGGGTGAATCAGAAGAAGCAGAAGAAGGAGAAGGAGAAGGTGAAGTCTGGAGGGTGAATCAGAAGAATCAGAAGAAGGAGAAGGAGAAGGTGAAGTCTGGAGGGTGAATCAGAAGAAGCAGAAGAAAGAGAAGGAGAAGGTGAAGTCTGGAGGGTGAAGCAGAAGAAGCAGAAGAAGGAGAAGGAGAATGTGAAGACTGGAGGGTGAATCAGAAGAAGTCGAAGAAGGAGAAGGAGAAGGTGAAGTCTGGAGGGTGAATCAGAAGAAGTAGAAGAAGGAGAAGGAGAAGGTGAAGTCTGGAGGGTGAATCAGAAGAAGCAGAAGAAGGAGAAGGAGAAGGTGAAGTCTGGAGGGTGAATCAGAAGAAGTAGAAGAAGGAGAAGGAGAAGGCGAAGTCTGGAGGGTGAATCAGAAGAAGCAGAAGAAGGAGAAGGAGAAGGTGAAGTCTGGAGGGTGAATCAGAAGAAGCAGTAGAAGGAGAAGGAGAAGATGAAGTCTGGAGGGTGAATCAGAAGAAGCAGAAGAAGGAGAAGGAGAAGGTGAAGTCTGGAGGGTGAATCAGATGAAGCAGAAGAAGGAGAAGGAGAAGGTGAAGTCTGGAGGGTGAATCAGAAGAAGCAGAAGAAGGAGAAGGAGAAGGTGAAATCTGGAGGGTGAATCAGAAGAAGCAGAAGCAGGAGAAGGAGAAGGTGAAGTCAGGAGGGTGAATCAGAAGAAGCAGAAGAAGGAGAAGGAGAAGGTGAAGTTAGGAGGGTGAATCAGAAGAAGCAGTAGAAGGAGAAGGAGAAGGTGAAGTCAGGGGGGTGAAGCAGAAGAAGTAGAAGAAGGAGAAGGAGAAGGTGAAGTCAGGAGGGTGAAGCAGAAGAAGCAGAAGAAGGAGAAGGAGAAGGTGAAGTCTGGAGGGCGCAGCAGAAGCAGCAGAAGAAGGAGAAGGAGAAGGTGAAGTCTGGAGGGTGAAGCAGAAGAAGCAGAAGAAGGAGAAGGAGAAGATGAAGTCTGCAGGGTGAATCAGAAGAAGTAGAAGAAGGAGAAGGAGAAGGTGAAGTCTGGAGGGTGAATCAGAAGAAGCAGAAGAAGGAGAAGGAGAAGGTGAAGGCTGGAGGGTGAATCAGAAGAAGCAGAAGAAGGAGAAGGAGAAGGTGAAGTCTGGAGGGTGAATCAGAAGAAGCAGAATAAGGAGATGGAGAAGGTGAAGTCTGGAGGGTGAATCAGAAGAAGCAGAAGAAGGAGAAGGAGAAGGTGAAGTCTGGAGGGTGAATCAGAAGAAGAAGAAGAAGGAGAAGGAGAAGGTGAAGTCTGGAGGGTGAAGCAGAAGAAGTAGAAGAAGGAGAAGGAGAAGGTGAAGTCTGGAGGGCGCAGCAGAAGCAGCAGAAGAAGGAGAAGGAGAAGGTGAAGTCTGGAGGGTGAATCAGAAGAAGCAGAAGAAGGAGAAGGAGAAGATGAAGTCTGCAGGGTGAATCAGAAGAAGTAGAAGAAGGAGAAGGAGAAGGTGAAGTCTGGAGGGTGAATCAGAAGAAGCAGAAGAAGGAGAAGGAGAAGGTGAAGTCTGGAGGGTGAATCAGAAGAAGCAGAAGAAGGAGAAGGAGAAGGTGAAGTCTGGAGGGTGAATCAGAAGAAGCAGAATAAGGAGATGGAGAAGGTGAAGTCTGGAGGGTGAATCAGAAGAAGCAGAAGAAGGAGAAGGAGAAGGTGAAGTCTGGAGGGTGAATCAGAAGAAGAAGAAGAAGGAGTGGAGAAGGTGAAGTCTGGAGGGTGAAGCAGAAGAAGTAGAAGAAGGAGAAGGAGAAGGTGAAGTCTGGAGGGCGCAGCAGAAGCAGCAGAAGAAGGAGAAGGAGAAGGTGAAGTCTGGAGGGTGAATCAGAAGAAGCAGAAGAAGGAGAAGGAGAAGATGAAGTCTGCAGGGTGAATCAGAAGAAGTAGAAGAAGGAGAAGGAGAAGGTGAAGTCTGGAGGGTGAATCAGAAGAAGCAGAAGAAGGAGAAGGAGAAGGTGAAGTCTGGAGGGTGAATCAGAAGAAGCAGAAGAAGGAGAAGGAGAAGGTGAAGTCTGGAGGGTGAATCAGAAGAAGCAGAATAAGGAGATGGAGAAGGTGAAGTCTGGAGGGTGAATCAGAAGAAGCAGAAGAAGGAGAAGGAGAAGGTGAAGTCTGGAGGGTGAATCAGAAGAAGAAGAAGAAGGAGAAGGAGAAGGTGAAGTCTGGAGGGTGAAGCAGAAGAAGTAGAAGAAGGAGAAGGAGAAGGTGAAGTCTGGAGTGTGAATCAGAAGAAGTAGAAGAAGGAGAAGAAGAAGGTGAAGTCTGGAGGGTGAATCAGAAGAAGCAGAAGAAGGAGAAGGAGAAGGTGAAGTCTGGAGGGTGAATCAGAAGAAGCAGAAGAAGGAGAAGGAGAAGATGAAGTCTGGAGGGTGAAGCAGAAGAAGTAGAAGAAGGAGAAGGAGAAGGTGAAGTCTGGCGGGTGAATCAGAAGAACCGGAAGAAGGAGAAGGAGAAGTGGAATTCTGGAGGGTGAATCAGAAGAAGCAGAAGAAGGAGAAGGAGAAGGTGAAGCCTGGAGTGTGAATTCAGAAGAAGCAGAATAAGGAGAAGGAGAAGGTGAAGTCTGGAGGGTGAATCAGAAGAAGCAGAAGAAGGAGAAGGGAGAAGGTGAAGTCTCGAGGGTGAATCAGAAGAAGTAGAAGAAGGAGATGGAGAAGGTGAAGTCTGGAGGGTGAATCAGAAGAATCAGAAGAAGGAGAAGGATAAGGTGAAGTCTGGAGGGTGAATCAGAAGAAGCAGAAGAAAGAGAAGGGGAAGGTGAAGTCTGGAGGGTGAAGCAGAAAAAGCAGAAGAAGGAGAAGGAGAAGGTGAAGACTGGAGGGTGAATCAGAAGATGTAGAAGAAGGAGAAGGAGAAGGTGAAGTCTGGAGGGTGAATCAGAAGTAGTAGAAGAAGGAGAAGGAGAAGGTGAAGTCTGGAGGGTGAATCAGAAGAAGCAGAAGAAGGAGAAGGAGAAGGTGAAGTCTGGAGGGTGAATCAGAAGAAGTTGAAGAAGGAGAAGGAGAAGGCGAAGTCTGGAGGGTGAATCAGAAGAAGCAGAAGAAGGAGAAGGAGAAGGTGAAGTCTGGAGGGTGAATCAGAAGAAGCAGAAGAAGGAGAAGATGAACTCTGGAGGGTGAATCAGAAGAAGCAGAAGAAGGAGAAGGAGAAGGTGAAGTCTGGAGGGTGAATCAGAAGAAGCAGAAGAAGGAGAAGGAGAAGGTGAAGTCTGGAGGGTGAATCAGAAGAAGTAGAAGAAGGAGAAGGAGAAGGTGAAGTCTGGAGTGTGAATCAGAAGAAGTAGAAGAAGGAGAAGGAGAAGGTGAAGTCTGGAGGGTGAATCAGAAGAAGCAGAAGAAGGAGAAGGAGAAGGTGAAGTCTGGAGGGTGAATCAGAAGAAGCAGAAGAAGGAGAAGGAGAAGGTGATGTCTGGAGGGTGAATCAGAAGAAGTAGAAGAAGGAGAAGGAGAAGGTGAAGTCTGGAGTGTGAATCAGAAGAAGTAGAAGAAGGAGAAGGAGAAGGTGAAGTCTGGAGGGTGAATCAGAAGAAGCAGAAGAAGGAGAAGGAGAAGGTGAAGTCTGGAGGGTGAATCAGAAGAAGCAGAAGAAGGAGAAGGAGAAGATGAAGTCTGGAGGGTGAAGCAGAAGAAGTAGAAGAAGGAGAAGGAGAAGGTGAAGTCTGGCGGGTGAATCAGAAGAAGCAGAAGAAGGAGAAGGAGAAGTGGAATTCTGGAGGGTGAATCAGAAGAAGCAGAAGAAGGAGAAGGAGAAGGTGAAGCCTGGAGTGTGAATCAGAAGAAGCAGAATAAGGAGAAGGAGAAGGTGAAGTCTGGAGGGTGAATCAGAAGAAGCAGAAGAAGGAGAAGGAGAAGATGAAGTCTGGAGGGTGAATCAGAAGAAGCAGAAGAAGGAGAAGGAGAAGCTGAAGTCTGGAGGGTGAATCAGATGAAGCAGAAGAAGGAGAAGGAGAAGGTGAAGTCTGGAGGGTGAAGCAGAAGAAGCAGAAGAAGGAGAAGGAGAAGGTGAAGTCTGGAGGGTGAATCAGAAGAAGTAGAAGAAGGAGAAGGAGAAGGTGAAGTCTGGAGGGTGAATCAGAAGAAGCAGAAGAAGTAGAAGGAGAAGGTGAAGTCTGGAGGGTGAATCAGAAGAAGTAGAAGAAGGAGAAGGAGAAGGTGAAGTCTGGAGGGTGATTCAGAAGGAGCAGAAGAAGGAGAAGGAGAAGGTGAAGTCAGGAGGGTGAATCAGAAGAAGCAGAAGAAGGAGAAGGAGAAGGTGAAGTCCGGAGGGTGAATCAGAAGAAGCAGAAGAAGGAGAAGGAGAAGGTTAAGACTGGAGGGTGAATCAGAAGAAGTAGAAGAAGGAGAAGGAGAAGGTGAAGTCTGGAGGGTGAAGCAGAATAAGTTGAAGAAGGAGAAGGAGAAAGCGAAGTCTGGAGGGTGAATCAGAAGAAGCAGAAGAAGGAGAAGGAGAAGGTGAAGTCTGGAGGGTGAATCAGAAGAAGTAGAAGAAGGAGAAGGAGAAGGTGAAGTCTGGAGGGTGAATCAGAAGAAGCAGAAGAAGGAGAAGGAGAAGGTGAAGTCTGGAGGGTGAATCAGAAGAAGCAGAAGAAGGAGAAGGAGAAGGTGAAGTCTGGAGGGTGAATCAGAAGAAGCAGAAGAAGGAGAAGGAGAAGGTGAAGTCTGGAGGGTGAATCAGAAGAAGAAGAAGAAGGAGAAGGAGAAGGTGAAGTCTGGAGGGTGAAGCAGAAGAAGTAGAAGAAGGAGAAGGAGAATGTGAAGTCAGGAGGGTGAATCAGAAGAAGTAGAAGAAGGAGAAGGAGAAGGTGAAGTCAGGAGGGTGAATCAGAAGAAGCAGAAGAAGGAGAAGGAGAAGGTGAAGTCTGGAGGGTGAATCAGAAGAAGCAGAATAAGGAGATGGAGAAGGTGAAGTCTGGAGGGTGAATCAGAAGAAGCAGAAGAAGGAGAAGGAGAAGGTGAAGTCTGGAGGGTGAATCATAAGAAGAAGAAGAAGGAGAAGGAGAAGGTGAAGTCTGGAGGGTGAAGCAGAAGAAGTAGAAGAAGGAGAAGGAGAAGGTGAAGTCAGGAGGGTGAATCAGAAGAAGTAGAAGAAGGAGAAGGAGAAGGTGAAGTCAGGAGGGTGAATCAGAAGAAGCAGAAGAAGGAGAAGGAGAAGGTGAAGTCTGGAGGGTGAATCAGAAGAAGAAGAAGAAGGAGAAGGAGAAGGTGAAGTCTGGAGGGTGAATCAGAAGAAGCAGTAGAAGGAGAAGGAGAAGATGAGGTCTGGAGGGTGAATCAGAAGAAGCAGAAGAAGGAGAAGCAGAAGGTGGAGTCTGGAGGGTGAATCAGATGAAGCAGAAGAAGGAGAAGGAGAAGGTGAAGTCTGGAGGGTGAAGCAGAAGAAGCAGAAGAAGGAGAAGGAGAAGGTGAAGTCTGGAGGGTGAATCAGAAGAAGTAGAAGAAGGAGAAGGAGAAGGTGAAGTCTGGAGGGTGAATCAGAAGAAGCAGAAGAAGTAGAAGGAGAAGGTGAGGTCTGGAGGGTGAATCAGAAGAAGTAGAAGAAGGAGAAGGAGAAGGTGAAGTCTGGAGGGTGAAGCAGAAGAAGCAGAAGAAGGAGAAGGAGAAGGTGAAGTCAGGAGGGTGAATCAGAAGAAGCAGAAGAAGGAGAAGGAGAAGGTGAAGTCTGGAGGGTGAATCAGAAGAAGCAGAAGAAGGAGAAGGAGAAGGTGAAGACTGGAGGGTGAATCAGAAGAAGTAGAAGAAGGAGAAGGAGAAGGTGAAGTCTGGAGGGTGAATCAGAAGAAGTAGAAGAAGGAGAAGGAGAAGGCGAAGTCTGGAGGGTGAATCAGAAGAAGCAGAAGAAGGAGAAGGAGAAGGTGAAGTCTGGAGGGTGAATCAGAAGAAGCAGAAGAAGGAGAAGGAGAAGATGAACTCTGGAGGGTGAATCAGAAGAAGCAGAAGAAGGAGAAGGAGAAGGTGAAGTCTGGAGGGTGAATCAGAAGAAGCAGAAGAAGGAGAAGGAGAAGGTGAAGTCTGGAGGGTGAATCAGAAGAAGTAGAAGAAGGAGAAGGAGAAGGTGAAGTCTGGAGTGTGAATCAGAAGAAGTAGAAGAAGGAGAAGGAGAAGGTGAAGTCTGGAGAGTGAATCAGAAGAAGCAGAAGAAGGAGAAGGAGAAGGTGAAGTCTGGAGGGTGAATCAGAAGAAGCAGAAGAAGGAGAAGGAGAAGATGAAGTCTGGAGGGTGAAGCAGAAGAAGTAGAAGAAGGAGAAGGAGGAGGTGAAGTCTGGCGGGTGAATCAGAAGAAGCAGAAGAAGGAAAAGGAGAAGTGGAATTCTGGAGGGTGAATCAGAAGAAGCAGAAGAAGGAGAAGGAGAAGGTGAAGTCTGGAGGGTGAATCAGAAGAAGCAGAAGAAGGAGAAGGAGAAGGTGAAGTCTGGAGGGTGAATCAGAAGAATCAGAAGAAGGAGAAGGATAAGGTGAAGTCTGGAGGGTGAATCAGAAGAAGCAGAAGAAGGAGAAGGAGAAGGTGAAGTCTGGAGGGTGAATCAGAAGAATCAGAAGAAGGAGAAGGAGAAGGTGAAGTCTGGAGGGTGAATCAGAAGAAGCAGAAGAAAGAGAAGGAGAAGGTGAAGTCTGGAGGGTGAAGCAGAAGAAGCAGAAGAAGGAGAAGGAGAATGTGAAGACTGGAGGGTGAATCAGAAGAAGTCGAAGAAGGAGAAGGAGAAGGTGAAGTCTGGAGGGTGAATCAGAAGAAGTAGAAGAAGGAGAAGGAGAAGGTGAAGTCTGGAGGGTGAATCAGAAGAAGCAGAAGAAGGAGAAGGAGAAGGTGAAGTCTGGAGGGTGAATCAGAAGAAGTAGAAGAAGGAGAAGGAGAAGGCGAAGTCTGGAGGGTGAATCAGAAGAAGCAGAAGAAGGAGAAGGAGAAGGTGAAGTCTGGAGGGTGAATCAGAAGAAGCAGTAGAAGGAGAAGGAGAAGATGAAGTCTGGAGGGTGAATCAGAAGAAGCAGAAGAAGGAGAAGGAGAAGGTGAAGTCTGGAGGGTGAATCAGATGAAGCAGAAGAAGGAGAAGGAGAAGGTGAAGTCTGGAGGGTGAAGCAGAAGAAGCAGAAGAAGGAGAAGGAGAAGGTGAAGTCTGGAGGGTGAATCAGAAGAAGTAGAAGAAGGAGAAGGAGAAGGTGAAGTCTGGAGGGTGAATCAGAAGAAGCAGAAGAAGTAGAAGGAGAAGGTGAGGTCTGGAGGGTGAATCAGAAGAAGCAGAAGAAGGAGAAGGAGAAGGTGAAGTCTGGAGGGTGAATCAGAAGAAGCAGAAGAAGGAGAAGGAGAAGGTGAAGTCTGGAGGGTGAATCAGAAGAAGCAGAAGCAGGAGAAGGAGAAGGTGAAGTCAGGAGGGTGAATCAGAAGAAGCAGAAGAAGGAGAAGGAGAAGGTGAAGTTAGGAGGGTGAATCAGAAGAAGCAGTAGAAGGAGAAGGAGAAGGTGAAGTCAGGGGGGTGAAGCAGAAGAAGTAGAAGAAGGAGAAGGAGAAGGTGAAGTCAGGAGGGTGAAGCAGAAGAAGCAGAAGAAGGAGAAGGAGAAGGTGAAGTCTGGAGGGCGCAGCAGAAGCAGCAGAAGAAGGAGAAGGAGAAGGTGAAGTCTGGAGGGTGAAGCAGAAGAAGCAGAAGAAGGAGAAGGAGAAGATGAAGTCTGCAGGGTGAATCAGAAGAAGTAGAAGAAGGAGAAGGAGAAGGTGAAGTCTGTAGGGTGAATCAGAAGAAGCAGAAGAAGGAGAAGGAGAAGGTGAAGTCTGGAGGGTGAATCAGAAGAAGCAGAAGAAGGAGAAGGAGAAGGTGAAGTCTGGAGGGTGAATCAGAAGAAGCAGAATAAGGAGATGGAGAAGGTGAAGTCTGGAGGGTGAATCAGAAGAAGCAGAAGAAGGAGAAGGAGAAGGTGAAGTCTGGAGGGTGAATCAGAAGAAGAAGAAGAAGGAGAAGGAGAAGGTGAAGTCTGGAGGGTGAAGCAGAAGAAGTAGAAGAAGGAGAAGGAGAAGGTGAAGTCTGGAGGGCGCAGCAGAAGCAGCAGAAGAAGGAGAAGGAGAAGGTGAAGTCTGGAGGGTGAATCAGAAGAAGCAGAAGAAGGAGAAGGAGAAGATGAAGTCTGCAGGGTGAATCAGAAGAAGTAGAAGAAGGAGAAGGAGAAGGTGAAGTCTGGAGGGTGAATCAGAAGAAGCAGAAGAAGGAGAAGGAGAAGGTGAAGTCTGGAGGGTGAATCAGAAGAAGCAGAAGAAGGAGAAGGAGAAGGTGAAGTCTGGAGGGTGAATCAGAAGAAGCAGAATAAGGAGATGGAGAAGGTGAAGTCTGGAGGGTGAATCAGAAGAAGCAGAAGAAGGAGAAGGAGAAGGTGAAGTCTGGAGGGTGAATCAGAAGAAGAAGAAGAAGGAGAAGGAGAAGGTGAAGTCTGGAGGGTGAAGCAGAAGAAGTAGAAGAAGGAGAAGGAGAAGGTGAAGTCTGGAGGGCGCAGCAGAAGCAGCAGAAGAAGGAGAAGGAGAAGGTGAAGTCTGGAGGGTGAATCAGAAGAAGCAGAAGAAGGAGAAGGAGAAGATGAAGTCTGCAGGGTGAATCAGAAGAAGTAGAAGAAGGAGAAGGAGAAGGTGAAGTCTGGAGGGTGAATCAGAAGAAGCAGAAGAAGGAGAAGGAGAAGGTGAAGTCTGGAGGGTGAATCAGAAGAAGCAGAAGAAGGAGAAGGAGAAGGTGAAGTCTGGAGGGTGAATCAGAAGAAGCAGAATAAGGAGATGGAGAAGGTGAAGTCTGGAGGGTGAATCAGAAGAAGCAGAAGAAGGAGAAGGAGAAGGTGAAGTCTGGAGGGTGAATCAGAAGAAGAAGAAGAAGGAGAAGGAGAAGGTGAAGTCTGGAGGGTGAAGCAGAAGAAGTAGAAGAAGGAGAAGGAGAAGGTGAAGTCTGGAGTGTGAATCAGAAGAAGTAGAAGAAGGAGAAGGAGAAGGTGAAGTCTGGAGGGTGAATCAGAAGAAGCAGAAGAAGGAGAAGGAGAAGGTGAAGTCTGGAGGGTGAATCAGAAGAAGCAGAAGAAGGAGAAGGAGAAGATGAAGTCTGGAGGGTGAAGCAGAAGAAGTAGAAGAAGGAGAAGGAGAAGGTGAAGTCTGGCGGGTGAATCAGAAGAACCGGAAGAAGGAGAAGGAGAAGTGGAATTCTGGAGGGTGAATCAGAAGAAGCAGAAGAAGGAGAAGGAGAAGGTGAAGCCTGGAGTGTGAATTCAGAAGAAGCAGAATAAGGAGAAGGAGAAGGTGAAGTCTGGAGGGTGAATCAGAAGAAGCAGAAGAAGGAGAAGGGAGAAGGTGAAGTCTCGAGGGTGAATCAGAAGAAGTAGAAGAAGGAGATGGAGAAGGTGAAGTCTGGAGGGTGAATCAGAAGAATCAGAAGAAGGAGAAGGATAAGGTGAAGTCTGGAGGGTGAATCAGAAGAAGCAGAAGAAAGAGAAGGGGAAGGTGAAGTCTGGAGGGTGAAGCAGAAGAAGCAGAAGAAGGAGAAGGAGAAGGTGAAGACTGGAGGGTGAATCAGAAGATGTAGAAGAAGGAGAAGGAGAAGGTGAAGTCTGGAGGGTGAATCAGAAGTAGTAGAAGAAGGAGAAGGAGAAGGTGAAGTCTGGAGGGTGAATCAGAAGAAGCAGAAGAAGGAGAAGGAGAAGGTGAAGTCTGGAGGGTGAATCAGAAGAAGTTGAAGAAGGAGAAGGAGAAGGCGAAGTCTGGAGGGTGAATCAGAAGAAGCAGAAGAAGGAGAAGGAGAAGGTGAAGTCTGGAGGGTGAATCAGAAGAAGCAGAAGAAGGAGAAGATGAACTCTGGAGGGTGAATCAGAAGAAGCAGAAGAAGGAGAAGGAGAAGGTGAAGTCTGGAGGGTGAATCAGAAGAAGCAGAAGAAGGAGAAGGAGAAGGTGAAGTCTGGAGGGTGAATCAGAAGAAGTAGAAGAAGGAGAAGGAGAAGGTGAAGTCTGGAGTGTGAATCAGAAGAAGTAGAAGAAGGAGAAGGAGAAGGTGAAGTCTGGAGGGTGAATCAGAAGAAGCAGAAGAAGGAGAAGGAGAAGGTGAAGTCTGGAGGGTGAATCAGAAGAAGCAGAAGAAGGAGAAGGAGAAGGTGATGTCTGGAGGGTGAATCAGAAGAAGTAGAAGAAGGAGAAGGAGAAGGTGAAGTCTGGAGTGTGAATCAGAAGAAGTAGAAGAAGGAGAAGGAGAAGGTGAAGTCTGGAGGGTGAATCAGAAGAAGCAGAAGAAGGAGAAGGAGAAGGTGAAGTCTGGAGGGTGAATCAGAAGAAGCAGAAGAAGGAGAAGGAGAAGATGAAGTCTGGAGGGTGAAGCAGAAGAAGTAGAAGAAGGAGAAGGAGAAGGTGAAGTCTGGCGGGTGAATCAGAAGAAGCAGAAGAAGGAGAAGGAGAAGTGGAATTCTGGAGGGTGAATCAGAAGAAGCAGAAGAAGGAGAAGGAGAAGGTGAAGCCTGGAGTGTGAATCAGAAGAAGCAGAATAAGGAGAAGGAGAAGGTGAAGTCTGGAGAGTGAATCAGAAGAAGCAGAAGAAGGAGAAGGAGAAGATGAAGTCTGGAGGGTGAATCAGAAGAAGCAGAAGAAGGAGAAGGAGAAGCTGAAGTCTGGAGGGTGAATCAGATGAAGCAGAAGAAGGAGAAGGAGAAGGTGAAGTCTGGAGGGTGAAGCAGAAGAAGCAGAAGAAGGAGAAGGAGAAGGTGAAGTCTGGAGGGTGAATCAGAAGAAGTAGAAGAAGGAGAAGGAGAAGGTGAAGTCTGGAGGGTGAATCAGAAGAAGCAGAAGAAGTAGAAGGAGAAGGTGAAGTCTGGAGGGTGAATCAGAAGAAGTAGAAGAAGGAGAAGGAGAAGGTGAAGTCTGGAGGGTGATTCAGAAGGAGCAGAAGAAGGAGAAGGAGAAGGTGAAGTCAGGAGGGTGAATCAGAAGAAGCAGAAGAAGGAGAAGGAGAAGGTGAAGTCCGGAGGGTGAATCAGAAGAAGCAGAAGAAGGAGAAGGAGAAGGTTAAGACTGGAGGGTGAATCAGAAGAAGTAGAAGAAGGAGAAGGAGAAGGTGAAGTCTGGAGGGTGAAGCAGAAGAAGTTGAAGAAGGAGAAGGAGAAAGCGAAGTCTGGAGGGTGAATCAGAAGAAGCAGAAGAAGGAGAAGGAGAAGGTGAAGTCTGGAGGGTGAATCAGAAGAAGTAGAAGAAGGAGAAGGAGAAGGTGAAGTCTGGAGGGTGAATCAGAAGAAGCAGAAGAAGGAGAAGGAGAAGGTGAAGTCTGGAGGGTGAATCAGAAGAAGCAGAAGAAGGAGAAGGAGAAGGTGAAGTCTGGAGGGTGAATCAGAAGAAGCAGAATAAGGAGATGGAGAAGGTGAAGTCTGGAGGGTGAATCAGAAGAAGCAGAAGAAGGAGAAGGAGAAGGTGAAGTCTGGAGGGTGAATCAGAAGAAGAAGAAGAAGGAGAAGGAGAAGGTGAAGTCTGGAGGGTGAAGCAGAAGAAGTAGAAGAAGGAGAAGGAGAATGTGAAGTCAGGAGGGTGAATCAGAAGAAGTAGAAGAAGGAGAAGGAGAAGGTGAAGTCAGGAGGGTGAATCAGAAGAAGCAGAAGAAGGAGAAGGAGAAGGTGAAGTCTGGAGGGTGAATCAGAAGAAGCAGAATAAGGAGATGGAGAAGGTGAAGTCTGGAGGGTGAATCAGAAGAAGCAGAAGAAGGAGAAGGAGAAGGTGAAGTCTGGAGGGTGAATCAGAAGAAGAAGAAGAAGGAGAAGGAGAAGGTGAAGTCTGGAGGGTGAAGCAGAAGAAGTAGAAGAAGGAGAAGGAGAAGGTGAAGTCAGGAGGGTGAATCAGAAGAAGTAGAAGAAGGAGAAGGAGAAGGTGAAGTCAGGAGGGTGAATCAGAAGAAGCAGAAGAAGGAGAAGGAGAAGGTGAAGTCTGGAGGGTGAATCAGAAGAAGAAGAAGAAGGAGAAGGAGAAGGTGAAGTCTGGAGGGTGAATCAGAAGAAGCAGTAGAAGGAGAAGGAGAAGATGAGGTCTGGAGGGTGAATCAGAAGAAGCAGAAGAAGGAGAAGCAGAAGGTGGAGTCTGGAGGGTGAATCAGATGAAGCAGAAGAAGGAGAAGGAGAAGGTGAAGTCTGGAGGGTGAAGCAGAAGAAGCAGAAGAAGGAGAAGGAGAAGGTGAAGTCTGGAGGGTGAATCAGAAGAAGTAGAAGAAGGAGAAGGAGAAGGTGAAGTCTGGAGGGTGAATCAGAAGAAGCAGAAGAAGTAGAAGGAGAAGGTGAAGTCTGGAGGGTGAATCAGAAGAAGTAGAAGAAGGAGAAGGAGAAGGTGAAGTCTGGAGGGTGAAGCAGAAGAAGCAGAAGAAGGAGAAGGAGAAGGTGAAGTCAGGAGGGTGAATCAGAAGAAGCAGAAGAAGGAGAAGGAGAAGGTGAAGTCTGGAGGGTGAATCAGAAGAAGCAGAAGAAGGAGAAGGAGAAGGTGAAGACTGGAGGGTGAATCAGAAGAAGTAGAAGAAGGAGAAGGAGAAGGTGAAGTCTGGAGGGTGAATCAGAAGAAGTAGAAGAAGGAGAAGGAGAAGGCGAAGTCTGGAGGGTGAATCAGAAGAAGCAGAAGAAGGAGAAGGAGAAGGTGAAGTCTGGAGGGTGAATCAGAAGAAGCAGAAGAAGGAGAAGGAGAAGATGAACTCTGGAGGGTGAATCAGAAGAAGCAGAAGAAGGAGAAGGAGAAGGTGAAGTCTGGACGGTGAATCAGAAGAAGCAGAAGAAGGAGAAGGAGAAGGTGAAGTCTGGAGGGTGAATCAGAAGAAGTAGAAGAAGGAGAAGGAGAAGGTGAAGTCTGGAGTGTGAATCAGAAGAAGTAGAAGAAGGAGAAGGAGAAGGTGAAGTCTGGAGAGTGAATCAGAAGAAGCAGAAGAAGGAGAAGGAGAAGGTGAAGTCTGGAGGGTGAATCAGAAGAAGCAGAAGAAGGAGAAGGAGAAGATGAAGTCTGGAGGGTGAAGCAGAAGAAGTAGAAGAAGGAGAAGGAGGAGGTGAAGTCTGGCGGGTGAATCAGAAGAAGCAGAAGAAGGAGAAGGAGAAGTGGAATTCTGGAGGGTGAATCAGAAGAAGCAGAAGAAGGAGAAGGAGAAGGTGAAGTCTGGAGGGTGAATCAGAAGAAGCAGAAGAAGGAGAAGGAGAAGGTGAAGTCTGGAGGGTGAATCAGAAGAATCAGAAGAAGGAGAAGGATAAGGTGAAGTCTGGAGTGTGAATCAGAAGAAGCAGAAGAAAGAGAAGGAGAAGGTGACGTCTGGAGGGTGAAGCAGAAGAAGCAGAAGAAGGAGAAGGAGAAGGTGAAGACTGGAGGGTGAATCAGAAGATGTAGAAGAAGGAGAAGGAGAAGGTGAAGTCTGGAGGGTGAATCAGAAGAAGTAGAAGAAGGAGAAGGAGAAGGTGAAGTCTGGAGGGTGAATCAGAAGAAGCAGAAGAAGGAGAAGGAGAAGGTGAAGTCTGGAGGGTGAATCAGAAGAAGTTGAAGAAGGAGAAGGAGAAGGCGAAGTCTGAAGGGTGAATCAGAAGAAGCAGAAGAAGGAGAAGGAGAAGGTGAAGTCTGGAGGGTGAATCAGAAGAAGCAGAAGAAGGAGAAGATGAACTCTGGAGGGTGAATCAGAAGAAGCAGAAGAAGGAGAAGGAGAAGGTGAAGTCTGGAGGGTGAATCAGAAGAAGCAGAAGAAGGAGAAGGAGAAGGTGAAGTCTGGAGGGTGAATCAGAAGAAGTAGAAGAAGGAGAAGGAGAAGGTGAAGTCTGGAGTGTGAATCAGAAGAAGTAGAAGAAGGAGAAGGAGAAGGTGAAGTCTGGAGGGTGAATCAGAAGAAGCAGAAGAAGGAGAAGGAGAAGGTGAAGTCTGGAGGGTGAATCAGAAGAAGCAGAAGAAGGAGAAGGAGAAGGTGATGTCTGGAGGGTGAATCAGAAGATGTAGAAGAAGGAGAAGAAGAAGGTGAAGTCTGGAGTGTGAATCAGAAGAAGTAGAAAAGGAGAAGGAGAAGGTGAAGTCTGGAGGGTGAATCAGAAGAAGCAGAAGAAGGAGAAGTAGAAGGTGAAGTCTGGAGGGTGAATCAGAAGAAGCAGAAGAAGGAGAAGGAGAAGATGAAGTCTGGAGGGTGAAGCAGAAGAAGTAGAAGAAGGAGAAGGAGAAGGTGAAGTCTGGCGGGTGAATCAGAAGAAGCAGAAGAAGGAGAAGGAGAAGTGGAATTCTGGAGGGTGAATCAGAAGAAGCAGAAGAAGGAGAAGGAGAAGGTGAAGCCTGGAGTGTGAATCAGAAGAAGCAGAATAAGGAGAAGGAGAAGGTGAAGTCTGGAGGGTGAATCAGAAGAAGCAGAAGAAGGAGAAGGAGAAGATGAAGTCTGGAGGGTGAATCAGAAGAAGCAGAAGAAGGAGAAGGAGAAGGTGAAGTCTGGAGGGTGAATCAGATGAAGCAGAAGAAGGAGAAGGAGAAGGTGAAGTCTGGAGGGTGAAGCAGAAGAAGCAGAAGAAGGAGAAGGAGAAGGTGAAGTCTGGAGGGTGAATCAGAAGAAGTAGAAGAAGGAGAATGAGAAGGTGAAGTCTGGAGGGTGAATCAGAAGAAGCAGAAGAAGTAGAAGGAGAAGGTGTAGTCTGGAGGGTGAATCAGAAGAAGTAGAAGAAGGAGAAGGAGAAGGTGAAGTCTGGAGGGTGATTCAGAAGAAGCTAGAAGAAGGAGAAGGAGAAGGTGAAGTCAGGAGGGTGAATCAGAAGAAGCAGAAGAAGGAGAAGGAGAAGGTGAAGTCCGGAGGGTGAATCAGAAGAAGTTGAAGAAGGAGAAGGAGAAGGCGAAGTCTGGAGGGTGAATCAGAAGAAGCAGAAGAAGGAGAAGGAGAAGGTGAAGTCTGGAGGGTGAATCAGAAGAAGCAGAAGAAGGAGAAGATGAACTCTGGAGGGTGAATCAGAAGAAGCAGAAGAAGGAGAAGGAGAAGGTGAAGTCTGGAGGGTGAATCAGAAGAAGCAGAAGAAGGAGAAGGAGAAGGTGAAGTCTGGAGGGTGAATCAGAAGAAGTAGAAGAAGGAGAAGGAGAAGGTGAAGTCTGGAGAGAGAATCAGAAGAAGTAGAAGAAGGAGAAGGAGAAGGTGAAGTCTGGAGGGTGAATCAGAAGAAGCAGAAGAAGGAGAAGGAGAAGGTGAAGTCTGGAGGGTGAATCAGAAGAAGCAGAAGAAGGAGAAGGAGAAGGTGATGTCTGGAGGGTGAATCAGAAGAAGTAGAAGAAGGAGAAGGAGAAGGTGAAGTCTGGAGTGTGAATCAGAAGAAGTAGAAGAAGGAGAAGGAGAAGCTGAAGTCTGGAGGGTGAATCAGAAGAAGCAGAAGAAGGAGAAGGAGAAGGTGAAGTCTGGAGGGTGAATCAGAAGAAGCAGAAGAAGGAGAAGGAGAAGATGAAGTCTGCAGGGTGAAGCAGAAGAAGTAGAAGAAGGAGAAGGAGAAGGTGAAGTCTGGCGGGTGAATCAGAAGAAGCAGAAGAAGGAGAAGGAGAAGTGGAATTCTGGAGGGTGAATCAGAAGAAGCAGAAGAAGGAGAAGGAGAAGGTGAAGCCTGGAGTGTGAATCAGAAGAAGCAGAATAAGGAGAAGGAGAAGGTAAAGTCTGGAGGGTGAATCAGAAGAAGCAGAAGAAGGAGAAGGTGAAGTCTCGAGGGTGAATCAGAAGAAGTAGAAGAAGGAGAAGGAGAAGGTGAAGTCAGGAGGGTGAATCAGAAGAAGCAGAAGAAGGAGAAGGAGAAGGTGAAGTCTGGAGGGTGAATCAGAAGAATCAGAAGAAGGAGAAGGATAAGGTGAAGTCTGGAGGGAGAATCAGAAGAAGCAGAAGAAAGAGAAGGAGAAGGTGAAGTCTGGAGGGTGAAGCAGAAGAAGCAGAAGAAGGAGAAGGAGAAGCTGAAGACTGGAGGGTGAATCAGAAAATGTCGAAGAAGGAGAAGGAGAAGGTGAAGTCTGGCGGGTGAATCAGAAGAAGTAGAAGAAGGAGAAGGAGAAGGTGAAGTCTGGAGGGTGAATCAGAAGAAGCAGAAGAAGGAGAAGGAGAAGGTGAAGTCTGGAGGTGAATCAGAAGAAGCAGAAGAAGGAGAAGGAGAAGGTGAAGTCTGGAGGGTGAATCAGAAGAAGCAGAAGAAGGAGAAGGAGAAGGT
This sequence comes from Somniosus microcephalus, assembly GCF_052327205.1. Lineage (NCBI taxonomy): Eukaryota > Metazoa > Chordata > Chondrichthyes > Squaliformes > Somniosidae > Somniosus > Somniosus microcephalus. The sequence goes on along the minus strand of NW_028225228.1, from coordinate 238,082 downwards.
GAAGTCTGGAGGGTGAATCAGAAGAAGCAGAAGAAGGAGAAGGAGAAGGTGAAGTCAGGAGGGTGAATCAGAAGAAGCAGAAGAAGGAGAAGGAGAAGGTGAAGTTAGGAGGGTGAATCAGAAGAAGCAGAAGAAGGAGAAGGAGAAGGTGAAGTCAGGGGGGTGAAGCAGAAGAAGTAGAAGAAGGAGAAGGAGAAGGTGAAGTCAGGAGGGTGAAGCAGAAGAAGCAGAAGAAGGAGAAGGAGAAGGTGAAGTCTGGAGGGCGCAGCAGAAGAAGCAGAAGAAGGAGAAGGAGAAGGTGAAGTCTGGAGGGTGAAGCAGAAGAAGCAGAAGAAGGAGAAGGAGAAGGTGAAGTCTGGAGGGTGAATCAGAAGAAGTAGAAGAAGGAGAATGAGAAGGTGAAGTCAGGAGGGTGAAGCAGAAGAAGCAGAAGAAGGAGAAGGAGAAGGTGAAGTCTGGAGGGTGAAGCAGAAGAAGCAGAAGAAGGAGAAGGAGAAGGTGAAGTCTGGAGGGTGAATCAGAAGAAGCAGAAGAAGGAGAAGGAGAAGGTGAAGTCTGGAGGGTGAATCAGAAGAAGCAGAAGAAGGAGAAGGAGAAGGTGAAGTCTGGAGGGTGAATCAGAAGAAGCAGAAGAAGTAGAAGGAGAAGTTGAAGTCTGGAGGGTGAATCAGAAGAAGTAGAAGAAGGAGAAGGCGAAGGTGAAGTCTGGAGGGTAAATCAGATGAAGCAGAAGAAGGAGAAGGAGAAGGTGAAGTCTGGAGGGTGAAGCAGAAGAAGAAGAAGAGGGAGAAGGAGAAGGTGAAGTCTGGAGGGTGAATCAGAAGAAGTAGAAGAAGGAGAAGGAGAAGGTGAAGTCAGGAGGGTGAAGCAGAAGAAGCAGAAGAAGGAGAAGGAGAAGGTGAAGTCTGGAGGGTGAAGCAGAAGAAGCAGAAGAAGGAGAAGGAGAAGGTGAAGTCTGGAGGGTGAATCAGAAGAAGCAGAAGAAGGAGAAGGAGAAGGTGAAGACTGGAGGGTGAATCAGAAGAGGTAGAAGAAGGAGAAGGAGAAGGTGAAGTCTGGAGGGTGAATTAGAAGAAGTAGAAGAAGGAGAAGGAGAAGGCGAAGTCTGGAGGGTGAATCAGAAGAAGTAGAAGAAGGAGAAGGAGAAGGTGAAGTCTGGAGGGTGAATCAGAAGAGGTAGAAGAAGGAGAAGGAGAAGGTGAAGTATGGAGGGTGAATCAGAAGAAGCAGAAGAAGGAGAAGGAGAAGGTGAAGTCTGGAGGGTGAATCAGAAGAAGCAGAAGAAGGAGAAGGAGAAGATGAAGTCTGGAGGGTGAAGCAGAAGGAGTAGAAGAAGGAGAAGGAGAAGGTGAAGTCAGGAGGGTGAATCAGAAGAAGTAGAAGAAGGAGAAGGAGAAGGTGAAGTCAGGAGGGTGAATCAGAAGAAGCATAAGAAGGAGAAGGAGAAGGTGAAGTCTGGAGGGTGAATCAGAAGAAGCAGAATAAGGAGATGGAGAAGGTGAAGTCTGGAGGGTGAATCAGAAGAAGCAGAAGAAGGAGAAGGAGAAGGTGAAGTCTGGAGGGTGAATCAGAAGAAGAAGAAGAAGGAGAAGGAGAAGGTGAAGTCTGGAGGGTGAAGCAGAAGAAGTAGAAGAAGGAGAAGGAGAAGGTGAAGTCAGGAGGGTGAATCAGAAGAAGTAGAAGAAGGAGAAGGAGAAGGTGAAGTCAGGAGGGTGAATCAGAAGAAGCAGAAGAAGGAGAAGGAGAAGGTGAAGTCTGGAGGGTGAATCAGAAGAAGAAGAAGAAGGAGAAGGAGAAGGTGAAGTCTGGAGGGTGAATCAGAAGAAGCAGTAGAAGGAGAAGGAGAAGATGAAGTCTGGAGGGTGAATCAGAAGAAGCAGAAGAAGGAGAAGGAGAAGGTGAAGTCTGGAGGGTGAATCAGATGAAGCAGAAGAAGGAGAAGGAGAAGGTGAAATCTGGAGGGTGAAGCAGAAGAAGCAGAAGAAGGAGAAGGAGAAGGTGAAGTCTGGAGGGTGAATCAGAAGAAGTAGAAGAAGGAGAAGGAGAAGGTGAAGTCTGGAGGGTGAATCAGAAGAAGCAGAAGAAGTAGAAGGAGAAGGTGAAGTCTGGAGGGTGAATCAGAAGAAGAAGAAGAAGGAGAAGAAGAAGGTGAAGTCTGGAGGGTGAAGCAGAAGAAGCAGAAGAAGGAGAAGGAGAAGGTGAAGTCAGGAGGGTGAATCAGAAGAAGCAGAAGAAGGAAAAGGAGAAGGTGAAGTCTGGAGGGTGAATCAGAAGAAGCAGAAGAAGGAGAAGGAGAAGGTGAAGACTGGAGGGTGAATCAGAAGAAGTAGAAGAAGGAGAAGGAGAAGGTGAAGTCTGGAGGGTGAATCAGAAGAAGTAGAAGAAGGAGAAGGAGAAGGCGAAGTCTGGAGGGTGAATCAGAAGAAGCAGAAGAAGGAGAAGGAGAAGGTGAAGTCTGGAGGGTGAATCAGAAGAAGCAGAAGAAGGAGAAGGAGAAGATGAACTCTGGAGGGTGAATCAGAAGAAGCAGAAGAAGGAGAAGGAGAAGGTGAAGTCTGGAGGGTGAATCAGAAGAAGCAGAAGAAGGAGAAGGAGAAGGTGAAGTCTGGAGGGTGAATCAGAAGAAGGAGAAGAAGGAGAAGGAGAAGGTGAAGTCTGGAGTGTGAATCAGAAGAAGTAGAAGAAGGAGAAGGAGAAGGTGAAGTCTGGAGGGTGAATCAGAAGAAGCAAAAGAAGGAGAAGGAGAAGGTGAAGTCTGGAGGGTGAATCAGAAGAAGCAGAAGAAGGAGAAGGAGAAGTGGAATTCTGGAGGGTGAATCAGAAGAAGCAGAAGAAGGAGAAGGAGAAGGTGAAGCCTGGAGTGTGAATTCAGAAGAAGCAGAATAAGGAGAAGGAGAAGGTGAAGTCTGGAGGGTGAATCAGAAGAAGCAGAAGAAGGAGAAGGAGAAGGTGAAGTCTCGAGGGTGAATCAGAAGAAGTAGAAGAAGGAGAAGGAGAAGGTGAAGTCAGGAGGGTGAATCAGAAGAAGCAGAAAAAGGAGAAGGAGAAGGTGAAGTCTGGAGGGTGAATCAGAAGAATCAGAAGAAGGAGAAGGATAAGGTGAAGTCTGGAGGGTGAATCAGAAGAAGCAGAAGAAAGAGAAGGAGAAGGTGAAGTCTGGAGGGTGAAGCAGAAGAAGCAGAAGAAGGAGAAGGAGAAGGTGAAGACTGGAGGGTGAATCAGAAGATGTAGAAGAAGGAGAAGGAGAAGGTGAAGTCTGGAGGGTGAATCAGAAGAAGTAGAAGAAGGAGAAGGAGAAGGTGAAGTCTGGAGGGTGAATCAGAAGAAGCAGAAGAAGGAGAAGGAGAAGGTGAAGTCTGGAGGTGAATCAGAAGAAGCAGAAGAAGGAGAAGGAGAAGGTGAGGTCTGGAGGGTGAATCAGAAGAAGCAGAAGAAGGAGAAGGAGAAGGTGAAGTCTGGAGGGAGAATCAGAAGAAGCAGAAGAAGGAGAAGGAGAAGGTGAAGTCTGGAGGGTGAATCAGAAGAAGCAGAAGAAGGAGAAGGTGAAGTCAGGAGGGTGAATCAGAAGAAGCAGAAGAAGGAGAAGGAGAAGGTGAAGTTAGGAGGGTGAATCAGAAGAAGCAGAAGAAGGAGAAGGAGAAGGTGAAGTCAGGGGTGTGAAGCAGAAGAAGTAGAAGAAGGAGAAGGAGAAGGTGAAGTCAGGAGGGTGAAGCAGAAGAAGCAGAAGAAGGAGAAGGAGAAGGTGAAGTCTGGAGGGCGCAGCAGAAGAAGCAGAAGAAGGAGAAGGAGAAGGTGAAGTCTGGAGGGTGAAGCAGAGGAAGCAGAAGAAGGAGAAGGAGAAGGTGAAGTCTGGAGGGTGAATCAGAAGAAGTAGAAGAAGGAGAATAAGAAGGTGAAGTCAGGAGGGTGAAGCAGAAGAAGCAGAAGAAGGAGAAGGAGAAGGTGAAGTCTGGAGGGTGAAGCAGAAGAAGCAGAAGAAGGAGAAGGAGAAGGTGAAGTCTGGAGGGTGAATCAGAAGAAGCAGAAGAAGGAGAAGGAGAAGGTGAAGTCTGGAGGGTGAATCAGAAGAAGCAGAAGAAGGAGAAGGAGAAGGTGAAGTCTGGAGGGTGAATCAGAAGAAGCAGAAGAAGTAGAAGGAGAAGTTGAAGTCTGGAGGGTGAATCAGAAGAAGTAGAAGAAGGAGAAGGCGAAGGTGAAGTCTGGAGGGTGAATCAGATGAAGCAGAAGAAGGAGAAGGAGAAGGTGAAGTCTGGAGGGTGAAGCAGAAGAAGAAGAAGAAGGAGAAGGAGAAGGGGAAGTCTGGAGGGTGAATCAGAAGAAGTAGAAGAAGGAGAAGGAGAAGGTGAAGTCAGGAGGGTGAAGCAGAAGAAGCAGAAGAAGGAGAAGGAGAAGGTGAAGTCTGGAGGGTGAAGCAGAAGAAGCAGAAGAAGGAGAAGGAGAAGGTGAAGTCTGGAGGGTGAATCAGAAGAAGCAGAAGAAGGAGAAGGAGATGGTGAAGACTGGAGGGTGAATCAGAAGAGGTAGAAGAAGGAGAAGGAGAAGGTGAAGTCTGGAGGGTGAATTAGAAGAAGTAGAAGAAGGAGAAGGAGAAGGCGAAGTCTGGAGGGTGAATCAGAAGAAGTAGAAGAAGGAGAAGGAGAAGGTGAAGTCTGGAGGGTGAATCAGAAGAGGTAGAAGAAGGAGAAGGAGAAGGTGAAGTATGGAGGGTGAATCAGAAGAAGCAGAAGAAGCAGAAGGAGAAGGTGAAGTCTGGAGGGTGAATCAGAAGAAGCAGAAGAAGGAGAAGGAGAAGATGAAGTCTGCAGGGTGAATCAGAAGATGTAGAAGAAGGAGAAGGAGAAGGTGAAGTCTGGAGGGTGAATCAGAAGAAGCAGAAGAAGGAGAAGGAGAAGGTGAAGTCTGGAGGGTGAATCAGAAGAAGCAGAAGAAGGAGAAGGAGAAGGTGAAGTCTGGAGGGTGAATCAGAAGAAGCAGAATAAGGAGATGGAGAAGGTGAAGTCTGGAGGGTGAATCAGAAGAAGCAGAAGAAGGAGAAGGAGAAGGTGAAGTCTGGAGGGTGAATCAGAAGAAGAAGAAGAAGGAGAAGGAGAAGGTGAAGTCTGGAGGGTGAAGCAGAAGAAGTAGAAGAAGGAGAAGGAGAAGGTGAAGTCAGGAGGGTGAATCAGAAGAAGTAGAAGAAGGAGAAGGAGAAGGTGAAGTCAGGAGGGTGAATCAGAAGAAGCAGAAGAAGGAGAAGGAGAAGGTGAAGTCTGGAGGGTGAATCAGAAGAAGCAGAATAAGGAGATGGAGAAGGTGAAGTCTGGAGGGTGAATCAGAAGAAGCAGAAGAAGAAGAAGGAGAAGGTGAAGTCTGGAGGGTGAATCAGAAGAAGAAGAAGAAGGAGAAGGAGAAGGTGAAGTCTGGAGGGTGAAGCAGAAGAAGTAGAAGAAGGAGCAGGAGAAGGTGAAGTCAGGAGGGTGAATCAGAAGAAGTAGAAGAAGGAGAAGGAGAAGGTGAAGTCAGGAGGGTGAATCAGAAGAAGCAGAAGAAGGAGAAGGAGAAGGTGAAGTCTGGAGGGTGAATCAGAAGAATCAGAAGAAGGAGAAGGAGAAGGTGAAGTCTGGAGGGTGAATCAGAAGAAGCAGAAGAAAGAGAAGGAGAAGGTGAAGTCTGGAGGGTGAAGCAGAAGAAGCAGAAGAAGGAGAAGGAGAAGGTGAAGACTGGAGGGTGAATCAGAAGAAGTCGAAGAAGGAGAAGGAGAAGGTGAAGTCTGGAGGGTGAATCAGAAGAAGTAGAAGAAGGAGAAGGAGAAGGTGAAGTCTGGAGGGTGAATCAGAAGAAGCAGAAGAAGGAGAAGGAGAAGGTGAAGTCTGGAGGGTGAATCAGAAGAAGTAGAAGAAGGAGAAGGAGAAGGCGAAGTCTGGAGGGTGAATCAGAAGAAGCAGAAGAAGGAGAAGGAGAAGGTGAAGTCTGGAGGGTGAATCAGAAGAAGCAGTAGAAGGAGAAGGAGAAGATGAAGTCTGGAGGGTGAATCAGAAGAAGCAGAAGAAGGAGAAGGAGAAGGTGAAGTCTGGAGGGTGAATCAGATGAAGCAGAAGAAGGAGAAGGAGAAGGTGAAGTCTGGAGGGTGAAGCAGAAGAAGCAGAAGAAGGAGAAGGAGAAGGTGAAGTCTGGAGGGTGAATCAGAAGAAGTAGAAGAAGGAGAAGGAGAAGGTGAAGTCTGGAGGGTGAATCAGAAGAAGCAGAAGAAGTAGAAGGAGAAGGTGAGGTCTGGAGGGTGAATCAGAAGAAGCAGAAGAAGGAGAAGGAGAAGGTGAAGTCTGGAGGTGAATCAGAAGAAGCAGAAGAAGGAGAAGGAGAAGGTGAGGTCTGGAGGGTGAATCAGAAGAAGCAGAAGAAGGAGAAGGAGAAGGTGAAGTCTGGAGGGAGAATCAGAAGAAGCAGAAGAAGGAGAAGGAGAAGGTGAAGTCTGGAGGGTGAATCAGAAGAAGCAGAAGAAGGAGAAGGTGAAGTCAGGAGGGTGAATCAGAAGAAGCAGAAGAAGGAGAAGGAGAAGGTGAAGTTAGGAGGGTGAATCAGAAGAAGCAGAAGAAGGAGAAGGAGAAGGTGAAGTCAGGGGGGTGAAGCAGAAGAAGTAGAAGAAGGAGAAGGAGAAGGTGAAGTCAGGAGGGTGAAGCAGAAGAAGCAGAAGAAGGAGAAGGAGAAGGTGAAGTCTGGAGGGCGCAGCAGAAGAAGCAGAAGAAGGAGAAGGAGAAGGTGAAGTCTGGAGGGTGAAGCAGAGGAAGCAGAAGAAGGAGAAGGAGAAGGTGAAGTCTGGAGGGTGAATCAGAAGAAGGAGAAGAAGGAGAATAAGAAGGTGAAGTCAGGAGGGTGAAGCAGAAGAAGCAGAAGAAGGAGAAGGAGAAGGTGAAGTCTGGAGGGTGAAGCAGAAGAAGCAGAAGAAGGAGAAGGAGAAGGTGAAGTCTGGAGGGTGAATCAGAAGAAGCAGAAGAAGGAGAAGGAGAAGGTGAAGTCTGGAGGGTGAATCAGAAGAAGCAGAAGAAGGAGAAGGAGAAGGTGAAGTCTGGAGGGTGAATCAGAAGAAGCAGAAGAAGTAGAAGGAGAAGTTGAAGTCTGGAGGGTGAATCAGAAGAAGTAGAAGAAGGAGAAGGCGAAGGTGAAGTCTGGAGGGTGAATCAGATGAAGCAGAAGAAGGAGAAGGAGAAGGTGAAGTCTGGAGGGTGAAGCAGAAGAAGAAGAAGAAGGAGAAGGAGAAGGGGAAGTCTGGAGGGTGAATCAGAAGAAGTAGAAGAAGGAGAAGGAGAAGGTGAAGTCAGGAGGGTGAAGCAGAAGAAGCAGAAGAAGGAGAAGGAGAAGGTGAAGTCTGGAGGGTGAAGCAGAAGAAGCAGAAGAAGGAGAAGGAGAAGGTGAAGTCTGGAGGGTGAATCAGAAGAAGCAGAAGAAGGAGAAGGAGATGGTGAAGACTGGAGGGTGAATCAGAAGAGGTAGAAGAAGGAGAAGGAGAAGGTGAAGTCTGGAGGGTGAATTAGAAGAAGTAGAAGAAGGAGAAGGAGAAGGCGAAGTCTGGAGGGTGAATCAGAAGAAGTAGAAGAAGGAGAAGGAGAAGGTGAAGTCTGGAGGGTGAATCAGAAGAGGTAGAAGAAGGAGAAGGAGAAGGTGAAGTATGGAGGGTGAATCAGAAGAAGCAGAAGAAGCAGAAGGAGAAGGTGAAGTCTGGAGGGTGAATCAGAAGAAGCAGAAGAAGGAGAAGGAGAAGATGAAGTCTGCAGGGTGAATCAGAAGATGTAGAAGAAGGAGAAGGAGAAGGTGAAGTCTGGAGGGTGAATCAGAAGAAGCAGAAGAAGGAGAAGGAGAAGGTGAAGTCTGGAGGGTGAATCAGAAGAAGCAGAAGAAGGAGAAGGAGAAGGTGAAGTCTGGAGGGTGAATCAGAAGAAGCAGAATAAGGAGATGGAGAAGGTGAAGTCTGGAGGGTGAATCAGAAGAAGCAGAAGAAGGAGAAGGAGAAGGTGAAGTCTGGAGGGTGAATCAGAAGAAGAAGAAGAAGGAGAAGGAGAAGGTGAAGTCTGGAGGGTGAAGCAGAAGAAGTAGAAGAAGGAGAAGGAGAAGGTGAAGTCAGGAGGGTGAATCAGAAGAAGTAGAAGAAGGAGAAGGAGAAGGTGAAGTCAGGAGGGTGAATCAGAAGAAGCAGAAGAAGGAGAAGGAGAAGGTGAAGTCTGGAGGGTGAATCAGAAGAAGCAGAATAAGGAGATGGAGAAGGTGAAGTCTGGAGGGTGAATCAGAAGAAGCAGAAGAAGGAGAAGGAGAAGGTGAAGTCTGGAGGGTGAATCAGAAGAAGAAGAAGAAGGAGAAGGAGAAGGTGAAGTCTGGAGGGTGAAGCAGAAGAAGTAGAAGAAGGAGCAGGAGAAGGTGAAGTCAGGAGGGTGAATCAGAAGAAGTAGAAGAAGGAGAAGGAGAAGGTGAAGTCAGGAGGGTGAATCAGAAGAAGCAGAAGAAGGAGAAGGAGAAGGTGAAGTCTGGAGGGTGAATCAGAAGAATCAGAAGAAGGAGAAGGAGAAGGTGAAGTCTGGAGGGTGAATCAGAAGAAGCAGAAGAAAGAGAAGGAGAAGGTGAAGTCTGGAGGGTGAAGCAGAAGAAGCAGAAGAAGGAGAAGGAGAAGGTGAAGACTGGAGGGTGAATCAGAAGAAGTCGAAGAAGGAGAAGGAGAAGGTGAAGTCTGGAGGGTGAATCAGAAGAAGTAGAAGAAGGAGAAGGAGAAGGTGAAGTCTGGAGGGTGAATCAGAAGAAGCAGAAGAAGGAGAAGGAGAAGGTGAAGTCTGGAGGGTGAATCAGAAGAAGTAGAAGAAGGAGAAGGAGAAGGCGAAGTCTGGAGGGTGAATCAGAAGAAGCAGAAGAAGGAGAAGGAGAAGGTGAAGTCTGGAGGGTGAATCAGAAGAAGCAGTAGAAGGAGAAGGAGAAGATGAAGTCTGGAGGGTGAATCAGAAGAAGCAGAAGAAGGAGAAGGAGAAGGTGAAGTCTGGAGGGTGAATCAGATGAAGCAGAAGAAGGAGAAGGAGAAGGTGAAGTCTGGAGGGTGAAGCAGAAGAAGCAGAAGAAGGAGAAGGAGAAGGTGAAGTCTGGAGGGTGAATCAGAAGAAGTAGAAGAAGGAGAAGGAGAAGGTGAAGTCTGGAGGGTGAATCAGAAGAAGCAGAAGAAGTAGAAGGAGAAGGTGAGGTCTGGAGGGTGAATCAGAAGAAGCAGAAGAAGGAGAAGGAGAAGGTGAAGTCTGGAGGGTGAATCAGAAGAAGCAGAAGAAGGAGAAGGAGAAGGTGAAGTCTGGAGGGTGAATCAGAAGAAGCAGAAGCAGGAGAAGGAGAAGGTGAAGTCAGGAGGGTGAATCAGAAGAAGCAGAAGAAGGAGAAGGAGAAGGTGAAGTTAGGAGGGTGAATCAGAAGAAGCAGTAGAAGGAGAAGGAGAAGGTGAAGTCAGGGGGGTGAATCAGAAGAAGTAGAAGAAGGAGAAGGAGAAGGTGAAGTCAGGAGGGTGAAGCAGAAGAAGCAGAAGAAGGAGAAGGAGAAGGTGAAGTCTGGAGGGCGCAGCAGAAGCAGCAGAAGAAGGAAAAGGAGAAGGTGAAGTCTGGAGGGTGAAGCAGAAGAAGCAGAAGAAGGAGAAGGAGAAGATGAAGTCTGCAGGGTGAATCAGAAGAAGTAGAAGAAGGAGAAGGAGAAGGTGAAGTCTGGAGGGTGAATCAGAAGAAGCAGAAGAAGGAGAAGGAGAAGGTGAAGTCTGGAGGGTGAATCAGAAGAAGCAGAAGAAGGAGAAGGAGAAGGTGAAGTCTGGAGGGTGAATCAGAAGAAGCAGAATAAGGACATGGAGAAGGTGAAGTCTGGAGGGTGAATCAGAAGAAGCAGAAGAAGGAGAAGGAGAAGGTGAAGTCTGGAGGGTGAATCAGAAGAAGAAGAAGAAGGAGAAGGAGAAGGTGAAGTCTGGAGGGTGAAGCAGAAGAAGTAGAAGAAGGAGAAGGAGAAGGTGAAGTCTGGAGGGCGCAGCAGAAGCAGCAGAAGAAGGAGAAGGAGAAGGTGAAGTCTGGAGGGTGAATCAGAAGAAGCAGAAGAAGGAGAAGGAGAAGATGAAGTCTGCAGGGTGAATCAGAAGAAGTAGAAGAAGGAGAAGGAGAAGGTGAAGTCTGGAGGGTGAATCAGAAGAAGCAGAAGAAGGAGAAGGAGAAGGTGAAGTCTGGAGGGTGAATCAGAAGAAGCAGAAGAAGGAGAAGGAGAAGGTGAAGTCTGGAGGGTGAATCAGAAGAAGCAGAATAAGGAGATGGAGAAGGTGAAGTCTGGAGGGTGAATCAGAAGAAGCAGAAGAAGGAGAAGGAGAAGGTGAAGTCTGGAGGGTGAATCAGAAGAAGAAGAAGAAGGAGAAGGAGAAGGTGAAGTCTGGAGGGTGAAGCAGAAGAAGTAGAAGAAGGAGAAGGAGAAGGTGAAGTCTGGAGGGCGCAGCAGAAGCAGCAGAAGAAGGAGAAGGAGAAGGTGAAGTCTGGAGGGTGAATCAGAAGAAGCAGAAGGAGAAGATGAAGTCTGCAGGGTGAATCAGAAGAAGTAGAAGAAGGAGAAGGAGAAGGTGAAGTCTGGAGGGTGAATCAGAAGAAGCAGAAGAAGGAGAAGGAGAAGGTGAAGTCTGGAGGGTGAATCAGAAGAAGCAGAAGAAGGAGAAGGAGAAGGTGAAGTCTGGAGGGTGAATCAGAAGAAGCAGAATAAGGAGATGGAGAAGGTGAAGTCTGGAGGGTGAATCAGAAGAAGCAGAAGAAGGAGAAGGAGAAGGTGAAGTCTGGAGGGTGAATCAGAAGAAGAAGAAGAAGGAGAAGGTGAAGTCTGGAGGGTGAAGCAGAAGAAGTAGAAGAAGGAGAAGGAGAAGGTGAAGTCAGGAGGGTGAATCAGAAGAAGTAGAAGAAGGAGAAGGAGAAGGTGAAGTCAGGAGGGTGAATCAGAAGAAGCAGAAGAAGGAGAAGGAGAAGTTGAAGTCTGGAGGGTGAATCAGAAGAAGCAGAATAAGGAGATGGAGAAGGTGAAGTCTGGAGGGTGAATCAGAAGAAGCAGAAGAAGGAGAAGGAGAAGGTGAAGTCTGGAGGGTGAATCAGAAGAAGAAGAAGAAGGAGAAGGAGAAGGTGAAGTCTGGAGGGTGAAGCAGAAGAAGTAGAAGAAGGAGCAGGAGAAGGTGAAGTCAGGAGGGTGAATCAGAAGAAGTAGAAGAAGGAGAAGGAGAAGGTGAAGTCAGGAGGGTGAATCAGAAGAAGCAGAAGAAGGAGAAGGAGAAGGTGAAGTCTGGAGGGTGAATCAGAAGAATCAGAAGAAGGAGAAGGAGAAGGTGAAGTCTGGAGGGTGAATCAGAAGAAGCAGAAGAAAGAGAAGGAGAAGGTGAAGTCTGGAGGGTGAAGCAGAAGAAGCAGAAGAAGGAGAAGGAGAAGGTGAAGACTGGAGGGTGAATCAGAAGAAGTCGAAGAAGGAGAAGGAGAAGGTGAAGTCTGGAGGGTGAATCAGAAGAAGTAGAAGAAGGAGAAGGAGAAGGTGAAGTCTGGAGGGTGAATCAGAAGAAGCAGAAGAAGGAGAAGGAGAAGGTGAAGTCTGGAGGGTGAATCAGAAGAAGTAGAAGAAGGAGAAGGAGAAGGCGAAGTCTGGAGGGTGAATCAGAAGAAGCAGAAGAAGGAGAAGGAGAAGGTGAAGTCTGGAGGGTGAATCAGAAGAAGCAGTAGAAGGAGAAGGAGAAGATGAAGTCTGGAGGGTGAATCAGAAGAAGCAGAAGAAGGAGAAGGAGAAGGTGAAGTCTGGAGGGTGAATCAGATGAAGCAGAAGAAGGAGAAGGAGAAGGTGAAGTCTGGAGGGTGAAGCAGAAGAAGCAGAAGAAGGAGAAGGAGAAGGTGAAGTCTGGAGGGTGAATCAGAAGAAGTAGAAGAAGGAGAAGGAGAAGGTGAAGTCTGGAGGGTGAATCAGAAGAAGCAGAAGAAGTAGAAGGAGAAGGTGAGGTCTGGAGGGTGAATCAGAAGAAGCAGAAGAAGGAGAAGGAGAAGGTGAAGTCTGGAGGGTGAATCAGAAGAAGCAGAAGAAGGAGAAGGAGAAGGTGAAGTCTGGAGGGTGTATCAGAAGAAGCAGAAGCAGGAGAAGGAGAACGTGAAGTCAGGAGGGTGAATCAGAAGAAGCAGAAGAAGGAGAAGGAGAAGGTGAAGTTAGGAGGGTGAATCAGAAGAAGCAGTAGAAGGAGAAGGAGAAGGTGAAGTCAGGGGGGTGAAGCAGAAGAAGTAGAAGAAGGAGAAGGAGAAGGTGAAGTCAGGAGGGTGAAGCAGAAGAAGCAGAAGAAGGAGAAGGAGAAGGTGAAGTCTGGAGGGCGCAGCAGAAGCAGCAGAAGAAGGAGAAGGAGAAGGTGAAGTCTGGAGGGTGAAGCAGAAGAAGCAGAAGAAGGAGAAGGAGAAGGTGAAGTCTGGAGGGTGAATCAGAAGAAGTAGAAGAAGGAGAATGAGAAGGTGAAGTCAGGAGGGTGAATCAGAAGAAGCAGAAGAAGGAGAAGGAGAAGATGAAGTCTGGAGGGTGAAGCAGAAGAAGTAGAAGAAGGAGAAGGAGAAGGTGAAGTCTGGCGGGTGAATCAGAAGAAGCAGAAGAAGGAGAAGGAGAAGTGGAATTCTGGAGGGTGAATCAGAAGAAGCAGAAGAAGGAGAAGGAGAAGGTGAAGCCTGGAGTGTGAATCAGAAGAAGCAGAATAAGGAGAAGGAGAAGGTGAAGTCAGGAGGGTGAATCAGAAGAAGCAGAAGAAGGAGAAGGAGAAGGTGAAGTCTGGAGGGTGAATCAGAAGAATCAGAAGAAGGAGAAGGATAAGGTGAAGTCTGGAGGGTGAATCAGAAGAAGCAGAAGAAAGAGAAGGAGAAGGTGAAGTCTGGAGGGTGAATCAGAAGAAGTAGAAGAAGGAGAAGGAGAAGGTGAAGTCAGCAGGGTGAAGCAGAAGAAGCAGAAGAAGGAGAAGGAGAAGGTGAAGTCTGGAGGGTGAAGCAGAAGAAGCAGAAGAAGGAGAAGGTGAAGGTGAAGCCTGGAGGGTGAATCAGAAGAAGCAGAAGGAGGAGAAGGAGAAGGTGAAGACTGGAGGGTGAATCAGAAGAGGTAGAAGAAGGAGAAGGAGAAGGTGAAGTCTGGAGGGTGAATTAGAAGAAGTAGAAGAAGGAGAAGGAGAAGGCGAAGTCTGGAGGGTGAATCAGAAGAAGTAGAAGAAGGAGAAGGAGAAGGTGAAGTCTGGAGGGTGAATCAGAAGAGGTAGAAGAAGGAGAAGGAGAAGGTGAAGTATGGAGGGTGAATCAGAAGAAGCAGAAGAAGCAGAAGGAAAAGGTGAAGTCTGGAGGGTGAATCAGAAGAAGCAGAAGAAGGAGAAGGAGAAGATGAAGTCTGGAGTGTGAATCAGAAGAAGTAGAAGAAGGAGAAGGAGAAGGTGAAGTCTGGAGGGTGAATCAGAAGAAGCAGAAGAAGGAGAAGGAGAAGGTGAAGTCTGGAGGGTGAATCAGAAGAAGCAGAAGAAGGAGAAGGAGAAGGTGAAGTCTGGAGGGTGTATTAGAAGAAGCAGAATAAGGAGATGGAGAAGGTGAAGTTTGGAGGGTGAATCAGAAGAAGCAGAAGAAGGAGAAGGAGAAGGTGAAGTCTGGAGGGTGAATCAGAAGAAGTAGAGGAAGGAGAAGGAGAAGGTGAAGTCAGCAGGGTGAATCAGAAGAAGCAGAAGAAGGAGAAGGAGAAGGTGAAGTCAGGAGGGTGAATCAGAAGAAGCAGAAGAAGGAGAAGGAGAAGGTGAAGTCTGGAGGGTGAATCAGAAGAAGCAGAATAAGGAGATGGAGAAGGTGAAGTCTGGAGGGTGAATCAGAAGAAGCAGAAGAAGGAGAAGGAGAAGGTGAAGTCTGGAGGGTGAAGCAGAAGAAGTAGAAGAAGGAGAAGGAGAAGGTGAAGTCAGGAGGGTGAATCAGAAGAAGCAGAAGAAGGAGAAGGAGAAGGTGAAGTCAGGAGGGTGAATCAGAAGAAGCAGAAGAAGGAGAAGGAGAAGGTGAAGTCTGGAGGGTGAATCAGAAGAAGCAGAATAAGGAGATGGAGAAGGTGAAGTCTGGAGGGTGAATCAGAAGAAGCAGAAGAAGGAGAAGGAGAAGGTGAAGTCTGGAGGGTGAATCAGAAGAAGAAGAAGAAGGAGAAGGAGAAGGTGAAGTCTGGAGGGTGAGGCAGAAGAAGTAGAAGAAGGAGAAGGAGAAGGTGAAGTCAGGAGGGTGAATCAGAAGAAGTAGAAGAAGGAGAAGGAGAAGGTGAAGTCAGGAGGGTGAATCAGAAGAAGCAGAAGAAGGAGAAGGAGAAGGTGAAGTCTGGAGGGTGAATCAGAAGAATCAGAAGAAGGAGAAGGAGAAGGTGAAGTCTGGAGGGTGAATCAGAAGAAGCAGAAGAAAGAGAAGGAGAAGGTGAAGTCTGGAGGGTGAAGCAGAAGAAGCAGAAGAAGGAGAAGGAGAAGGTGAAGACTGGAGGGTGAATCAGAAGAAGTAGAAGAAGGAGAAGGAGAAGGTGAAGTCTGGAGGGTGAATCAGAAGAAGTAGAAGAAGGAGAAGGAGAAGGTGAAGACTGGAGGGTGAATCAGAAGAGGTAGAAGAAGGAGAAGGAGAAGGTGAAGTCTGGAGGGTGAATTAGAAGAAGTAGAAGAAGGAGAAGGAGAAGGCGAAGTCTGGAGGGTGAATCAGAAGAAGTAGAAGAAGGAGAAGGAGAAGGTGAAGTCTGGATGGTGAATCAGAAGAGGTAGAAGAAGGAGAAGGAGAAGGTGAAGTATGGAGGGTGAATCAGAAGAAGCAGAAGAAGCAGAAGGAGAAGGTGAAGTCTGGAGGGTGAATCAGAAGAAGCAGAAGAAGGAGAAGGAGAAGATGAAGTCTGCAGGGTGAATCAGAAGAAGTAGAAGAAGGAGAAGGAGAAGGTGAAGTCTGGAGGGTGAATCAGAAGAAGCAGAAGAAGGAGAAGGAGAAGGTGAAGTCTGGAGGGTGAATCAGAAGAAGCAGAAGAAGGAGAAGGAGAAGGTGAAGTCTGGAGGGTGAATCAGAAGAAGCAGAATAAGGAGATGGAGAAGGTGAAGTCTGGAGGGTGAATCAGAAGAAGCAGAAGAAGGAGAAGGAGAAGGTGAAGTCTGGAGGGTGAATCAGAAGAAGAAGAAGAAGGAGAAGGAGAAGGTGAAGTCTGGAGGGTGAAGCAGAAGAAGTAGAAGAAGGAGAAGGAGAAGGTGAAGTCAGGAGGGTGAATCAGAAGAAGTAGAAGAAGGAGAAGGAGAAGGTGAAGTCAGGAGGGTGAATCAGAAGAAGCAGAAGAAGGAGAAGGAGAAGGTGAAGTCTGGAGGGTGAATCAGAAGAAGCAGAATAAGGAGATGGAGAAGGTGAAGTCTGAAGGGTGAATCAGAAGAAGCAGAAGAAGGAGAAGGAGAAGGTGAAGTCAGGAGGGTGAATCAGAAGAAGCAGAAGAAGGAGAAGGAGAAGGTGAAGACTGGAGGGTGAATCAGAAGAAGTAGAAGAAGGAGAAGGAGAAGGTGAAGTCTGGAGGGTGAATCAGAAGAAGTAGAAGAAGGAGAAGGAGAAGGTGAAGTCTGGAGGGTGAATCAGAAGAAGCAGAAGAAGGAGAAGGAGAAGGTGAAGTCTGGAGGGTGAATCAGAAGAAGGAGAAGAAGGAGAAGGAGAAGGCGAAGTCTGGAGGGTGAATCAGAAGAAGCAGAAAAAGGAGAAGGAGAAGGTGAAGTCTGGAGGGTGAATCAGAAGAAGCAGTAGAAGGAGAAGGAGAAGATGAAGTCTGGAGGGTGAACCAGAAGAAGCAGAAGAAGGAGAAGGAGAAGGTGAAGTCTGGAGGGTGAATCAGATGAAGCAGAAGAAGGAGAAGGAGAAGGTGAAGTCTGGAGGGTGAAGCAGAAGAAGCAGAAGAAGGAGAAGGAGAAGGTGAAGTCTGGAGGGTGAATCAGAAGAAGTAGAAGAAGGAGAAGGAGAAGGTGAAGTCTGGAGGGTGAATCAGAAGAAGCAGAAGAAGTAGAAGGAAAAGGTGAGGTCTGGAGGGTGAATCAGAAGAAGCAGAAGAAGGAGAAGGAGAAGGTGAAGTCTGGAGGGTGAATCAGAAGAAGCAGAAGAAGGAGAAGGAGAAGGTGAAGTCTGAAGGGTGAATCAGAAGAAGCAGAAGAAGGAGAAGGAGAAGGTGAAGTCAGGAGGGTGAATCAGAAGAAGCAGAAGAAGGAGAAGGAGAAGGTGAAGTTAGGAGGGTGAATCAGAAGAAGCAGAAGAAGGAGAAGGAGAAGGTGAAGTCAGGGGGGTGAAGCAGAAGAAGTAGAAGAAGGAGAAGGAGAAGGTGAAGTCAGGAGGGTGAAGCAGAAGAAGCAGAAGAAGGAGAAGGAGAAGGTGAAGTCTGGAGGGTGCAGCAGAAGAAGCAGAAGAAGGAGAAGGAGAAGGTGAAGTCTGGAGGGTGAAGCAGAAGAAGCAGAAGAAGGAGAAGGAGAAGGTGAAGTCTGGAGGGTGAATCAGAAGAATCAGAAGAAGGAGAAGGATAAGGTGAAGTCTGGAGGGTGAATCAGAAGAAGCAGAAGAAAGAGAAGGAGAAGGTGAAGTCTGGAGGGTGAATCAGAAGAAGTAGAAGAAGGAGAAGGAGAAGGTGAAGTCAGGAGGGTGAAGCAGAAGAAGCAGAAGAAGGAGAAGGAGAAGGTGAAGTCTGGAGGGTGAAGCAGAAGAAGCAGAAGAAGCAGAAGGAGAAGGTGAAGTCTGGAGGGTGAATCAGAAGAAGCAGAAGAAGGAGAAGGAGAAGATGAAGTCTGGAGGGTGAATCAGAAGAAGTAGAAGAAGGAGAAGGAGAAGGTGAAGTCTGGAGGGTGAATCAGAAGAAGCAGAAGAAGGAGAAGGAGAAGGTGAAGTCTGGAGGGTGAATCAGAAGAAGCAGAAGAAGGAGAAGGAGAAGGTGAAGTCTGGAGGGTGAATCAGAAGAAGCAGAATAAGGAGATGGAGCAGGTGAAGTCTGGAGGGTGAATCAGAAGAAGCAGAAGAAGGAGAAGGAGAAGGTGAAGTCTGGAGGGTGAATCAGAAGAAGAAGAAGAAGGAGAAGGAGAAGGTGAAGTCTGGAGGGTGAAGCAGAAGAAGTAGAAGAAGGAGAAGGAGAAGGTGAAGTCAGGAGGGTGAATCAGAAGAAGCAGAAGAAGGAGAAGGAGAAGGTGAAGTCAGGAGGGTGAATCAGAAGAAGCAGAAGAAGGAAAAGGAGAAGGTGAAGTCTGGAGGGTGAATCAGAAGAAGCAGAATAAGGAGATGGAGAAGGTGAAGTCTGGAGGGTGAATCATAAAAGCAGAAGAAGGAGAAGGAGAAGGTGAAGTCTGGAGGGTGAATCAGAAGAAGAAGAAGAAGGAGAAGGAGAAGGTGAAGTCTGGAGGGTGAGGCAGAAGAAGTAGAAGAAGGAGAAGGAGAAGGTGAAGTCAGGAGGGTGAATCAGAAGAAGTAGAAGAAGGAGAAGGAGAAGGTGAAGTCAGGAGGGTGAATCAGAAGAAGCAGAATAACGAGAAGGAGAAGGTGAAGTCTGGAGGGTGAATCAGAAGAATCAGAAGAAGGAGAAGGAGAAGGTGAAGTCTGGAGGGTGAATCAGAAGAAGCAGAAGAAAGAGAAGGAGAAGGTGAAGTCTGGAGGGTGAAGCAGAAGAAGCAGAAGATGGAGAAGGAGAAGGTGAAGACTGGAGGGTGAATCAGAAGAAGTAGAAGAAGGAGAAGGAGAAGGTTAAGTCTGGAGGGTGAATCAGAAGAAGTAGAAGAAGGAGAAGGAGAAGGTGAAGTCTGGAGGGTGAATCAGAAGAAGCAGAAGAAGGAGAAGGAGAAGGTGAAGTCTGGAGGGTGAATCAGAAGAAGTAGAAGAAGGAGAAGGAGAAGGCGAAGTCTGGAGGGTGAATCAGAAGAAGCAGAAGAAGGAGTAGGAGAAGGTGAAGTCTGGAGGGTGAATCAGAAGAAGCAGTAGAAGGAGAAGGAGAAGATGAAGTCTGGAGGGTGAATCAGAAGAAGCAGAAGAAGGAGAAGGAGAAGGTGAAGTCTGGAGGGTGAAGCAGAAGAAGCAGAAGAAGGAGAAGGAGAAGGTGAAGTCTGGAGGGTGAATCAGAAGAAGTAGAAGAAGGAGAAGGAGAAGGTGAAGCCTGGAGGGTGAATCAGAAGAAGCAGAAGAAGTAGAAGGAGAAGGTGAGGTCTGGAGGTTGAATCAGAAGAAGCAGAAGAAGGAGAAGGAGAAGGTGAAGTCTGGAGGGTGAATCAGAAGAAGCAGAAGAAGGAGAAGGAGAAGGTGAAGTCAGGAGGGTGAATCAGAAGAAGCAGAAGAAGGAGAAGGAGAAGGTGAAGTTAGGAGGGTGAATCAGAAGAAGCAGAAGAAGGAGAAGGAGAAGGTGAAGTCAGGGGGGTGAAGCAGAAGAAGTAGAAGAAGGAGAAGGAGAAGGTGAAGTCAGGAGGGTGAAGCAGAAGAAGCAGAAGAAGGAGAAGGAGAAGGTGAAGTCTGGAGGGCGCAGCAGAAGAAGCAGAAGAAGGAGAAGGAGAAGGTGAAGTCTGGAGGGTGAAGCAGAAGAAGCAGAAGAAGGAGAAGGAGAAGGTGAAGTCTGGAGGGTGAATCAGAAGAAGTAGAAAAAGGAGAATGAGAAGGTGAAGTCAGGAGGGTGAAGCAGAAGAAGCAGAAGAAGGAGAAGGAGAAGGTGAAGTCTGGTGTGTGAATCAGATGAAGCAGAAGAAGGAGAAGGAGAAGGTGAAGTCTGGAGGGTGAAGCAGAAGAAGCAGAAGAAGGAGAAGGAGAAGGTGAAGTCTGGAGGGTGAATCAGAAGAAGTAGAAGAAGGAGAATAAGAAGGTGAAGTCAGGAGGGTGAAGCAGAAGAAGCAGAAGAAGGAGAAGGAGAAGGTGAAGTCTGGAGGGTGAAGCAGAAGAAGCAGAAGAAGGAGAAGGAGAAGGTGAAGTCTGGAGGGTGAATCAGAAGAAGCAGAAGAAGGAGAAGGAGAAGGTGAAGTCTGGAGGGTGAATCAGAAGAAGCAGAAGAAGGAGAAGGAGAAGGTGAAGTCTGGAGGGTGAATCAGAAGAAGCAGAAGAAGTAGAAGGAGAAGTTGAAGTCTGGAGGGTGAATCAGAAGAAGCAGAAGAAGGAGAAGGCGAAGGTGAAGTCTGGAGGGTGAATCAGATGAAGCAGAAGAAGGAGAAGGAGAAGGTGAAGTCTGGAGGGTGAAGCAGAAGAAGAAGAAGAAGGAGAAGGAGAAGGTGAAGTCTGGAGGGTGAATCAGAAGAAGTAGAAGAAGGAGAAGGAGCAGGTGAAGTCAGGAGGGTGAAGCAGAAGAAGCAGAAGAAGGAGAAGAAGAAGGTGAAGTCTGGAGGGTGAAGCAGAAGAAGCAGAAGAAGGAGAAGGAGAAGGTGAAGTCTGGAGGGTGAATCAGAAGAAGCAGAAGAAGGAGAAGGAGAAGGTGAAGACTGGAGGGTGAATCAGAAGAGGTAGAAGAAGGAGAAGGAGAAGGTGATGTCTGGAGGGTGAATTAGAAGAAGTAGAAGAAGGAGAAGGAGAAGGCGAAGTCTGGAGGGTGAATCAGAAGAAGTAGAAGAAGGAGAAGTAGAAGGTGAAGTCTGGAGGGTGAATCAGAAGAGGTAGAAGAAGGAGAAGGAGAAGGTGAAGTATGGAGGGTGAATCAGAAGAAGCAGAAGAAGCAGAAGGAGAAGGTGAAGTCTGGAGGGTGAATCAGAAGAATCAGAAGAAGGAGAAGGAGAAGATGAAGTCTGCAGGGTGAATCAGAAGAAGTAGAAGAAGGAGAAGGAGAAGGTGAAGTCTGGAGGGTGAATCAGAAGAAGCAGAAGAAGGAGAAGGAGAAGGTGAAGTCTGGAGGGTGAATCAGAAGAAGCAGAAGAAGGAGAAGGAGAAGGTGAAGTCTGGAGGGTGAATCAGAAGAAGCAGAATAAGGAGATGGAGAAGGTGAAGTCTGGAGGGTGAATCAGAAGAAGCAGAAGAAGGAGAAGGAGAAGGTGAAGTCTGGAGGGTGAATCGGAAGAAGAAGAAGAAGGAGAAGGAGAAGGTGAAGTCTGGAGGGTGAAGCAGAAGAAATAGAAGAAGGAGAAGGAGAAGGTGAAGTCAGGAGGGTGAATCAGAAGAAGTAGAAGAAGGAGAAGGAGAAGGTGAAGTCAGGAGTGTGAATCAGAAGAAGCAGAAGAAGGAGAAGGAGAAGGTGAAGTCTGGAGGGTGAATCAGAAGAAGCAGAATAAGGAGATGGAGAAGGTGAAGTCTGGAGGGTGAATCAGAAGAAGCAGAAGAAGGAGAAGGAGAAGGTGAAGTCTGGAGGGTGAATCAGAAGAAGAAGAAGAAGGAGAAGGAGAAGGTGAAGTCTGAAGGGTGAAGCAGAAGAAGTAGAAGAAGGAGCAGGAGAAGGTGAAGTCAGGAGGGTGAATCAGAAGAAGTAGAAGAAGGAGAAGGAGAAGGTGAAGTCAGGAGGGTGAATCAGAAGAAGCAGAAGAAGGAGAAGGAGAAGGTGAAGTCTGGAGGGTGAATCAGAAGAATCAGAAGAAGGAGAAGGAGAAGGTGAAGTCTGGAGGGTGAATCAGAAGAAGCAGAAGAAAGAGAAGGAGAAGGTGAAGTCTGGAGGGTGAAGCAGAAGAAGCAGAAGAAGGAGAAGGAGAAGGTGAAGACTGGAGGGTGAATCAGAAGAAGTAGAAGAAGGAGAAGGAGAAGGTGAAGTCTGGAGGGTGAATCAGAAGAAGTAGAAGAAGGAGAAGGAGAAGGTGAAGTCTGGAGGGTGAATCAGAAGAAGCAGAAGAAGGAGCAGGAGAAGGTGAAGTCTGGAGGGTGAATCAGAAGAAGTAGAAGAAGGAGAAGGAGAAGGCGAAGTCTGGAGGGTGAATCAGAAGAAGCAGAAGAAGGAGAAGGAGAAGGTGAAGTCTGGAGGGTGAATCAGAAGAAGCAGTAGAAGGAGAAGGAGAAGATGAAGTCTGGAGGGTGAATCAGAAGAAGCAGAAGAAGGAGAAGGAGAAGGTGAAGTCTGGAGGGTGAATCAGATGAAGCAGAAGAAGGAGAAGGAGAAGGTGAAGTCTGGAGGGTGAAGCAGAAGAAGCAGAAGAAGGAGAAGGAGAAGGTGAAGTCTGGAGGGTGAATCAGAAGAAGTAGAAGAAGGAGAAGGAGAAGGTGAAGTCTGGAGGGTGAATCAGAAGAAGCAGAAGAAGTAGAAGGAGAAGGTGAGGTCTGGAGGGTGAATCAGAAGAAGCAGATGAAGGAGAAGGAGAAGGTGAAGTCTGGAGGGTGAATCAGAAGATGCAGAAGAAGGAGAAGGAGAAGGTGAAGTCTGGAGGGTGAATCAGAAGAAGCAGAAGAAGGAGAAGGAGAAGGTGAAGTCAGGGGGGTGAAGCAGAAGAAGTAGAAGAAGGAGAAGGAGAAGGTGAAGTCAGGAGGGTGAAGCAGAAGAAGCAGAAGAAGGAGAAGGAGAAGGTGAAGTCTGGAGGGCGCAGCAGAAGAAGCAGAAGAAGGAGAAGGAGAAGGTGAAGTCTGGAGGGTGAAGCAGAAGAAGCAGAAGAAGGAGAAGGAGAAGGTGAAGTCTGGAGGGTGAATCAGAAGAAGTAGAAGAAGGAGAATGAGAAGGTGAAGTCAGGAGGGTGAATCAGAAGAATCAGAAGAAGGAGAAGGAGAAGATGATGTCTGGAGGGTGAAGCAGAAGAAGTAGAAGAAGGAGAAGGAGAAGGTGAAGTCTGGCGGGTGAATCAGAAGAAGCAGAAGAAGGAGAAGGAGAAGTGGAATTCTGGAGGGTGAATCAGAAGAAGCAGAAGAAGGAGAAGGAGAAGGTGAAGCCTGGAGTGTGAATCAGAAGAAGCAGAATAAGGAGAAGGAGAAGGTGAAGTCAGGAGGGTGAATCAGAAGAAGCAGAAGAAGGAGAAGGAGAAGGTGAAGTCTGGAGGGTGAATCAGAAGAATCAGAAGAAGGAGAAGGATAAGGTGAAGTCTGGAGGGTGAATCAGAAGAAGCAGAAGAAAGAGAAGGAGAAGGTGAAGTCTGGAGGGTGAATCAGAAGAAGTAGAAGAAGGAGAAGGAGAAGGTGAAGTCAGGAGGGTGAAGCAGAAGAAGCAGAAGAAGGAGAAGGAGAAGGTGAAGTCTGGAGGGTGAAGCAGAAGAAGCAGAAGAAGGAGAAGGAGAAGGTGAAGTCTGGAGGGTGAATTAGAAGAAGTAGAAGAAGGAGAAGGAGAAGGCGAAGTCTGGAGGGTGAATCAGAAGAAGTAGAAGAAGGAGAAGGAGAAGGTGAAGTCTGGAGGGTGAATCAGAAGAGGTAGAAGAAGGAGAAGGAGAAGGTGAAGTATGGAGGGTGAATCAGAAGAAGCAGAAGAAGGAGAAGGAGAAGGTGAAGTCTGGAGGGTGAATCAGAAGAAGCAGAAGAAGGAGAAGGAGAAGATGAAGTCTGGAGGGTGAATCAGAAGAAGTAGAAGAAGGAGAAGGAGAAGGTGAAGTCTGGAGGGTGAATCAGAAGAAGCAGAAGAAGGAGAAGGAGAAGGTGAAGTCTGGAGGGTGAATCAGAAGAAGCAGAAGAAGGAGAAGGTGAAGTCTGGAGGGTGAATCAGAAGAAGAAGAAGAAGGAGAAGGAGAAGGTGAAGTCTGGAGGGTGAGGCAGAAGAAGTAGAAGAAGGAGAAGGAGAAGGTGAAGTCAGGAGGGTGAATCAGAAGAAGTAGAAGAAGGAGAAGGAGAAGGTGAAGTCAGGAGGGTGAATCAGAAGAATCAGAAGAAGGAGAAGGAGAAGGTGAAGTCTGGAGGGTGAATCAGAAGAAGCAGAAGAAAGAGAAGGAGAAGGTGAAGTCTGGAGGGTGAAGCAGAAGAAGCAGAAGAAGGAGAAGGAGAAGGTGAAGACTGGAGGGTGAATCAGAAGAAGTAGAAGAAGGAGAAGGAGAAGGTGAAGTCTGGAGGGTGAATCAGAAGAAGTAGAATAAGGAGAAGGAGAAGGTGAAGTCTGGAGGGTGAATCAGAAGAAGCAGAAGAAGGAGAGAAGTCTGGAGGGTGAATCAGAAGAAGTAGAAGAAGGAGAAGGAGAAGGCGAAGTCTGGAGGGTGAATCAGAAGAAGCAGAAGAAGGAGTAGGAGAAGGTGAAGTCTGGAGGGTGAATCAGAAGAAGCAGTAGAAGGAGAAGGAGAAGATGAAGTCTGGAGGGTGAATCAGAAGAAGCAGAAGAAGGAGAAGGAGAAGGTGAAGTCTGGAGGGTGAATCAGATGAAGCAGAAGAAGGAGAAGGAGAAGGTGAAGTCTGGAGGGTGAAGCAGAAGAAGCAGAAGAAGGAGAAGGAGAAGGTGAAGTCTGGAGGGTGAATCAGAAGAAGTAGAAGAAGGAGAAGGAGAAGGTGAAGTCTGGAGGGTGAATCAGAAGAAGCAGAAGAAGTAGAAGGAGAAGGTGAGGTCTGGAGGGTGAATCAGAAGAAGCAGAAGAAGGAGAAGGAGAAGGTGAAGTCTGGAGGGTGAATCAGAAGAAGCAGAAGAAGGAGAAGGAGAAGGTGAAGTCTGGAGGGTGAATCAGAAGAAGCAGAAGAAGGAGAAGGAGAAGGTGAAGTCAGGAGGGTGAATCAGAAGAAGCAGAAGAAGGAGAAGGAGAAGGTGAAGTTAGGAGGGTGAATCAGAAGAAGCAGAAGAAGGAGAAGGAGAAGGTGAAGTCAGGGGGGTGAAGCAGAAGAAGTAGAAGAAGGAGAAGGAGAAGGTGAAGTCTGGAGGGTGAATCAGAAGAAGCAGAAGAAGTAGAAGGAGAAGTTGAAGTCTGGAGGGTGAATCAGAAGAAGCAGAAGAAGGAGAAGGCGAAGGTGAAGTCTGGAGGGTGAATCAGATGAAGCAGAAGAAGGAGAAGGAGAAGGTGAAGTCTGGAGGGTGAAGCAGAAGAAGAAGAAGAAGGAGAAGGAGAAGGTGAAGTCTGGAGGGTGAATCAGAAGAAGTAGAAGAAGGAGAAGGAGAAGGTGAAGTCAGGAGGGTGAAGCAGAAGAAGCAGAAGAAGGAGAAGGAGAAGGTGAAGTCTGGAGGGTGAAGCAGAAGAAGCAGAAGAAGGAGAAGGAGAAGGTGAAGTCTGGAGGGTGAATCAGAAGAAGCAGAAGAAGGAGAAGGAGAAGGTGAAGACTGGAGGGTGAATCAGAAGAGGTAGAAGAAGGAGAAGTAGAAGGTGATGTCTGGAGGGTGAATTAGAAGAAGTAGAAGAAGGAGAAGGAGAAGGCGAAGTCTGGAGGGTGAATCAGAAGAAGTAGAAGAAGGAGAAGTAGAAGGTGAAGTCTGGAGGGTGAATCAGAAGAGGTAGAAGAAGGAGAAGGAGAAGGTGAAGTATGGAGGGTGAATCAGAAGAAGCAGAAGAAGCAGAAGGAGAAGGTGAAGTCTGGAGGGTGAATCAGAAGAATCAGAAGAAGGAGAAGGAGAAGATGAAGTCTGCAGGGTGAATCAGAAGAAGTAGAAGAAGGAGAAGGAGAAGGTGAAGTCTGGAGGGTGAATCAGAAGAAGCAGAAGAAGGAGAAGGAGAAGGTGAAGTCTGGAGGGTGAATCAGAAGAAGCAGAAGAAGGAGAAGGAGAAGGTGAAGTCTGGAGGGTGAATCAGAAGAAGCAGAATAAGGAGATGGAGAAGGTGAAGTCTGGAGGGTGAATCAGAAGAAGCAGAAGAAGGAGAAGGAGAAGGTGAAGTCTGGAGGGTGAATCGGAAGAAGAAGAAGAAGGAGAAGGAGAAGGTGAAGTCTGGAGGGTGAAGCAGAAGAAGTAGAAGAAGGAGAAGGAGAAGGTGAAGTCAGGAGGGTGAATCAGAAGAAGTAGAAGAAGGAGAAGGAGAAGGTGAAGTCAGGAGGGTGAATCAGAAGAAGCAGAAGAAGGAGAAGGAGAAGGTGAAGTCTGGAGGGTGAATCAGAAGAAGCAGAATAAGGAGATGGAGAAGGTGAAGTCTGGAGGGTGAATCAGAAGAAGCAGAAGAAGGAGAAGGAGAAGGTGAAGTCTGGAGGGTGAATCAGAAGAAGAAGAAGAAGGAGAAGGAGAAGGTGAAGTCTGGAGGGTGAAGCAGAAGAAGTAGAAGAAGGAGCAGGAGAAGGTGAAGTCAGGAGGGTGAATCAGAAGAAGTAGAAGAAGGAGAAGGAGAAGGTGAAGTCAGGAGGGTGAAGCAGAAGAAGCAGAAGAAGGAGAAGGAGAAGGTGAAGTCTGGAGGGTGAATCAGAAGAAGCAGAAGAAGGAGAAGGAGAAGGTGAAGTCTGGAGGGTGAATCAGAAGAAGTAGAAGAAGGAGAAGGAGAAGGCGAAGTCTGGAGGGTGAATCAGAAGAAGCAGAAGAAGGAGAAGGAGAAGGTGAAGTCTGGAGGGTGAATCAGAAGAAGCAGTAGAAGGAGAAGGAGAAGATGAAGTCTGGAGGGTGAATCAGAAGAAGCAGAAGAAGGAGAAGGAGAAGGTGAAGTCTGGAGGGTGAATCAGATGAAGCAGAAGAAGGAGAAGGAGAAGGTGAAGTCTGGAGGGTGAAGCAGAAGAAGCAGAAGAAGGAGAAGGAGAAGGTGAAGTCTGGAGGCTGAATCAGAAGAAGTAGAAGAAGGAGAAGGAGAAGGTGAAGTCTGGAGGGTGAATCAGAAGAAGCAGAAGAAGTAGAAGGAGAAGGTGAGGTCTGGAGGGTGAATCAGAAGAAGCAGATGAAGGAGAAGGAGAAGGTGAAGTCTGGAGGGTGAATCAGAAGATGCAGAAGAAGGAGAAGGAGAAGCTGAAGTCTGGAGGGTGAATCAGAAGAAGCAGAAGAAGGAGAAGGAGAAGGTGAAGTCAGGGGGGTGAAGCAGAAGAAGTAGAAGAAGGAGAAGGAGAAGGTGAAGTCTGAAGGGCGCAGCAGAAGAAGCAGAAGAAGGAGAAGGAGAAGGTGAAGTCTGGAGGGTGAAGCAGAAGAAGCAGAAGAAGGAGAAGGAGAAGGTGAAGTCTGGAGGGTGAATCAGAAGAAGTAGAAGAAGGAGAATGAGAAGGTGAAGTCAGGAGGGTGAATCAGAAGAAGCAGAAGAAGGAGAAGGAGAAGATGAAGTCTGGAGGGTGAAGCAGAAGAAGTAGAAGAAGGAGAAGGAGAAGGTGAAGTCTGGCGGGTGAATCAGAAGAAGCAGAAGAAGGAGAAAGAGAAGTGGAATTCTGGAGGGTGAATCAGAAGAAGCAGAAGAAGGAGAAGGAGAATGTGAAGCCTGGAGTGTGAATCAGAAGAAGCAGAATAAGGAGAAGGAGAAGGTGAAGTCAGGAGGGTGAATCAGAAGAAGCAGAAGAAGGAGAAGGAGAAGGTGAAGTCTGGAGGGTGAATCAGAAGAATCAGAAGAAGGAGAAGGATAAGGTGAAGTCTGGAGGGTGAATCAGAAGAAGCAGAAGAAAGAGAAGGAGAAGATGAAGTCTGGAGGGTGAATCAGAAGAAGTAGAAGAAGGAGAAGGAGAAGGTGAAGTCAGGAGGGTGAAGCAGAAGAAGCAGAAGAAGGAGAAGGAGAAGGTGAAGTCTGGAGGGTGAAGCAGAAGAAGCAGAAGAAGGAGAAGGAGAAGGTGAAGTCTGGAGGGTGAATCAGAAGAAGCAGAAGAAGGAGAAGGAGAAGGTGAAGACTGGAGGGTGAATCAGAAGAGGTAGAAGAAGGAGAAGGAGAAGGTGAAGTCTGGAGGGTGAATTAGAAGAAGTAGAAGAAGGAGAAGGAGAAGGCGAAGTCTGGAGGGTGAATCAGAAGAAGTAGAAGAAGGAGAAGGAGAAGGTGAAGTCTGGAGGGTGAATCAGAAGAGGTAGAAGAAGGAGAAGGAGAAGGTGAAGTATGGAGGGTGAATCAGAAGAAGCAGAAGAAGCAGAAGGAGAAGGTGAAGTCTGGAGGGTGAATCAGAAGAAGCAGAAGAAGGAGAAGGAGAAGATGAAGTCTGGAGGGTGAATCAGAAGAAGTAGAAGAAGGAGAAGGAGAAGGTGAAGTCTGGAGGGTGAATCAGAAGAAGCAGAAGAAGGAGAAGGAGAAGGTGAAGTCTGGAGGGTGAATCAGAAGAAGCAAAAGAAGGAGAAGGTGAAGTCTGGAGGGTGAATCAAAAGAAGCAGAATAAGGAGATGGAGAAGGTGAAGTCTGGAGGGTGAATCAGAAGAAGCAGAAGAAGGAGAAGGAGAAGGTGAAGTCTGGAGGGTGAATCAGAAGAAGGAGAAGAAGGAGAAGGAGAAGGTGAAGTCTGGAGGGTGAAGCAGAAGAAGTAGAAGAAGGAGAAGGAGAAGGTGAAGTCAGGAGGGTGAATCAGAAGAAGTAGAAGAAGGAGAATGAGAAGGTGAAGTCAGGAGGGTGAATCAGAAGAAGCAGAAGAAGGAGAAGGAGAAGGTGAAGTCTGGAGGGTGAATCAGAAGAAGCAGAATAAGGAGATGGAGAAGGTGAAGTCTGGAGGGTGAATCAGAAGAAGCAGAAGAAGGAGAAGGAGAAGGTGAAGTCTGGAGGGTGAATCAAAAGAAGAAGAAGAAGGAGAAGGAGAAGGTGAAGTCTGGAGGGTGAGGCAGAAGAAGTAGAAGAAGGAGAAGGAGAAGGTGAAGTCAGGAGGGTGAATCAGAAGAAGTAGAAGAAGGAGAAGGAGAAGGTGAAGTCAGGAGGGTGAATCAGAAGAATCAGAAGAAGGAGAAGGAGAAGGTGAAGTCTGGAGGGTGAATCAGAAGAAGCAGAAGAAAGAGAAGGAGAAGGTGAAGTCTGGAGGGTGAAGCAGAAGAAGCAGAAGAAGGAGAAGGAGAAGGTGAAGACTGGAGGGTGAATCAGAAGAAGTAGAAGAAGGAGAAGGAGAAGGTGAAGTCTGGAGGGTGAATCAGAAGATGTAGAAGAAGGAGAAGGAGAAGGTGAAGTCTGGAGGGTGAATCAGAAGAAGCAGAAGAAGGAGAGATGTCTGGAGGGTGAATCAGAAGAAGTAGAAGAAGGAGAAGGAGAAGGCGAAGTCTGGAGGGTGATTCAGAAGAAGCAGAAGAAGGAGTAGGAGAAGGTGAAGTCTGGAGGGTGAATCAGAAGAAGCAGTAGAAGGAGAAGGAGAAGATGAAGTCTGGAGGGTGAAACAGAAGAAGCAGAAGAAGGAGAAGGAGAAGGTGAAGTCTGGAGGGTGAATCAGATGAAGCAGAAGAAGGAGAAGGAGAAGGTGAAGTCTGGAGGGTGAAGCAGAAGAAGCAGAAGAAGGAGAAGGAGAAGGTGAAGTCTGGAGGGTGAATCAGAAGAAGTAGAAGAAGGAGAAGGAGAAGGTGAAGTCTGGAGGGTGAATCAGAAGAAGCAGAAGAAGTAGAAGTAGAAGGTGAGGTCTGGAGGGTGAATCAGAAGAAGCAGAAGAAGGAGAAGGAGAAGGTGAAGTCTGGAGGGTGAATCAGAAGAAGCAGAAGAAGGAGAAGGAGAAGGTGAAGTCTGGAGGGTGAATCAGAAGAAGCAGAAGAAGGAGAAGGAGAAGGTGAAGTCAGGAGGGTGAATCAGAAGAAGCAGAAGAAGGAGAAGGAGAAGGTGAAGTTAGGAGGGTGAATCAGAAGAAGCAGAAGAAGGAGAAGGAGAAGGTGAAGTCAGGGGGGTGAAGCAGAAGAAGTAGAAGAAGGAGAAGGAGAAGGTGAAGTCAGGAGGGTGAAGCAGAAGAAGCAGAAGAAGGAGAAGGAGAAGGTGAAGTCTGGAGGGCGCAGAAGAAGAAGCAGAAGAAGGAGAAGGAGAAGGTGAAGTCTGGAGGGTGAAGCAGAAGAAGCAGAAGAAGGAGAAGGAGAAGGTGAAGTCTGGAGGGTGAATCAGAAGAAGTAAAAGAAGGAGAAGGAGAAGGCGAAGTCTGGAGGGTGAATCAGAAGAAGGAGAAGAAGGAGAAGGAGAAGGTGAAGACTGGAGGGTGAAACAGAAGAGGTAGAAGAAGGAGAAGGAGAAGGTGAAGTCTGGAGGGTGAATTAGAAGAAGTAGAAGAAGGAGAAGGAGAAGGCGAAGTCTGGAGGGTGAATCAGAAGAAGGAGAAGAAGGAGAAGGAGAAGGTGAAGTCTGGAGGGTGAATCAGAAGAGGTAGAAGAAGGAGAAGGAGAAGGTGAAGTATGGAGGGTGAATCAGAAGAAGCAGAAGAAGGAGAAGGAGAAGGTGAAGTCTGGAGGGTGAATCAGAAGAAGCAGAAGAAGGAGAAGGAGAAGATGAAGTCTGAAGGGTGAATCAGAAGAGGTAGATGAAGGAGAAGGAGAAGGTGAAGTCTGGAGGGTGAATCAGAAGAAGCAGAAGAAGGAGAAGGAGAAGGTGAAGTCTGGAGGGTGAATCAGAAGAAGCAGAAGAAGGAGAAGGAGAAGGTGAAGTCTGGAGGGTGAATCAGAAGAAACAGAATAAGGAGATGGAGAAGGTGAAGTCTGGAGGGTGAATCAGAAGAAGCAGAAGAAGGAGAAGGAGAAGGTGAAGTCTGGAGGGTGAATCAGAAGAAGAAGAAGAAGGAGAAGGAGAAGGTGAAGTCTGGAGGGTGAATCAGAAGAAGCAGAATAAGGAGAAGGAGAAGGTGAAGTCAGGAGGGTGAATCAGAAGAAGCAGAAGAAGGAGAAGGAGAAGGTGAAGTTAGGAGGGTGAATCAGAAGAAGCAGAAGAAGGAGAAGGAGAAGGTGAAGTCAGGGGGGTGAAGCAGAAGAAGTAGAAGAAGGAGAAGTAGAAGGTGAAGTCAGGAGGGTGAAGCAGAAGAAGCAGAAGAAGGAGAAGGAGAAGGTGAAGTCTGGAGGGCGCAGCAGAAGAAGCAGAAGAAGGAGAAGGAGAAGGTGAAGTCTGGAGGGTGAAGCAGAAGAAACAGAAGAAGGAGAAGGAGAAGGTGAAGTCTGGAGGGTGAATCAGAAGAAGTAGAAGAAGGAGAATGAGAAGGTGAAGTCTGGAGGGTGAATCAGAAGAAGCAGAAGAAGTAGAAGTAGAAGTTGAAGTCTGGAGGGTGAATCAGAAGATGTAGAAGAAGGAGAAGGCGAAGGTGAAGTCTGGAGGGTGAATCAGATGAAGCAGAAGAAGGCGAAGGAGAAGGTGAAGTCTGGAGGGTGAAGCAGAAGAAGAAAAAGAAGGAGAAGGAGAAGGTGAAGTCTGGAGGGTGAATCAGAAGAAGTAGAAGAAGGAGAAGGAGAAGGTGAAGTCAGGAGGGTGAAGCAGAAGAAGCAGAAGAAGGAGAAGGAGAAGGTGAAGTCTGGAGGGTGAAGCAGCAGAAGCAGAAGAAGGAGAAGGAGAAGGTGAAGTCTGGAGGGTGAATCAGAAGAAGCAGAAGAAGGAGAAGGAGAAGGTGAAGACTGGAGGGTGAAACAGAAGAGGTAGAAGAAAGAGAAGGAGAAGGTGAAGTCTGGAGGGTGAATTAGAAGAAGTAGAAGAAGGAGAAGGAGAAGGCGAAGTCTGGAGGGTGAATCAGAAGAAGGAGAAGAAGGAGAAGGAGAAGGTGAAGTTTGGAGGGTGAATCAGAAGAGGTAGAAGAAGGAGAAGGAGAAGGTGAAGTATGGAGGGTGAATCAGAAGAAGCAGAAGAAGGAGAAGGAGAAGGTGAAGTCTGGAGGGTGAATCAGAAGAAGTAGAAGAAGGAGAAGGCGAAGGTGAAGTCTGGAGGGTGAATCAGATGAAGCAGAAGAAGGAGAAGGAGAAGGTGAAGTCTGGAGGGTGAAGCAGAAGAAGAAGAAGAAGGAGAAGGAGAAGGTGAAGTCTGGAGGGTGAATCAGAAGAAGTAGAAGAAGGAGAAGTAGAAGGTGAAGTCAGGAGGGTGAAGCAGAAGAAGCAGAAGAAGGAGAAGGAGAAGGTGAAGTCTGGAGGGTGAAGCAGCAGAAGCAGAAGAAGGAGAAGGAGAAGGTGAAGTCTGGAGGGTGAATCAGAAGAAGCAGAAGAAGGAGAAGGAGAAGGTGAAGACTGGAGGGTGAAACAGAAGAGGTAGAAGAAAGAGAAGGAGAAGGTGAAGTCTGGAGGGTGAATTAGAAGAAGTAGAAGAAGGAGAAGGAGAAGGCGAAGTCTGGAGGGTGAATCAGAAGAAGGAGAAGAAGGAGAAGGAGAAGGTGAAGTTTGGAGGCTGAATCAGAAGAGGTAGAAGAAGGAGAAGGAGAAGGTGAAGTATGGAGGGTGAATCAGAAGAAGCAGAAGAAGGAGAAGGAGAAGGTGAAGCCTGGAGGGTGAATCAGAAGAAGCAGAAGAAGGAGAAGGAGAAGATGAAGTCTGAAGGGTGAATCAGAAGAAGTAGATGAAGGAGAAGGAGAAGGTGAAGTCTGGAGGGTGAATCAGAAGAAGCAGAAGAAGGAGAAGGTGAAGTCTGGAGGGTGAATCAGAAGAAGCAGAAGAAGGAGAAGGAGAAGGTGAAGTCTGGAGGGTGAATAAGAAGAAGCAGAATAAGGAGATGGAGAAGGTGAAGTCTGGAGGGTGAATCAGAAGAAGCAGAAGAAGGAGAAGGAGAAGGTGAAGTCTGGAGGGTGAATCAGAAGAAGAAGAAGGAGAAGGAGAAGGTGAAGTCTGGAGGGTGAAGCAGAAGAAGTAGAAGAAGGAGAAGGAGAAGGTGAAGTCAGGAGGGTGAATCAGAAGAAGTAGAAGAAGGAGAAGGAGAAGGTGAAGTCAGGAGGGTGAATAAGAAGAAGCAGAAGAAGGAGAAGGAGAAGGTGAAGTCTGGAGGGTGAATCAGAAGAAGCAGAATAAGGAGATGGAGAAGGAGAAGTCTGGAGGGTGAATCAGAAGAAGCAGAAGAAGGAGAAGGAGAAGGTGAAGTCTGGAGGGTGAATCAGAAGAAGAAGAAGAAGGAGAAGGAGAAGGTGAAGTCTGGAGGGTGAAGCAGAAGAAGTAGAAGAAGGAGAAGGAGAAGGTGAAGTCAGGAGGGTGAATCAGAAGAAGTAGAAGAAGGAGAAGGAGAAGGTGAAGTCAGGAGGGTGAATCAGAAGAAGCAGAAGAAGGAGAAGGAGAAGGTGAAGTCTGGAGGGTGAATCAGAAGAATCAGAAGAAGGAGAAGGAGAAGGTGAAGTCTGGAGGGTGAATCAGAAGAAGCAGAAGAAAGAGAAGGAGAAGGTGAAGTCTGGAGGGAGAAGCAGCAGAAGCAGAAGAAGGAGAAGGAGAAGGTGAAGATTGGAGGGTGAATCAGAAGAAGTAGAAGAAGGAGAAGGAGAAGGTGAAGTCTGGAGGGTGAATCAGAAGAAGTAGAAGAAGGAGAATGAGAAGGTGAAGTCTGGAGGGTGAATCAGAAGAAGCAGAAGAAGGAGAAGGAGAAGGTGAAGTCTGGAGGGTGAATCAGAAGAAGTAGAAGAAGGAGAAGGAGAAGGCGAAGTCTGGAGGGTGAATCAGAAGAAGCAGAAGAAGGAGAAGGAGAAGGTGAAGTCTGGAGGGTGAATCAGAAGAAGCAGTAGAAGGAGAAGGAGAAGATGAAGTCTGGAGGGTGAATCAGAAGAAGCAGAAGAAGGAGAAGGAGAAGGTGAAGTCTGGAGGGTGAATCAGATGAAGCAGAAGAAGGAGAAGGAGAAGGTGAAGTCTGGAGGGTGAAGCAGAAGAAGCAGAAGAAGGAGAAGGAGAAGGTGAAGTCTGGAGGGTGAATCAGAAGAAGTAGAAGAAGGAGAAGGAGAAGGTGAAGTCTGGAGGGTGAATCAGAAGAAGCAGAAGAAGTAGAAGGAGAAGGTGAAGTCTGGAGGGTGAATCAGAAGAAGTAGAAGAAGGAGAAGGAGAAGGTGAAGTCTGGAGGGTGATTCAGAAGAAGCAGAAGAAGGAGAAGGAGAAGGTGAAGTCAGGAGGGTGAATCAGAAGAAGCAGAAGAAGTAGAAGGAGAAGGTGAAGTCCGGAGGGTGAATCAGAAGAAGCAGAAGAAGGAGAAGGAGAAGGTTAAGACTGGAGGGTGAATCAGAAGAAGTAGAAGAAGTAGAAGGAGAAGGTGAAGTCCGGAGGGTGAATCAGAAGAAGCAGAAGAAGGAGAAGGAGAAGGTTAAGACTGGAGGGTGAATCAGAAGAAGCAGAAGAAGGAGAAGGAGAAGGTTAAGACTGGAGGGTGAATCAGAAGAAGTAGAAGAAGGAGAAGGAGAAGGTGAAGTCTGGAGGGTGAATCAGAAGAAGTTGAAGAAGGAGAAGGAGAAGGTGAAGTATGGAGGGTGAATCAGAAGAAGCAGAAGAAGGAGAAGGAGAAGGTGAAGTCTGGAGGGTGAATCAGAAGAAGTAGAAGAAGGAGAAGGCGAAGGTGAAGTCTGGAGGGTGAATCAGATGAAGCAGAAGAAGGAGAAGGAGAAGGTGAAGTCTGGAGGGTGAAGCAGAAGAAGAAGAAGAAGGAGAAGGAGAAGGTGTAGTCTGGAGGGTGAATCAGAAGAAGTAGAAGAAGGAGAAGTAGAAGGTGAAGTCAGGAGGGTGAAGCAGAAGAAGCAGAAGAAGGAGAAGGAGAAGGTGAAGTCTGGAGGGTGAAGCAGCAGAAGCAGAAGAAGGAGAAGGAGAAGGTGAAGTCTGGAGGGTGAATCAGAAGAAGCAGAAGAAGGAGAAGGAGAAGGTGAAGACTGGAGGGTGAAACAGAAGAGGTAGAAGAAAGAGAAGGAGAAGGTGAAGTCTGGAGGGTGAATTAGAAGAAGTAGAAGAAGGAGAAGGAGAAGGCGAAGTCTGGAGGGTGAATCAGAAGAAGGAGAAGAAGGAGAAGGAGAAGGTGAAGTTTGGAGGGTGAATCAGAAGAGGTAGAAGAAGGAGAAGGAGAAGGTGAAGTATGGAGGGTGAATCAGAAGAAGCAGAAGAAGGAGAAGGAGAAGGTGAAGCCTGGAGGGTGAATCAGAAGAAGCAGAAGAAGGAGAAGGAGAAGATGAAGTCTGAAGGGTGAATCAGAAGAAGTAGATGAAGGAGAAGGAGAAGGTGAAGTCTGGAGGGTGAATCAGAAGAAGCAGAAGAAGGAGAAGGTGAAGTCTGGAGGGTGAATCAGAAGAAGCAGAAGAAGGAGAAGGAGAAGGTGAAGTCTGGAGGGTGAATAAGAAGAAGCAGAATAAGGAGATGGAGAAGGTGAAGTCTGGAGGGTGAATCAGAAGAAGCAGAAGAAGGAGAAGGAGAAGGTGAAGTCTGGAGGGTGAATCAGAAGAAGAAGAAGAAGGAGAAGGAGAAGGTGAAGTCTGGAGGGTGAAGCAGAAGAAGTAGAAGAAGGAGAAGGAGAAGGTGAAGTCAGGAGGGTGAATCAGAAGAAGTAGAAGAAGGAGAAGGAGAAGGTGAAGTCAGGAGGGTGAATAAGAAGAAGCAGAAGAAGGAGAAGGAGA
This sequence comes from Somniosus microcephalus, assembly GCF_052327205.1. NCBI lineage: Eukaryota > Metazoa > Chordata > Chondrichthyes > Squaliformes > Somniosidae > Somniosus > Somniosus microcephalus. The sequence continues at coordinate 204,012 of NW_028225228.1, read as the reverse complement.
AGGTGAAGTCTGGAGGGTGAATCAGAAGAAGCAGAATAAGGAGATGGAGAAGGAGAAGTCTGGAGGGTGAATCAGAAGAAGCAGAAGAAGGAGAAGGAGAAGGTGAAGTCTGGAGGGTGAATCAGAAGAAGAAGAAGAAGGAGAAGGAGAAGGTGAAGTCTGGAGGGTGAAGCAGAAGAAGTAGAAGAAGGAGAAGGAGAAGGTGAAGTCAGGAGGGTGAATCAGAAGAAGTAGAAGAAGGAGAAGGAGAAGGTGAAGTCAGGAGGGTGAATCAGAAGAAGCAGAAGAAGGAGAAGGAGAAGGTGAAGTCTGGAGGGTGAATCAGAAGAATCAGAAGAAGGAGAAGGAGAAGGTGAAGTCTGGAGGGTGAATCAGAAGAAGCAGAAGGAAGAGAAGGAGAAGGTGAAGTCTGGAGGGAGAAGCAGCAGAAGCAGAAGAAGGAGAAGGAGAAGGTGAAGATTGGAGGGTGAATCAGAAGAAGTAGAAGAAGGAGAAGGAGAAGGTGAAGTCTGGAGGGTGAATCAGAAGAAGTAGAAGAAGGAGAAGGAGAAGGTGAAGTCAGGAGGGTGAATAAGAAGAAGCAGAAGAAGGAGAAGGAGAAGGTGAAGTCTGGAGGGTGAATCAGAAGAAGCAGAATAAGGAGATGGAGAAGGAGAAGTCTGGAGGGTGAATCAGAAGAAGCAGAAGAAGGAGAAGGAGAAGGTGAAGTCTGGAGGGTGAATCAGAAGAAGAAGAAGAAGGAGAAGGAGAAGGTGAAGTCTGGAGGGTGAAGCAGAAGAAGTAGAAGAAGGAGAAGGAGAAGGTGAAGTCAGGAGGGTGAATCAGAAGAAGTAGAAGAAGGAGAAGGAGAAGGTGAAGTCAGGAGGGTGAATCAGAAGAAGCAGAAGAAGGAGAAGGAGAAGGTGAAGTCTGGAGGGTGAATCAGAAGAATCAGAAGAAGGAGAAGGAGAAGGTGAAGTCTGGAGGGTGAATCAGAAGAAGCAGAAGAAAGAGAAGGAGAAGGTGAAGTCTGGAGGGAGAAGCAGCAGAAGCAGAAGAAGGAGAAGGAGAAGGTGAAGATTGGAGGGTGAATCAGAAGAAGTAGAAGAAGGAGAAGGAGAAGGTGAAGTCTGGAGGGTGAATCAGAAGAAGTAGAAGAAGGAGAATGAGAAGGTGAAGTCTGGAGGGTGAATCAGAAGAAGCAGAAGAAGGAGAAGGAGAAGGTGAAGTCTGGAGGGTGAATCAGAAGAAGTAGAAGAAGGAGAAGGAGAAGGCGAAGTCTGGAGGGTGAATCAGAAGAAGCAGAAGAAGGAGAAGGAGAAGGTGAAGTCTGGAGGGTGAATCAGAAGAAGCAGTAGAAGGAGAAGGAGAAGATGAAGTCTGGAGGGTGAATCAGAAGAAGCAGAAGAAGGAGAAGGAGAAGGTGAAGTCTGGAGGGTGAATCAGATGAAGCAGAAGAAGGAGAAGGAGAAGGTGAAGTCTGGAGGGTGAAGCAGAAGAAGCAGAAGAAGGAGAAGGAGAAGGTGAAGTCTGGAGGGTGAATCAGAAGAAGTAGAAGAAGGAGAAGGAGAAGGTGAAGTCTGGAGGGTGAATCAGAAGAAGCAGAAGAAGTAGAAGGAGAAGGTGAAGTCTGGAGGGTGAATCAGAAGAAGTAGAAGAAGGAGAAGGAGAAGGTGAAGTCTGGAGGGTGATTCAGAAGAAGCAGAAGAAGGAGAAGGAGAAGGTGAAGTCAGGAGGGTGAATCAGAAGAAGCAGAAGAAGTAGAAGGAGAAGGTGAAGTCCGGAGGGTGAATCAGAAGAAGCAGAAGAAGGAGAAGGAGAAGGTTAAGACTGGAGGGTGAATCAGAAGAAGTAGAAGAAGGAGAAGGAGAAGGTGAAGTCTGGAGGGTGAATCAGAAGAAGTTGAAGAAGGAGAAGGAGAAGGCGAAGTCTGGAGGGTGAATCAGAAGAAGCAGAAGAAGGAGAAGGAGAAGGTGAAATCTGGAGGGTGAATCAGAAGAAGCAGAAGAAGGAGAAGATGAACTCTGGAGGGTGAATCAGAAGATGCAGAAGAAGGAGAAGGAGAAGGTGAAGTCTGGAGGGTGAATCAGAAGAAGCAGAAGAAGGAGAAGGAGAAGGTGAAGTCTGGAGGGTGAATCAGAAGAAGTAGAAGATGGAGAAGGAGAAGGTGAAGTCTGGAGTGTGAATCAGAAGAAGTAGAAGAAGGAGAAGGAGAAGGTGAAGTCTGGAGGGTGAGTCAGAAGAAGCAGAAGAAGGAGAAGGAGAAGGTGAAGTCTGGAGGGTGAATCAGCAGAAGCAGAAGAAGGAGAAGGAGAAGGTGAAGTCTGGAGGGTGAATCAGAAGAAGCAGAAGAAGGAGAAGGAGAAGGTGAAGACTGGAGGGTGAAACAGAAGAGGTAGAAGAAGGAGATGGAGAAGGTGAAGTCTGGAGGGTGAATTAGAAGAAGTAGAAGAAGGAGAAGGAGAAGGCGAAGTCTGGAGGGTGAATCAGAAGAAGGAGAAGAAGGAGAAGGAGAAGGTGAAGTCTGGAGGGTGAATCAGAAGAGGTAGAAGAAGGAGAAGGAGAAGGTGAAGTATGGAGGGTGAATCAGAAGAAGCAGAAGAAGGAGAAGGAGAAGGTGAAGTCTGGAGGGTGAATCAGAAGAAGCAGAGGAAGGAGAAGGAGAAGATGAAGTCTGAAGGGTGAATCAGAAGAAGTAGATGAATGAGAAGGAGAAGGTGAAGCCTGGAGTGTGAATCAGAAGAAGCAGAAGAAGGAGAAGGTGAAGTCTGGAGGGTGAATCAGAAGAAGCAGAAGAAGGAGAAGGAGAAGGCGAAGTCTGGAGGGTGAATCAGAAGAAGCAGAATAAGGAGATGGAGAAGGTGAAGTCTGGAGGGTGAATCAGAAGAAGGAGAAGAAGGAGAAGGAGAAGGTGAAGTCTGGCTGGTGAATCAGAAGAAGAAGAAGAAGGAGAAGGCGAAGGTGAAGTCTGGAGATGAAGCAGAAGAAGTAGAAGAAGGAGAAGGAGAAGGTGAAGTCAGGAGGGTGAATCAGAAGAAGTAGAAGAAGGAGAAGGAGAAGGTGAAGTCAGGAGGGTGAATCAGAAGAAGCAGAAGAAGGAGAAGGAGAAGGTGAAGTCTGGAGGGTGAATCAGAAGAAGCAGAATAAGGAGATGGAGAAGGTGAAGTCTGGAGGGTGAATCAGAAGAAGCAGAAGAAGGAGAAGGAGAAGGTGAAGTCTGGAGGGTGAATCAGAAGAAGAAGAAGAAGGAGAAGGAGAAGGTGAAGTCTGGAGGGTGAAGCAGAAGAAGTAGAAGAAGGAGAAGGAGAAGGTGAAGTCAGGAGGGTGAATCAGAAGAAGTAGAAGAAGGAGAAGGAGAAGGTGAAGTCAGGAGGGTGAATCAGAAGAAGCAGAAGAAGGAGAAGGAGAAGGTGAAGTCTGGAGGGTGAATCAGAAGAATCAGTAGAAGGAGAAGGAGAAGGTGAAGTCTGGAGGGTGAATCAGAAGAAGCAGAAGAAAGAGAAGGAGAAGGTGAAGTCTGGAGGGTGAAGCAGAAGAAGCAGAAGAAGGAGAAGGAGAAGGTGAAGACTGGAGGGTGAATCAGAAGAAGTAGAAGAAGGAGAAGGAGAAGGTGAAGTCTGGAGGGTGAATCAGAAGAAGTAGAAGAAGGAGAAGGAGAAGGTGAAGTCTGGAGGGTGAATCAGAAGAAGCAGAAGAAGGAGAAGGAGAAGGTGAAGTCTGGAGGGTGAATCAGAAGAAGTAGAAGAAGGAGAAGGAGAAGGCGAAGTCTGGAGGGTGAATCAGAAGAAGCAGAAGAAGGAGAAGGAGAAGGTGAAGTCTGGAGGGTGAATCAGAAGAAGCAGTAGAAGGAGAAGGAGAAGATGAAGTCTGGAGGGTGAATCAGAAGAAGCAGAAGAAGGAGAAGGAGAAGGTGAAGTCTGGAGGGTGAATCAGATGAAGCAGAAGAAGGAGAAGGAGAAGGTGAAGTCTGGAGGGTGAAGCAGAAGAAGCAGAAGAAGGAGAAGGTGAAGTCTGGAGGGTGAATCAGAAGAAGTAGAAGAAGGAGAAGGAGAAGGTGAAGTCTGGAGGGTGAATCAGAAGAAGCAGAAGAAGTAGAAGGAGAAGGTGAAGTCTGGCGGGTGAATCAGAAGAAGTAGAAGAAGGAGAAGGAGAAGGTGAAGTCTGGAGGGTGATTCAGAAGAAGCAGAAGAAGGAGAAGGAGAAGGTGAAGTCAGGAGGGTGAATCAGAAGAAGCAGAAGAAGGAGAAGGAGAAGGTGAAGTCCGGAGGGTGAATCAGAAGAAGCAGAAGAAGGAGAAGGAGAAGGTTAAGACTGGAGGGTGAATCAGAAGAAGTAGAAGAAGGAGAAGGAGAAGGTGAAGTCTGGAGGGTGAATCAGAAGAAGTTGAAGAAGGAGAAGGAGAAGGCGAAGTCTGGAGGGTGAATCAGAAGAAGCAGAAGAAGGAGAAGGAGAAGGTGAAATCTGGAGGGTGAATCAGAAGAAGCAGAAGAAGGAGAAGATGAACTCTGGAGGGTGAATCAGAAGATGCAGAAGAAGGAGAAGGAGAAGGTGAAGTCTGGAGGGTGAATCAGAAGAAGCAGAAGAAGGAGAAGGAGAAGGTGAAGTCTGGAGGGTGAATCAGAAGAAGTAGAAGATGGAGAAGGAGAAGGTGAAGTCTGGAGTGTGAATCAGAAGAAGTAGAAGAAGGAGAAGGAGAAGGTGAAGTCTGGAGGGTGAATCAGAAGAAGCAGAAGAAGGAGAAGGAGAAGGTGAAGTCTGGAGGGTGAATCAGAAGAAGCAGAAGAAGGAGAAGGAGAAGATGAAGTCTGGAGGGTGAAGCAGAAGAAGTAGAAGAAGGAGAAGGAGAAGGTGAAGTCTGGCGGGTGAATCAGAAGAAGCAGAAGAAGGAGAAGGAGAAGTTGAAGTCTGGAGGGTGAATCAGAAGAAGCAGAAGAAGGAGAAGGAGAAGGTGAAGTCTGGAGTGTGAATCAGAAGAAGCAGAAGAAGGAGAAGGAGAAGGCGACGTCTGGAGGGTGAATCAGAAGAAGTAGAAGAAGGAGAAGGAGAAGGTGAAGTCTGGAGGGTGAATCAGAAGAGGTAGAAGAAGGAGAAGGAGAAGGTGAAGTATGGAGGGTAAATCAGAAGAAGCAGAAGAAGGAGAAGGAGAAGGTGAAGTCTGGAGGGTGAATCAGAAGAAGCAGAAGAAGGAGAAGGAGAAGATGAAGTCTGGAGGGTGAATCAGAAGAAGCAGATGAAGGAGAAGGAGAAGGTGAAGTCTGGAGGGTGAATCAGAAGAAGCAGAAGAAGGAGAAGGAGAAGGTGAAGTCTGGAGGGTGAATCAGAAGAAGCAGAAGAAGGAGAAGGAGAAGGTGAAGTCTGGAGGGTGAATCAGAAGAAGCAGAATAAGGAGATGGAGAAGGTGAAGTCTGGAGGGTGAATCAGAAGAAGCAGAAGAAGGAGAAGGAGAAGGTGAAGTCTGGAGGGTGAATCAGAAGAAGAAGAAGAAGGAGAAGGAGAAGGTGAAGTCTGGAGGGTGAAGCAGAAGAAGTAGAAGAAGGAGAAGGAGAAGGTGAAGTCAGGAGGGTGAATCAGAAGAAGTAGAAGAAGGAGAAGGAGAAGGTGAAGTCAGGAGGGTGAATCAGAAGAAGCAGAAGAAGGAGAAGGAGAAGGTGAAGTCTGGAGGGTGAATCAGAAGAAGCAGAATAAGGAGAAGGAGAAGGTGAAGTCTGGAGGGTGAATCAGAAGAAGAAGAAGAAGGAGAAGGAGAAGGTGAAGTCTGGAGGGTGAAGCAGAAGAAGTAGAAGAAGGAGAAGGAGAAGGTGAAGACTGGAGGGTGAATCAGAAGAAGTAGAAGAAGGAGAAGGAGAAGGTGAAGTCTGGAGGGTGAATCAGAAGAAGTAGAAGTAGGAGAAGGAGAAGGTGAAGTCTGGAGGGTGAATCAGAAGAAGCAGAAGAAGGAGAAGGAGAAGGTGAAGTCTGGAGGTTGAATCAGAAGAAGTAGAAGAAGGAGAAGGAGAAGGCGAAGTCTGGAGGGTGAATCAGAAGAAGCAGAAGAAGGAGAAGTAGAAGGTGAAGTCTGGAGGGTGAATCAGAAGAAGCAGTAGAAGGAGAAGGAGAAGATGAAGTCTGGAGGGTGAATCAGAAGAAGCAGAAGAAGGAGAAGGAGAAGGTGAAGTCTGGAGGGTGAATCAGATGAAGCAGAAGAAGGAGAAGGAGAAGGTGAAGTCTGGAGGGTGAAGCAGAAGAAGCAGAAGAAGGAGAAGGAGAAGATGAAGTCTGGAGGGTGAATCAGAAGAAGCAGAAGAAGTAGAAGGAGAAGGTGAAGTCTGGAGGGTGAATCAGAAGAAGTAGAAGAAGGAGCAGGAGAAGGTGAAGTCTGGAGGTTGAATCAGAAGAAGTTGAAGAAGGAGAAGGAGAAGGCGAAGTCTGGAGGGTGAATCAGAAGAAGCAGAAGAAGGAGAAGGAGAAGGTGAAGTCTGGTGGGTGAATCAGAAGAAGCAGAAAAAGGAGAAGATGATCTCTGGAGGGTGAATCAGAAGAAGCAGAAGAAGGAGAAGGAGAAGGTGAAGTCTGGAGGGTGAATCAGAAGAAGCAGAAGAAGGAGAAGGAGAAGGTGAAGTCTGGAGGGTGAAGCAGAAGAAGGAGAAGAAGGAGAAGGAGAAGGTGAAGTCTGGCGGGTGAATCAGAAGAAGCAGAAGAAGGAGAAGGAGAAGTTGAAGTCTGGAGGGTGAATCAGAAGAAGCAGAAGAAGGAGAAAGAGAAGGTGAAGTCTGGAGAGTGAATCAGAAGAAGCAGAATAAGGAGAAGGAGAAGGTGAAGTCTGGAGGCTGAATCAGAAGAAGCAGAAGAAGGAGAAGGAGAAGGTGAAGTCTGGAGGGTGAATCAGAAGAAGTAGAAGAAGGAGAAGGAGAAGGTGAAGACTGGAGGGTGAATCAGAAGAAGTAGAAGAAGGAGAAGGAGAAGGTGAAGTCTGGAGGGTGAATCAGAAGAAGTAGAAGAAGGAGAAGGAGAAGGTGAAGTCTGGAGGGTGAATCAGAAGAAGCAGAAGAAGGAGAGAAGTCTGGAGGGTGAATCAGAAGACGTAGAAGAAGGAGAAGGAGTAGGCGAAGTCTGGTTGGTGAATCAGAAGAAGCAGAAGAAGGAGTAGGAGAAGGTGAAGTCTGGAGGGTGAATCAGAAGAAGCAGTAGAAGGAGAAGGAGAAGATGAAGTCTGGAGGGTGAATCAGAAGAAGCAGAAGAAGGAGAAGGAGAAGGTGAAGTCTGGAGGGTGAATCAGATGAAGCAGAAGAAGGAGAAGGAGAAGGTGAAGTCTGGAGGGTGAAGCAGAAGAAGCAGAAGAAGGAGAAGGAGAAGGTGAAGTCTGGAGGGTGAATCAGAAGAAGTAGAAGAAGGAGAAGGAGAAGGTGAAGTCTGGAGGGTGAATCAGAAGAAGCAGAAGAAGTAGAAGGAGAAGGTGAGGTCTGGAGGGTGAATCAGAAGAAGCAGAAGAAGGAGACGGAGAAGGTGAAGTCTGGAGGGTGAATCAGAAAAACAGAAGAAGGAGAAGGAGAAGGTGAAGTCTGGAGGGTGAATCAGAAGAAGCAGAAGAAGGAGAAGGAGAAGGTGAAGTCAGGAGGGTGAATCAGAAGAAGCAGAAGAAGGAGAAGGAGAAGGTGAAGTTAGGAGGGTGAATCAGAAGAAGCAGAAGAAGGAGAAGGAGAAGGTGAAGTCAGGGGGGTGAAGCAGAAGAAGTAGAAGAAGGAGAAGGAGAAGGTGAAGTCAGGAGGGTGAAGCAGAAGAAGCAGAAGAAGGAGAAGGAGAAGGTGAAGTCTGGAGGGCGCAGAAGAAGAAGCAGAAGAAGGAGAAGGAGAAGGTGATGTCTGGAGGGTGAAGCAGAAGAAGCAGAAGAAGGAGAAGGAGAAGGTGAAGTCTGGAGGGTGAATCAGAAGAAGTAGAAGAAGGAGAATGAGAAGGTGAAGTCTGGAGGGTGAATCAGAAGAAGCAGAAGAAGTAGAAGGAGAAGTTGAAGTCTGGAGGGTGAAACTGAAGAAGTAGAAGAAGGAGAAGGCGAAGGTGAAGTCTGGAGGGTGAATCAGATGAAGCAGAAGAAGGAGAAGGAGAAGGTGAAGTCTGGAGGGTGAAGCAGAAGAAGAAGAAGAAGGAGAAGGAGAAGGTGAAGTCTGGAGGGTGAATCAGAAGAAGTAGAAGAAGGAGAAGGAGAAGGTGAAGTCAGGAGGGTGAAGCAGAAGAAGCAGAAGAATGAGAAGGAGAAGGTGAAGTCTGGAGGCTGAAGCAGAAGAAGCAGAAGAAGGAGAAGGAGAAGGTGAAGTCTGGAGGGTGAATCAGAAGAAGCAGAAGAAGGAGAAGGAGAAGGTGAAGACTGGAGGGTGAAACAGAAGAGGTAGAAGAAGGAGAAGGTGAAGTCTGGAGGGTGAATTAGAAGAAGTAGAAGAAGGAGAAGGAGAAGGCGAAGTCTGGAGGGTGAATCAGAAGAAGGAGAAGAAGGAGAAGGAGAAGGTGAAGTCTGGAGGGTGAATCAGAAGAGGTAGAAGAAGGAGAAGGAGAAGGTGAAGTATGGAGGGTGAATCAGAAGAAGCAGAAGAAGGAGAAGGAGAAGGTGAAGTCTGGAGGGTGAATCAGAAGAAGCAGAAGAAGGAGAAGGAGAAGATGAAGTCTGAAGGGTGAATAAGAAGAAGTAGATGAAGGAGAAGGAGAAGGTGAAGTCTGGAGGGTTAATCAGAAGAAGCAGAAGAAGGAGAAGTAGAAGGTGAAGTCTGGAGGGTGAATCAGAAGAAGCAGAAGAAGGAGAAGGAGAAGGTGAAGTCTGGAGGGTGAATCAGAAGAAGCAGAATAAGGAGATGGAGAAGGTGAAGTCTGGAGGGTGAATCAGAAGAAGCAGAAGAAGGAGAAGGAGAAGGTGAAGTCTGGAGGGTGAATCAGAAGAAGAAGAAGAAGGAGAAGGAGAAGGTGAAGTCTGGAGGGTGAAGCAGAAGAAGTAGAAGAAGGAGAAGGAGAAGGTGAAGTCAGGAGGGTGAATCAGAAGAAGCAGAAGAAGGAGAAGGAGAAGGTGAAGTTAGGAGGGTGTATCAGAAGAAGCAGAAGAAGGAGAAGGAGAAGGTGAAGTCAGGGGGGTGAAGCAGAAGAAGTAGAAGAAGGAGAAGGAGAAGGTGAAGTCAGGAGGGTGAAGCAGAAGAAGCAGAAGAAGGAGAAGGAGAAGGTGAAGTCTGGAGGGCGCAGCAGAAGAAGCAGAAGAAGGAGAAGGAGAAGGTGAAGTCTGGAGGGTGAAGCAGAAGAAGCAGAAGAAGGAGAAGGAGAAGGCGAAGTCTGGAGGGTGAATCAGAAGAAGTAGAAGAAGGAGAATGAGAAGGTGAAGTCTGGAGGGTGAATCAGAAGAAGCAGAAGAAGTAGAAGGAGAAGTTGAAGTCTGGAGGGTGAATCAGAAGAAGTAGAAGAAGGAGAAGGCGAAGGTGAAGTCTGGAGGGTGAATCAGATGAAGCAGAAGAAGGAGAAGGAGAAGGTGAAGTCTGGAGGGTGAAGCAGAAGAAGAAGAAGAAGGAGAAGGAGAAGGTGAAGTCTGGAGGGTGAATCAGAAGAAGTAGAAGAAGGAGAAGGAGAAGGTGAAGTCAGGAGGGTGAAGCAGAAGAAGCAGAAGAAGGAGAAGGAGAAGGTGAAGTCTGGAGGGTGAAGCAGCAGAAGCAGAAGAAGGAGAAGGAGAAGGTGAAGTCTGGAGGGTGAATCAGAAGAAGTAGAAGAAGGAGAATGAGAAGGTGAAGTCTGGAGGGTGAATCAGAAGAAGCAGAAGAAGTAGAAGGAGAAGTTGAAGTCTGGAGGGTGAAACTGAAGAAGTAGAAGAAGGAGAAGGCGAAGGTGAAGTCTGGAGGGTGAATCAGATGAAGCAGAAGAAGGAGAAGGAGAAGGTGAAGTCTGGAGGGTGAAGCAGAAGAAGAAGAAGAAGGAGAAGGAGAAGGTGAAGTCTGGAGGGTGAATCAGAAGAAGTAGAAGAAGGAGAAGGAGAAGGTGAAGTCAGGAGGGTGAAGCAGAAGAAGCAGAAGAAGGAGAAGGAGAAGGTGAAGTCTGGAGGGTGAAGCAGAAGAAGCAGAAGAAGGAGAAGGAGAAGGTGAAGTCTGGAGGGTGAATCAGAAGAAGCAGAAGAAGGAGAAGGAGAAGGTGAAGACTGGAGGGTGAAACAGAAGAGGTAGAAGAAGGAGAAGGAGAAGGTGAAGTCTGGAGGGTGAATTAGAAGAAGTAGAATAAGGAGAAGGAGAAGGCGAAGTCTGGAGGGTGAATCAGAAGAAGGAGAAGAAGGAGAAGGAGAAGGTGAAGTCTGGAGGGTGAATCAGAAGAGGTAGAAGAAGGAGAAGGAGAAGGTGAAGTATGGAGGGTGAATCAGAAGAAGCAGAAGAAGGAGAAGGAGAAGGTGAAGTCTGGAGGGTGAATCAGAAGAAGCAGAAGAAGGAGAAGGAGAAGATGAAGTCTGAAGGGTGAATAAGAAGAAGTAGATGAAGGAGAAGGAGAAGGTGAAGTCTGGAGGGTGAATCAGAAGAAGCAGAAGAAGGAGAAGTAGAAGGTGAAGTCTGGAGGGTGAATCAGAAGAAGCAGAAGAAGGAGAAGGAGAAGGTGAAGTCTGGAGGGTGAATCAGAAGAAGCAGAATAAGGAGATGGAGAAGGTGAAGTCTGGAGGGTGAATCAGAAGAAGCAGAAGAAGGAGAAGGAGAAGGTGAAGTCTGGAGGGTGAATCAGAAGAAGAAGAAGAAGGAGAAGGAGAAGGTCAAGTCTGGAGGGTGAAGCAGAAGAAGTAGAAGAAGGAGAAGGAGAAGGTGAAGTCAGGAGGGTGAATCAGAAGAAGCAGAAGAAGGAGAAGGAGAAGGTGAAGTTAGGAGGGTGTATCAGAAGAAGCAGAAGAAGGAGAAGGAGAAGGTGAAGTCAGGGGGGTGAAGCAGAAGAAGTAGAAGAAGGAGAAGGAGAAGGTGAAGTCAGGAGGGTGAAGCAGAAGAAGCAGAAGAAGGAGAAGGAGAAGGTGAAGTCTGGAGGGCGCAGCAGAAGAAGCAGAAGAAGGAGAAGGAGAAGGTGAAGTCTGGAGGGTGAAGCAGAAGAAGCAGAAGAAGGAGGAGGAGAAGGTGAAGTCTGGAGGGTGAATCAGAAGAAGTAGAAGAAGGAGAATGAGAAGGTGAAGTCTGGAGGGTGAATCAGAAGAAGCAGAAGAAGTAGAAGGAGAAGTTGAAGTCTGGAGGGTGAATCAGAAGAAGTAGAAGAAGGAGAAGGCGAAGGTGAAGTCTGGAGGGTGAATCAGATGAAGCAGAAGAAGGAGAAGGAGAAGGTGAAGTCTGGAGGGTGAAGCAGAAGAAGAAGAAGAAGGAGAAGGAGAAGGTGAAGTCTGGAGGGTGAATCAGAAGAAGTAGAAGAAGGAGAAGGAGAAGGTGAAGTCAGGAGGGTGAAGCAGAAGAAGCAGAAGAAGGAGAAGGAGAAGGTGAAGTCTGGAGGGTGAAGCAGCAGAAGCAGAAGAAGGAGAAGGAGAAGGTGAAGTCTGGAGGGTGAATCAGAAGAAGCAGAAGAAGGAGAAGGAGAAGGTGAAGACTGGAGGGTGAAACAGAAGAGGTAGAAGAAGGAGAAGGAGAAGGTGAAGTCTGGAGGGTGAATTAGAAGATGTAGAAGAAGGAGAAGGAGAAGGCGAAGTCTGGAGGGTGAATCAGAAGAAGGAGAAGAAGGAGAAGGAGAAGGTGAAGTCTGGAGGGTGAATCAGAAGAGGTAGAAGAAGGAGAAGGAGAAGGTGAAGTATGGAGGGTGAATCAGAAGAAGCAGAAGAAGGAGAAGGAGAAGGTGAAGTCTGGAGGGTGAATCAGAAGAAGCAGAAGAAGGAGAAGGAGAAGATGAAGTCTGAAGGGTGAATCAGAAGAAGTAGATGAAGGAGAAGGAGAAGGTGAAGTCTGGAGGGTGAATCAGAAGAAGCAGAAGAAGGAGAAGGAGAAGGTGAAGTCTGGAGGGTGAATCAGAAGAAGCAGAAGAAGGAGAAGGAGAAGGTGAAGTCTGGAGGGTGAATCAGAAGAAGCAGAATAAGGAGATGGAGAAGGTGAAGTCTGGAGGGTGAATCAGAAGAAGCAGAAGAAGGAGAAGGAGAAGGTGATGTCTGGAGGGTGAATCAGAAGAAGAAGAAGAAGGAGAAGGAGAAGGTGAAGTCTGGAGGGTGAAGCAGAAGAAGTAGAAGAAGGAGAAGGAGAAGGTGAAGTCAGGAGGGTGAATCAGAAGAAGTAGAAGAAGGAGAAGGAGAAGGTGAAGTCAGGAGGGTGAATCAGAAGAAGCAGAAGAAGGAGAAGGAGAAGGTGAAGTCTGGAGGGTGAATCAGAAGAAGCAGAATAAGGAGATAGAGAAGGTGAAGTCTGGAGGGTGAATCAGAAGAAGCAGAAGAAGGAGAAGGAGAAGGTGAAGTCTGGAGGGTGAATCAGAAGAAGAAGAAGAAGGAGAAGGAGAAGGTGAAGTCTGGAGGGTGAAGCAGAAGAAGTAGAAGAAGGAGAAGGAGAAGGTGAAGTCAGGAGGGTGAATCAGAAGAAGTAGAAGAAGGAGAAGGAGAAGGTGAAGTCAGGAGGGTGAATCAGAAGAAGCAGAAGAAGGAGAAGGAGAAGGTGAAGTCTGGAGGGTGAAGCAGAAGAATCAGAAGAAGGAAAAGGAGAAGGTGAAGTCTGGAGGGTGAATCAGAAGAAGCAGAAGAAAGAGAAGGAGAAGGTGAAGTCTGGAGGGTGAAGCAGAAGAAGCAGAAGAAGGAGAAGGAGAAGGTGAAGACTGGAGGGTGAATCAGAAGAAGTAGAAGAAGGAGAAGGAGAAGGTGAAGTCTGGAGGGTGAATCAGAAGAAGTAGAAGAAGGAGAAGGAGAAGGTGAAGTCTGGAGGGTGAATCAGAAGAAGCAGAAGAAGGAGAAGGAGAAGGTGAAGTCTGGAGGGTGAATCAGAAGAAGTAGAAGAAGGAGAAGGAGAAGGCGAAGTCTGGAGGGTGAATCAGAAGAAGCAGAAGAAGGAGAAGGAGAAGGTGAAGTCTGGAGGGTGAATCAGAAGAAGCAGTAGAAGGAGAAGGAGAAGATGAAGTCTGGAGGGTGAATCAGAAGAAGCAGAAGAAGGAGAAGGAGAAGGTGAAGTCTGGAGGGTGAATCAGATGAAGCAGAAGAAGGAGAAGGAGAAGGTGAAGCCTGGAGGGTGAAGCAGAAGAAGCAGAAGAAGGAGAAGGAGAAGGTGAAGTCTGGAGGGTGAATCAGAAGAAGTAGAAGAAGGAGAAGGAGAAGGTGAAGTCTGGAGGGTGAATCAGAAGAAGCAGAAGAAGTAAAAGGAGAAGGTGAAGTCTGGAGGGTGAATCAGAAGAAGTAGAAGAAGGAGAAGGAGAAGGTGAAGTCTGGAGGGTGATTCAGAAGAAGCAGAAGAAGGAGAAGGAGAAGGTGAAGTCAGGAGGGTGAATCAGAAGAAGCAGAAGAAGGAGAAGGAGAAGGTGAAGTCCGGAGGGTGAATCAGAAGAAGCAGAAGAAGGAGAAGGAGAAGGTTAAGACTGGAGGGTGAATCAGAAGAAGTAGAAGAAGGAGAAGGAGAAGGTGAAGTCTGGAGGGTGAATCAGAAGAAGTTGAAGAAGGAGAAGGAGAAGGCGAAGTCTGGAGGGTGAATCAGAAGAAGCAGAAGAAGGAGAAGGAGAAGGTGAAGTCTGGAGGGTGAATCAGAAGAAGCAGAAGAAGGAGAAGATGAACTCTGGAGGGTGAATCAGAAGAAGCAGAAGAAGGAGAAGGAGAAGGTGAAGTCTGGAGGGTGAATCAGAAGAAGCAGAAGAAGGAGAAGGAGAAGGTGAAGTCTGGAGGGTGAATCAGATGAAGCAGAAGAAGGAGAAGGAGAAGGTGAAGCCTGGAGGGTGAAGCAGAAGAAGCAGAAGAAGGAGAAGGAGAAGGTGAAGTCTGGAGGGTGAATCAGAAGAAGTAGAAGAAGGAGAAGGAGAAGGTGAAGTCTGGAGGGTGAATCAGAAGAAGCAGAAGAAGTAGAAGGAGAAGGTGAAGTCTGGAGGGTGAATCAGAAGAAGTAGAAGAAGGAGAAGGAGAAGGTGAAGTCTGGAGGGTGATTCAGAAGAAGCAGAAGAAGGAGAAGGAGAAGGTGAAGTCAGGAGGGTGAATCAGAAGAAGCAGAAGAAGGAGAAGGAGAAGGTGAAGTCCGGAGGGTGAATCAGAAGAAGCAGAAGAAGGAGAAGGAGAAGGTTAAGACTGGAGGGTGAATCAGAAGAAGTAGAAGAAGGAGAAGGAGAAGGTGAAGTCTGGAGGGTGAATCAGAAGAAGTTGAAGAAGGAGAAGGAGAAGGCGAAGTCTGGAGGGTGAATCAGAAGAAGCAGAAGAAGGAGAAGGAGAAGGTGAAGTCTGGAGGGTGAATCAGAAGAAGCAGAAGAAGGAGAAGATGAACTCTGGAGGGTGAATCAGAAGAAGCAGAAGAAGGAGAAGGAGAAGGTGAAGTCTGGAGGGTGAATCAGAAGAAGCAGAAGAAGGAGAAGGAGAAGGTGAAGTCTGGAGGGTGAATCAGAAGAAGTAGAAGATGGAGAAGGAGAAGGTGAAGTCTGGAGTGTGAATCAGAAGAAGTAGAAGAAGGAGAAGGAGAAGGTGAAGTCTGGAGGGTGAATCAGAAGAAGCAGAAGAAGGAGAAGAATAAGGTGAAGTCTGGAGGGTGAATCAGAAGAAGCAGAAGAAGGAGAAGGAGAAGATGAAGTCTGGAGGATGAAGCAGAAGAAGTAGAAGAAGGAGAAGGAGAAGGTGAAGTCTGGCGGGTGAATCAGAAGAAGCAGAAGAAGGAGAAGGAGAAGTTGAAGTCTGGAGGGTGAATCAGAAGAAGCAGAAGAAGGAGAAGGAGAAGGTGAAGTCTGGAGTGTGAATCAGAAGAAGCAGAAGAAGGAGAAGGAGAAGGCGAAGTCTGGAGGGTGAATCAGAAGAAGTAGAAGAAGGAGAAGGAGAAGGTGAAGTCTGGAGGGTGAATCAGAAGAGGTAGAAGAAGGAGAAGGAGAAGGTGAAGTATGGAGGGTGAATCAGAAGAAGCAGAAGAAGGAGAAGGAGAAGGTGAAGTCTGGAGGGTGAATCAGAAGAAGCAGAAGAAGGAGAAGGAGAAGATGAAGTCTGGAGGGTGAATCAGAAGAAGTAGATGAAGGAGAAGGAGAAGGTGAAGTCTGGAGGGTGAATCAGAAGAAGCAGAAGAAGGAGAAGGAGAAGGGGAAGTCTGGAGGGTGAATCAGAAGAAGCAGAAGAAGGAGAAGGAGAAGGTGAAGTCTGGAGGGTGAATCAGAAGAAGCAGAATAAGGAGAAGTAGAAGGTGAAGTCTGGAGGGTGAATCAGAAGAAGCAGAAGAAGGAGAAGGAGAAGGTGAAGTCTGGAGGGTGAATCAGAAGAAGAAGAAGAAGGAGAAGGAGAAGGTGAAGTCTGGAGGGTGAAGCAGAAGAAGTAGAAGAAGGAGAAGGAGAAGGTGAAGTCAGGAGGGTGAATCAGAAGAAGTAGAAGAAGGAGAAGGAGAAGGTGAAGTCAGGAGGGTGAATCAGAAGATGCAGAAGAAGGAGAAGGAGAAGGTGAAGTCTGGAGGGTGAATCAGAAGAAGCAGAATAAGGAGATGGAGAAGGTGAAGTCTGGAGGGTGAATCAGAAGAAGCAGAAGAAGGAGAAGGAGAAGGTGAAGTCTGGAGGGTGAATCAGAAGAAGAAGAAGAAGGAGAAGGAGAAGGTGAAGTCTGGAGGGTGAAGCAGAAGAAGTAGAAGAAGGAGAAGGAGAAGGTGAAGTCAGGAGGGTGAATCAGAAGAAGTAGAAGAAGGAGAAGGAGAAGGTGAAGTCAGGAGGGTGAATCAGAAGAAGTAGAAGAAGGAGAAGGAGAAGGTGAAGTCAGGAGGGTGAATCAGAAGAAGCAGAAGAAGGAGAAGGAGAAGGTGAAGTCTGGAGGGTGAATCAGAAGAATCAGAAGAAGGAAAAGGAGAAGGTGAAGTCGGGAGGGTGAATCAGAAGAAGTAGAAGAAGGAGAAGGAGAAGGTGAAGTCTGGAGGGTGAATCAGAAGAAGCAGAAGAAGGAGAAGAATAAGGTGAAGTCTGGAGGGTGAATCAGAAGAAGCAGAAGAAGGAGAAGGAGAAGATGAAGTCTGGAGGATGAAGCAGAAGAAGTAGAAGAAGGAGAAGGAGAAGGTGAAGTCTGGCGGGTGAATCAGAAGAAGCAGAAGAAGGAGAAGGAGAAGTTGAAGTCTGGAGGGTGAATCAGAAGAAGCAGAAGAAGGAGAAGGAGAAGGTGAAGTCTGGAGTGTGAATCAGAAGAAGCAGAAGAAGGAGAAGGAGAAGGCGAAGTCTGGAGGGTGAATCAGAAGAAGTAGAAGAAGGAGAAGGAGAAGGTGAAGTCTGGAGGGTGAATCAGAAGAGGTAGAAGAAGGAGAAGGAGAAGGTGAAGTATGGAGGGTGAATCAGAAGAAGCAGAAGAAGGAGAAGGAGAAGGTGAAGTCTGGAGGGTGAATCAGAAGAAGCAGAAGAAGGAGAAGGAGAAGATGAAGTCTGGAGGGTGAATCAGAAGAAGTAGATGAAGGAGAAGGAGAAGGTGAAGTCTGGAGGGTGAATCAGAAGAAGCAGAAGAAGGAGAAGGAGAAGGGGAAGTCTGGAGGGTGAATCAGAAGAAGCAGAAGAAGGAGAAGGAGAAGGTGAAGTCTGGAGGGTGAATCAGAAGAAGCAGAATAAGGAGAAGTAGAAGGTGAAGTCTGGAGGGTGAATCAGAAGAAGCAGAAGAAGGAGAAGGAGAAGGTGAAGTCTGGAGGGTGAATCAGAAGAAGAAGAAGAAGGAGAAGGAGAAGGTGAAGTCTGGAGGGTGAAGCAGAAGAAGTAGAAGAAGGAGAAGGAGAAGGTGAAGTCAGGAGGGTGAATCAGAAGAAGTAGAAGAAGGAGAAGGAGAAGGTGAAGTCAGGAGGGTGAATCAGAAGAAGCAGAAGAAGGAGAAGGAGAAGGTGAAGTCTGGAGGGTGAATCAGAAGAAGCAGAATAAGGAGATGGAGAAGGTGAAGTCTGGAGGGTGAATCAGAAGAAGCAGAAGAAGGAGAAGGAGAAGGTGAAGTCTGGAGGGTGAATCAGAAGAAGAAGAAGAAGGAGAAGGAGAAGGTGAAGTCTGGAGGGTGAAGCAGAAGAAGTAGAAGAAGGAGAAGGAGAAGGTGAAGTCAGGAGGGTGAATCAGAAGAAGTAGAAGAAGGAGAAGGAGAAGGTGAAGTCAGGAGGGTGAATCAGAAGAAGTAGAAGAAGGAGAAGGAGAAGGTGAAGTCAGGAGGGTGAATCAGAAGAAGCAGAAGAAGGAGAAGGAGAAGGTGAAGTCTGGAGGGTGAATCAGAAGAATCAGAAGAAGGAAAAGGAGAAGGTGAAGTCGGGAGGGTGAATCAGAAGAAGCAGAAGAAAGAGAAGGAGAAGGTGAAGTCTGGAGGGTGAAGCAGAAGAAGCAGAAGAAGGAGAAGGAGAAGGTGAAGACTGGAGGGTGAATCAGAAGAAGTAGAAGAAGGAGAAGGAGAAGGTGAAGTCTGGAGGGTGAATCAGAAGAAGTAGAAGAAGGAGAAGGAGAAGGTGAAGTCTGGAGGGTGAATCAGAAGAAGCAGAAGAAGGAGAAGGAGAAGGTGAAGTCTGGAGGGTGAATCAGAAGAAGTAGAAGAAGGAGAAGGAGAAGGCGAAGTCTGGAGGGTGAATCAGAAGAAGCAGAAGAAGGAGAAGGAGAAGGTGAAGTCTGGAGGGTGAATCAGAAGAAGCAGAAGAAGGAGAAGGAGAAGGTGAAGTCTGGAGGGTGAATCAGATGAAGCAGAAGAAGGAGAAGGAGAAGGTGAAGTCTGGAGGGTGAAGCAGAAGAAGTAGAAGAAGGAGAAGGAGAAGGTGAAGTCAGGAGGGTGAATCAGAAGAAGTAGAAGAAGGAGAAGGAGAAGGTGAAGTCAGGAGGGTGAATCAGAAGATGCAGAAGAAGGAGAAGGAGAAGGTGAAGTCTGGAGGGTGAATCAGAAGAAGCAGAATAAGGAGATGGAGAAGGTGAAGTCTGGAGGGTGAATCAGAAGAAGCAGAAGAAGGAGAAGGAGAAGGTGAAGTCTGGAGGGTGAATCAGAAGAAGAAGAAGAAGGAGAAGGAGAAGGTGAAGTCTGGAGGGTGAAGCAGAAGAAGTAGAAGAAGGAGAAGGAGAAGGTGAAGTCAGGAGGGTGAATCAGAAGAAGTAGAAGAAGGAGAAGGAGAAGGTGAAGTCAGGAGGGTGAATCAGAAGAAGTAGAAGAAGGAGAAGGAGAAGGTGAAGTCAGGAGGGTGAATCAGAAGAAGCAGAAGAAGGAGAAGGAGAAGGTGAAGTCTGGAGGGTGAATCAGAAGAATCAGAAGAAGGAAAAGGAGAAGGTGAAGTCGGGAGGGTGAATCAGAAGAAGTAGAAGAAGGAGAAGGAGAAGGTGAAGTCTGGAGGGTGAATCAGAAGAAGCAGAAGAAGGAGAAGAATAAGGTGAAGTCTGGAGGGTGAATCAGAAGAAGCAGAAGAAGGAGAAGGAGAAGATGAAGTCTGGAGGATGAAGCAGAAGAAGTAGAAGAAGGAGAAGGAGAAGGTGAAGTCTGGCGGGTGAATCAGAAGAAGCAGAAGAAGGAGAAGGAGAAGTTGAAGTCTGGAGGGTGAATCAGAAGAAGCAGAAGAAGGAGAAGGAGAAGGTGAAGTCTGGAGTGTGAATCAGAAGAAGCAGAAGAAGGAGAAGGAGAAGGCGAAGTCTGGAGGGTGAATCAGAAGAAGTAGAAGAAGGAGAAGGAGAAGGTGAAGTCTGGAGGGTGAATCAGAAGAGGTAGAAGAAGGAGAAGGAGAAGGTGAAGTATGGAGGGTGAATCAGAAGAAGCAGAAGAAGGAGAAGGAGAAGGTGAAGTCTGGAGGGTGAATCAGAAGAAGCAGAAGAAGGAGAAGGAGAAGATGAAGTCTGGAGGGTGAATCAGAAGAAGTAGATGAAGGAGAAGGAGAAGGTGAAGTCTGGAGGGTGAATCAGAAGAAGCAGAAGAAGGAGAAGGAGAAGGGGAAGTCTGGAGGGTGAATCAGAAGAAGCAGAAGAAGGAGAAGGAGAAGGTGAAGTCTGGAGGGTGAATCAGAAGAAGCAGAATAAGGAGAAGTAGAAGGTGAAGTCTGGAGGGTGAATCAGAAGAAGCAGAAGAAGGAGAAGGAGAAGGTGAAGTCTGGAGGGTGAATCAGAAGAAGAAGAAGAAGGAGAAGGAGAAGGTGAAGTCTGGAGGGTGAAGCAGAAGAAGTAGAAGAAGGAGAAGGAGAAGGTGAAGTCAGGAGGGTGAATCAGAAGAAGTAGAAGAAGGAGAAGGAGAAGGTGAAGTCAGGAGGGTGAATCAGAAGAAGCAGAAGAAGGAGAAGGAGAAGGTGAAGTCTGGAGGGTGAATCAGAAGAAGCAGAATAAGGAGATGGAGAAGGTGAAGTCTGGAGGGTGAATCAGAAGAAGCAGAAGAAGGAGAAGGAGAAGGTGAAGTCTGGAGGGTGAATCAGAAGAAGAAGAAGAAGGAGAAGGAGAAGGTGAAGTCTGGAGGGTGAAGCAGAAGAAGTAGAAGAAGGAGAAGGAGAAGGTGAAGTCAGGAGGGTGAATCAGAAGAAGTAGAAGAAGGAGAAGGAGAAGGTGAAGTCAGGAGGGTGAATCAGAAGAAGTAGAAGAAGGAGAAGGAGAAGGTGAAGTCAGGAGGGTGAATCAGAAGAAGCAGAAAAAGGAGAAGGAGAAGGTGAAGTCTGGAGGGTGAATCAGAAGAATCAGAAGAAGGAAAAGGAGAAGGTGAAGTCGGGAGGGTGAATCAGAAGAAGCAGAAGAAAGAGAAGGAGAAGGTGAAGTCTGGAGGGTGAAGCAGAAGAAGCAGAAGAAGGAGAAGGAGAAGGTGAAGACTGGAGGGTGAATCAGAAGAAGTAGAAGAAGGAGAAGGAGAAGGTGAAGTCTGGAGGGTGAATCAGAAGAAGTAGAAGAAGGAGAAGGAGAAGGTGAAGTCTGGAGGGTGAATCAGAAGAAGCAGAAGAAGGAGAAGGAGAAGGTGAAGTCTGGAGGGTGAATCAGAAGAAGTAGAAGAAGGAGAAGGAGAAGGCGAAGTCTGGAGGGTGAATCAGAAGAAGCAGAAGAAGGAGAAGGAGAAGGTGAAGTCTGGAGGGTGAATCAGAAGAAGCAGAAGAAGGAGAAGGAGAAGGTGAAGTCTGGAGGGTGAATCAGATGAAGCAGAAGAAGGAGAAGGAGAAGGTGAAGTCTGGAGGGTGAAGCAGAAGAAGCAGAAGAAGGAGAAGGAGAAGGTGAAGTCTGGAGGGTGAATCAGAAGAAGTAGAAGAAGGAGAAGGAGAAGGTGAAGTCTGGAGGGTGAATCAGAAGAAGCAGAAGAAGTAGAAGGAGAAGGTGAAGTCTGGAGGGTGAATCAGAAGAAGTTGAAGAAGGAGAAGGAGAAGGCGAAGTCTGGAGGTTGAATCAGAAGAAGCAGAAAAAGGAGAAGGAGAAGGTTAAGACTGGAGGGTGAATCAGAAGAAGTAGAAGAAGGAGAAGGAGAAGGTGAAGTCTGGAGGGTGAACCAGAAGAAGTTGAAGAAGGAGAAGGAGAAGGCGAAGTCTGGAGGTTGAATCAGAAGAAGCAGAAGAAGGAGAAGGAGAAGGTGAAGTCTGGAGGGTGAATCAGAAGAAGCAGAAGAAGGAGAAGATGAACTCTGGAGGGTGAATCAGAAGAAGCAGAAGAAGGAGAAGGAGAAGGTGAAGTCTGGAGGGTGAATCAGAAGAAGCAGAAGAAGGAGAAGGAGAAGGTGAAGTCTGGAGGGTGAATCAGAAGAAGTAGAAGATGGAGAAGGAGAAGGTGAAGTCTGGAGTGTGAATCAGAAGAAGTAGAAGAAGGAGAAGGAGAAGGTGAAGTCTGGAGGGTGAATCAGAAGAAGCAGAAGAAGGAGAAGGAGAAGGTGAAGTCTGGAGGGTGAATCAGAAGAAGCAGAAGAAGGAGAAGGAGAAGATGAAGTCTGGAGGGTGAAGCAGAAGAAGTAGACGAAGGAGAAGGAGAAGGTGAAGTCTGGCGGGTGAATCAGAAGAAGCAGAAGAAGGAGAAGGAGAAGTTGAAGTCTGGAGGGTGAATCAGAAGAAGCAGAAGAAGGAGAAGGAGAAGGTGAAGTCTGGAGTGTGAATCAGAAGAAGCAGAAGAAGGAGAAGGAGAAGGCGAAGTCTGGAGGGTGAATCAGAAGAAGTAGAAGAAGGAGAAGGAGAAGGTGAAGTCTGGAGGGTGAATCAGAAGAGGTAGAAGAAGGAGAAGGAGAAGGTGAAGTATGGAGGGTGAATCAGAAGAAGCAGAAGAAGGAGAAGGAGAAGGTGAAGTCTGGAGGGTGAATCAGAAGAAGCAGAAGAAGGAGAAGGAGAAGATGAAGTCTGGAGGGTGAATCAGAAGAAGTAGATGAAGGAGAAGGAGAAGGTGAAGTCTGGAGGGTGAATCAGAAGAAGCAGAAGAAGGAGAAGGAGAAGGTGAAGTCTGGAGGGTGAATCAGAAGAAGCAGAAGAAGGAGAAGGAGAAGCTGAAGTCTGGAGGGTGAATCAGAAGAAGCAGAATAAGGAGATGGAGAAGGTGAAGTCTGGAGGGTGAATCAGAAGAAGCAGAAGAAGGAGAAGGAGAAGGTGAAGTCTGGAGGGTGAATCAGAAGAAGAAGAAGAAGGAGAAGGAGAAGGTGAAGTCTGGAGGGTGAAGCAGAAGAAGTAGAAGAAGGAGAAGGAGAAGGTGAAGTCAGGAGGGTGAATCAGAAGAAGTAGAAGAAGGAGAAGGAGAAGGTGAAGTCAGGTGGGTGAATCAGAAGAAGCAGAAGAAGGAGAAGGAGAAGGTGAAGTCTGGAGGGTGAATCAGAAGAAGCAGAATAAGGAGATGGAGAAGGTGAAGTCTGGAGGGTGAATCAGAAGAAGCAGAAGAAGGAGAAGGAGAAGGTGAAGTCTGGAGGGTGAATCAGAAGAAGAAGAAGAAGGAGAAGGAGAAGGTGAAGTCTGGAGGGTGAAGCAGAAGAAGTAGAAGAAGGAGAAGGAGAAGGTGAAGTCAGGAGGGTGAATCAGAAGAAGTAGAAGAAGGTGAAGGAGAAGGTGAAGTCAGGAGGGTGAATCAGAAGAAGCAGAAGGAGGAGAAGGAGAAGGTGAAGTCTGGAGGGTGAATCAGAAGAATCAGAAGAAGGAGAAGGAGAAGGTGAAGTCTGGAGGGTGAATCAGAAGAAGCAGAAGAAAGAGAAGGAGAAGGTGAAGTCTGGAGGATGAAGCAGAAGAAGCAGAAGAAGGAAAAGGAGAAGGTGAAGACTGGAGGGTGAATCAGAAGAAGTAGAAGAAGGAGAAGGAGAAGGTGAAGTCTGGAGGGTGAATCAGAAGAAGTAGAAGAAGGAGAAGGAGAAGGTGAAGTCTGGAGGGTGAATCAGAAGAAGCAGAAGAAGGAGAAGGAGAAGGTGAAGTCTGGAGGGTGAATCAGAAGAAGTAGAAGAAGGAGAAGGAGAAGGCGAAGTCTGGAGGGTGAATCAGAAGAAGCAGAAGAAGGAGAAGGAGAAGGTGAAGTCTGGAGGGTGAATCAGAAGAAGCAGTCGAAGGAGAAGGAGAAGATGAAGTCTGGAGGGTGAATCAGAAGAAGCAGAAGAAGGAGAAGGAGAAGGTGAAGTCTGGAGGGTGAATCAGATGAAGCAGAAGAAGGAGAAGGAGAAGGTGAAGTCTGGAGGGTGAAGCAGAAGAAGCAGAAGAAGGAGAAGGAGAAGGTGAAGTCTGGAGGGTGAATCAGAAGAAGTAGAAGAAGGAGAAGGAGAAGGTGAAGTCTGGAAGGTGAATCAGAAGAAGCAGAAGAAGTAGAAGGAGAAGGTGAAGTCTGGAGGGTGAATCAGAAGAAGTAGAAGAAGGAGAAGGAGAAGGTGAAGTCTGGAGGGTGATTCAGAAGAAGCAGAAGAAGGAGAAGGAGAAGGTGAAGTCAGGAGGGTGAATCAGAAGAAGCAGAAGAAGGAGAAGGAGAAGGTGAAGTCCGGAGGGTGAATCAGAAGAAGCAGAAGAAGGAGAAGGAGAAGGTTAAGACTGGAGGGTGAATCAGAAGAAGTAGAAGAAGGAGAAGGAGAAGGTGAAGTCTGGAGGGTGAATCAGAAGAAGTTGAAGAAGGAGAAGATGAACTCTGGAGGGTGAATCAGAAGAAGCAGAAGAAGGAGAAGGAGAAGGTGAAGTCTGGAGGGTGAATCAGAAGAAGCAGAAGAAGGAGAAGGAGAAGGTGAAGTCTGGAGGGTGAATCAGAAGAAGTAGAAGAAGGAGAAGGAGAAGGTGAAGTCTGGAGTGTGAATCAGAAGAAGTAGAAGAAGGAGAAGGAGAAGGTGAAGTCTGGAGGGTGAATCAGAAGAAGCAGAAGAAGGAGAAGGAGAAGGTGAAGTCTGGAGGGTGAATCAGAAGAAGCAGAAGAAGGAGAAGGAGAAGATGAAGTCTGGAGGGTGAAGCAGAAGAAGTAGAAGAAGGAGAAGGAGAAGGTGAAGTCTGGCGGGTGAATCAGAAGAAGCAGAAGAAGGAGAAGGAGAAGTTGAAGTCTGGAGGGTGAATCAGAAGAAGCAGAAGAAGGAGAAGGAGAAGGTGAAGTCTGGAGTGTGAATCAGAAGAAGCAGAATAAGGAGAAGGAGAAGGTGAAGTCTGGAGGCTGAATCAGAAGAAGCAGAAGAAGGAGAAGGAGAAGGTGAAGTCTGGAGGGTGTATCAGAAGAAGTAGAAGAAGGAGAAGGAGAAGGTGAAGTCAGGAGGGTGAATCAGGAGAAGCAGAAGAAGGAGAAGGAGAAGGTGAAGTCTGGAGGGTGAATCAGAAGAATCAGAAGAAGGAGAAGGAGAAGGTGAAGTCTGGAGGGTGAATCAGAAGAAGCAGAAGAAAGAGAAGGAGAAGTTGAAGTCTGGAGGGTGAATCAGAAGAAGCAGAAGAAGGAGAAGGAGAAGGTGAAGTCTGGAGTGTGAAGCAGAAGAAGCAGAATAAGGATAAGGAGAAGGTGAAGTCTGGAGGCTGAATCAGAAGAAGCAGAAGAAGGAGAAGGAGAAGGTGAAGTCTGGAAGGTGAATCAGAAGAAGTAGAAGAAGGAGAAGGAGAAGGTGAAGTCTGGAGGGTGAATCAGAAGAAGTAGAAGAAGGAGAAGGAGAAGGTGAAGTATGGAGGGTGAATCAGAAGAAGCAGAAGAAGGAGAAGGAGAAGGTGAAGTCTGGAGGGTGAATCAGAAGAAGCAGAAGAAGGAGAAGGAGAAGGTGAAGTCTGGAGGGTGAATCAGAAGAAGTAGAAGATGGAGAAGGAGAAGGTGAAGTCTGGAGTGTGAATCAGAAGAAGTAGAAGAAGGAGAAGGAGAAGGTGAAGTCTGGAGGGTGAATCAGAAGAAGCAGAAGAAGGAGAAGGAGAAGGTGAAGTCTGGAGGGTGAATCAGAAGAAGCAGAAGAAGGAGAAGGAGAAGATGAAGTCTGGAGGGTGAAGCAGAAGAAGTAGACGAAGGAGAAGGAGAAGGTGAAGTCTGGCGGGTGAATCAGAAGAAGCAGAAGAAGGAGAAGGAGAAGTTGAAGTCTGGAGGGTGAATCAGAAGAAGCAGAAGAAGGAGAAGGAGAAGGTGAAGTCTGGAGTGTGAATCAGAAGAAGCAGAAGAAGGAGAAGGAGAAGGCGAAGTCTGGAGGGTGAATCAGAAGAAGTAGAAGAAGGAGAAGGAGAAGGTGAAGTCTGGAGGGTGAATCAGAAGAGGTAGAAGAAGGAGAAGGAGAAGGTGAAGTATGGAGGGTGAATCAGAAGAAGCAGAAGAAGGAGAAGGAGAAGGTGAAGTCTGGAGGGTGAATCAGAAGAAGCAGAAGAAGGAGAAGGAGAAGATGAAGTCTGGAGGGTGAATCAGAAGAAGTAGATGAAGGAGAAGGAGAAGGTGAAGTCTGGAGGGTGAATCAGAAGAAGCAGAAGAAGGAGAAGGAGAAGGTGAAGTCTGGAGGGTGAATCAGAAGAAGCAGAAGAAGGAGAAGGAGAAGCTGAAGTCTGGAGGGTGAATCAGAAGAAGCAGAATAAGGAGATGGAGAAGGTGAAGTCTGGAGGGTGAATCAGAAGAAGCAGAAGAAGGAGAAGGAGAAGGTGATGTCTGGAGGGTGAATCAGAAGAAGAAGAAGAAGGAGAAGGAGAAGGTGAAGTCTGGAGGGTGAAGCAGAAGAAGTAGAAGAAGGAGAAGGAGAAGGTGAAGTCAGGAGGGTGAATCAGAAGAAGTAGAAGAAGGAGAAGGAGAAGGTGAAGTCAGGTGGGTGAATCAGAAGAAGCAGAAGAAGGAGAAGGAGAAGGTGAAGTCTGGAGGGTGAATCAGAAGAAGCAGAATAAGGAGATGGAGAAGGTGAAGTCTGGAGGGTGAATCAGAAGAAGCAGAAGAAGGAGAAGGAGAAGGTGAAGTCTGGAGGGTGAATCAGAAGAAGAAGAAGAAGGAGAAGGAGAAGGTGAAGTCTGGAGGGTGAAGCAGAAGAAGTAGAAGAAGGAGAAGGAGAAGGTGAAGTCAGGAGGGTGAATCAGAAGAAGTAGAAGAAGGTGAAGGAGAAGGTGAAGTCAGGAGGGTGAATCAGAAGAAGCAGAAGGAGGAGAAGGAGAAGGTGAAGTCTGGAGGGTGAATCAGAAGAATCAGAAGAAGGAGAAGGAGAAGGTGAAGTCTGGAGGGTGAATCAGAAGAAGCAGAAGAAAGAGAAGGAGAAGGTGAAGTCTGGAGGATGAAGCAGAAGAAGCAGAAGAAGGAAAAGGAGAAGGTGAAGACTGGAGGGTGAATCAGAAGAAGTAGAAGAAGGAGAAGGAGAAGGTGAAGTCTGGAGGGTGAATCAGAAGAAGTAGAAGAAGGAGAAGGAGAAGGTGAAGTCTGGAGGGTGAATCAGAAGAAGCAGAAGAAGGAGAAGGAGAAGGTGAAGTCTGGAGGGTGAATCAGAAGAAGTAGAAGAAGGAGAAGGAGAAGGCGAAGTCTGGAGGGTGAATCAGAAGAAGCAGAAGAAGGAGAAGGAGAAGGTGAAGTCTGGAGGGTGAATCAGAAGAAGCAGTCGAAGGAGAAGGAGAAGATGAAGTCTGGAGGGTGAATCAGAAGAAGCAGAAGAAGGAGAAGGAGAAGGTGAAGTCTGGAGGGTGAATCAGATGAAGCAGAAGAAGGAGAAGGAGAAGGTGAAGTCTGGAGGGTGAAGCAGAAGAAGCAGAAGAAGGAGAAGGAGAAGGTGAAGTCTGGAGGGTGAATCAGAAGAAGTAGAAGAAGGAGAAGGAGAAGGTGAAGTCTGGAAGGTGAATCAGAAGAAGCAGAAGAAGTAGAAGGAGAAGGTGAAGTCTGGAGGGTGAATCAGAAGAAGTAGAAGAAGGAGAAGGAGAAGGTGAAGTCTGGAGGGTGATTCAGAAGAAGCAGAAGAAGGAGAAGGAGAAGGTGAAGTCAGGAGGGTGAATCAGAAGAAGCAGAAGAAGGAGAAGGAGAAGGTGAAGTCCGGAGGGTGAATCAGAAGAAGCAGAAGAAGGAGAAGGAGAAGGTTAAGACTGGAGGGTGAATCAGAAGAAGTAGAAGAAGGAGAAGGAGAAGGTGAAGTCTGGAGGGTGAATCAGAAGAAGTTGAAGAAGGAGAAGATGAACTCTGGAGGGTGAATCAGAAGAAGCAGAAGAAGGAGAAGGAGAAGGTGAAGTCTGGAGGTGAATCAGAAGAAGCAGAAGAAGGAGAAGGAGAAGGTGAAGTCTGGCGGGTGAATCAGAAGAAGTAGAAGAAGGAGAAGGAGAAGGTGAAGTCTGGAGTGTGAATCAGAAGAAGTAGAAGAAGGAGAAGGAGAAGGTGAAGTCTGGAGGGTGAATCAGAAGAAGCAGAAGAAGGAGAAGGAGAAGGTGAAGTCTGGAGGGTGAATCAGAAGAAGCAGAAGAAGGAGAAGGAGAAGATGAAGTCTGGAGGGTGAAGCAGAAGAAGTAGAAGAAGGAGAAGGAGAAGGTGAAGTCTGGCGGGTGAATCAGAAGAAGCAGAAGAAGGAGAAGGAGAAGTTGAAGTCTGGAGGGTGAATCAGAAGAAGCAGAAGAAGGAGAAGGAGAAGGTGAAGTCTGGAGTGTGAATCAGAAGAAGCAGAATAAGGAGAAGGAGAAGGTGAAGTCTGGAGGCTGAATCAGAAGAAGCAGAAGAAGGAGAAGGAGAAGGTGAAGTCTGGAGGGTGTATCAGAAGAAGTAGAAGAAGGAGAAGGAGAAGGTGAAGTCAGGAGGGTGAATCAGGAGAAGCAGAAGAAGGAGAAGGAGAAGGTGAAGTCTGGAGGGTGAATCAGAAGAATCAGAAGAAGGAGAAGGAGAAGGTGAAGTCTGGAGGGTGAATCAGAAGAAGCAGAAGAAAGAGAAGGAGAAGTTGAAGTCTGGAGGGTGAATCAGAAGAAGCAGAAGAAGGAGAAGGAGAAGGTGAAGTCTGGAGTGTGAAGCAGAAGAAGCAGAATAAGGATAAGGAGAAGGTGAAGTCTGGAGGCTGAATCAGAAGAAGCAGAAGAAGGAGAAGGAGAAGGTGAAGTCTGGAAGGTGAATCAGAAGAAGTAGAAGAAGGAGAAGGAGAAGGTGAAGTCTGGAGGGTGAATCAGAAGAAGTAGAAGAAGGAGAAGGAGAAGGTGAAGTCAGGAGGGTGAATCAGGAGAAGCAGAAGAAGGAGAAGGAGAAGGTGAAGTCTGGAGGGTGAATCAGAAGAATCAGAAGAAGGAGAAGGAGAAGGTGAAGTCTGGAGGGTGAATCAGAAGAAGCAGAAGGAAGAGAAGGAGAAGGTGAAGTCTGGAGGGTGAAGCAGAAGAAGCAGAAGAAGGAGAATGAGAAGGTGAAGACTGAAGGGTGAATCAGAAGAAGTAGAAGAAGGAGAAGGAGAAGGTGAAGTCTGGAGGGTGAATCAGAAGAAGTAGAAGAAGGAGAAGGAGAAGGTGAAGTCTGGAGGGTGAATCAGAAGAAGCAGAAGAAGGAGAAGGAGAAGGTGAAGTCTGGAGGGTGAATCAGAAGAAGCAGAAGAAGGAGAAGGAGAAGGTGAGGTCTGGAGGGTGAATCAGAAGAAGCAGAAGAAGGAGAAGGAGAAGGTGAAGTCTGGCGGGGGGAATCAGAAGAAGCAGAAGAAGGAGAAGGAGAAGGTGAAGTCTGGAGGGTGAATCAGAAGAAGCAGAAGAAGGAGAAGGAGAAGGTGAAGTTAGGAGGGTGAATCAGAAGAAGCAGAAGAAGGAGAAGGAGAAGGTGAAGTCTGGAGGGTGAATCAGAAGAAGCAGAAGAAGGAGAAGGAGAAGGTGAAGTCTGGAGGGTGAATCAGAAGAAGCAGAAAAAGGAGAAGGAGAAGGTGAAGTCTGGAGGGTGAATCAGAAGAAGCAGAAGAAGTAGAAGGAGAAGGTGAAGTCTGGAGGGTGAATCAGAAGAAGCAGAAGAAGGAGAAGGAGAAGGTGAAGTCTGGAGGGTGAATCAGAAGAAGCAGAAAAAGGAGAAGGAGAAGGTGAAGTCTGGAGGGTGAATCAGAAGAAGCAGAAGAAGTAGAAGGAGAAGGTGAAGTCAGGAGGTTGAATCAGAAGAAGCAGAAGAAGGAGAAGGAGAAGGTGAAGTCTGGAGGGTGATTCAGAAGAAGCAGAAGAAGGAGAAGGAGAAGGTGAAGACTGGAGGGTGAATCAGAAGAAGTAGAAGAAGGAGAAGGAGAAGGTGAAGTCTGGAGGGTGAATTAGAAGAAGTAGAAGAAGGAGAAGGAGAAGGCGAAGTCTGGAGGGTGAATCGGAAGAAGTAGAAGAAGGAGAAGGAGAAGGTGAAGTCTGGAGGGTGAATCAGAAGAGGTAGAAGAAGGAGAAGGAGAAGGTGAAGTCTGGAGGGTGAATCAGAAGAAGCAGAAGAAGGAGAAGGAGAAGGTGAAGTCTGGAGGGTGAATCAGAAGAAGCAGAAGAAGGAGAAGGAGAAGATGAAGTCTGGAGGGTGAATCAGAAGAAGTAGAAGAAGGAGAAGGAGAAGGTGAAGTCTGGAGGGTGAATCAGAAGTAGCAGAAGAAGGAGAAGGAGAAGGTGAAGTCTGGAGGGTGAATCAGAAGAAGCAGAAGAAGGAGAAGGAGAAGGTGAAGTCTGGAGGGTGAATCAGAAGAAGCAGATAAGGAGATGGAGAAGGTGAAGTCTGGAGGGTGAATCAGAAGAAGCAGAAGAAGGAGAAGGATAAGGTGAAGTCTGGAGGGTGAATCAGAAGATGTAGAAGAAGGAGAAGGCGAAGGTGAAGTCTGGAGGGTGAATCAGAAGAAGCAGAAGAAGTAGAAGGAGAAGGTGAAGTCTGGAGGGTGAATCAGAAGAAGTAGAAGAAGGAGAAGGCGAAGGTGAAGTCTGGAGGGTGAATCAGATGAAGCAGAAGAAGGAGAAGGAGAAGGTGAAGTCTGGAGGGTGAAGCAGAAGAAGAAGAAGAAGGAGAAGGAGTAGGTGAAGTCTGGAGGGTGAATCAGAAGAAGTAGAAGAAGGAGAAGGAGAAGGTGAAGTCAGGAGGGTGAAGCAGAAGAAGCATAAGAAGGAGAAGGAGAAGGTGAAGTCTGGAGGGTGAAGCAGAAGAAGCAGAAGAAGGAGAAGGAGAAGGTGAAGTCTGGAGGGTGAATCAGAAGAAGCAGAAGAAGGAGAAGGAGAAGGTGAAGTCTGGAGGGTGAATCAGAAGAAGCAGAAAAAGGAGAAGGAGAAGGTGAAGTCTGGAGGGTGAATCAGAAGAAGCAGAAGAAGTAGAAGGAGAAGGTGAAGTCTGGAGGGTGAATCAGAAGAAGTAGAAGAAGGAGAAGGAGAAGGTGAAGTCTGGAGGGTGAATCAGAAGAAGCAGAAGAAGGAGAAGGAGAAGGTGAAGTCAGGAGGGTGAATCAGAAGAAGCAGAAGAAGGAGAAGGTGAAGTCTGGAGGGTGAATCAGAAGAAGCAGAAGAAGGAGAAGAAGAAGGTGAAGACTGGAGGGTGAATCAGAAGAAGTAGAAGAAGGAGAAGGAGAAGGTGAAGTCCAGAGGGTGAATTAGAAGAAGTAGAAGAAGGAGAAGGAGAAGGCGAAGTCTGGAGGGTGAATCAGAAGAAGTAGAAGAAGGAGAAGGAGAAGGTGAAGTCTGGAGGGTGAATCAGAAGAGGTAGAAGAAGGAGAAGGAGAAGGTGAAGTCTGGAGGGTGAATCAGAAGAAGTAGAAGAAGGAGAAGGAGAAGGTGAAGTCTGGAGGGTGAATCAGAAGTAGCAGAAGAAGGAGAAGGAGAAGGTGAAGTCTGGAGGGTGAATCAGAAGAAGCAGAAGAAGGAGAAGGAGAAGGTGAAGTCTGGAGGGTGAATCAGAAGAAGCAGAAGAAGGAGAAGGAGAAGGTGAAGTCTGAAGGGTGAATCAGAAGAAGAAGAAGAAGGAGAAGGAGAAGGTGAAGTCTGGAGGGTGAAGCAGAAGAAGTAGAAGAAGGAGAAGGCGAAGGTGAAGTCTGGAGGGTGAATCAGAAGAAGCAGAAGAAGTAGAAGGAGAAGGTGAAGTCTGGAGGGTGAATCAGAAGAAGTAGAAGAAGGAGAAGGAGAAGGTGAAGTCTGGAGGGTGAATCAGAAGAGGTAGAAGAAGGAGAAGGAGAAGGTGAAGTCTGGAGGGTGAATCAGAAGAAGCAGAAGAAGGAGAAGGAGAAGGTGAAGTCTGGAGGGTGAATCAGAAGAAGCAGAAGAAGGAGAAGGAGAAGATGAAGTCTGGAGGGTGAATCAGAAGAAGTAGAAGAAGGAGAAGGAGAAGGTGAAGTCTGGAGGGTGAATCAGAAGTAGCAGAAGAAGGAGAAGGAGAAGGTGAAGTCTGGAGGGTGAATCAGAAGAAGCAGAAGAAGGAGAAGGAGAAGGTGAAGTCTGGAGGGTGAATCAGAAGAAGCAGATAAGGAGATGGAGAAGGTGAAGTCTGGAGGGTGAATCAGAAGAAGCAGAAGAAGGAGAAGGAGAAGGTGAAGTCTGGAGGGTGAATCAGAAGAAGAAGAAGAAGGAGAAGGAGAAGGTGAAGTCTGGAGGGTGAAGCAGAAGAAGTAGAAGAAGGAGAAGGAGATGGTGAAGTCAGGAGGGTGAATCAGAAGAAGTAGAAGAAGGAGAAGGAGAAGGTGAAGGCAGGAGGGTGAATCAGAAGAAGCAGAAGAAGGAGAAGGAGAAGGTGAAGTCTGGAGGGTGAATCAGAAGAAGCAGAATAAGGAGATGGAGAAGGTGAAGTCTGGAGGGTGAATCAGAAGAAGCAGAAGAAGGAGAAGGAGAAGGTGAAGTCTGGAGGGTGAATCAGAATAAGAAGAAGAAGGAGAAGGAGAAGGTGAAGTCTGGAGGGTGAAGCAGAAGAAGTAGAAGAAGGAGAAGGAGAAGGTGAAGTCAGGAGGGTGAATCAGAAGAAGTAGAAGAAGGAGAAGGAGAAGGTAAAGTCAGGAGGGTGAATCAGAAGAAGCAGAAGAAGGAGAAGGAGAAGGTGAAGTCTGGAGGGTGAATCAGAAGAATCAGAAGAAGGAGAAGGAGAAGGTGAAGTCTGGAGGGTGAATCAGAAGAAGCAGAAGAAAGAGAAGGAGAAGGTGAAGTCTGGAGGGTGAAGCAGAAGAAGCAGAAGAAGGAGAAGGAGAAGGTGAAGACTGGAGGGTGAATCAGAAGAAGTAGAAGAAGGAGAAGGAGAAGGTGAAGTCTGGAGGGTGAATCAGAAGAAGTAGAAGAAGGAGAAGGAGAAGGTGAAGTCTGGAGGGTGAATCAGAAGAAGCAGAAACAGGAGAAGGAGAAGGTGAAGTCTGGAGGGTGAATCAGAAGAAGCAGAAGAAGGAGAAGGAGAAGGTGAAGTCTGGAGGGTGAATCAGAAGAAGCAGAAAAGGAGAAGGAGAAGGTGAAGTCAGGAGGGTGAATCAGAAGAAGCAGAAGAAGGAGAAGGAGAAGGTGAAGTTAGGAGGGTGAATCAGAAGAAGCAGAAGAAGGAGAAGGAGAAGGTGAAGTCAGCGGGGTGAAGCAGAAGAAGTAGAAGAAGGAGAAGGAGAAGGTGAAGTCAGGAGGGTGAAGCAGAAGAAGCAGAAGAAGGAGAAGGAGAAGGTGAAGTCTGGAGGGCGCAGCAGAAGAAGGAGAAGGAGAAGGTGAAGTCTGGAGGGTGAAGCAGAAGAAGCAGAAGAAGGAGAAGGAGAAGGTGAAGTCTGGAGGGTGAATCAGAAGAAGTAGAAGAAGGAGAAGGAGAAGGTGAAGTCAGGAGGGTGAAGCAGAAGAAGCAGAAGAAGGAGGAGGATAAGGTGAAGTCTGGAGGGTGAAGCAGAAGAAGCAGAAGAAGGAGAAGGAGAAGGTGAAGTCTGGAGGGCGAAGCAGAAGGAGCAGAAGAAGGAGAAGGAGAAGGTGAAGTCTGGAGGGTGAAGCAGAAGAAGCAGAAGAAGGAGAAGGAGAAGGTGAAGTCTGGAGGGTGAATCAGAAGAAGTAGAAGAAGCAGAAGGAGAAGTTGAAGTCAGGAGTGTGAAGCAGAAGAAGTAGAAGAAGGAGAAGGAGAAGGTGAAGTCTGGAGGTTGAAGCAGAAGAAGTAGAAGAAGGAGAAGGAGAAGGTGAAGTCTGGAGGGTGAATCAGAAGAAGAAGAAGAAGGAGAAGGAGAAGGTGAAGTCTGGAGGGTGAATCAGAAGAAGCAGAAGAAGGATAAGGAGAAGGTGAAGTCTGGAGGGTGAATCAGAAGAAGCAGAAGAAGGAGAAGGAGAAGGTGAAGACTGGAGGGTGAATCAAAAGAAGGAGAAGAAGGAGAAGGAGAAGGTGAAGTCTGGAGGGTGAATCAGAAGAAGTAGAAGAAGGAGAAGGAGAAGGCGAAGTCTGGAGGGTGAATCAGAAGAAGTAGAAGAAGGAGAAGGAGAAGGTGAAGTCTGGAGGGTGAATCAGAAGAGGTAGAAGAAGGAGAAGGAGAAGGTGAAGTCTGGAGGGTGAATCAGAAGAAGTAGAAGAAGGAGAAGGAGAAGGTGAAGTCTGGAGGGTGAATCAGAAGTAGCAGAAGAAGGAGAAGGAGAAGGTGAAGTCTGGAGGGTGAATCAGAAGAAGCAGAAGAAGGAGAAGGAGAAGGTGAAGTCTGGAGGGTGAATCAGAAGAAGCAGATAAGGAGATGGAGAAGGTGAAGTCTGGAGGGTGAATCAGAAGAAGCAGAAGAAGGAGAAGGAGAAGGTGAAGTCTGGAGGGTGAATCAGAAGAAGAAGAAGAAGGAGAAGGAGAAGGTGAAGTCTGGAGGGTGAAGCAGAAGAAGTAGAAGAAGGAGAAGGCGAAGGTGAAGTCTGGAGGGTGAATCAGAAGAAGCAGAAGAAGTAGAAGGAGAAGTTGAAGTCTGGAGGGTGAATCAGAAGAAGTAGAAGAAGGAGAAGGCGAAGGTGAAGTCTGGAGGGTGAATCAGATGAAGCAGAAGAAGGAGAAGGAGCAGGTGAAGTCTGGAGGGTGAAGCAGAAGAAGAAGAAGAAGGAGAAGGAGAAGGAGAAGTCTGGAGGGTGAATCAGAAGAGGTAGAAGAAGGAGAAGGAGAAGGTGAAGTCAGGAGGGTGAAGCAGAAGAAGCAGAAGAAGGAGAAGGAGAAGGTGAAGTCTGGAGGGTGAAGCAGAAGAAGCAGAAGAAGGAGAAGGAGAAGGTGAAGTCTGGAGGGTGAATCAGAAGAAGCAGAAAAAGGAGAAGGAGAAGGTGAAGTCTGGAGGGTGAATCAGAAGAAGCAGAAGAAGTAGAAGGAGAAGGTGAAGTCTGGAGGGTGAATCAGAAGAAGTAGAAGAAGGAGAAGGAGAAGGTGAAGTCTGGAGGGTGAATCAGAAGGAGCAGAAGAAGGAGAAGGAGAAGGTGAAGTCAGGAGGGTGAATCAGAAGAAGCAGAAGAAGGAGAAGGAGAAGGTAAAGTCTGGAGGGTGAATCAGAAGAAGCAGAAGAAGGAGAAGAAGAAGGTGAAGACTGGAGGGTGAATCAGAAGAAGTAGAAGAAGGAGAAGGAGAAGGTGAAGTCCGGAGGGTGAATTAGAAGATGTAGAAGAAGGAGAAGGAGAAGGCGAAGTCTGGAGGGTGAATCAGAAGAAGTAGAAGAAGGAGAAGGAGAAGGTGAAGTCTGGAGGGTGAATCAGAAGAGGTAGAAGAAGGAGAAGGAGAAGGTGAAGTCTGGAGGGTGAATCAGAAGAAGCAGAAGAAGGAGAAGGAGAAGGTGAAGTCTGGAGGGTGAATCAGAAGAAGCAGAAGAAGGAGAAGGAGAAGGTGAAGTCTGGAGGGTGAATCAGAAGGAGCAGAAGAAGGAGAAGGAGAAGGTGAAGTCTGGAGGGTGAATCAGAAGAAGCAGAAGAAGGAGAAGGAGAAGTGGAGTCTGGAGGGTGAATCAGAAGAAGCAGATAAGGAGATGGAGAAGGTGAAGTCTGGAGGGTGAATCAGAAGAAGCAGAAGAAGGAGAAGGAGAAGGTGAAGTCTGGAGGGTGAATCAGAAGATGAAGAAGAAGGAGAAGGAGAAGGTGAAGTCTGGAGGGTGCAGCAGAAGAAGTAGAAGAAGGAGAAGGAGATGGTGAAGTCAGGAGGGTGAATCAGAAGAAGTAGAAGAAGGAGAAGGAGAAGGTGAAGTCAGGAGGGTGAATCAGAAGAAGCAGAAGAAGGAGAAGGAGAAGGTGAAGTCTGGAGGGTGAATCAGAAGAAGCAGAATAAGGAGATGGAGAAGGTGAAGTCTGGAGGGTGAATCAGAAGAAGCAGAAGAAGGAGAAGGAGAAGGTGAAGTCTGGAGGGTGAATCAGAAGAAGAAGAAGAAGGAGAAGGAGAAGGTGAAGTCTGGAGGGTGAAGCAGAAGAAGTAGAAGAAGGAGAAGGAGAAGGTGAAGTCAGGAGGGTGAATCAGAAGAAGTAGAAGAAGGAGAAGGAGAAGGTAAAGTCAGGAGGGTGAATCAGAAGAAGCAGAAGAAGGAGAAGGAGAAGGTGAAGTCTGGAGGGTGAATCAGAAGAATCAGAAGAAGGAGCAGGAGAAGGTGAAGTCTGGAGGGTGAATCAGAAGAAGCAGAAGAAAGAGAAGGAGAAGGTGAAGTCTGGAGGGTGAAGCAGAAGAAGCAGAAGAAGGAGAAGGAGAAGGTGAAGACTGGAGGGTGAATCAGAAGAAGTAGAAGAAGGAGAAGGAGAAGGTGAAGTCTGGAGGGTGAATCAGAAGAAGTAGAAGAAGGAGAAGGAGAAGGTGAAGTCTGGAGGGTGAATCAGAAGAAGCAGAAGAAGGAGAAGGAGAAGGTGAAGTCTGGAGGGTGAATCAGAAGAAGCAGAAGAAGGAGAAGGAGAAGGTGAAGTCTGGAGGGTGAATCAGAAGAAGCAGAAAAGGAGAAGGAGAAGGTGAAGTCAGGAGGGTGAATCAGAAGAAGCAGAAGAAGGAGAAGGAGAAGGTGAAGTTAGGAGGGTGAATCAGAAGAAACAGAAGAAGGAGAAGGAGAAGGTGAAGTCAGCGGGGTGAAGCAGAAGAAGTAGAAGAAGGAGAAGGAGAAGGTGAAGTCAGGAGGGTGAAGCAGAAGAAGCAGAAGAAGGAGAAGGAGAAGGTGAAGTCTGGAGGGCGCAGCAGAAGAAGGAGAAGGAGAAGGTGAAGTCTGGAGGGTGAAGCAGAAGAAGCAGAAGAAGGAGAAGGAGAAGGTGAAGTCTGGAGGGTGAATCAGAAGAAGTAGAAGAAGGAGAAGGAGAAGGTGAAGTCAGGAGGGTGAAGCAGAAGAAGCAGAAGAAGGAGGAGGAGAAGGTGAAGTCTGGAGGGTGAAGCAGAAGAAGCAGAAGAAGGAGAAGGAGAAGGTGAAGTCTGGAGGTTGAAGCAGAAGAAGTAGAAGAAGGAGAAGGAGAAGGTGAAGTCTGGAGGGTGAATCAGAAGAAGTAGAAGAAGGAGAAGGAGAAGGTGAAGTCTGGAGGGTGAATCAGAAGAAGCAGAAGAAGGATAAGGAGAAGTTGAAGTCTGGAGGGTGAATCAGAAGAAGCAGAAGAAGGAGAAGGAGAAGGTGAAGACTGGAGGGTGAATCAAAAGAAGGAGAAGAAGGAGAAGGAGAAGGTAAAGTCTGGAGGGTGAATCAGAAGAAGTAGAAGAAGGAGAAGGAGAAGGCGAAGTCTGGAGGGTGAATCAGAAGAAGCAGAAGAAGGAGAAGCAGAAGGTGAAGTCTGGAGGGCGAATCAGAAGAAGCAGAAGAAGGAAAAGGAGAAGATGATGTCTGGAGGGTGAATAAGAAGAAGTAGAAGAAGGAGAAGGAGAAGGTGAGGTCTGGAGGGTGAATCAGAAGAAGTAGAAGAAGGAGAAGGAGAAGGTGAAGTCAGGAGGGTGAAGCAGAAGAAGCAGAAGAAGGACGAGGAGAAGGTGAAGTCTGGAGGGTGAAGCAGAAGAAGCAGAAGAAGGAGAAGGAGAAGGTGAAGTCTGGAGGGCGAAGCAGAAGAAGCAGAAGAAGGAGAAGGTGAAGGTGAAGTCTGGAGGGTGAAGCAGAAGAAGCAGAAGAAGGAGAAGGAGAAGGTGAGGTCTGGAGGGTGAATCGGAAGAAGTAGAAGAAGGAGAAGGAGAAGGTGAAGTCTGGAGGTTGAAGCAGAAGAAGTAGAAGAAGGAGAAGGAGAAGGTGAAGTCTGGAGGGTGAATCAGAAGAAGTAGAAGAAGGAGAAGGGAAGGTGAAGTCTGGAGGGTGAATCAGAAGAAGCAGAAGAAGGAGAAGGAGAAGGTGAAGTCTGGATGGTGAATCAGAAGAAGCAGAAGAAGGAGAAGGAGAAGATGAAGTCTGGAGGGTGAATCAGAAGAAGTAGAATAAGGAGAAGGAGAAGGTGAAGTCTGGAGGGTGAATCAGAAGAAGCAGAAGAAGGAGAAGGAGAAGGTGAAGTCTGGAGGGTGAATCAGAAGAAGCAGAAGAAGGAGAAGGAGAAGGTGAAGTCTGGAGGGTGAATCAGAAGAAGCTGAATAAGGGGAAGGAGAAGGTGAAGTCTGGAGGGTGAATCAGAAGAAGCAGAAGAAGGAGAAGGAGAAGGTGAAGTCTGGAGGGTGAATCAGAAGAAGTAGAAGAAGGAGAAGGAGAAGGTGAAGTCTGGAGGTTGAATCAGAAGAAGCAGAAGAAGGAGAAGGAGAAGGTGAAGTCTGGAGGGTGAATCAGAAGAAGCAGAAGAAGGAGAAGGAGAAGATGAAGTCTGGAGGGTGAATCAGAAGAAGTAGAAGAAGGAGAAGGAGAAGGTGAGGTCTGGAGGGTGAATCAGAAGAAGCAGAAGAAGGAGAAGGAGCAGGTGAAGTCTGGAGGGTGAATCAGAAGAAGCAGAAGAAGGAGAAGGAGAAGGTGAAGTCTGGAGGGTGAATCAGAAGAAGCAGAAGAAGGAGAAGGAGAAGTTGAAGTCAGGAGGGTGAATCAGAAGAAGCAGAAGAAGGAGAAGGAGAAGGTGAAGTTAGGAGGGTGAATCAGAAGAAGCAGAAGAAGGAGAAGGTGAAGGTGAAGTCAGGGGGGTGAAGCAGAAGAAGTAGAAGAAGGAGAAGGAGAAGGTGAAGTCAGGAGGGTGAAGCAGAAGAAGCAGAAGAAGGAGAAGGAGAAGCTGAAGTCAGGAGGGTGAATCAGAAGAAGTACAAGAAGGAGAAGGAGAAGGTGAAGCCTGGAGGGTGAATCAGAAGAAGTAGAAGAAGGAGAAGGAGAAGGTGAAGTCTGGAGGGTGAATCAGAAGAAGTAGAAGAAGGAGAAGGAGAAGGTGAAGTCTGGAGGGTAAATTAGAAGAAGCAGAAGAAGGAGAAGGAGAAGGTGAAGTCTGGAGGGAGAAGCAGAAGAAGTAGAAGAAGGAGAAGGAGAAGGTGAAGTCTGGAGGGTGAATCAGAAGAAGTAGAAGAAGGAGAAGGAGAAGGTGAAGTCTGGAGGGTGAATCAGAAGAAGGAGAAGAAGGAGAAGGAGAAGGTGAAGTCTGGAGGGTGAATGAGAAGAAGTAGAAGAAGGAGAAGGAGAAGGTGAAGTCTGGAGGGTGAATCAGAAGAAGTAGAAGAAGGAGAAGGAGAAGGTGTAGTCTGGAGGGTGAATCAGAAGAAGTAGACGAAGGAGAAGGAGAAGGTGAAGTCTGGAGGGTGAAGCAGTAGAAGCAGAAGAAGGAGAAGGAGAAGGTGAAGTCTGGAGGGTGAATCAGAAGAAGTAGAAGAAGGAGAAGGAGATGGTGAAGTCTGGAGGGTGAATCAGAAGAAGCAGAAGAAGGAGAAGGAGAAGGTGAAGTCTGGAGGGTGAATCAGAAAAAGCAGAAGAAGGAGAAGGATAAGGTGAAGTCTGGAGGGTGAATCAGAAGAAGCAGAAGAAGGAAAAGGAGAAGGTGAAGTCTGGAGGGTGAATCAGAAGAAGCAGAAGAAGTAGAAGGAGAAGTTGAAGTCTGGAGGGTGAATCAGAAGAAGTAGAAGAAGGAGAAGGAGAAGGTGAAGTCTGGAGGGTGAATCAGAAGAAGCAGAAGAAGGAGAAGGAGAAGGTGAAGTCAGGAGGGTGAATCAGAAGAAGCAGAAGAAGGATAAGGAGAAGGTGAAGTCTGGAGGGTGAATCAGAAGAAGCAGAAGAAGGAGAAGGAGAAGGTGAAGACTGGAGGGTGAATCAGAAGAAGTAGATGAAGGAGAAGGAGAAGGTGAAGTCTGGAGGGTGAATCAGAAGAAGTAGAAGAAGGAGAAGGAGAAGGCGAAGTCTGGAGGGTGAATCAGAAGAAGCAGAAGAAGGAGAAGGAGAAGGTGAAGTCTGGAGGGTGAATCAGAAGAAGCAGAAGAAGGAGAAGGAGAAGGTGAAGTCTGGAGGGTGAATCAGTAGAAGAAGGAAAAGGAGAAGGTGAGGTCTGCAGGGTGAATCAGAAGAAGCAGAAGAAGGAGAAGGAGAAGGTGAAGTCTGGAGGGTGAATCAGAAGAAGCAGAAGAAGGAGAAGGAGAAGGTGAAGTCTGGAGGGTGAATCAGAAGAAGCTGAATAAGGAGAAGGAGAAGGTGAAGCCTGGAGGGTGAATCAGAAGAAGCAGAAGAAGGAGAAGGAGAAGGTGAAGTCTGGAGGGTGATTCAGAAGAAGCAGAAGAAGGAGAAGGAGAAGGTGAAGTCTGGAGGGTGAATCAGAAGAAGCAGAAGAAGTAGAAGGAGAAGGTGAAGTCTGGAGGGTGAATCAGAAGAAGTAGAAGAAGGAGAAGGAGAAGGTGAAGTCTGGAGGGTGAATCAGAAGAAGCAGAAGAAGGAGAAGGAGAAGGTGAAGTCAGGAGGGTGAATCAGAAGAAGCAGAAGAAGGAGAAGGAGAAGGTGAAGTCTGGAGGGTGAATCAGAAGAAGCAGAAGAAGGAGATGGAGAAGGTGAAGACTGGAGGGTGAATCAGAAGAAGTAGAAGAAGGAGAAGGAGAAGGTGAAGTCTGGAGGGTGAATCAGAAGAAATAGAAGAAGGAGAAGGAGAAGGCGAAGTCTTCAGGGTGAATCAGAAGAGCAGAAGAAGGAGAAGGAGAAGGTGAAGTCTGGAGGGTGAATCAGAAGAAGCAGAAGAAGGAGAAGGTGAAGATGAAGTCTGGAGGGTGAATCAGAAGAAGTAGAAGAAGGAGAAGGAGAAGGTGAGGTCTGGAGGGTGAATCAGAAGAAGCAGAAGAAGGAGAAGGAGAAGGTGAAGTCTGAAGGGTGAATCAGAAGAAGCAGAAGAAGGAGAAGGAGATGGTGAAGTCTGGAGGGTGAATCAGAAGAAGCAGAAGAAGGAGAAGAAGAAGGTGAAGTCTGGAGGGTGAATCAGAAGAAGCAGAAGAAGGAGAAGGTGAAGTCTGGAGGGTGAATCAGAAGAAGTAGAAGAAGGAGAAGGAGAAGGGGGCGTCTGGAGGGTGAATCAGAAGAAGTAGAAGAAGGAGCAGGAGAAGGTGAAGTCTGGAGGGTGAATCAGAAGAAGCAGTAGAAGGAGAAGGAGAAGGTGAAGTCTGGAGGGTGAATCAGAAGAAGCAGAAGGAGGAGAAGGAGAAGGTGAAGACTGGAGGGTGAATCAGAAGAAGTAGAAGAAGGAGAAGGAGAAGGTGAAGTCTGGAGGGTGAATCAGAAGAAGTAGAAGAAGGAGAAGGAGATGGTGAAGTCTGGAGGGTGAATCAGAAGAAGCAGAAGAAGGAGAAGGAGAAGGTGAAGTCTGGAGGGTGAATCAGAAAAAGCAGAAGAAGGAGAAGGATAAGGTGAAGTCTGGAGGGTGAATCAGAAGAAGCAGAAGAAGGAGAAGGAGAAGGTGAAGTCTGGAGGGTGAATCAGAAGAAGCAGAAGAAGTAGAAGGAGAAGTTGAAGTCTGGAGGGTGAATCAGAAGAAGTAGAAGAAGGAGAAGGAGAAGGTGAAGTCTGGAGGGTGAATCAGAAGAAGCAGAAGAAGGAGAAGGAGAAGGTGAAGTCAGGAGGGTGAATCAGAAGAAGCAGAAGAAGGATAAGGAGAAGGTGAAGTCTGGAGGGTGAATCAGAAGAAGCAGAAGAAGGAGAAGGAGAAGGTGAAGACTGGAGGGTGAATCAGAAGAAGTAGAAGAAGGAGAAGGAGAAGGTGAAGTCTGGAGGGTGAATCAGAAGAAGTAGAAGAAGGAGAAGGAGAAGGGGAAGTCTGGAGGGTGAATCAGAAGAAGTAGACGAAGGAGAAGGAGAAGGTGAAGTCTGGAGGGTGAAGCAGTAGAAGCAGAAGAAGGAGAAGGAGAAGGTGAAGTCTGGAGGGTGAATCAGAAGAAGTAGAAGAAGGAGAAGGAGATGGTGAAGTCTGGAGGGTGAATCAGAAGAAGCAGAAGAAGGAGAAGGAGAAGGTGGAGTCTGGAGGGTGAATCAGAAAAAGCAGAAGAAGGAGAAGGATAAGGTGAAGTCTGGAGGGTGAATCAGAAGAAGCAGAAGAAGGAGAAGGAGAAGGTGAAGTCTGGAGGGTGAATCAGAAGAAGCAGAAGAAGTAGAAGGAGAAGTTGAAGTCTGGAGGGTGAATCA
The DNA here is from genome assembly GCF_052327205.1 of Somniosus microcephalus. NCBI lineage: Eukaryota > Metazoa > Chordata > Chondrichthyes > Squaliformes > Somniosidae > Somniosus > Somniosus microcephalus. The sequence continues at coordinate 163,361 of NW_028225228.1, read as the reverse complement.
GAAGAAGTAGAAGAAGGAGAAGGAGAAGGTGAAGTCTGGAGGGTGAATCAGAAGAAGCAGAAGAAGGAGAAGGAGAAGGTGAAGTCAGGAGGGTGAATCAGAAGAAGCAGAAGAAGGATAAGGAGAAGGTGAAGTCTGGAGGGTGAATCAGAAGAAGCAGAAGAAGGAGAAGGAGAAGGTGAAGACTGGAGGGTGAATCAGAAGAAGTAGAAGAAGGAGAAGGAGAAGGTGAAGTCTGGAGGGTGAATCAGAAGAACTAGAAGAAGGAGAAGGAGAAGGCGAAGTCTGGAGGGTGAATCAGAAGAAGCAGAAGAAGGAGAAGGAGAAGGTGAAGTCTGGAGGGTGAATCAGAATAAGCAGAAGAAGGAGAAGGAGAAGGTGAAGTCTGGAGGGTGAATCAGTAGAAGAAGGAAAAGGAGAAGGTGAGGTCTGCAGGGTGAATCAGAAGAAGCAGAAGAAGGAGAAGGAGAAGGTGAAGTCTGGAGGGTGAATCAGAAGAAGCAGAAGAAGGAGAAGGAGAAGGTGAAGTCTGGAGGGTGAATCAGAAGAAGCTGAATAAGGAGAAGGAGAAGGTGAAGCCTGGAGGGTGAATCAGAAGAAGCAGAAGAAGGAGAAGGAGAAGGTGAAGTCTGGAGGGTGATTCAGAAGAAGCAGAAGAAGGAGAAGGAGAAGGTGAAGTCTGGAGGGTGAATCAGAAGAAGCAGAAGAAGTAGAAGGAGAAGGTGAAGTCTGGAGGGTGAATCAGAAGAAGTAGAAGAAGGAGAAGGAGAAGGTGAAGTCTGGAGGGTGAATCAGAAGAAGCAGAAGAAGGAGAAGGAGAAGGTGAAGTCAGGAGGGTGAATCAGAAGAAGCAGAAGAAGGAGAAGGAGAAGGTGAAGTCTGGAGGGTGAATCAGAAGAAGCAGAAGAAGGAGATGGAGAAGGTGAAGACTGGAGGGTGAATCAGAAGAAGTAGAAGAAGGAGAAGGAGAAGGTGAAGTCTGGAGGGTGAATCAGAAGAAGTAGAAGAAGGAGAAGGAGAAGGCGAAGTCTTGAGGGTGAATCAGAAGAGCAGAAGAAGGAGAAGGAGAAGGTGAAGTCTGGAGGGTGAATCAGAAGAAGCAGAAGAAGGAGAAGGTGAAGATGAAGTCTGGAGGGTGAATCAGAAGAAGTAGAAGAAGGAGAAGGAGAAGGTGAGGTCTGGAGGGTGAATCAGAAGAAGCAGAAGAAGGAGAAGGAGAAGGTGAAGTCTGAAGGATGAATCAGAAGAAGCAGAAGAAGGAGAAGGAGATGGTGAAGTCTGGAGGGTGAATCAGAAGAAGCAGAAGAAGGAGAAGGAGAAGGTGAAGTCTGGAGGGTGAATCAGAAGAAGCAGAAGAAGGAGAAGGAGAAGGTGAAGTCTGGAGGGTGAATCAGAAGAAGTAGAAGAAGGAGAAGGAGAAGGTGGAGTCTGGAGGGTGAATCAGAAGAAGTAGAAGAAGGAGCAGGAGAAGGTGAAGTCTGGAGGGTGAATCAGAAGAAGCAGTAGAAGGAGAAGGAGAAGGTGAAGTCTGGAGGGTGAATCAGAAGAAGCAGAAGGAGGAGAAGGAGAAGGTGAAGACTGGAGGGTGAATCAGAAGAAGTAGAAGAAGGAGAAGGAGAAGGTGAAGTCTGGAGGGTGAATCAGAAGAAGTAGAAGAAGGAGAAGGAGATGGTGAAGTCTGGAGGGTGAATCAGAAGAAGCAGAAGAAGGAGAAGGAGAAGGTGAAGTCTGGAGGGTGAATCAGAAAAAGCAGAAGAAGGAGAAGGATAAGGTGAAGTCTGGAGGGTGAATCAGAAGAAGCAGAAGAAGGAGAAGGAGAAGGTGAAGTCTGGAGGGTGAATCAGAAGAAGCAGAAGAAGTAGAAGGAGAAGTTGAAGTCTGGAGGGTGAATCAGAAGAAGTAGAAGAAGGAGAAGGAGAAGGTGAAGTCTGGAGGGTGAATCAGAAGAAGCAGAAGAAGGAGAAGGAGAAGGTGAAGTCAGGAGGGTGAATCAGAAGAAGCAGAAGAAGGATAAGGAGAAGGTGAAGTCTGGAGGGTGAATCAGAAGAAGCAGAAGAAGGAGAAGGAGAAGGTGAAGACTGGAGGGTGAATCAGAAGAAGTAGAAGAAGGAGAAGGAGAAGGTGAAGTCTGGAGGGTGAATCAGAAGAAGTAGTAGAAGGAGAAGGAGAAGGTGAAGTCTGGAGGTTGAATCAGAAGAAGCAGAAGAAGGAGAAGGAGAAGGTGAAGTCTGGAGGGTGAATCAGAAGAAGCAGAAGAAGGAGAAGGAGAAGATGAAGTCTGGAGGGTGAATCAGAAGAAGTAGAAGAAGGAGAAGGAGAAGGTGACGTCTGGAGGGTGAATCAGAAGAAGCAGAAGAAGGAGAAGGAGAAGGTGAAGTCTGGAGGGTGAATCAGAAGAAGCAGAAGAAGGAGAAGGAGAAGGTGAAGTCTGGAGGGTGAATCAGAAGAAGCAGAAGAAGGAGAAGGAGAAGTTGAAGTCAGGAGGGTGAATCAGAAGAAGCAGAAGAAGGAGAAGGAGAAGGTGAAGTTAGGAGGGTGAATCAGAAGAAGCAGAAGAAGGAGAAGGTGAAGGTGAAGTCAGGGGGGTGAAGCAGAAGAAGTAGAAGAAGGAGAAGGAGAAGGTGAAGTCAGGAGGGTGAAGCAGAAGAAGCAGAAGAAGGAGAAGGAGTAGCTGAAGTCAGGAGGGTGAATCAGAAGAAGTACAAGAAGGAGAAGGAGAAGGTGAAGCCTGGAGGGTGAATCAGAAGAAGTAGAAGAAGGAGAAGGAGAAGGTGAAGTCTGGAGGGTGAATCAGAAGAAGTAGAAGAAGGAGAAGGAGAAGGTGAAGTCTGGAGGGTGAATTAGAAGAAGCAGAAGAAGGAGAAGGAGAAGGTGAAGTCTGGAGGGAGAAGCAGAAGAAGTAGAAGAAGGAGAAGGAGAAGGTGAAGTCTGGAGGGTGAATCAGAAGAAGTAGAAGAAGGAGAAGGAGAAGGTGAAGTCTGGAGGGTGAATCAGAAGAAGGAGAAGAAGGAGAAGGAGAAGGTGTAGTCTGGAGGGTGAATCAGAAGAAGTAGACGAAGGAGAAGGAGAAGGTGAAGTCTGGAGGGTGAAGCAGAAGAAGCAGAAGAAGGAGAAGGAGAAGGTGAAGTCTGGAGGGTGAATCAGAAGAAGTAGAAGAAGGAGAAGGAGTTGGTGAAGTCTGGAGGGTGAATCAGAAGAAGCAGAAGAAGGAGAAGGAGAAGGTGAAGTCTGGAGGGTGAATCAGAAAAAGCAGAAGAAGGAGAAGGATAAGGTGAAGTCTGGAGGGTGAATCAGAAGAAGCAGAAGAAGGAGAAGGAGAAGGTGAAGTCTGGAGGGTGAATCAGAAGAAGTAGAAGAAGGAGAAGGAGTTGGTGAAGTCTGGAGGGTGAATCAGAAGAAGCAGAAGAAGGAGAAGGAGAAGGTGAAGTCTGGAGGGTGAATCAGAAGAAGCAGAAGAAGTAGAAGGAGAAGTTGAAGTCTGGAGGGTGAATCAGAAGAAGTAGAAGAAGGAGAAGGAGAAGGTGAAGTCTGGAGGGTGAATCAGAAGAAGCAGAAGAAGGAGAAGGAGAAGGTGAAGTCAGGAGGGTGAATCAGAAGAAGCAGAAGAAGGATAAGGAGAAGGTGAAGTCTGGAGGGTGAATCAGAAGAAGCAGAAGAAGGAGAAGGAGAAGGTGAAGACTGGAGGGTGAATCAGAAGAAGTAGAAGAAGGAGAAGGAGAAGGTGAAGTCTGGAGGGTGAATCAGAAGAAGTAGTAGAAGGAGAAGGAGAAGGTGAAGTCTGGAGGTTGAATCAGAAGAAGCAGAAGAAGGAGAAGGAGAAGGTGAAGTCTGGAGGGTGAATCAGAAGAAGCAGAAGAAGGAGAAGGAGAAGATGAAGTCTGGAGGGTGAATCAGAAGAAGTAGAAGAAGGAGAAGGAGAAGGTGACGTCTGGAGGGTGAATCAGAAGAAGCAGAAGAAGGAGAAGGAGAAGGTGAAGTCTGGAGGGTGAATCAGAAGAAGCAGAAGAAGGAGAAGGAGAAGGTGAAGTCTGGAGGGTGAATCAGAAGAAGCAGAAGAAGGAGAAGGAGAAGTTGAAGTCAGGAGGGTGAATCAGAAGAAGCAGAAGAAGGAGAAGGAGAAGGTGAAGTTAGGAGGGTGAATCAGAAGAAGCAGAAGAAGGAGAAGGTGAAGGTGAAGTCAGGGGGGTGAAGCAGAAGAAGTAGAAGAAGGAGAAGGAGAAGGTGAAGTCAGGAGGGTGAAGCAGAAGAAGCAGAAGAAGGAGAAGGAGTAGCTGAAGTCAGGAGGGTGAATCAGAAGAAGTACAAGAAGGAGAAGGAGAAGGTGAAGCCTGGAGGGTGAATCAGAAGAAGTAGAAGAAGGAGAAGGAGAAGGTGAAGTCTGGAGGGTGAATCAGAAGAAGTAGAAGAAGGAGAAGGAGAAGGTGAAGTCTGGAGGGTGAATTAGAAGAAGCAGAAGAAGGAGAAGGAGAAGGTGAAGTCTGGAGGGAGAAGCAGAAGAAGTAGAAGAAGGAGAAGGAGAAGGTGAAGTCTGGAGGGTGAATCAGAAGAAGTAGAAGAAGGAGAAGGAGAAGGTGAAGTCTGGAGGGTGAATCAGAAGAAGTAGAAGAAGGAGAAGGAGAAGGTGTAGTCTGGAGGGTGAATCAGAAGAAGTAGACGAAGGAGAAGGAGAAGGTGAAGTCTGGAGGGTGAAGCAGAAGAAGCAGAAGAAGGAGAAGGAGAAGGTGAAGTCTGGAGGGTGAATCAGAAGAAGTAGAAGAAGGAGAAGGAGTTGGTGAAGTCTGGAGGGTGAATCAGAAGAAGCAGAAGAAGGAGAAGGAGAAGGTGAAGTCTGGAGGGTGAATCAGAAAAAGCAGAAGAAGGAGAAGGATAAGGTGAAGTCTGGAGGGTGAATCAGAAGAAGCAGAAGAAGGAGAAGGAGAAGGTGAAGTCTGGAGGGTGAATCAGAAGAAGTAGAAGAAGGAGAAGGAGTTGGTGAAGTCTGGAGGGTGAATCAGAAGAAGCAGAAGAAGGAGAAGGAGAAGGTGAAGTCTGGAGGGTGAATCAGAAGAAGCAGAAGAAGTAGAAGGAGAAGTTGAAGTCTGGAGGGTGAATCAGAAGAAGTAGAAGAAGGAGAAGGAGAAGGTGAAGTCTGGAGGGTGAATCAGAAGAAGCAGAAGAAGGAGAAGGAGAAGGTGAAGTCAGGAGGGTGAATCAGAAGAAGCAGAAGAAGGATAAGGAGAAGGTGAAGTCTGGAGGGTGAATCAGAAGAAGCAGAAGAAGGAGAAGGAGAAGGTGAAGACTGGAGGGTGAATCAGAAGAAGTAGAAGAAGGAGAAGGAGAAGGTGAAGTCTGGAGGGTGAATCAGAAGAACTAGAAGAAGGAGAAGGAGAAGGCGAAGTCTGGAGGGTGAATCAGAAGAAGCAGAAGAAGGAGAAGGAGAAGGTGAAGTCTGGAGGGTGAATCAGAATAAGCAGAAGAAGGAGAAGGAGAAGGTGAAGTCTGGAGGGTGAATCAGTAGAAGAAGGAAAAGGAGAAGGTGAGGTCTGCAGGGTGAATCAGAAGAAGCAGAAGAAGGAGAAGGAGAAGGTGAAGTCTGGAGGGTGAATCAGAAGAAGCAGAAGAAGGAGAAGGAGAAGGTGAAGTCTGGAGGGTGAATCAGAAGAAGCTGAATAAGGAGAAGGAGAAGGTGAAGCCTGGAGGGTGAATCAGAAGAAGCAGAAGAAGGAGAAGGAGAAGGTGAAGTCTGGAGGGTGATTCAGAAGAAGCAGAAGAAGGAGAAGGAGAAGGTGAAGTCTGGAGGGTGAATCAGAAGAAGCAGAAGAAGTAGAAGGAGAAGGTGAAGTCTGGAGGGTGAATCAGAAGAAGTAGAAGAAGGAGAAGGAGAAGGTGAAGTCTGGAGGGTGAATCAGAAGAAGCAGAAGAAGGAGAAGGAGAAGGTGAAGTCAGGAGGGTGAATCAGAAGAAGCAGAAGAAGGAGAAGGAGAAGGTGAAGTCTGGAGGGTGAATCAGAAGAAGCAGAAGAAGGAGATGGAGAAGGTGAAGACTGGAGGGTGAATCAGAAGAAGTAGAAGAAGGAGAAGGAGAAGGTGAAGTCTGGAGGGTGAATCAGAAGAAGTAGAAGAAGGAGAAGGAGAAGGCGAAGTCTTGAGGGTGAATCAGAAGAGCAGAAGAAGGAGAAGGAGAAGGTGAAGTCTGGAGGGTGAATCAGAAGAAGTAGAAGAAGGAGAAGGAGAAGGTGGAGTCTGGAGGGTGAATCAGAAGAAGTAGAAGAAGGAGCAGGAGAAGGTGAAGTCTGGAGGGTGAATCAGAAGAAGCAGTAGAAGGAGAAGGAGAAGGTGAAGTCTGGAGGGTGAATCAGAAGAAGCAGAAGGAGGAGAAGGAGAAGGTGAAGACTGGAGGGTGAATCAGAAGAAGTAGAAGAAGGAGAAGGAGAAGGTGAAGTCTGGAGGGTGAATCAGAAGAAGTAGAAGAAGGAGAAGGAGATGGTGAAGTCTGGAGGGTGAATCAGAAGAAGCAGAAGAAGGAGAAGGAGAAGGTGAAGTCTGGAGGGTGAATCAGAAAAAGCAGAAGAAGGAGAAGAATAAGGTGAAGTCTGGAGGGTGAATCAGAAGAAGCAGAAGAAGGAGAAGGAGAAGGTGAAGTCTGGAGGGTGAATCAGAAGAAGCAGAAGAAGTAGAAGGAGAAGTTGAAGTCTGGAGGGTGAATCAGAAGAAGTAGAAGAAGGAGAAGGAGAAGGTGAAGTCTGGAGGGTGAATCAGAAGAAGCAGAAGAAGGAGAAGGAGAAGGTGAAGTCAGGAGGGTGAATCAGAAGAAGCAGAAGAAGGATAAGGAGAAGGTGAAGTCTGGAGGGTGAATCAGAAGAAGCAGAAGAAGGAGAAGGAGAAGGTGAAGACTGGAGGGTGAATCAGAAGAAGTAGAAGAAGGAGAAGGAGAAGGTGAAGTCTGGAGGGTGAATCAGAAGAAGTAGAAGAAGGAGAAGGAGAAGGTGAAGTCTGGAGGTTGAATCAGAAGAAGCAGAAGAAGGAGAAGGAGAAGGTGAAGTCTGGAGGGTGAATCAGAAGAAGCAGAAGAAGGAGAAGGAGAAGATGAAGTCTGGAGGGTGAATCAGAAGAAGTAGAAGAAGGAGAAGGAGAAGGTGACGTCTGGAGGGTGAATCAGAAGAAGCAGAAGAAGGAGAAGGAGAAGGTGAAGTCTGGAGGGTGAATCAGAAGAAGCAGAAGAAGGAGAAGGAGAAGGTGAAGTCTGGAGGGTGAATCAGAAGAAGCAGAAGAAGGAGAAGGAGAAGTTGAAGTCAGGAGGGTGAATCAGAAGAAGCAGAAGAAGGAGAAGGAGAAGGTGAAGTTAGGAGGGTGAATCAGAAGAAGCAGAAGAAGGAGAAGGTGAAGGTGAAGTCAGGGGGGTGAAGCAGAAGAAGTAGAAGAAGGAGAAGGAGAAGGTGAACTCAGGAGGGTGAAGCAGAAGAAGCAGAAGAAGGAGAAGGAGTAGCTGAAGTCAGGAGGGTGAATCAGAAGAAGTACAAGAAGGAGAAGGAGAAGGTGAAGCCTGGAGGGTGAATCAGAAGAAGTAGAAGAAGGAGAAGGAGAAGGTGAAGTCTGGAGGGTGAATCAGAAGAAGTAGAAGAAGGAGAAGGAGAAGGTGAAGTCTGGAGGGTGAATTAGAAGAAGCAGAAGAAGGAGAAGGAGAAGGTGAAGTCTGGAGGGAGAAGCAGAAGAAGTAGAAGAAGGAGAAGGAGAAGGTGAAGTCTGGAGGGTGAATCAGAAGAAGTAGAAGAAGGAGAAGGAGAAGGTGAAGTCTGGAGGGTGAATCAGAAGAAGGAGAAGAAGGAGAAGGAGAAGGTGAAGTCTGGAGGGTGAATGAGAAGAAGCAGAAGAAGGAGAAGGAGAAGGTGAAGTCTGGAGGGTAAATCAGAAGAAGTAGAAGAAGGAGAAGGAGAAGGTGTAGTCTGGAGGGTGAATCAGAAGAAGTAGACGAAGGAGAAGGAGAAGGTGAAGTCTGGAGGGTGAAGCAGAAGAAGCAGAAGAAGGAGAAGGAGAAGGTGAAGTCTGGAGGGTGAATCAGAAGAAGTAGAAGAAGGAGAAGGAGTTGGTGAAGTCTGGAGGGTGAATCAGAAGAAGCAGAAGAAGGAGAAGGAGAAGGTGAAGTCTGGAGGGTGAATCAGAAAAAGCAGAAGAAGGAGAAGGATAAGGTGAAGTCTGGAGGGTGAATCAGAAGAAGCAGAAGAAGGAGAAGGAGAAGGTGAAGTCTGGAGGGTGAATCAGAAGAAGCAGAAGAAGTAGAAGGAGAAGTTGAAGTCTGGAGGGTGAATCAGAAGAAGTAGAAGAAGGAGAAGGAGAAGGTGAAGTCTGGAGGGTGAATCAGAAGAAGCAGAAGAAGGAGAAGGAGAAGGTGAAGTCAGGAGGGTGAATCAGAAGAAGCAGAAGAAGGATAAGGAGAAGGTGAAGTCTGGAGGGTGAATCAGAAGAAGCAGAAGAAGGAGAAGGAGAAGGTGAAGACTGGAGGGTGAATCAGAAGAAGTAGAAGAAGGAGAAGGAGAAGGTGAAGTCTGGAGGGTGAATCAGAAGAAGTAGAAGAAGGAGAAGGAGAAGGCGAAGTCTGGAGGGTGAATCAGAAGAAGCGGAAGAAGGAGAAGGAGAAGGTGAAGTCTGGAGGGTGAATCAGAAGAAGCAGAAGAAGGAGAAGGAGAAGGTGAAGTCTGGAGGGTGAATCAGTAGAAGAAGGAAAAGGAGAAGGTGAGGTCTGCAGGGTGAATCAGAAGAAGCAGAAGAAGGAGAAGGAGAAGGTGAAGTCTGGAGGGTGAATCAGAAGAAGCAGAAGAAGGAGAAGGAGAAGGTGAAGTCTGGAGGGTGAATCAGAAGAAGCGGAATAAGGAGAAGGAGAAGGTGAAGCCTGGAGGGTGAATCAGAAGAAGCAGAAGAAGGAGAAGGAGAAGGTGAAGTCTGGAGGGTGAATCAGAAGAAGCAGAAGAAGGAGAAGGAGAAGGTGAATTCTGGAGGGTGAATCAGAAGAAGCAGAAGAAGTAGAAGGAGAAGGTGAAGTCTGGAGGGTGAATCAGAAGAAGTAGAAAAAGGAGAAGGAGAAGGTGAAGTCTGGAGGGTGAATCAGAAGAAGCAGAAGAAGGAGAAGGAGAAGGTGAAGTCAGGAGGGTGAATCAGAAGAAGCAGAAGAAGGAGAAGGAGAAGGTGAAGTCTGGAGGGTGAATCAGAAGAAGCAGAAGAAGGAGATGGAGAAGGTGAAGACTGGAGGGTGAATCAGAAGAAGTAGAAGAAGGAGAAGGAGAAGGTGAAGTCTGGAGGGTGAATCAGAAGAAGTAGAAGAAGGAGAAGGAGAAGGCGAAGTCTTGAGGGTGAATCAGAAGAGCAGAAGAAGGAGAAGGAGAAGGTGAAGTCTGGAGGGTGAATCAGAAGAAGCAGAAGAAGGAGAAGGTGAAGATGAAGTCTGGAGGGTGAATCAGAAGAAGTAGAAGAAGGAGAAGGAGAAGGTGAGGTCTGGAGGGTGAATCAGAAGAAGCAGAAGAAGGAGAAGGAGAAGGTGAAGTCTGAAGGGTGAATCAGAAGAAGCAGAAGAAGGAGAAGGAGATGGTGAAGTCTGGAGGGTGAATCAGAAGAAGCAGAAGAAGGAGAAGGAGAAGGTGAAGTCTGGAGGGTGAATCAGAAGAAGCAGAAGAAGGAGAAGGAGAAGATGAAGTCTGGAGGGTGAATCAGAAGAAGTAGAAGAAGGAGAAGGAGAAGGTGGCGTCTGGAGGGTGAATCAGAAGAAGTAGAAGAAGGAGCAGGAGAAGGTGAAGTCTGGAGGGTGAATCAGAAGAAGCAGTAGAAGGAGAAGGAGAAGGTGAAGTCTGGAGGGTGAATCAGAAGAAGCAGAAGGAGGAGAAGGAGAAGGTGAAGACTGGAGGGTGAATCAGAAGAAGTAGAAGAAGGAGAAGGAGAAGGTGAAGTCTGGAGGGTGAATCAGAAGATGCAGAAGAAGGAGAAGGAGAAGGTGAAGTCTGAAGGGTGAATCAGAAGAAGCAGAAGAAGGAGAAGGAGATGGTGAAGTCTGGAGGGTGAATCAGAAGAAGCAGAAGAAGGAGAAGGAGAAGGTGAAGTCTGGGGGGTGAATCAGAAGAAGCAGAAGAAGGAGAAGGAGAAGGTGAAGTCTGGAGGGTGAATCAGAAGAAGTAGAAGAAGGAGAAGGAGAAGGTGGCGTCTGGAGGGTGAATCAGAAGAAGTAGAAGAAGGAGCAGGAGAAGGTGAAGTCTGGAGGGTGAATCAGAAGAAGCAGTAGAAGGAGAAGGAGAAGGTGAAGTCTGGAGGGTGAATCAGAAGAAGCAGAAGGAGGAGAAGGAGAAGGTGAAGACTGGAGGGTGAATCAGAAGAAGTAGAAGAAGGAGAAGGAGAAGGTGAAGTCTGGAGGGTGAATCAGAAGAAGTAGAAGAAGGAGAAGGAGATGGTGAAGTCTGGAGGGTGAATCAGAAGAAGCAGAAGAAGGAGAAGGAGAAGGTGAAGTCTGGAGGGTGAATCAGAAAAAGCAGAAGAAGGAGAAGGATAAGGTGAAGTCTGGAGGGTGAATCAGAAGAAGCAGAAGAAGGAGAAGGAGAAGGTGAAGTCTGGAGGGTGAATCAGAAGAAGCAGAAGAAGTAGAAGGAGAAGTTGAAGTCTGGAGGGTGAATCAGAAGAAGTAGAAGAAGGAGAAGGAGAAGGTGAAGTCTGGAGGGTGAATCAGAAGAAGCAGAAGAAGGAGAAGGAGAAGGTGAAGTCAGGAGGGTGAATCAGAAGAAGCAGAAGAAGGATAAGGAGAAGGTGAAGTCTGGAGGGTGAATCAGAAGAAGCAGAAGAAGGAGAAGGAGAAGGTGAAGACTGGAGGGTGAATCAGAAGAAGTAGAAGAAGGAGAAGGAGAAGGTGAAGTCTGGAGGGTGAATCAGAAGAAGTAGAAGAAGGAGAAGGAGAAGGTGAAGTCTGGAGGTTGAATCAGAAGAAGCAGAAGAAGGAGAAGGAGAAGGTGAAGTCTGGAGGGTGAATCAGAAGAAGCAGAAGAAGGAGAAGGAGAAGATGAAGTCTGGAGGGTGAATCAGAAGAAGTAGAAGAAGGAGAAGGAGAAGGTGAGGTCTGGAGGGAGAATCAGAAGAAGCAGAAGAAGGAGAAGGAGAAGGTGAAGTCTGGAGGGTGAATCAGAAGAAGCAGAAGAAGGAGAAGGAGAAGGTGAAGTCTGGAGGGTGAATCAGAAGAAGCAGAAGAAGGAGAAGGAGAAGTTGAAGTCAGGAGGGTGAATCAGAAGAAGCAGAAGAAGGAGAAGGAGAAGGTGAAGTTAGGAGGGTGAATCAGAAGAAGCAGAAGAAGGAGAAGGTGAAGGTGAAGTCAGGGGGGTGAAGCAGAAGAAGTAGAAGAAGGAGAAGGAGAAGGTGAAGTCAGGAGGGTGAAGCAGAAGAAGCAGAAGAAGGAGAAGGAGTAGCTGAAGTCAGGAGGGTGAATCAGAAGAAGTACAAGAAGGAGAAGGAGAAGGTGAAGCCTGGAGGGTGAATCAGAAGAAGTAGAAGAAGGAGAAGGAGAAGGTGAAGTCTGGAGGGTGAATCAGAAGAAGTAGAAGAAGGAGAAGGAGAAGGTGAAGTCTGGAGGGTGAATTAGAAGAAGCAGAAGAAGGAGAAGGAGAAGGTGAAGTCTGGAGGGAGAAGCAGAAGAAGTAGAAGAAGGAGAAGGAGAAGGTGAAGTCTGGAGGGTGAATCAGAAGAAGTAGAAGAAGGAGAAGGAGAAGGTGAAGTCTGGAGGGTTAATCAGAAGAAGGAGAAGAAGGAGAAGGAGAAGGTGAAGTCTGGAGGGTGAATGAGAAGAAGCAGAAGAAGGAGAAGGAGAAGGTGAAGTCTGGAGGGTGAATCAGAAGAAGTAGAAGAAGGAGAAGGAGAAGGTGTAGTCTGGAGGGTGAATCAGAAGAAGTAGACGAAGGAGAAGGAGAAGGTGAAGTCTGGAGGGTGAAGCAGAAGAAGCAGAAGAAGGAGAAGGAGAAGGTGAAGTCTGGAGGGTGAATCAGAAGAAGTAGAAGAAGGAGAAGGAGTTGGTGAAGTCTGGAGGGTGAATCAGAAGAAGCAGAAGAAGGAGAAGGAGAAGGTGAAGTCTGGAGGGTGAATCAGAAAAAGCAGAAGAAGGAGAAGGATAAGGTGAAGTCTGGAGGGTGAATCAGAAGAAGCAGAAGAAGGAGAAGGAGAAGGTGAAGTCTGGAGGGTGAATCAGAAGAAGCAGAAGAAGTAGAAGGAGAAGTTGAAGTCTGGAGGGTGAATCAGAAGAAGTAGAAGAAGGAGAAGGAGAAGGTGAAGTCTGGAGGGTGAATCAGAAGAAGCAGAAGAAGGAGAAGGAGAAGGTGAAGTCAGGAGGGTGAATCAGAAGAAGCAGAAGAAGGAGAAGGAGAAGGTGAAGTCTGGAGGGTGAATCAGAAGAAGCAGAAGAAGGAGAAGGAGAAGGTGAAGTCTGGAGGGTGAATCAGAAGAAGCTGAATAAGGAGAAGGAGAAGGTGAAGCCTGGAGGGTGAATCAGAAGAAGCAGAAGAAGGAGAAGGAGAAGGTGAAGTCTGGAGGGTGAATCAGAAGAAGCAGAAGAAGGAGAAGGAGAAGGTGAAGTCTGGAGGGTGAATCAGAAGAAGCAGAAGAAGTAGAAGGAGAAGGTGAAGTCTGGAGGGTGAATCAGAAGAAGTAGAAGAAGGAGAAGGAGAAGGTGAAGTCTGGAGGGTGAATCAGAAGAAGCAGAAGAAGGAGAAGGAGAAGGTGAAGTCAGGAGGGTGAATCAGAAGAAGCAGAAGAAGGAGAAGGAGAAGGTGAAGTCTGGAGGGTGAATCAGAAGAAGCAGAAGAAGGAGATGGAGAAGGTGAAGACTGGAGGGTGAATCAGAAGAAGTAGAAGAAGGAGAAGGAGAAGGTGAAGTCTGGAGGGTGAATCAGAAGAAGTAGAAGAAGGAGAAGGAGAAGGCGAAGTCTTGAGGGTGAATCAGAAGAGCAGAAGAAGGAGAAGGAGAAGGTGAAGTCTGGAGGGTGAATCAGAAGAAGCAGAAGAAGGAGAAGGTGAAGATGAAGTCTGGAGGGTGAATCAGAAGAAGTAGAAGAAGGAGAAGGAGAAGGTGAGGTCTGGAGGGTGAATCAGAAGAAGCAGAAGAAGGAGAAGGAGAAGGTGAAGTCTGAAGGGTGAATCAGAAGAAGCAGAAGAAGGAGAAGGAGATGGTGAAGTCTGGAGGGTGAATCAGAAGAAGCAGACGAAGGAGAAGGAGAAGGTGAAGTCTGGAGGGTGAATCTGAAGAAGCAGAAGAAGGAGAAGGAGAAGGTGAAGTCTGGAGGGTGAATCAGAAGAAGTAGAAGAAGGAGAAGGAGAAGGTGGCGTCTGGAGGGTGAATCAGAAGAAGTAGAAGAAGGAGCAGGAGAAGGTGAAGTCTGGAGGGTGAATCAGAAGAAGCAGTAGAAGGAGAAGGAGAAGGTGAAGTCTGGAGGGTGAATCAGAAGAAGCAGAAGGAGGAGAAGGAGAAGGTGAAGACTGGAGGGTGAATCAGAAGAAGTAGAAGAAGGAGAAGGAGAAGGTGAAGTCTGGAGGGTTAATCAGAAGAAGTAGAAGAAGGAGAAGGAGATGGTGAAGTCTGGAGGGTGAATCAGAAGAAGCAGAAGAAGGAGAAGGAGAAGGTGAAGTCTGGAGGGTGAATCAGAAAAAGCAGAAGAAGGAGAAGGATAAGGTGAAGTCTGGAGGGTGAATCAGAAGAAGCAGAAGAAGGAGAAGGAGAAGGTGAAGTCTGGAGGGTGAATCAGAAGAAGCAGAAGAAGTAGAAGGAGAAGTTGAAGTCTGGAGGGTGAATCAGAAGAAGTAGAAGAAGGAGAAGGAGAAGGTGAAGTCTGGAGGGTGAATCAGAAGAAGCAGAAGAAGGAGAAGGAGAAGGTGAAGTCAGGAGGGGGAATCAGAAGAAGCAGAAGAAGGATAAGGAGAAGGTGAAGTCTGGAGGGTGAATCAGAAGAAGCAGAAGAAGGAGAAGGAGAAGGTGAAGACTGGAGGGTGAATCAGAAGAAGTAGAAGAAGGAGAAGGAGAAGGTGAAGTCTGGAGGGTGAATCAGAAGAAGTAGAAGAAGGAGAAGGAGAAGGCGAAGTCTGGAGGGTGAATCAGAAGAAGCAGAAGAAGGAGAAGGAGAAGGTGAAGTCTGGAGGGTGAATCAGAAGAAGCAGAAGAAGGAGAAGGAGAAGGTGAAGTCTGGAGGGTGAATCAGTAGAAGAAGGAAAAGGAGAAGGTGAGGTCTGCAGGGTGAATCAGAAGAAGCAGAAGAAGGAGAAGGAGAAGGTGAAGTCTGGAGGGTGAATCAGAAGAAGCAGAAGAAGGAGAAGGAGAAGGTGAAGTCTGGAGGGTGAATCAGAAGAAGCTGAATAAGGAGAAGGAGAAGGTGAAGCCTGGAGGGTGAATCAGAAGAAGCAGAAGAAGGAGAAGGAGAAGGTGAAGTCTGGAGGGTGAATCAGAAGAAGCAGAAGAAGGAGAAGGAGAAGGTGAAGTCTGGAGGGTGAATCAGAAGAAGCAGAAGAAGTAGAAGGAGAAGGTGAAGTCTGGAGGGTGAATCAGAAGAAGTAGAAGAAGGAGAAGGAGAAGGTGAAGTCTGGAGGGTGAATCAGAAGAAGCAGAAGAAGGAGAAGGAGAAGGTGAAGTCAGGAGGGTGAATCAGAAGAAGCAGAAGAAGGAGAAGGAGAAGGTGAAGTCTGGAGGGTGAATCAGAAGAAGCAGAAGAAGGAGATGGAGAAGGTGAAGACTGGAGGGTGAATCAGAAGAAGTAGAAGAAGGAGAAGGAGAAGGTGAAGTCTGGAGGGTGAATCAGAAGAAGTAGAAGAAGGAGAAGGAGAAGGTGAAGTCTGGAGGGTGAATCAGAAGAAGTAGAAGAAGGAGAAGGAGAAGGCGAAGTCTGGAGGGTGAATCAGAAGAAGCAGAAGAAGGAGAAGGAGAAGGTGAAGTCTGGAGGGTGAATCAGAAGAAGTAGAAGAAGGAGAAGGAGAAGGCGAAGTCTTGAGGGTGAATCAGAAGAGCAGAAGAAGGAGAAGGAGAAGGTGAAGTCTGGAGGGTGAATCAGAAGAAGCAGAAGAAGGAGAAGGTGAAGATGAAGTCTGGAGGGTGAATCAGAAGAAGTAGAAGAAGGAGAAGGAGAAGGTGAGGTCTGGAGGGTGAATCAGAAGAAGCAGAAGAAGGAGAAGGAGAAGGTGAAGTCTGAAGGGTGAATCAGAAGAAGCAGAAGAAGGAGAAGGAGATGGTGAAGTCTGGAGGGTGAATCAGAAGAAGCAGACGAAGGAGAAGGAGAAGGTGAAGTCTGGAGGGTGAATCTGAAGAAGCAGAAGAAGGAGAAGGAGAAGGTGAAGTCTGGAGGGTGAATCAGAAGAAGTAGAAGAAGGAGAAGGAGAAGGTGGCGTCTGGAGGGTGAATCAGAAGAAGTAGAAGAAGGAGCAGGAGAAGGTGAAGTCTGGAGGGTGAATCAGAAGAAGCAGTAGAAGGAGAAGGAGAAGGTGAAGTCTGGAGGGTGAATCAGAAGAAGCAGAAGGAGGAGAAGGAGAAGGTGAAGACTGGAGGGTGAATCAGAAGAAGTAGAAGAAGGAGAAGGAGAAGGTGAAGTCTGGAGGGTTAATCAGAAGAAGTAGAAGAAGGAGAAGGAGATGGTGAAGTCTGGAGGGTGAATCAGAAGAAGCAGAAGAAGGAGAAGGAGAAGGTGAAGTCTGGAGGGTGAATCAGAAAAAGCAGAAGAAGGAGAAGGATAAGGTGAAGTCTGGAGGGTGAATCAGAAGAAGCAGAAGAAGGAGAAGGAGAAGGTGAAGTCTGGAGGGTGAATCAGAAGAAGCAGAAGAAGTAGAAGGAGAAGTTGAAGTCTGGAGGGTGAATCAGAAGAAGTAGAAGAAGGAGAAGGAGAAGGTGAAGTCTGGAGGGTGAATCAGAAGAAGCAGAAGAAGGAGAAGGAGAAGGTGAAGTCAGGAGGGGGAATCAGAAGAAGCAGAAGAAGGATAAGGAGAAGGTGAAGTCTGGAGGGTGAATCAGAAGAAGCAGAAGAAGGAGAAGGAGAAGGTGAAGACTGGAGGGTGAATCAGAAGAAGTAGAAGAAGGAGGAGAAGGTGAAGTCTGGAGGGTGAATCAGAAGAAGTAGAAGAAGGAGAAGGAGAAGGCGAAGTCTGGAGGGTGAATCAGAAGAAGCAGAAGAAGGAGAAGGAGAAGGTGAAGTCTGGAGGGTGAATCAGAAGAAGCAGAAGAAGGAGAAGGAGAAGGTGAAGTCTGGAGGGTGAATCAGTAGAAGAAGGAAAAGGAGAAGGTGAGGTCTGCAGGGTGAATCAGAAGAAGCAGAAGAAGGAGAAGGAGAAGGTGAAGTCTGGAGGGTGAATCAGAAGAAGCAGAAGAAGGAGAAGGAGAAGGTGAAGTCTGGAGGGTGAATCAGAAGAAGCTGAATAAGGAGAAGGAGAAGGTGAAGCCTGGAGGGTGAATCAGAAGAAGCAGAAGAAGGAGAAGGAGAAGGTGAAGTCTGGAGGGTGAATCAGAAGAAGCAGAAGAAGGAGAAGGAGAAGGTGAAGTCTGGAGGGTGAATCAGAAGAAGCAGAAGAAGTAGAAGGAGAAGGTGAAGTCTGGAGGGTGAATCAGAAGAAGTAGAAGAAGGAGAAGGAGAAGGTGAAGTCTGGAGGGTGAATCAGAAGAAGCAGAAGAAGGAGAAGGAGAAGGTGAAGTCAGGAGGGTGAATCAGAAGAAGCAGAAGAAGGAGAAGGAGAAGGTGAAGTCTGGAGGGTGAATCAGAAGAAGCAGAAGAAGGAGATGGAGAAGGTGAAGACTGGAGGGTGAATCAGAAGAAGTAGAAGAAGGAGAAGGAGAAGGTGAAGTCTGGAGGGTGAATCAGAAGAAGTAGAAGAAGGAGAAGGAGAAGGTGAAGTCTGGAGGGTGAATCAGAAGAAGTAGAAGAAGGAGAAGGAGAAGGCGAAGTCTGGAGGGTGAATCAGAAGAAGCAGAAGAAGGAGAAGGAGAAGGTGAAGTCTGGAGGGTGAATCAGAAGAAGCAGAAGAAGGAGAAGGAGAAGGTGAAGACTGGAGGGTGAATCAGAAGAAGTAGAAGAAGGAGAAGGAGAAGGTGAAGTCTGGAGGGTGAATCAGAAGAAGTAGAAGAAGGAGAAGGAGAAGGCGAAGTCTGGAGGGTGAATCAGAAGAAGCAGAAGAAGGAGAAGGAGAAGGTGAAGTCTGGAGGGTGAATCAGAAGAAGCAGAAGAAGGAGAAGGAGAAGGTGAAGTCTGGAGGGTGAATCAGTAGAAGAAGGAAAAGGAGAAGGTGAGGTCTGCAGGGTGAATCAGAAGAAGCAGAAGAAGGAGAAGGAGAAGGTGAAGTCTGGAGGGTGAATCAGAAGAAGCAGAAGAAGGAGAAGGAGAAGGTGAAGTCTGGAGGGTGAATCAGAAGAAGCTGAATAAGGAGAAGGAGAAGGTGAAGCCTGGAGGGTGAATCAGAAGAAGCAGAAGAAGGAGAAGGAGAAGGTGAAGTCTGGAGGGTGAATCAGAAGAAGCAGAAGAAGGAGAAGGAGAAGGTGAAGTCTGGAGGGTGAATCAGAAGAAGCAGAAGAAGTAGAAGGAGAAGGTGAAGTCTGGAGGGTGAATCAGAAGAAGTAGAAGAAGGAGAAGGAGAAGGTGAAGTCTGGAGGGTGAATCAGAAGAAGCAGAAGAAGGAGAAGGAGAAGGTGAAGTCAGGAGGGTGAATCAGAAGAAGCAGAAGAAGGAGATGGAGAAGGTGAAGACTGGAGGGTGAATCAGAAGAAGTAGAAGAAGGAGAAGGAGAAGGTGAAGTCTGGAGGGTGAATCAGAAGAAGTAGAAGAAGGAGAAGGTGAAGATGATGTCTGGAGGGTGAATCAGAAGAAGTAGAAGAAGGAGAAGGAGAAGGTGAGGTCTGGAGGGTGAATCAGAAGAAGCAGAAGAAGGAGAAGGAGAAGGTGAAGTCTGAAGGGTGAATCAGAAGAAGCAGAAGAAGGAGAAGGAGAAGGTGAAGTCTGGAGGGTGAATCAGAAGAAGTAGAAGAAGGAGAAGGAGTTGGTGAAGTCTGGAGGGTGAATCAGAAGAAGCAGAAGAAGGAGAAGGAGAAGGTGAAGTCTGGAGGGTGAATCAGAAAAAGCAGAAGAAGGAGAAGGATAAGGTGAAGTCTGGAGGGTGAATCAGAAGAAGCAGAAGAAGGAGAAGGAGAAGGTGAAGTCTGGAGGGTGAATCAGAAGAAGCAGAAGAAGTAGAAGGAGAAGTTGAAGTCTGGAGGGTGAATCAGAAGAAGTAGAAGAAGGAGAAGGAGAAGGTGAAGTCTGGAGGGTGAATCAGAAGAAGCAGAAGAAGGAGAAGGAGAAGGTGAAGTCAGGAGGGTGAATCAGAAGAAGCAGAAGAAGGAGAAGGAGAAGGTGAAGTCTGGAGGGTGAATCAGAAGAAGCAGAAGAAGGAGAAGGAGAAGGTGAAGTCTGGAGGGTGAATCAGAAGAAGCTGAATAAGGAGAAGGAGAAGGTGAAGCCTGGAGGGTGAATCAGAAGAAGCAGAAGAAGGAGAAGGAGAAGGTGAAGTCTGGAGGGTGAATCAGAAGAAGCAGAAGAAGGAGAAGGAGAAGGTGAAGTCTGGAGGGTGAATCAGAAGAAGCAGAAGAAGTAGAAGGAGAAGGTGAAGTCTGGAGGGTGAATCAGAAGAAGTAGAAGAAGGAGAAGGAGAAGGTGAAGTCTGGAGGGTGAATCAGAAGAAGCAGAAGAAGGAGAAGGAGAAGGTGAAGTCAGGAGGGTGAATCAGAAGAAGCAGAAGAAGGAGAAGGAGAAGGTGAAGTCTGGAGGGTGAATCAGAAGAAGCAGAAGAAGGAGATGGAGAAGGTGAAGACTGGAGGGTGAATCAGAAGAAGTAGAAGAAGGAGAAGGAAAAGGTGAAGTCTGGAGGGTGAATCAGAAGAAGTAGAAGAAGGAGAAGGAGAAGGCGAAGTCTTGAGGGTGAATCAGAAGAGCAGAAGAAGGAGAAGGAGAAGGTGAAGTCTGGAGGGTGAATCAGAAGAAGCAGAAGAAGGAGAAGGTGAAGATGAAGTCTGGAGGGTGAATCAGAAGAAGTAGAAGAAGGAGAAGGAGAAGGTGAGGTCTGGAGGGTGAATCAGAAGAAGCAGAAGAAGGAGAAGGAGAAGGTGAAGTCTGAAGGGTGAATCAGAAGAAGCAGAAGAAGGAGAAGGAGATGGTGAAGTCTGGAGGGTGAATCAGAAGAAGCAGAAGAAGGAGAAGGAGAAGGTGAAGTCTGGAGGGTGAATCTGAAGAAGCAGAAGAAGGAGAAGGAGAAGGTGAAGTCTGGAGGGTGAATCAGAAGAAGTAGAAGAAGGAGAAGGAGAAGGTGGCGTCTGGAGGGTGAATCAGAAGAAGTAGAAGAAGGAGCAGGAGAAGGTGAAGTCTGGAGGGTGAATCAGAAGAAGCAGTAGAAGGAGAAGGAGAAGGTGAAGTCTGGAGGGTGAATCAGAAGAAGCAGAAGGAGGAGAAGGAGAAGGTGAAGACTGGAGGGTGAATCAGAAGAAGTAGAAGAAGGAGAAGGAGAAGGTGAAGTCTGGAGGGTTAATCAGAAGAAGTAGAAGAAGGAGAAGGAGATGGTGAAGTCTGGAGGGTGAATCAGAAGAAGCAGAAGAAGGAGAAGGAGAAGGTGAAGTCTGGAGGGTGAATCAGAAAAAGCAGAAGAAGGAGAAGGATAAGGTGAAGTCTGGAGGGTGAATCAGAAGAAGCAGAAGAAGGAGAAGGAGAAGGTGAAGTCTGGAGGGTGAATCAGAAGAAGCAGAAGAAGTAGAAGGAGAAGTTGAAGTCTGGAGGGTGAATCAGAAGAAGTAGAAGAAGGAGAAGGAGAAGGTGAAGTCTGGAGGGTGAATCAGAAGAAGCAGAAGAAGGAGAAGGAGAAGGTGAAGTCAGGAGGGGGAATCAGAAGAAGCAGAAGAAGGATAAGGAGAAGGTGAAGTCTGGAGGGTGAATCAGAAGAAGCAGAAGAAGGAGAAGGAGAAGGTGAAGACTGGAGGGTGAATCAGAAGAAGTAGAAGAAGGAGAAGGAGAAGGTGAAGTCTGGAGGGTGAATCAGAAGAAGTAGAAGAAGGAGAAGGAGAAGGCGAAGTCTGGAGGGTGAATCAGAAGAAGCAGAAGAAGGAGAAGGAGAAGGTGAAGTCTGGAGGGTGAATCAGAAGAAGCAGAAGAAGGAGAAGGAGAAGGTGAAGTCTGGAGGGTGAATCAGTAGAAGAAGGAAAAGGAGAAGGTGAGGTCTGCAGGGTGAATCAGAAGAAGCAGAAGAAGGAGAAGGAGAAGGTGAAGTCTGGAGGGTGAATCAGAAGAAGCAGAAGAAGGAGAAGGAGAAGGTGAAGTCTGGAGGGTGAATCAGAAGAAGCTGAATAAGGAGAAGGAGAAGGTGAAGCCTGGAGGGTGAATCAGAAGAAGCAGAAGAAGGAGAAGGAGAAGGTGAAGTCTGGAGGGTGAATCAGAAGAAGCAGAAGAAGGAGAAGGAGAAGGTGAAGTCTGGAGGGTGAATCAGAAGAAGCAGAAGAAGTAGAAGGAGAAGGTGAAGTCTGGAGGGTGAATCAGAAGAAGTAGAAGAAGGAGAAGGAGAAGGTGAAGTCTGGAGGGTGAATCAGAAGAAGTAGAAGAAGGAGAAGGAGAAGGCGAAGTCTGGAGGGTGAATCAGAAGAAGCGGAAGAAGGAGAAGGAGAAGGTGAAGTCTGGAGGGTGAATCAGAAGAAGCAGAAGAAGGAGAAGGAGAAGGTGAAGTCTGGAGGGTGAATCAGTAGAAGAAGGAAAAGGAGAAGGTGAGGTCTGCAGGGTGAATCAGAAGAAGCAGAAGAAGGAGAAGGAGAAGGTGAAGTCTGGAGGGTGAATCAGAAGAAGCAGAAGAAGGAGAAGGAGAAGGTGAAGTCTGGAGGTTGAATCAGAAGAAGCGGAATAAGGAGAAGGAGAAGGTGAAGCCTGGAGGGTGAATCAGAAGAAGCAGAAGAAGGAGAAGGAGAAGGTGAAGTCTGGAGGGTGAATCAGAAGAAGTAGAAGAAGGAGAAGGAGAAGGCGAAGTCTTGAGGGTGAATCAGAAGAGCAGAAGAAGGAGAAGGAGAAGGTGAAGTCTGGAGGGTGAATCAGAAGAAGCAGAAGAAGGAGAAGGTGAAGATGAAGTCTGGAGGGTGAATCAGAAGAAGTAGAAGAAGGAGAAGGAGAAGGTGAGGTCTGGAGGGTGAATCAGAAGAAGCAGAAGAAGGAGAAGGAGAAGGTGAAGTCTGAAGGGTGAATCAGAAGAAGCAGAAGAAGGAGAAGGAGATGGTGAAGTCTGGAGGGTGAATCAGAAGAAGCAGAAGAAGGAGAAGGAGAAGGTGAAGTCTGGAGGGTGAATCAGAAGAAGCAGAAGAAGGAGAAGGAGAAGATGAAGTCTGGAGGGTGAATCAGAAGAAGTAGAAGAAGGAGAAGTAGAAGGTGGCGTCTGGAGGGTGAATCAGAAGAAGTAGAAGAAGGAGCAGGAGAAGGTGAAGTCTGGAGGGTGAATCAGAAGAAGCAGTAGAAGGAGAAGGAGAAGGTGAAGTCTGGAGGGTGAATCAGAAGAAGCAGAAGGAGGAGAAGGAGAAGGTGAAGACTGGAGGGTGAATCAGAAGAAGTAGAAGAAGGAGAAGGAGAAGGTGAAGTCTGGAGGGTGAATCAGAAGAAGCAGAAGAAGGAGAAGGAGAAGGTGAAGTCTGAAGGGTGAATCAGAAGAAGCAGAAGAAGGAGAAGGAGATGGTGAAGTCTGGAGGGTGAATCAGAAGAAGCAGAAGAAGGAGAAGGAGAAGGTGAAGTCTGGGGGGTGAATCAGAAGAAGCAGAAGAAGGAGAAGGAGAAGGTGAAGTCTGGAGGGTGAATCAGAAGAAGTAGAAGAAGGAGAAGGAGAAGGTGGCGTCTGGAGGGTGAATCAGAAGAAGTAGAAGAAGGAGCAGGAGAAGGTGAAGTCTGGAGGGTGAATCAGAAGAAGCAGTAGAAGGAGAAGGAGAAGGTGAAGTCTGGAGGGTGAATCAGAAGAAGCAGAAGGAGGAGAAGGAGAAGGTGAAGACTGGAGGGTGAATCAGAAGAAGTAGAAGAAGGAGAAGGAGAAGGTGAAGTCTGGAGGGTGAATCAGAAGAAGTAGAAGAAGGAGAAGGAGATGGTGAAGTCTGGAGGGTGAATCAGAAGAAGCAGAAGAAGGAGAAGGAGAAGGTGAAGTCTGGAGGGTGAATCAGCAGAAGCTGAATAAGGAGAAGGAGAAGGTGAAGCCTGGAGGGTGAATCAGAAGAAGCAGAAGAAGGAGAAGGAGAAGGTGAAGTCTGGAGGGTGAATCAGAAGAAGCAGAAGAAGGAGAAGGAGAAGGTGAAGTCTGGAGGGTGAATCAGAAGAAGCAGAAGAAGTAGAAGGAGAAGGTGAAGTCTGGAGGGTGAATCAGAAGAAGTAGAAGAAGGAGAAGGAGAAGGTGAAGTCTGGAGGGTGAATCAGAAGAAGCAGAAGAAGGAGAAGGAGAAGGTGAAGTCAGGAGGGTGAATCAGAAGAAGCAGAAGAAGGAGAAGGAGAAGGTGAAGTCTGGAGGGTGAATCAGAAGAAGCAGAAGAAGGAGATGGAGAAGGTGAAGACTGGAGGGTGAATCAGAAGAAGTAGAAGAAGGAGAAGGAGAAGGTGAAGTCTGGAGGGTGAATCAGAAGAAGTAGAAGAAGGAGAAGGAGAAGGCGAAGTCTTGAGGGTGAATCAGAAGAGCAGAAGAAGGAGAAGGAGAAGGTGAAGTCTGGAGGGTGAATCAGAAGAAGCAGAAGAAGGAGAAGGTGAAGATGAAGTCTGGAGGGTGAATCAGAAGAAGTAGAAGAAGGAGAAGGAGAAGGTGAGGTCTGGAGGGTGAATCAGAAGAAGCAGAAGAAGGAGAAGGAGAAGGTGAAGTCTGAAGGGTGAATCAGAAGAAGCAGAAGAAGGAGAAGGAGATGGTGAAGTCTGGAGGGTGAATCAGAAGAAGCAGAAGAAGGAGAAGGAGAAGGTGAAGTCTGGAGGGTGAATCTGAAGAAGCAGAAGAAGGAGAAGGAGAAGGTGAAGTCTGGAGGGTGAATCAGAAGAAGTAGAAGAAGGAGAAGGAGAAGGTGGCGTCTGGAGGGTGAATCAGAAGAAGTAGAAGAAGGAGCAGGAGAAGGTGAAGTCTGGAGGGTGAATCAGAAGAAGCAGTAGAAGGAGAAGGAGAAGGTGAAGTCTGGAGGGTGAATCAGAAGAAGCAGAAGGAGGAGAAGGAGAAGGTGAAGACTGGAGGGTGAATCAGAAGAAGTAGAAGAAGGAGAAGGAGAAGGTGAAGTCTGGAGGGTTAATCAGAAGAAGTAGAAGAAGGAGAAGGAGATGGTGAAGTCTGGAGGGTGAATCAGAAGAAGCAGAAGAAGGAGAAGGAGAAGGTGAAGTCTGGAGGGTGAATCAGAAAAAGCAGAAGAAGGAGAAGGATAAGGTGAAGTCTGGAGGGTGAATCAGAAGAAGCAGAAGAAGGAGAAGGAGAAGGTGAAGTCTGGAGGGTGAATCAGAAGAAGCAGAAGAAGTAGAAGGAGAAGTTGAAGTCTGGAGGGTGAATCAGAAGAAGTAGAAGAAGGAGAAGGAGAAGGTGAAGTCTGGAGGGTGAATCAGAAGAAGCAGAAGAAGGAGAAGGAGAAGGTGAAGTCAGGAGGGGGAATCAGAAGAAGCAGAAGAAGGATAAGGAGAAGGTGAAGTCTGGAGGGTGAATCAGAAGAAGCAGAAGAAGGAGAAGGAGAAGGTGAAGACTGGAGGGTGAATCAGAAGAAGTAGAAGAAGGAGAAGGAGAAGGTGAAGTCTGGAGGGTGAATCAGAAGAAGTAGAAGAAGGAGAAGGAGAAGGCGAAGTCTGGAGGGTGAATCAGAAGAAGCAGAAGAAGGAGAAGGAGAAGGTGAAGTCTGGAGGGTGAATCAGAAGAAGCAGAAGAAGGAGAAGGAGAAGGTGAAGTCTGGAGGGTGAATCAGTAGAAGAAGGAAAAGGAGAAGGTGAGGTCTGCAGGGTGAATCAGAAGAAGCAGAAGAAGGAGAAGGAGAAGGTGAAGTCTGGAGGGTGAATCAGAAGAAGCAGAAGAAGGAGAAGGAGAAGGTGAAGTCTGGAGGGTGAATCAGAAGAAGCTGAATAAGGAGAAGGAGAAGGTGAAGCCTGGAGGGTGAATCAGAAGAAGCAGAAGAAGGAGAAGGAGAAGGTGAAGTCTGGAGGGTGAATCAGAAGAAGCAGAAGAAGGAGAAGGAGAAGGTGAAGTCTGGAGGGTGAATCAGAAGAAGCAGAAGAAGTAGAAGGAGAAGGTGAAGTCTGGAGGGTGAATCAGAAGAAGTAGAAGAAGGAGAAGGAGAAGGTGAAGTCTGGAGGGTGAATCAGAAGAAGTAGAAGAAGGAGAAGGAGAAGGCGAAGTCTGGAGGGTGAATCAGAAGAAGCGGAAGAAGGAGAAGGAGAAGGTGAAGTCTGGAGGGTGAATCAGAAGAAGCAGAAGAAGGAGAAGGAGAAGGTGAAGTCTGGAGGGTGAATCAGTAGAAGAAGGAAAAGGAGAAGGTGAGGTCTGCAGGGTGAATCAGAAGAAGCAGAAGAAGGAGAAGGAGAAGGTGAAGTCTGGAGGGTGAATCAGAAGAAGCAGAAGAAGGAGAAGGAGAAGGTGAAGTCTGGAGGGTGAATCAGAAGAAGCGGAATAAGGAGAAGGAGAAGGTGAAGCCTGGAGGGTGAATCAGAAGAAGCAGAAGAAGGAGAAGGAGAAGGTGAAGTCTGGAGGGTGAATCAGAAGAAGCAGAAGAAGGAGAAGGAGAAGGTGAAGTCTGGAGGGTGAATCAGAAGAAGCAGAAGAAGTAGAAGGAGAAGGTGAAGTCTGGAGGGTGAATCAGAAGAAGTAGAAAAAGGAGAAGGAGAAGGTGAAGTCTGGAGGGTGAATCAGAAGAAGCAGAAGAAGGAGAAGGAGAAGGTGAAGTCAGGAGGGTGAATCAGAAGAAGCAGAAGAAGGAGAAGGAGAAGGTGAAGTCTGGAGGGTGAATCAGAAGAAGCAGAAGAAGGAGATGGAGAAGGTGAAGACTGGAGGGTGAATCAGAAGAAGTAGAAGAAGGAGAAGGAGAAGGTGAAGTCTGGAGGGTGAATCAGAAGAAGTAGAAGAAGGAGAAGGAGAAGGCGAAGTCTTGAGGGTGAATCAGAAGAGCAGAAGAAGGAGAAGGAGAAGGTGAAGTCTGGAGGGTTAATCAGAAGAAGTAGAAGAAGGAGAAGGAGATGGTGAAGTCTGGAGGGTGAATCAGAAGAAGCAGAAGAAGGAGAAGGAGAAGGTGAAGTCTGGAGGGTGAATCAGAAAAAGCAGAAGAAGGAGAAGGATAAGGTGAAGTCTGGAGGGTGAATCAGAAGAAGCAGAAGAAGGAGAAGGAGAAGGTGAAGTCTGGAGGGTGAATCAGAAGAAGCAGAAGAAGTAGAAGGAGAAGTTGAAGTCTGGAGGGTGAATCAGAAGAAGTAGAAGAAGGAGAAGGAGAAGGTGAAGTCTGGAGGGTGAATCAGAAGAAGCAGAAGAAGGAGAAGGAGAAGGTGAAGTCAGGAGGGGGAATCAGAAGAAGCAGAAGAAGGATAAGGAGAAGGTGAAGTCTGGAGGGTGAATCAGAAGAAGCAGAAGAAGGAGAAGGAGAAGGTGAAGACTGGAGGGTGAATCAGAAGAAGTAGAAGAAGGAGAAGGAGAAGGTGAAGTCTGGAGGGTGAATCAGAAGAAGTAGAAGAAGGAGAAGGAGAAGGCGAAGTCTGGAGGGTGAATCAGAAGAAGCAGAAGAAGGAGAAGGAGAAGGTGAAGTCTGGAGGGTGAATCAGAAGAAGCAGAAGAAGGAGAAGGAGAAGGTGAAGTCTGGAGGGTGAATCAGTAGAAGAAGGAAAAGGAGAAGGTGAGGTCTGCAGGGTGAATCAGAAGAAGCAGAAGAAGGAGAAGGAGAAGGTGAAGTCTGGAGGGTGAATCAGAAGAAGCAGAAGAAGGAGAAGGAGAAGGTGAAGTCTGGAGGGTGAATCAGAAGAAGCTGAATAAGGAGAAGGAGAAGGTGAAGCCTGGAGGGTGAATCAGAAGAAGCAGAAGAAGGAGAAGGAGAAGGTGAAGTCTGGAGGGTGAATCAGAAGAAGCAGAAGAAGGAGAAGGAGAAGGTGAAGTCTGGAGGGTGAATCAGAAGAAGCAGAAGAAGTAGAAGGAGAAGGTGAAGTCTGGAGGGTGAATCAGAAGAAGTAGAAGAAGGAGAAGGAGAAGGTGAAGTCTGGAGGGTGAATCAGAAGAAGCAGAAGAAGGAGAAGGAGAAGGTGAAGTCAGGAGGGTGAATCAGAAGAAGCAGAAGAAGGAGAAGGAGAAGGTGAAGTCTGGAGGGTGAATCAGAAGAAGCAGAAGAAGGAGATGGAGAAGGTGAAGACTGGAGGGTGAATCAGAAGAAGTAGAAGAAGGAGAAGGAGAAGGTGAAGTCTGGAGGGTGAATCAGAAGAAGTAGAAGAAGGAGAAGGTGAAGATGATGTCTGGAGGGTGAATCAGAAGAAGTAGAAGAAGGAGAAGGAGAAGGTGAGGTCTGGAGGGTGAATCAGAAGAAGCAGAAGAAGGAGAAGGAGAAGGTGAAGTCTGAAGGGTGAATCAGAAAAAGCAGAAGAAGGAGAAGGAGAAGGTGAAGACTGGAGGGTGAATCAGAAGAAGTAGAAGAAGGAGAAGGAGTTGGTGAAGTCTGGAGGGTGAATCAGAAGAAGCAGAAGAAGGAGAAGGAGAAGGTGAAGTCTGGAGGGTGAATCAGAAAAAGCAGAAGAAGGAGAAGGATAAGGTGAAGTCTGGAGGGTGAATCAGAAGAAGCAGAAGAAGGAGAAGGAGCAGGTGAAGTCTGGAGGGTGAATCAGAAGAAGCAGAAGAAGTAGAAGGAGAAGTTGAAGTCTGGAGGGTGAATCAGAAGAAGTAGAAGAAGGAGAAGGAGAAGGTGAAGTCTGGAGGGTGAATCAGAAGAAGCAGAAGAAGGAGAAGGAGAAGGTGAAGTCAGGAGGGTGAATCAGAAGAAGCAGAAGAAGGAGAAGGAGAAGGTGAAGTCTGGAGGGTGAATCAGAAGAAGCAGAAGAAGGAGAAGGAGAAGGTGAAGTCTGGAGGGTGAATCAGAAGAAGCTGAATAAGGAGAAGGAGAAGGTGAAGCCTGGAGGGTGAATCAGAAGAAGCAGAAGAAGGAGAAGGAGAAGGTGAAGTCTGGAGGGTGAATCAGAAGAAGCAGAAGAAGGAGAAGGAGAAGGTGAAGTCTGGAGGGTGAATCAGAAGAAGCAGAAGAAGTAGAAGGAGAAGGTGAAGTCTGGAGGGTGAATCAGAAGAAGTAGAAGAAGGAGAAGGAGAAGGTGAAGTCTGGAGGGTGAATCAGAAGAAGCAGAAGAAGGAGAAGGAGAAGGTGAAGTCAGGAGGGTGAATCAGAAGAAGCAGAAGAAGGAGAAGGAGAAGGTGAAGTCTGGAGGGTGAATCAGAAGAAGCAGAAGAAGGAGATGGAGAAGGTGAAGACTGGAGGGTGAATCAGAAGAAGTAGAAGAAGGAGAAGGAGAAGGTGAAGTCTGGAGGGTGAATCAGAAGAAGTAGAAGAAGGAGAAGGAGAAGGCGAAGTCTTGAGGGTGAATCAGAAGAGCAGAAGAAGGAGAAGGAGAAGGTGAAGTCTGGAGGGTGAATCAGAAGAAGCAGAAGAAGGAGAAGGTGAAGATGAAGTCTGGAGGGTGAATCAGAAGAAGTAGAAGAAGGAGAAGGAGAAGGTGAGGTCTGGAGGGTGAATCAGAAGAAGCAGAAGAAGGAGAAGGAGAAGGTGAAGTCTGAAGGGTGAATCAGAAGAAGCAGAAGAAGGAGAAGGAGATGGTGAAGTCTGGAGGGTGAATCAGAAGAAGCAGAAGAAGGAGAAGGAGAAGGTGAAGTCTGGAGGGTGAATCTGAAGAAGCAGAAGAAGGAGAAGGAGAAGGTGAAGTCTGGAGGGTGAATCAGAAGAAGTAGAAGAAGGAGAAGGAGAAGGTGGCGTCTGGAGGGTGAATCAGAAGAAGTAGAAGAAGGAGCAGGAGAAGGTGAAGTCTGGAGGGTGAATCAGAAGAAGCAGTAGAAGGAGAAGGAGAAGGTGAAGTCTGGAGGGTGAATCAGAAGAAGCAGAAGGAGGAGAAGGAGAAGGTGAAGACTGGAGGGTGAATCAGAAGAAGTAGAAGAAGGAGAAGGAGAAGGTGAAGTCTGGAGGGTTAATCAGAAGAAGTAGAAGAAGGAGAAGGAGATGGTGAAGTCTGGAGGGTGAATCAGAAGAAGCAGAAGAAGGAGAAGGAGAAGGTGAAGTCTGGAGGGTGAATCAGAAAAAGCAGAAGAAGGAGAAGGATAAGGTGAAGTCTGGAGGGTGAATCAGAAGAAGCAGAAGAAGGAGAAGGAGAAGGTGAAGTCTGGAGGGTGAATCAGAAGAAGCAGAAGAAGTAGAAGGAGAAGTTGAAGTCTGGAGGGTGAATCAGAAGAAGTAGAAGAAGGAGAAGGAGAAGGTGAAGTCTGGAGGGTGAATCAGAAGAAGCAGAAGAAGGAGAAGGAGAAGGTGAAGTCAGGAGGGGGAATCAGAAGAAGCAGAAGAAGGATAAGGAGAAGGTGAAGTCTGGAGGGTGAATCAGAAGAAGCAGAAGAAGGAGAAGGAGAAGGTGAAGACTGGAGGGTGAATCAGAAGAAGTAGAAGAAGGAGAAGGAGAAGGTGAAGTCTGGAGGGTGAATCAGAAGAAGTAGAAGAAGGAGAAGGAGAAGGCGAAGTCTGGAGGGTGAATCAGAAGAAGCAGAAGAAGGAGAAGGAGAAGGTGAAGTCTGGAGGGTGAATCAGAAGAAGCAGAAGAAGGAGAAGGAGAAGGTGAAGTCTGGAGGGTGAATCAGTAGAAGAAGGAAAAGGAGAAGGTGAGGTCTGCAGGGTGAATCAGAAGAAGCAGAAGAAGGAGAAGGAGAAGGTGAAGTCTGGAGGGTGAATCAGAAGAAGCAGAAGAAGGAGAAGGAGAAGGTGAAGTCTGGAGGGTGAATCAGAAGAAGCTGAATAAGGAGAAGGAGAAGGTGAAGCCTGGAGGGTGAATCAGAAGAAGCAGAAGAAGGAGAAGGAGAAGGTGAAGTCTGGAGGGTGAATCAGAAGAAGCAGAAGAAGGAGAAGGAGAAGGTGAAGTCTGGAGGGTGAATCAGAAGAAGCAGAAGAAGTAGAAGGAGAAGGTGAAGTCTGGAGGGTGAATCAGAAGAAGTAGAAGAAGGAGAAGGAGAAGGTGAAGTCTGGAGGGTGAATCAGAAGAAGCAGAAGAAGGAGAAGGAGAAGGTGAAGTCAGGAGGGTGAATCAGAAGAAGCAGAAGGAGAAGGAGAAGGTGAAGTCTGGAGGGTGAATCAGAAGAAGCAGAAGAAGGAGATGGAGAAGGTGAAGACTGGAGGGTGAATCAGAAGAAGTAGAAGAAGGAGAAGGAGAAGGTGAAGTCTGGAGGGTGAATCAGAAGAAGTAGAAGAAGGAGAAGGTGAAGATGATGTCTGGAGGGTGAATCAGAAGAAGTAGAAGAAGGAGAAGGAGAAGGTGAGGTCTGGAGGGTGAATCAGAAGAAGCAGAAGAAGGAGAAGGAGAAGGTGAAGTCTGAAGGGTGAATCAGAAGAAGCAGAAGAAGGAGAAGGAGATGGTGAAGTCTGGAGGGTGAATCAGAAGAAGCAGAAGAAGGAGAAGGAGAAGGTGAAGTCTGGAGGGTGAATCAGAAGAAGCAGAAGAAGGAGAAGGAGAAGGTGAAGTCTGGAGGGTGAATCAGAAGAAGTAGAAGAAGGAGAAGGAGAAGGTGGCGTCTGGAGGGTGAATCAGAAGAAGTAGAAGAAGGAGCAGGAGAAGGTGAAGTCTGGAGGGTGAATCAGAAGAAGCAGTAGAAGGAGAAGGAGAAGGTGAAGTCTGGAGGGTGAATCAGAAGAAGGAGAAGAAGGAGAAGGAGAAGATGAAGCCTGGAGGGTGAATCAGAAGAAGCAGAAGAAGGAGAAGGAGAAGGTGAAGTCTGGAGGGTGAATCAGAAGAAGCAGAAGAAGTAGAAGGAGAAGGTGAAGTCTGGAGGGTGAATCAGAAGAAGTAGAAGAAGGAGAAGGAGAAGGTGAAGTCTGGAGGGTGAATCAGAAGAAGCAGAAGAAGGAGAAGGAGAAGGTGAAGTCAGGAGGGTGAATCAGAAGAAGCAGAAGAAGGAGAAGGAGAAGGTGAAGTCTGGAGGGTGAATCAGAAGAAGCAGAAGAAGGAGATGGAGAAGGTGAAGACTGGAGGGTGAATCAGAAGAAGTAGAAGAAGGAGAAGGAGAAGGTGAAGTCTGGAGGGTGAATCAGAAGAAGTAGAAGAAGGAGAAGGTGAAGATGATGTCTGGAGGGTGAATCAGAAGAAGTAGAAGAAGGAGAAGGAGAAGGTGAGGTCTGGAGGGTGAATCAGAAGAAGCAGAAGAAGGAGAAGGAGAAGGTGAAGTCTGAAGGGTGAATCAGAAGAAGCAGAAGAAGGAGAAGGAGATGGTGAAGTCTGGAGGGTGAATCAGAAGAAGCAGAAGAAGGAGAAGGAGAAGGTGAAGTCTGGAGGGTGAATCAGAAGAAGCAGAAGAAGGAGAAGGAGAAGGTGAAGTCTGGAGGGTGAATCAGAAGAAGTAGAAGAAGGAGAAGGAGAAGGTGGCGTCTGGAGGGTGAATCAGAAGAAGTAGAAGAAGGAGCAGGAGAAGGTGAAGTCTGGAGGGTGAATCAGAAGAAGCAGTAGAAGGAGAAGGAGAAGGTGAAGTCTGGAGGGTGAATCAGAAGAAGGAGAAGAAGGAGAAGGAGAAGATGAAGCCTGGAGGGTGAATCAGAAGAAGTAGAAGAAGGAGAAGGAGAAGGTGAAGTCTGGAGGGTGAATCAGAAGAAGCTGAATAAGGAGAAGGAGAAGGTGAAGTCTGGAGGGTGAATCAGAAGAAGCTGAATAAGGAGAAGGAGAAGGTGAAGTCTGGAGGGTGAATCAGAAGAAGCAGAAGAAGGAGAAGGAGAAGGTGAAGTCTGGAGGGTGAATCAGAAGAAGTAGAAGAAGGAGAAGGAGAAGGTGAAGTCTGGAGGTTGAATCAGAAGAAGCAGAAAAAGGAGAAGGAGAAGGTGAAGTCTGGAGGGTGAATCAGAAGAAGCAGAAGAAGGAGAAGGAGAAGATGAACTCTGGAGGGTGAATCAGAAGAAGTAGAAGAAGGAGAAGGAGAAGGTGAGGTCTGGAGGGTGAATCAGAAGAAGCAGAAGAAGGAGAAGGAGAAGGTGAAGTCTGGAGGGTGAATCAGAAGAAGCAGAAGAAGGAGAAGGAGAAGGTGAAGTCTGGAGGGTGAATCAGAAGAAGCAGAAGAAGGAGAAGGAGAAGTTGAAGTCAGGAGGGTGAATCAGAAGAAGCAGAAGAAGGAGAAGGAGAAGGTGAAGTTAGGAGGGTGAATCAGAAGAAGCAGAAGAAGGAGAAGGTGAAGGTGAAGTCAGGGGGGTGAAGCAGAAGAAGTAGAAGAAGGAGAAGGAGAAGGTGAAGTCAGGAGGGTGAAGCAGAAGAAGCAGAAGAAGAAGAAGGAGAAGCTGAAGTCAGGAGGGTGAATCAGAAGAAGTACAAGAAGGAGAAGGAGAAGGTGAAGCCTGGAGGGTGAATCAGAAGAAGTAGAAGAAGGAGAAGGAGAAGGTGAAGTCTGGAGGGTGAATCAGAAGAAGTAGAAGAAGGAGAAGGAGAAGGTGAAGTCTGGAGGGTGAATTAGAAGAAGCAGAAGAAGGAGAAGGAGAAGGTGAAGTCTGGAGGGAGAAGCAGAAGAAGTAGAAGAAGGAGAAGGAGAAGGTGAAGTCTGGAGGGTGAATCAGAAGAAGTAGAAGAAGGAGAAGGAGAAGGTGAAGTCTGGAGGGTGAATCAGAAGAAGTAGAAGAAGGAGAAGGAGAAGGTGAAGTCTGGAGGGAGAATGAGAAGAAGCAGAAGAAGGAGAAGGAGAAGGTGAAGTCTGGAGGGTGAATCAGAAGAAGTAGAAGAAGGAGAAGGAGAAGGTGTAGTCTGGAGGGTGAATCAGAAGAAGTAGACGAAGGAGAAGGAGAAGGTGAAGTCTGGAGGGTGAAGCAGAAGAAGCAGAAGAAGGAGAAGGAGAAGGTGAAGTCTGGAGGGTGAATCAGAAGAAGTAGAAGAAGGAGAAGGAGATGGTGAAGTCTGGAGGGTGAATCAGAAGAAGCAGAAGAAGGAGAAGGAGAAGGTGAAGTCTGGAGGGTGAATCAGAAGAAGCAGAAGAAGGAGAAGGAGAAGGTGAAGTCTGGAGGGTGAATCAGAAGAAGCAGAAGAAGGAGAAGGAGAAGGTGAAGTCTGGAGGGTGAATCAGAAGAAGCAGAAGAAGTAGAAGGAGAAGTTGAAGTCTGGAGGGTGAATCAGAAGAAGTAGAAGAAGGAGAAGGAGAAGGTGAAGTCTGGAGGGTGAATCAGAAGAAGCAGAAGAAGGAGAAGGAGAAGGTGAAGTCAGGAGGGTGAATCAGAAGAAGCAGAAGAAGGATAAGGAGAAGGTGAAGTCTGGAGGGTGAATCAGAAGAAGCAGAAGAAGGAGAAGGAGAAGGTGAAGACTGGAGGGTGAATCAGAAGAAGTAGAAGAAGGAGAAGGAGAAGGTGAAGTCTGGAGGGTGAATCAGAAGAAGTAGAAGAAGGAGAAGGAGAAGGCGAAGTCTGGAGGGTGAATCAGAAGAAGCAGAAGAAGGAGAAGGAGAAGGTGAAGTGTGGAGGGTGAATCAGAAGAAGCAGAAGAAGGAGAAGATGAAGATGAAGTCTGGAGGGTGAATCAGAAGAAGTAGAATAAGGAGAAGGAGAAGGTGAGGTCTGGACGGTGAATCAGAAGAAGCAGAAGAAGGAGAAGGAGAAGTTGAAGTCTGAAGGGTGAATCAAAAGAAGCAGAAGAAGGAGAAGGAGAAGGTGAAGTCTGGAGGGTGAATCAGAAGAAGCAGAAGAAGGAGAAGGAGAAGGTGAAGTCTGGAGGGTGAATCAGAAGAAGTAGAAGAAGGAGAAGGAGAAGCTGAAGTCTGGAGGGTGAATTAGAAGAAGCAGAAGAAGGAGAAGGAGAAGGTGAAGTCTGGAGGGAGAAGCAGAAGAAGTAGAAGAAGGAGAAGGAGAAGGTGAAGTCTGGAGGGTGAATCAGAAGAAGTAGAAGAAGGAGAAGGAGAAGGTGAAGTCTGGAGGGTGAATCAGAAGAAGTAGAAGAAGGAGAAGGAGAAGGTGAAGTCTGGAGGGTGAATGAGAAGAAGCAGAAGAAGGAGAAGGAGAAGGTGAAGTCTGGAGGGTGAATCAGAAGAAGTAGAAGAAGGAGAAGGAGAAGGTGTAGTCTGGAGGGTGAATCAGAAGAAGTAGACGAAGGAGAAGGAGAAGGTGAAGTCTGGAGGGTGAAGCAGAAGAAGCAGAAGAAGGAGAAGGAGAAGGTGAAGTCTGGAGGGTGAATCAGAAGAAGTAGAAGAAGGAGAAGGAGATGGTGAAGTCTGGAGGGTGAATCAGAAGAAGCAGAAGAAGGAGAAGGAGAAGGTGAAGTCTGGAGGGTGAATCAGAAGAAGCAGAAGAAGGATAAGGAGAAGGTGAAGTCTGGAGGGTGAATCAGAAGAAGCAGAAGAAGGAGAAGGAGAAGGTGAAGACTGGAGGGTGAATCAGAAGAAGTAGAAGAAGGAGAAGGAGAAGGTGAAGTCTGGAGGGTGAATCAGAAGAAGTAGAAGAAGGAGAAGGAGAAGGCGAAGTCTGGAGGGTGAATCAGAAGAAGCAGAAGAAGGAGAAGGAGAAGGTGAAGTCTGGAGGGTGAATCAGAAGAAGCAGAAGAAGGAGAAGGAGAAGGTGAAGTCTGGAGGGTGAATCAGTAGAAGAAGGAAAAGGAGAAGGTGAGGTCTGCAGGGTGAATCAGAAGAAGCAGAAGAAGGAGAAGGAGAAGGTGAAGTCTGGAGGGTGAATCAGAAGAAGCAGAAGAAGGAGAAGGAGAAGGTGAAGTCTGGAGGGTGAATCAGAAGAAGCTGAATAAGGAGAAGGAGAAGGTGAAGCCTGGAGGGTGAATCAGAAGAAGCAGAAGAAGGAGAAGGAGAAGGTGAAGTCTGGAGGGTGAATCAGAAGAAGCAGAAGAAGGAGAAGGAGAAGGTGAAGTCTGGAGGGTGAATCAGAAGAAGCAGAAGAAGTAGAAGGAGAAGGTGAAGTCTGGAGGGTGAATCAGAAGAAGTAGAAGAAGGAGAAGGAGAAGGTGAAGTCTGGAGGGTGAATCAGAAGAAGCAGAAGAAGGAGAAGGAGAAGGTGAAGTCTGGAGGGTGAATCAGAAGAAGCAGAAGAAGGAGATGGAGAAGGTGAAGACTGGAGGGTGAATCAGAAGAAGTAGAAGAAGGAGAAGGTGAAGATGATGTCTGGAGGGTGAATCAGAAGAAGTAGAAGAAGGAGAAGGAGAAGGTGAGGTCTGGAGGGTGAATCAGAAGAAGCAGAAGAAGGAGAAGGAGAAGGTGAAGTCTGAAGGGTGAATCAGAAAAAGCAGAAGAAGGAGAAGGAGAAGGTGAAGTCTGGAGGGTGAATCAGAAGAAGTAGAAGAACGAGAAGGAGTTGGTGAAGTCTGGAGGGTGAATCAGAAGAAGCAGAAGAAGGAGAAGGAGAAGGTGAAGTCTGGAGGGTGAATCAGAAAAAGCAGAAGAAGGAGAAGGATAAGGTGAAGTCTGGAGGGTGAATCAGAAGAAGCAGAAGAAGGAGAAGGAGAAGGTGAAGTCTGGAGGGTGAATCAGAAGAAGCAGAAGAAGTAGAAGGAGAAGTTGAAGTCTGGAGGGTGAATCAGAAGAAGTAGAAGAAGGAGAAGGAGAAGGTGAAGTCTGGAGGGTGAATCAGAAGAAGCAGAAGAAGGAGAAGGAGAAGGTGAAGTCAGGAGGGTGAATCAGAAGAAGCAGAAGAAGGAGAAGGAGAAGGTGAAGTCTGGAGGGTGAATCAGAAGAAGCAGAAGAAGGAGAAGGAGAAGGTGAAGTCTGGAGGGTGAATCAGAAGAAGCTGAATAAGGAGAAGGAGAAGGTGAAGCCTGGAGGGTGAATCAGAAGAAGCAGAAGAAGGAGAAGGAGAAGGTGAAGTCTGGAGGGTGAATCAGAAGAAGCAGAAGAAGGAGAAGGAGAAGGTGAAGTCTGGAGGGTGAATCAGAAGAAGCAGAAGAAGTAGAAGGAGAAGGTGAAGTCTGGAGGGTGAATCAGAAGAAGTAGAAGAAGGAGAAGGAGAAGGTGAAGTCTGGAGGGTGAATCAGAAGAAGCAGAAGAAGGAGAAGGAGAAGGTGAAGTCAGGAGGGTGAATCAGAAGAAGCAGAAGAAGGAGAAGGAGAAGGTGAAGTCTGGAGGGTGAATCAGAAGAAGCAGAAGAAGGAGATGGAGAAGGTGAAGACTGGAGGGTGAATCAGAAGAAGTAGAAGAAGGAGAAGGAGAAGGTGAAGTCTGGAGGGTGAATCAGAAGAAGTAGAAGAAGGAGAAGGAGAAGGCGAAGTCTTGAGGGTGAATCAGAAGAGCAGAAGAAGGAGAAGGAGAAGGTGAAGTCTGGAGGGTGAATCAGAAGAAGCAGAAGAAGGAGAAGGTGAAGATGAAGTCTGGAGGGTGAATCAGAAGAAGTAGAAGAAGGAGAAGGAGAAGGTGAGGTCTGGAGGGTGAATCAGAAGAAGCAGAAGAAGGAGAAGGAGAAGGTGAAGTCTGAAGGGTGAATCAGAAGAAGCAGAAGAAGGAGAAGGAGATGGTGAAGTCTGGAGGGTGAATCAGAAGAAGCAGAAGAAGGAGAAGGAGAAGGTGAAGTCTGGAGGGTGAATCTGAAGAAGCAGAAGAAGGAGAAGGAGAAGGTGAAGTCTGGAGGGTGAATCAGAAGAAGTAGAAGAAGGAGAAGGAGAAGGTGGCGTCTGGAGGGTGAATCAGAAGAAGTAGAAGAAGGAGCAGGAGAAGGTGAAGTCTGGAGGGTGAATCAGAAGAAGCAGTAGAAGGAGAAGGAGAAGGTGAAGTCTGGAGGGTGAATCAGAAGAAGCAGAAGGAGGAGAAGGAGAAGGTGAAGACTGGAGGGTGAATCAGAAGAAGTAGAAGAAGGAGAAGGAGAAGGTGAAGTCTGGAGGGTTAATCAGAAGAAGTAGAAGAAGGAGAAGGAGATGGTGAAGTCTGGAGGGTGAATCAGAAGAAGCAGAAGAAGGAGAAGGAGAAGGTGAAGTCTGGAGGGTGAATCAGAAAAAGCAGAAGAAGGAGAAGGATAAGGTGAAGTCTGGAGGGTGAATCAGAAGAAGCAGAAGAAGGAGAAGGAGAAGGTGAAGTCTGGAGGGTGAATCAGAAGAAGCAGAAGAAGTAGAAGGAGAAGTTGAAGTCTGGAGGGTGAATCAGAAGAAGTAGAAGAAGGAGAAGGAGAAGGTGAAGTCTGGAGGGTGAATCAGAAGAAGCAGAAGAAGGAGAAGGAGAAGGTGAAGTCAGGAGGGGGAATCAGAAGAAGCAGAAGAAGGATAAGGAGAAGGTGAAGTCTGGAGGGTGAATCAGAAGAAGCAGAAGAAGGAGAAGGAGAAGGTGAAGACTGGAGGGTGAATCAGAAGAAGTAGAAGAAGGAGAAGGAGAAGGTGAAGTCTGGAGGGTGAATCAGAAGAAGTAGAAGAAGGAGAAGGAGAAGGCGAAGTCTGGAGGGTGAATCAGAAGAAGCAGAAGAAGGAGAAGGAGAAGGTGAAGTCTGGAGGGTGAATCAGAAGAAGCAGAAGAAGGAGAAGGAGAAGGTGAAGTCTGGAGGGTGAATCAGTAGAAGAAGGAAAAGGAGAAGGTGAGGTCTGCAGGGTGAATCAGAAGAAGCAGAAGAAGGAGAAGGAGAAGGTGAAGTCTGGAGGGTGAATCAGAAGAAGCAGAAGAAGGAGAAGGAGAAGGTGAAGTCTGGAGGGTGAATCAGAAGAAGCTGAATAAGGAGAAGGAGAAGGTGAAGCCTGGAGGGTGAATCAGAAGAAGCAGAAGAAGGAGAAGGAGAAGGTGAAGTCTGGAGGGTGAATCAGAAGAAGCAGAAGAAGGAGAAGGAGAAGGTGAAGTCTGGAGGGTGAATCAGAAGAAGCAGAAGAAGTAGAAGGAGAAGGTGAAGTCTGGAGGGTGAATCAGAAGAAGTAGAAGAAGGAGAAGGAGAAGGTGAAGTCTGGAGGGTGAATCAGAAGAAGCAGAAGAAGGAGAAGGAGAAGGTGAAGTCAGGAGGGTGAATCAGAAGAAGCAGAAGAAGGAGAAGGAGAAGGTGAAGTCTGGAGGGTGAATCAGAAGAAGCAGAAGAAGGAGATGGAGAAGGTGAAGACTGGAGGGTGAATCAGAAGAAGTAGAAGAAGGAGAAGGAGAAGGTGAAGTCTGGAGGGTGAATCAGAAGAAGTAGAAGAAGGAGAAGGTGAAGATGATGTCTGGAGGGTGAATCAGAAGAAGTAGAAGAAGGAGAAGGAGAAGGTGAGGTCTGGAGGGTGAATCAGAAGAAGCAGAAGAAGGAGAAGGAGAAGGTGAAGTCTGAAGGGTGAATCAGAAGAAGCAGAAGAAGGAGAAGGAGATGGTGAAGTCTGGAGGGTGAATCAGAAGAAGCAGAAGAAGGAGAAGGAGAAGGTGAAGTCTGGAGGGTGAATCAGAAGAAGCAGAAGAAGGAGAAGGAGAAGGTGAAGTCTGGAGGGTGAATCAGAAGAAGTAGAAGAAGGAGAAGGAGAAGGTGGCGTCTGGAGGGTGAATCAGAAGAAGTAGAAGAAGGAGCAGGAGAAGGTGAAGTCTGGAGGGTGAATCAGAAGAAGCAGTAGAAGGAGAAGGAGAAGGTGAAGTCTGGAGGGTGAATCAGAAGAAGGAGAAGAAGGAGAAGGAGAAGATGAAGCCTGGAGGGTGAATCAGAAGAAGCAGAAGAAGGAGAAGGAGAAGGTGAAGTCTGGAGGGTGAATCAGAAGAAGCAGAAGAAGTAGAAGGAGAAGGTGAAGTCTGGAGGGTGAATCAGAAGAAGTAGAAGAAGGAGAAGGAGAAGGTGAAGTCTGGAGGGTGAATCAGAAGAAGCAGAAGAAGGAGAAGGAGAAGGTGAAGTCAGGAGGGTGAATCAGAAGAAGCAGAAGAAGGAGAAGGAGAAGGTGAAGTCTGGAGGGTGAATCAGAAGAAGCAGAAGAAGGAGATGGAGAAGGTGAAGACTGGAGGGTGAATCAGAAGAAGTAGAAGAAGGAGAAGGAGAAGGTGAAGTCTGGAGGGTGAATCAGAAGAAGTAGAAGAAGGAGAAGGTGAAGATGATGTCTGGAGGGTGAATCAGAAGAAGTAGAAGAAGGAGAAGGAGAAGGTGAGGTCTGGAGGGTGAATCAGAAGAAGCAGAAGAAGGAGAAGGAGAAGGTGAAGTCTGAAGGGTGAATCAGAAGAAGCAGAAGAAGGAGAAGGAGATGGTGAAGTCTGGAGGGTGAATCAGAAGAAGCAGAAGAAGGAGAAGGAGAAGGTGAAGTCTGGAG
Source organism: Somniosus microcephalus (assembly GCF_052327205.1). Lineage (NCBI taxonomy): Eukaryota > Metazoa > Chordata > Chondrichthyes > Squaliformes > Somniosidae > Somniosus > Somniosus microcephalus. The sequence continues at coordinate 125,071 of NW_028225228.1, read as the reverse complement.
GGTGAATCAGAAGAAGCAGAAGAAGGAGAAGGAGAAGGTGAAGTCTGGAGGGTGAATCAGAAGAAGTAGAAGAAGGAGAAGGAGAAGGTGGCGTCTGGAGGGTGAATCAGAAGAAGTAGAAGAAGGAGCAGGAGAAGGTGAAGTCTGGAGGGTGAATCAGAAGAAGCAGTAGAAGGAGAAGGAGAAGGTGAAGTCTGGAGGGTGAATCAGAAGAAGGAGAAGAAGGAGAAGGAGAAGATGAAGCCTGGAGGGTGAATCAGAAGAAGTAGAAGAAGGAGAAGGAGAAGGTGAAGTCTGGAGGGTGAATCAGAAGAAGCTGAATAAGGAGAAGGAGAAGGTGAAGTCTGGAGGGTGAATCAGAAGAAGCTGAATAAGGAGAAGGAGAAGGTGAAGTCTGGAGGGTGAATCAGAAGAAGCAGAAGAAGGAGAAGGAGAAGGTGAAGTCTGGAGGGTGAATCAGAAGAAGTAGAAGAAGGAGAAGGAGAAGGTGAAGTCTGGAGGTTGAATCAGAAGAAGCAGAAAAAGGAGAAGGAGAAGGTGAAGTCTGGAGGGTGAATCAGAAGAAGCAGAAGAAGGAGAAGGAGAAGATGAACTCTGGAGGGTGAATCAGAAGAAGTAGAAGAAGGAGAAGGAGAAGGTGAGGTCTGGAGGGTGAATCAGAAGAAGCAGAAGAAGGAGAAGGAGAAGGTGAAGTCTGGAGGGTGAATCAGAAGAAGCAGAAGAAGGAGAAGGAGAAGGTGAAGTCTGGAGGGTGAATCAGAAGAAGCAGAAGAAGGAGAAGGAGAAGTTGAAGTCAGGAGGGTGAATCAGAAGAAGCAGAAGAAGGAGAAGGAGAAGGTGAAGTTAGGAGGGTGAATCAGAAGAAGCAGAAGAAGGAGAAGGTGAAGGTGAAGTCAGGGGGGTGAAGCAGAAGAAGTAGAAGAAGGAGAAGGAGAAGGTGAAGTCAGGAGGGTGAAGCAGAAGAAGCAGAAGAAGAAGAAGGAGAAGCTGAAGTCAGGAGGGTGAATCAGAAGAAGTACAAGAAGGAGAAGGAGAAGGTGAAGCCTGGAGGGTGAATCAGAAGAAGTAGAAGAAGGAGAAGGAGAAGGTGAAGTCTGGAGGGTGAATCAGAAGAAGTAGAAGAAGGAGAAGGAGAAGGTGAAGTCTGGAGGGTGAATTAGAAGAAGCAGAAGAAGGAGAAGGAGAAGGTGAAGTCTGGAGGGAGAAGCAGAAGAAGTAGAAGAAGGAGAAGGAGAAGGTGAAGTCTGGAGGGTGAATCAGAAGAAGTAGAAGAAGGAGAAGGAGAAGGTGAAGTCTGGAGGGTGAATCAGAAGAAGTAGAAGAAGGAGAAGGAGAAGGTGAAGTCTGGAGGGTGAATGAGAAGAAGCAGAAGAAGGAGAAGGAGAAGGTGAAGTCTGGAGGGTGAATCAGAAGAAGTAGAAGAAGGAGAAGGAGAAGGTGTAGTCTGGAGGGTGAATCAGAAGAAGTAGACGAAGGAGAAGGAGAAGGTGAAGTCTGGAGGGTGAAGCAGAAGAAGCAGAAGAAGGAGAAGGAGAAGGTGAAGTCTGGAGGGTGAATCAGAAGAAGTAGAAGAAGGAGAAGGAGATGGTGAAGTCTGGAGGGTGAATCAGAAGAAGCAGAAGAAGGAGAAGGAGAAGGTGAAGTCTGGAGGGTGAATCAGAAGAAGCAGAAGAAGGAGAAGGAGAAGGTGAAGTCTGGAGGGTGAATCAGAAGAAGCAGAAGAAGGAGAAGGAGAAGGTGAAGTCTGGAGGGTGAATCAGAAGAAGCAGAAGAAGTAGAAGGAGAAGTTGAAGTCTGGAGGGTGAATCAGAAGAAGTAGAAGAAGGAGAAGGAGAAGGTGAAGTCTGGAGGGTGAATCAGAAGAAGCAGAAGAAGGAGAAGGAGAAGGTGAAGTCAGGAGGGTGAATCAGAAGAAGCAGAAGAAGGATAAGGAGAAGGTGAAGTCTGGAGGGTGAATCAGAAGAAGCAGAAGAAGGAGAAGGAGAAGGTGAAGACTGGAGGGTGAATCAGAAGAAGTAGAAGAAGGAGAAGGAGAAGGTGAAGTCTGGAGGGTGAATCAGAAGAAGTAGAAGAAGGCGAAGGAGAAGGCGAAGTCTGGAGGGTGAATCAGAAGAAGCAGAAGAAGGAGAAGGAGAAGGTGAAGTGTGGAGGGTGAATCAGAAGAAGCAGAAGAAGGAGAAGATGAAGATGAAGTCTGGAGGGTGAATCAGAAGAAGTAGAATAAGGAGAAGGAGAAGGTGAGGTCTGGACGGTGAATCAGAAGAAGCAGAAGAAGGAGAAGGAGAAGTTGAAGTCTGAAGGGTGAATCAAAAGAAGCAGAAGAAGGAGAAGGAGAAGGTGAAGTCTGGAGGGTGAATCAGAAGAAGCAGAAGAAGGAGAAGGAGAAGGTGAAGTCTGGAGGGTGAATCAGAAGAAGTAGAAGAAGGAGAAGGAGAAGGTGAAGTCTGGAGGGTGAATTAGAAGAAGCAGAAGAAGGAGAAGGAGAAGGTGAAGTCTGGAGGGAGAAGCAGAAGAAGTAGAAGAAGGAGAAGGTGAAGTCTGGAGGGTGAATCAGAAGAAGTAGAAGAAGGAGAAGGAGAAGGTGAAGTCTGGAGGGTGAATCAGAAGAAGTAGAAGAAGGAGAAGGAGAAGGTGAAGTCTGGAGGGTGAATGAGAAGAAGCAGAAGAAGGAGAAGGAGAAGGTGAAGTCTGGAGGGTGAATCAGAAGAAGTAGAAGAAGGAGAAGGAGAAGGTGTAGTCTGGAGGGTGAATCAGAAGAAGTAGACGAAGGAGAAGGAGAAGGTGAAGTCTGGAGGGTGAAGCAGAAGAAGCAGAAGAAGGAGAAGGAGAAGGTGAAGTCTGGAGGGTGAATCAGAAGAAGTAGAAGAAGGAGAAGGAGATGGTGAAGTCTGGAGGGTGAATCAGAAGAAGCAGAAGAAGGAGAAGGAGAAGGTGAAGTCTGGAGGGTGAATCAGAAGAAGCAGAAGAAGGAGAAGGAGAAGGTGAAGTCTGGAGGGTGAATCAGAAGAAGCAGAAGAAGGAGAAGGAGAAGGTGAAGTCTGGAGGGTGAATCAGAAGAAGCAGAAGAAGTAGAAGGAGAAGTTGAAGTCTGGAGGGTGAATCAGAAGAAGCAGAAGAAGGAGAAGGAGAAGGTGAAGTCAGGAGGGTGAATCAGAAGAAGCAGAAGAAGGATAAGGAGAAGGTGAAGTCTGGAGGGTGAATCAGAAGAAGCAGAAGAAGGAGAAGGAGAAGGTGAAGACTGGAGGGTGAATCAGAAGAAGTAGAAGAAGGAGAAGGAGAAGGTGAAGTCTGGAGGGTGAATCAGAAGAAGTAGAAGAAGGAGAAGGAGAAGGCGAAGTCTGGAGGGTGAATCAGAAGAAGCAGAAGAAGGAGAAGGAGAAGGTGAAGTGTGGAGGGTGAATCAGAAGAAGCAGAAGAAGGAGAAGATGAAGATGAAGTCTGGAGGGTGAATCAGAAGAAGTAGAATAAGGAGAAGGAGAAGGTGAGGTCTGGACGGTGAATCAGAAGAAGCAGAAGAAGGAGAAGGAGAAGTTGAAGTCTGAAGGGTGAATCAAAAGAAGCAGAAGAAGGAGAAGGAGAAGGTGAAGTCTGGAGGGTGAATCAGAAGAAGCAGAAGAAGGAGAAGGAGAAGGTGAAGTCTGGAGGGTGAATCAGAAGAAGAAGAAGAAGGAGAAGGAGAAGGTGAAGTCTGGAGGGTGAATCAGTCGAAGAAGGAAAAGGAGAAGGTGAGGTCTGCAGGGTGAATCAGAAGAAGCAGAAGAAGGAGAAGGAGAAGGTGAAGTCTGGAGGGTGAATCAGAAGAAGCAGAAGAAGGAGAAGGAGAAGGTGAAGTCTGGAGGGTGAATCAGAAGAAGCTGAATAAGGAGAAGGAGAAGGTGAAGCCTGGAGGGTGAATCAGAAGAAGCAGAAGAAGGAGAAGGAGAAGGTGAAGTCTGGAGGGTGAATCAGAAGAAGCAGAAGAAGGAGAAGGAGAAGGTGAAGCCTGGAGGGTGAATCAGAAGAAGCAGAAGAAGGAGAAGGAGAAGGTGAAGTCTGGAGGGTGAATCAGAAGAAGTAGAAGAAGGAGAAGGAGAAGGTGAAGTCTGGAGGGTGAATCAGAAGAAGTAGAAGAAGGAGAAGGAGAAGGTGAAGTCTGGAGGGTGAATGAGAAGAAGCAGAAGAAGGAGAAGGAGAAGGTGAAGTCTGGAGGGTGAATCAGAAGAAGTAGAAGAAGGAGAAGGAGAAGGTGTAGTCTGGAGGGTGAATCAGAAGAAGTAGACGAAGGAGAAGGAGAAGGTGAAGTCTGGAGGGTGAATCAGAAGAAGTAGAAGAAGGAGAAGGAGATGGTGAAGTCTGGAGGGTGAATCAGAAGAAGCAGAAGAAGGAGAAGGAGAAGGTGAAGTCTGGAGGGTGAATCAGAAGAAGCAGAAGAAGGAGCAGGAGAAGGTGAAGTCTGGAGGGTGAGTCAGAAGAAGCAGAAGAAGGAGAAGGAGAAGGTGAAGTCTGGAGGGTGAATCAGAAGAAGCAGAAGAAGTAGAAGGAGAAGTTGAAGTCTGGAGGGTGAATCAGAAGAAGTAGAAGAAGGAGAAGGAGAAGGTGAAGTCTGGAGGGTGAATCAGAAGAAGCAGAAGAAGGAGAAGGAGAAGGTGAAGTCAGGAGGGTGAATCAGAAGAAGCAGAAGAAGGATAAGGAGAAGGTGAAGTCTGGAGGGTGAATCAGAAGAAGCAGAAGAAGGAGAAGGAGAAGGTGAAGACTGGAGGGTGAATCAGAAGAAGTAGAAGAAGGAGAAGGAGAAGGTGAAGTCTGGAGGGTGAATCAGAAGAAGTAGAAGAAGGAGAAGGAGAAGGCGAAGTCTGGAGGGTGAATCAGAAGAAGCAGAAGAAGGAGAAGGAGAAGGTGAAGTGTGGAGGGTGAATCAGAAGAAGCAGAAGAAGGAGAAGATGAAGATGAAGTCTGGAGGGTGAATCAGAAGAAGTAGAATAAGGAGAAGGAGAAGGTGAGGTCTGGACGGTGAATCAGAAGAAGCAGAAGAAGGAGAAGGAGAAGTTGAAGTCTGAAGGTGAATCAGAAGAATCAGAAGAAGGAGAAGGAGAAGGTGAAGTTTGGAGGGTGAATCAGAAGAAGCAGAAGAAGGAGGAGGAGAAGATGAAGTCTGGAGGGTGTATCAGAAGAAGCAGAAGAAGGAGAAGGAGAAGGTGAAGTCTGGAGGGTGAATCAGAAGAAGCAGAAGAAGGAGAAGGAGAAGGTGAAGTCTGGAGGGTGAATCAGAAGAAGCAGAAGAAGGAGAAGGAGAAGGTGAAGTCAGGAGGGTGAAGCAGAAGAAGCAGAAGAAGGAGAAGGAGAAGGTGAAGTTAGGAGTGTGAATCAGAAGAAGCTGAAGAAGGAGAAGGAGAAGGTGAAGTCAGGGAGGTGAAGCAGAAGAAGTAGAAGAAGGAGAAGGAGAAGGTGAAGTCAGGAGGGTGAAGCAGAAGAAGCAGAAGAAGGAGAAGGAGAAGGTGAAGTCTGGAGGGCGCAGCAGAAGAAGCAGAAGAAGGAGAAGGAGAAGGTGAAGATTGGAGGGTGAAGCAGAAGAAGCAGAAGAAGGAGAAGGAGAAGGTGAAGTCTTGAGGGTGAATCAGAAGAAGTAGAAGAAGGAGAAGGAGAAGGCGAAGTCAGGAGGTTGAAGCAGAAGAAGCAGAAGAAGGAGAAGGAGAAGGTGAAGTCTGGAGGGTGAAGCAGAAGAAGCAGAAGAAGGAGAAGGAGAAGGTGAAGTCTGGAGGGCGAAACAGAAGAAGCAGAAGAATGAGAAGGGGAAGGTGAAGTCTGGAGGGTGAAGCAGAAGAAGCAGAAGAAGGAGAAGGAGAAGGTGAAGTCTGGAGGGTGAATCAGTAGAAGTAGAAGAAGGAGAAGGAGAAGGTGAAGTCAGGAGGGTGAAGCAGAAGAAGCAGAAGAAGGAGAAGGAGAAGGTGAAGTCTGGAGGGTGAAGCAGAAGAAGCAGAAGAAGGAGAAGGAGAAGGTGAAGTCTGGTGGGTGAAGCAGAAGAAGCAGAAGAAGGAGAAGGAGATGGTGAAGTCAGGAGGGTGAATCAGAAGAAGTAGAAGAAGGAAAAGGAGAAGGTGAAGTCTGGAGGGTGAATCAGAAGAAGTAGAAGAAGGAGAAGGAGAAGGTGAAGTCTGGAGTGTGAATCAGAAGAAGTAGAAGAAGGAGAAGGAGAAGGTGAAGTCTGGAGGGTGAATCAGAAGAAGCAGAAGAAGGAGAAGGTGAAGTCTGGAGGGTGAATCAGAAGAAGCAGAAGAAGGAGAAGGAGAAGGTGAAGTCTGGAGGGTAAATCAGAAGAAGCAGAAGAAGGAGAAGGAGAAGGTGTAGTCTGGAGGGTGAATCAAAAGAAGTAGACGAAGGAGAAGGAGAAGGTGAAGTCTGGAGGGTGAATCAGAAGAAACAGAAGAAGGAGAAGGAGAAGGTGAAGTCTGGAGGGTGAATCAGAAGAAGTAGAAGAAGGAGAAGGAGATGGTGAAGTCTGGAGTGTGAATCAGAAGAAGCAGAAGAAGGAGAAGGAGAAGGTGAAGTCTGGAGGGTGAATCAGAAGAAGCAGAAGAAGGAGAAGGAGGAGGTGAAGTCTGGAGGGTGAATCAGAAGAAGCAGAAGAAGGAGAAGGAGAAGGTGAAGTCTGGAGGGTGAATCAGAAGAAGCAGAAGAAGTAGAAGGAGAAGGTGAAGTCTGGAGGGTGAATCAGAAGAAGTAGAAGAAGGAGAAGGAGAAGATGAAGTCTGGAGGGTGAACCAGAAGAAGCAGAAGAAGGAGAAGGAGAAGGTGAAGTCAGGAGGGTGAATCAGAAGAAGCAGAAGAAGGAGAAGGAGAAGGTGAAGTCTGGAGGGTGAATCAGAAGAAGCAGAAGAAGGAGAAGGAGTAGGTGAAGACTGGAGGGTGAATCAGAAGAAGTAGAAGAAGGAGAAGGAGAGGGTGAAGTCTGGAGGGTGAATCAGAAGAAGTAGAAGAAGAAGATGGAGAAGGCGAAGTATGGAGGGTGAATCAGAAGAAGCAGAAGAAGGAGAAGTAGAAGGTGAAGTTTGGAGGGTGAATCAGAAGAAGCAGAAGAAGGAGAAGGAGAAGATGAAGTCTGGAGGGTGAATCAGAAGAAGTAGAAGAAGGAGAAGGAGAAGGTGAGGTCTGGAGGGTGAATCAGAAGAAGCAGAAGAAGGAGAAGGAGAAGGTGAACTCTGAAGGGTGAATCAGAGGAAGCAGAAGAAGGAGAAGGAGAAGGTGAAGTCTGAAGGGTGAATCAGAAGAAGCAGAAGAAGGAGAAGGAGAAGGTGAAGTCTGGAGGGTGAATCAGAAGCAGCAGAAGAAGGAGAAGGAGAAGGTGAAGTCTGGAGGGTGAATCAGAAGAAGTAGAAGAAGGAGAAGGAGAAGGTGAAGTCTGGAGGGTGAATCAAAAGAAGTAGAAGAAGGAGAAGGTGAAGTCTGGAGGGTGAATCAGAAGAAGCAGAAGAAGGAGAAGGTGAAGTCTGGAGGGTGAATCAAAAGAAGTAGAAGAAGGAGAAGGAGAAGGTGAAGTCTGGAGGGTGAATCAGAAGAAGCAGAAGAAGGAGAAGGAGAAGGTGAAGTCTGGAGGGTGAATAAGAAGAAGCAGATGAAGGAGAAGGAGAAGATGAACTCTGGAGGGTGAATCAGAAGAAGCAGAAGAAGGAGAAGGAGAAGGTGAAGTCTGGAGGGTGAATCAGAAGAAGCAGAATAAGGAGAAGGAGAAGGTGAAGTCTGCAGGGTGAATCAGAGGAAGCAGAAGAAGGAGAAGGAGAAGGTGAAGTCTGGAGGGTGAATCAGAAGAAGTAGAAGAAGGAGAAGGAGAAGGTGAAGTCTGGAGGGTGAAGCAGAAGAAGTAGAAGAAGGAGAAGGAGGAGGTGAAGTCAGGAGGGTGAATCAGAAGAAGTAGAAGAAGGAGAAGGAGAAGGCGAAGTCTGGAGGGTGAATCAGAAGAAGCAGAAGAAGGAGAAGGAGAAGGTGAAGTCTGGAGGGTGAATCAGAAGAAGCAGAAGAAGGAGAAGGTGAAGATGAAGTCTGGCGGGTGAATCAGAAGAAGTAGAATAAGGAGAAGGAGAAGGTGAGGTCTGGACGGTGAATCAGAAGAAGCAGAAGAAGGAGAAGGAGAAGGTGAAGTCTGAAGGGTGAATCAAAAGAAGCAGAAGAAGGAGAAGGAGAAGGTGAAGTCTGGAGGGTGAATCAGAAGAAGCAGAAGAAGGAGAAGGAGAAGGTGAAGTCTGGAGGGTGAATCAGAAGAAGAAGAAGAAGGAGAAGGAGAAGGTGAAGTCTGGAGGGTGAATCAGAAGAAGCAGAAGAAGGAGAAGGAGAAGGTGAAGTCTGGAGGGTGAAGCAGAAGAAGCAGAAAAGGAGAAGGCGAAGGTGAAGTCTGGAGGGTGAATCAGAAGAAGTAGAAGAAGGAGAAGGAGAAGGTGAAGTCTGGAGGGTGAATCAGAAGAAGCAGAAGAAGGAGAAGGAGAAGGTGAAGTCTGAAGGGTGAATCAGAAGAAGTAGAAGAAGGAGAAGGAGATGGTGAAGTCTGGAGGGTGAATCAGAAGAAGCAGAAGAAGGAGAAGGAGAAGGTGAAGTCTGGAGGGTGAATCAGAAGAAGCAGAAGAAGGAGAAGGAGAAGGTGAAGTCTGGAGGGTGAATCAGAAGAAGTAGAAGAAGGAGAAGGAGAAGGTGACGTCTGGAGGGTGAATCAGAAGAAGTAGAAGAAGGAGCAGGAGAAGGTGCAGTCTGGAGGGTGAATCAGAAGAAGCAGTAGAAGGAGAAGGAGAAGGTGAAGTCTGGAGGGTGAATCAGAAGAAGCAGAAGAAGGAGAAGGAGAAGATGAAGCCTGGAGGGTGAATCAGAAGAAGTAGAAGAAGGAGAAGGAGAAGGTGAAGTCTGGAGGGTGAATCAGAAGAAGCTGAATAAGGAGAAGGAGAAGGTGAAGTCTGGAGGATGAATCAGAAGAAGTAGAAGAAGGAGAAGGAGAAGGTGAAGTCTGGAGGGTGAATCAGAAGAATCAGAAGAAGGAGAAGGAGAAGGTGAAGTCTGGAGGGTGAATCAGAAGAAGCAGAAGAAGGAGGAGGAGAAGATGAAGTCTGGAGGGTGTATCAGAAGAAGCAGAAGAAGGAGAAGGAGAAGGTGAGGTCTGGAGGATGAATCAGAAGAAGCAGAAGAAGGAGAAGGAGAAGGTGAAGTCTGGAGGGTGAATCAGAAGAAGCAGAAGAAGGAGAAGGAGAAGGTGAAGTCTGGAGGGTGAATCAGAAGAAGCAGAAGAAGGAGAAGGAGAAGGTGAAGTCAGGAGGGTGAAGCAGAAGAAGCAGAAGAAGGAGAAGGAGAAGGTGAAGTTAGGAGTGTGAATCAGAAGAAGCTGAAGAAGGAGAAGGAGAAGGTGAAGTCAGGGAGGTGAAGCAGAAGAAGTAGAAGAAGGAGAAGGAGAAGGTGAAGTCAGGAGGGTGAAGCAGAAGAAGCAGAAGAAGGAGAAGGAGAAGGTGAAGTCTGGAGGGCACAGCAGAAGAAGCAGAAGAAGGAGAAGGAGAAGGTGAAGATTGGAGGGCGAAACAGAAGAAGCAGAAGAATGAGAAGGGGAAGGTGAAGTCTGGAGGGTGAAGCAGAAGAAGCAGAAGAAGGAGAAGGAGAAGGTGAAGTCTGGAGGGTGAATCAGTAGAAGTAGAAGAAGGAGAAGGAGAAGGTGAAGTCAGGAGGGTGAAGCAGAAGAAGCAGAAGAAGGAGAAGGAGAAGGTGAAGTCTGGAGGGTGAAGCAGAAGAAGCAGAAGAAGGAGAAGGAGAAGGTGAAGTCTGGAGGGTGAATCAGAAGAAGCAGAAGAAGGAGAAGTTGAAGATGAAGTCTGGCGGGTGAATCAGAAGAAGTAGAATAAGGAGAAGGAGAAGGTGAGGTCTGGACGGTGAATCAGAAGAAGCAGAAGAAGGAGAAGGAGAAGGTGAAGTCTGAAGGGTGAATCAAAAGAAGCAGAAGAAGGAGAAGGAGAAGGTGAAGTCTGGAGGGTGAATCAGAAGAAGCAGAAGAAGGAGAAGGAGAAGGTGAAGTCTGGAGGGTGAATCAGAAGAAGAAGAAGAAGGAGAAGGAGAAGGTGAAGTCTGGAGGGTGAATCAGAAGAAGCAGAAGAAGGAGAAGGAGAAGGTGAAGTCTGGATGGTGAAGCAGAAGAAGCAGAAAAGGAGAAGGCGAAGGTGAAGTCTGGAGGGTGAATCAGAAGAAGTAGAAGAAGGAGAAGGAGAAGGTGAAGTCTGGAGGGTGAATCAGAAGAAGCAGAAGAAGGAGAAGGAGAAGGTGAAGTCTGAAGGGTGAATCAGAAGAAGTAGAAGAAGGAGAAGGAGATGGTGAAGTCTGGAGGGTGAATCAGAAGAAGCAGAAGAAGGAGAAGGAGAAGGTGAAGTCTGGAGGGTGAATCAGAAGAAGCAGAAGAAGGAGAAGGAGAAGGTGAAGTCTGGAGGGTGAATCAGAAGAAGTAGAAGAAGGAGAAGGAGAAGGTGACGTCTGGAGGGTGAATCAGAAGAAGTAGAAGAAGGAGCAGGAGAAGGTGCAGTCTGGAGGGTGAATCAGAAGAAGCAGTAGAAGGAGAAGGAGAAGGTGAAGTCTGGAGGGTGAATCAGAAGAAGCAGAAGAAGGAGAAGGAGAAGATGAAGCCTGGAGGGTGAATCAGAAGAAGTAGAAGAAGGAGAAGGAGAAGGTGAAGTCTGGAGGGTGAATCAGAAGAAGCTGAATAAGGAGAAGGAGAAGGTGAAGTCTGGAGGATGAATCAGAAGAAGTAGAAGAAGGAGAAGGAGAAGGTGAAGTCTGGAGGGTGAATCAGAAGAATCAGAAGAAGGAGAAGGAGAAGGTGAAGTCTGGAGGGTGAATCAGAAGAAGCAGAAGAAGGAGGAGGAGAAGATGAAGTCTGGAGGGTGTATCAGAAGAAGCAGAAGAAGGAGAAGGAGAAGGTGAGGTCTGGAGGATGAATCAGAAGAAGCAGAAGAAGGAGAAGGAGAAGGTGAAGTCTGGAGGGTGAATCAGAAGAAGCAGAAGAAGGAGAAGGAGAAGGTGAAGTCTGGAGGGTGAATCAGAAGAAGCAGAAGAAGGAGAAGGAGAAGGTGAAGTCAGGAGGGTGAAGCAGAAGAAGCAGAAGAAGGAGAAGGAGAAGGTGAAGTTAGGAGTGTGAATCAGAAGAAGCTGAAGAAGGAGAAGGAGAAGGTGAAGTCAGGGAGGTGAAGCAGAAGAAGTAGAAGAAGGAGAAGGAGAAGGTGAAGTCAGGAGGTGAGAGCAGAAGAAGCAGAAGAAGGAGAAGGAGAAGGTGAAGTCTGGAGGGCACAGCAGAAGAAGCAGAAGAAGGAGAAGGAGAAGGTGAAGATTGGAGGGTGAAGCAGAAGAAGCAGAAGAAGGAGAAGGAGAAGGTGAAGTCTTGAGGGTGAATCAGAAGAAGTAGAAGAAGGAGAAGGAGAAGGCGAAGTCAGGAGGTTGAAGCAGAAGAAGCAGAAGAAGGAGAAGGAGAAGGTGAAGTCTGGAGGGTGAAGCAGAAGAAGCAGAAGAAGGAGAAGGAGAAGGTGAAGTCTGGAGGGCGAAACAGAAGAAGCAGAAGAATGAGAAGGGGAAGGTGAAGTCTGGAGGGTGAAGCAGAAGAAGCAGAAGAAGGAGAAGGAGAAGGTGAAGTCTGGAGGGTGAATCAGTAGAAGTAGAAGAAGGAGAAGGAGAAGGTGAAGTCAGGAGGGTGAAGCAGAAGAAGCAGAAGAAGGAGAAGGAGAAGGTGAAGTCTGGAGGGTGAAGCAGAAGAAGCAGAAGAAGGAGAAGGAGAAGGTGAAGTCTGGAGGGTGAAGCAGAAGAAGCAGAAGATGGAGAAGGAGATGGTGAAGTCAGGAGGGTGAATCAGAAGAAGTAGAAGAAGGAAAAGGAGAAGGTGAAGTCTGGAGGGTGAATCAGAAGAAGTAGAAGAAGGAGAAGGAGAAGGTGAAGTCTGGAGTGTGAATCAGAAGAAGTAGAAGAAGGAGAAGGAGAAGGTGAAGTCTGGAGGGTGAATCAGAAGAAGCAGAAGAAGGAGAAGGTGAAGTCTGGAGGGTGAATCAGAAGAAGCAGAAGAAGGAGAAGGAGAAGGTGAAGTCTGGAGGGTAAATCAGAAGAAGGAGAAGGAGAAGGTGTAGTCTGGAGGGTGAATCAAATGAAGTAGACGAAGGAGAAGGAGAAGGTGAAGTCTGGAGGGTGAATCAGAAGAAACAGAAGAAGGAGAAGGAGAAGGTGAAGTCTGGAGGGTGAATCAGAAGAAGTAGAAGAAGGAGAAGGAGATGGTGAAGTCTGGAGTGTGAATCAGAAGAAGCAGAAGAAGGAGAAGGAGAAGGTGAAGTCTGGAGGGTGAATCAGAAGAAGCAGAAGAATAAGAAGGAGGAGGTGAAGTCTGGAGGGTGAATCAGAAGAAGCAGAAGAAGGAGAAGGAGAAGGTGAAGTCTGGAGGGTGAATCAGAAGAAGCAGAAGAAGTAGAAGGAGAAGGTGAAGTCTGGAGGGTGAATCAGAAGAAGTAGAAGAAGGAGAAGGAGAAGGTGAAGTCTGGAGGGTGAATCAGAAGAAGCAGAAGAAGGAGAAGGAGAAGGTGAAGTCAGGAGGGTGAATCAGAAGAAGCAGAAGAAGGAGAAGGAGAAGGTGAAGTCTGGAGGGTGAATCAGAAGAAGCAGAAGAAGGAGAAGGAGTAGGTGAAGACTGGAGGGTGAATCAGAAGAAGTAGAAGAAGGAGAAGGAGAGGGTGAAGTCTGGAGGGTGAATCAGAAGAAGTAGAAGAAGAAGATGGAGAAGGCGAAGTCTGGAGGGTGAATCAGAAGAAGAAGAAGAAGGAGAATGAGAAGGTGAAGTTTGGAGGGTGAATCAGAAGAAGCAGAAGAAGGAGAAGGAGAAGATGAAGTCTGGAGGGTGAATCAGAAGAAGTAGAAGAAGGAGAAGGAGAAGGTGAGGTCTGGAGGGTGAATCAGAAGAAGCAGAAGAAGGAGAAGGAGAAGGTGAACTCTGAAGGGTGAATCAGAGGAAGCAGAAGAAGGAGAAGGAGAAGGTGAAGTCTGAAGGGTGAATCAGAAGAAGCAGAAGAAGGAGAAGGAGAAGGTGAAGTCTGGAGGGTGAATCAGAAGAAGCAGAAGAAGGAGAAGGAGAAGGTGAAGTCTGGAGGGTGAATCAGAAGAAGTAGAAGAAGGAGAAGGAGAAGGTGAAGTCTGGAGGGTGAATCAAAAGAAGTAGAAGAAGGAGAAGGTGAAGTCTGGAGGGTGAATCAGAAGAAGCAGAAGAAGGAGAAGGAGAAGGTGAAGTCTGGAGGGTGAATCAAAAGAAGTAGAAGAAGGAGAAGGAGAAGGTGAAGTCTGGAGGGTGAATCAGAAGAAGCAGAAGAAGGAGAAGGAGAAGGTGAAGTCTGGAGGGTGAATAAGAAGAAGCAGATGAAGGAGAAGGAGAAGATGAACTCTGGAGGGTGAATCAGAAGAAGCAGAAGAAGGAGAAGGAGAAGGTGAAGTCTGGAGGGTGAATCAGAAGAAGCAGAATAAGGAGAAGGAGAAGGTGAAGTCTGCAGGGTGAATCAGAGGAAGCAGAAGAAGGAGAAGGAGAAGGTGAAGTCTGGAGGGTGAATCAGAAGAAGTAGAAGAAGGAGAAGGAGAAGGTGAAGTCTGGAGGGTGAAGCAGAAGAAGTAGAAGAAGGAGAAGGAGGAGGTGAAGTCAGGAGGGTGAATCAGAAGAAGTAGAAGAAGGAGAAGGAGAAGGCGAAGTCTGGAGGGTGAATCAGAAGAAGCAGAAGAAGGAGAAGGAGAAGGTGAAGTCTGGAGGGTGAATCAGAAGAAGCAGAAGAAGGAGAAGGTGAAGATGAAGTCTGGCGGGTGAATCAGAAGAAGTAGAATAAGGAGAAGGAGAAGGTGAGGTCTGGACGGTGAATCAGAAGAAGCAGAAGAAGGAGAAGGAGAAGGTGAAGTCTGAAGGGTGAATCAAAAGAAGCAGAAGAAGGAGAAGGAGAAGGTGAAGTCTGGAGGGTGAATCAGAAGAAGCAGAAGAAGGAGAAGGAGAAGGTGAAGTCTGGAGGGTGAATCAGAAGAAGAAGAACAAGGAGAAGGAGAAGGTGAAGTCTGGAGGGTGAATCAGAAGAAGCAGAAGAAGGAGAAGGAGAAGGTGAAGTCTGGAGGGTGAAGCAGAAGAAGCAGAAAAGGAGAAGGCGAAGGTGAAGTCTGGAGGGTGAATCAGAAGAAGTAGAAGAAGGAGAAGGAGAAGGTGAAGTCTGGAGGGTGAATCAGAAGAAGCAGAAGAAGGAGAAGGAGAAGGTGAAGTCTGGAGGGTGAATCAGAAGAAGCAGAAGAAGGAGAAGGAGAAGGTGAAGTCTGGAGGGTGAATCAGAAGAAGCAGAAGAAGGAGAAGGAGAAGGTGAAGTCTGGAGGGAGAATCAGAAGAAGCAGAAGAAGGAGAAGGAGAAGGTGAAGTCTGGAGGGTGAATCAGAAGAAGTAGAAGAAGGAGAAGGAGAAGGTGAAGTCTGGAGGGTGAATCAGAAGAAGCAGAAGAAGGAGAAGGAGAAGGTGAAGTCAGGAGGGTGAATCAGAAGAAGCAGAAGAAGGAGAAGGAGAAGGTGAAGTCTGGAGGGTGAATCAGAAGAAGCAGAAGAAGGAGAAGGAGAAGGTGAAGACTGGAGGGTGAATCAGAAGAAGTAGAAGAAGGAGAAGGAGAAGGTGAAGTCTGGAGGGTGAATCAGAAGAAGTAGAAGAAGGAGAAGGAGAAGGCGAAGTGTGGAGGGTGAATCAGAAGAAGCAGAAGAAGGAGAAGGAGAAGGTGAAGTCTGGAGGGTGAATCAGAAGAAGCAGAAGAAGGAGAAGGAGAGGATGAAGTCTGGAGGGTGAATAAGAAGAAGTAGAAGAAGGAGAAGGAGAAGGTGAGGTCTGGAGGGTGAATCAGAAGAAGCAGAAGAAGGAGAAGGAGAAGGTGAAGTCTGAAGGGTGAATCAGAAGAAGCTGAAGAAGGAGAAGGAGAAGGTGATTTCTGGAGGGGGCATCAGAAGAAGCAGAAGAAGGAGAAGGAGAAGGTGAAGTCTGGAGCGTGAATCAGAAGAAGCAGAAGAAGGAGAAGGAGAAGGTGAAGTCTGGAGGGTGAATCAGAAGAAGCAGAAGAAGGAGAAGGAGAAGGTGAAGTCTGGAGGGCGAATCAGAAGAAGTAGAAGAAGGAGAAGGACAAGGTGAAGTCTGGAGGGTGAATCAGAAGAAGCAGAAGAAGGAGAAGGAGAAGGTGAAGTCTGGAGGGTGAATCAGAAGAAGCAGAAGAAGGAGAAGGAGAATGTGAAGTCACGAGGGTGAATCAGAAGAAGCAGAAGAAGGAGAAGGAGAAGGTGAAGTCTGGAGGGTGAATCAGAAGAATCAGAAGAAGGAGAAGGAGAAGGTGAAGTCTGGAGGATCAATCAGAAGAAGCAGAAGAAAGAGAAGGAGAAGGTGAAGTCAGGAGGGTGAAGCAGAAGAAGCAGAAGAAGGAGAAGGAGAAGGTGAAGACTGGAGGGTGAATCAGAAGAAGTAGAAGAAGGAGAAGGAGAAGGTGTAGTCTGGAGGGTGAAT
Organism: Somniosus microcephalus; assembly: GCF_052327205.1. Classification (NCBI taxonomy): domain Eukaryota; kingdom Metazoa; phylum Chordata; class Chondrichthyes; order Squaliformes; family Somniosidae; genus Somniosus; species Somniosus microcephalus. The sequence continues at coordinate 109,569 of NW_028225228.1, read as the reverse complement.
TAGAAGAAGTAGAAGAAGGAGAAGGAGAAGATGAAGTCTGGAGGGTGAAGCAGAAGAAGCAGAAGAAGGAGAAGGAGAAGGTGAAGTCTGGAGGGTGAATCGGAAGAAGTAGAAGAAGGAGAAGGAGAAGGTGAAGTCAGAAGGGTGAAGCAGAAGAAGCAGAAGAAGGAGAAGGAGAAGGTGAAGTCTGGAGGGTGAAGCAGAAGAAGCAGAAGAAGGAGAAGGAGAAGGTGAAGTCTGGAGGGTGAAGCAGAAGAAGCAGAAGAAGGAGAAGGAGAAGGTGAAGTCAGGAGGGAGAATCACAAGAAGTAGAAGAAGGAGAAGGAGAAGGTGAAGTCTGGAGGGTGAATCAGAAGAAGTAGAAGAAGGAGAAGGAGAAGGTGTAGTCTGGAGGGTGAATCAGAAGAAGTAGACGAAGGAGAAGGAGAAGGTGAAGTCAGAAGGGTGAATCAGAAGAAGCAGAAGAAGGAGAAGGAGAAGGTGAAGTCTGGAGGGTGAATCAGAAGAAGTAGAAGAAGGAGAAGGAGAAGGTGAAGTCAGGAGGGTGAAGCGGAAGAAGCAGAAGAAGGAGAAGGAGAAGGTGAAGTCTGGAGGGGGAAGCAGAAGAAGCAGAAGAAGGAGAAGGAGAAGGTGAAGTCTGGAGGGCGAAGCAGAAGAAGCAGAAGAAGAAGAAGGAGAAGGTGAAGTCTGGAGGGTGAAGCAGAAGAAGCAGAAGAAGGAGAAGGAGAAGGTGAAGTCTGGAGGGTGAATCAGAAGAAGTAGAAGAAGGAGAAGGAGAAGGTGAAGTCAGGAGGGTGAAGCAGAAGAAGCAGAAGAAGGAGAAGGAGAAGGTGAAGTCTGGAGGGTGAAGCAGAAGAAGCAGAAGAAGGAGAAGGAGAAGGTGAAGTCTGGAGGGTGAAGCAGAAGAAGCAGAAGAAGGAGAAGGTGAAGTCAGGAGGGTGAATCAGAAGAAGTAGAAGAAGGAGAAGGAGAAGGTGAAGTCTGGAGGGTGAATCAGAAGAAGTAGAAGAAGGAGAAGGAGAAGGTGTAGTCTGGAGGGTGAATCAGAAGAAGCAGAAGAAGGAGAAGGAGAAGGTGAAGTCTGGAGGGTGAATCAGAAGAGGTAGAAGAAGGAGAAGGAGAAGTTGAAGTCTGGAGGGTGAATCAGAAGAAGCAGAAGAAGGGAGAAGGAGAAGGTGAAGTCTGGAGGGTGAATCAGAAGAAGCAGAAGAAGGAGAAGGAGAAGGTGAAGTCTGGAGGATGAATCAGAAGAAGCAGAAGAAGGAGAAGGAGAAGGTGAAGTCTGGAGGGAGAATCAGAAGAAGCAGAAGAAGTAGAAGGAGAAGGTGAAGTCTGGAGGGTGAATCAGAAGAAGTAGAAGAAGGAGAAGGTGAAGGTGAAGTCTGGAGGGTGAATCAGAAGAAGCAGAAGAAGGAGAAGGAGAAGGTGAAGTCAGGAGGGTGAATCAGAAGAAGCAGAAGAAGCAGAAGGAGAAGGTGAAGTCTGGAGGGTGAATCAGAAGAAGCAGAAGAAGGAGAAGGAGAAGCTGAAGACTGGAGGGTGAATCAGAAGAAGTAGAAGAAGGAGAAGGAGAAGGTGATGTCTGGAGGGTGAATCAGAAGAAGTAGAAGAAGGAGAAGGAGAAGGCGAAGTCTGGAGGGTGAATCAGAAGAAGCAGAAGAAGGAGAAGGAGAAGGTGAAGTCTGGAGGGTGAATCAGAAGAAGCAGAAGAAGGAGAAGGAGGGGATGAAGTCTGGAGGGAGAAGCAGAAGAAGTAGAAGAAGGAGAAGGAGAAGGTGAAGTCTGGAGGGTGAATCAGAAGAAGTAGAAGAAGGAGAAGGAGAAGGTGAAGTCTGGAGGGTGAATCAGAAGAAGGAGAAGAAGGAGAAGGAGAAGGTGAAGTCTGGAGGGTGAATGAGAAGAAGCAGAAGAAGGAGAAGGAGAAGGTGAAGTCTGGAGGGTGAATCAGAAGAAGTAGAAGAAGGAGAAGGAGAAGGTGTAGTCTGGAGGGTGAATCAGAAGAAGTAGACGAAGGAGAAGGAGAAGGTGAAGTCTGGAGGGTGAAGCAGAAGAAGCAGAAGAAGGAGAAGGAGAAGGTGAAGTCTGGAGGGTGAATCAGAAGAAGTAGAAGAAGGAGAAGGAGATGGTGAAGTCTGGAGGGTGAATCAGAAGAAGCAGAAGAAGGAGAAGGAGAAGGTGAAGTCTGGAGAGTGAATCAGAAAAAGCAGAAGAAGGAGAAGGATAAGGTGAAGTCTGGAGGGTGAATCAGAAGAAGCAGAAGAAGGAGAAGGAGAAGGTGAAGTCTGGAGGGTGAATCAGAAGAAGCAGAAGAAGTAGAAGGAGAAGTTGAAGTCTGGAGGGTGAATCAGAAGAAGTAGAAGAAGGAGAAGGAGAAGGTGAAGTCTGGAGGGTGAATCAGAAGAAGCAGAAGAAGGAGAAGGAGAAGGTGAAGTCAGGAGGGTGAATCAGAAGAAGCAGAAGAAGGATAAGGAGAAGGTGAAGTCTGGAGGGTGAATCAGAAGAAGCAGAAGAAGGAGAAGGAGAAGGTGAAGACTGGAGGGTGAATCAGAAGAAGTAGAAGAAGGAGAAGGAGAAGGTGAAGTCTGGAGGGTGAATCAGAAGAAGTAGAAGAAGGAGAAGGAGAAGGCGAAGTCTGGAGGGTGAATCAGTAGAAGCAGAAGAAGGAGAAGGAGAAGGTGAAGTCTGGAGGGTGAATCAGAAGAAGCAGAAGAAGGAGAAGGAGAAGGTGAAGTCTGGAGGGTGAATCAGTAGAAGAAGGAAAAGGAGAAGGTGAGGTCTGCAATGTGAATCAGAAGAAGCAGAAGAAGGAGAAGGAGAAGGTGAAGTCTGGAGGGTGAATCAGAAGAAGCAGAAGAAGGAGAAGGAGAAGGTGAAGTCTGGAGGGTGAATCAGAAGAAGCTGAATAAGGAGAAGGAGAAGGTGAAGCCTGGAGGGTGAATCAGAAGAAGCAGAAGAAGGAGAAGGAGAAGGTGAAGTCTGGAGGGTGAATCAGAAGAAGCAGAAGAAGGAGAAGGAGAAGGTGAAGTCTGGAGGGTGAATCAGAAGAAGCAGAAGAAGTAGAAGGAGAAGGTGAAGTCTGGAGGGTGAATCAGAAGAAGTAGAAGAAGGAGAAGGAGAAGGTGAAGTCTGGAGGGTGAATCAGAAGAAGCAGAAGAAGGAGAAGGAGAAGGTGAAGTCAGGAGGGTGAATCAGAAGAAGCAGAAGAAGGAGAAGGAGAAGGTGAAGTCTGGAGGGTGAATCAGAAGAAGCAGAAGAAGGAGATGGAGAAGGTGAAGACTGGAGGGTGAATCAGAAGAAGTAGAAGAAGGAGAAGGAGAAGGTGAAGTCTGGAGGGTGAATCAGAAGAAGTAGAAGAAGGAGAAGGAGAAGGCGAAGTCTTGAGGGTGAATCAGAAGAGCAGAAGAAGGAGAAGGAGAAGGTGAAGTCTGGAGGGTGAATCAGAAGAAGCAGAAGAAGGAGAAGGTGAAGATGAAGTCTGGAGGGTGAATCAGAAGAAGTAGAAGAAGGAGAAGGAGAAGGTGAGGTCTGGAGGGTGAATCAGAAGAAGCAGAAGAAGGAGAAGGAGAAGGTGAAGTCTGAAGGGTGAATCAGAAGAAGCAGAAGAAGGAGAAGGAGATGGTGAAGTCTGGAGGGTGAATCAGAAGAAGCAGAAGAAGGAGAAGGAGAAGGTGAAGTCTGGAGGGTGAATCAGAAGAAGCAGAAGAAGGAGAAGGAGAAGGTGAAGTCTGGAGGGTGAATCAGAAGAAGTAGAAGAAGGAGAAGGAGAAGGTGGCGTCTGGAGGGTGAATCAGAAGAAGTAGAAGAAGGAGCAGGAGAAGGTGAAGTCTGGAGGGTGAATCAGAAGAAGCAGTAGAAGGAGAAGGAGAAGGTGAAGTCTGGAGGGTGAATCAGAAGAAGCAGAAGGAGGAGAAGGAGAAGGTGAAGACTGGAGGGTGAATCAGAAGAAGTAGAAGAAGGAGAAGGAGAAGGTGAAGTCTGGAGGGTGAATCAGAAGAAGTAGAAGAAGGAGAAGGAGATGGTGAAGTCTGGAGGGTGAATCAGAAGAAGCAGAAGAAGGAGAAGGAGAAGGTGAAGTCTGGAGGGTGAATCAGAAAAAGCAGAAGAAGGAGAAGGATAAGGTGAAGTCTGGAGGGTGAATCAGAAGAAGCAGAAGAAGGAGAAGGAGAAGGTGAAGTCTGGAGGGTGAATCAGAAGAAGCAGAAGAAGTAGAAGGAGAAGTTGAAGTCTGGAGGGTGAATCAGAAGAAGTAGAAGAAGGAGAAGGAGAAGGTGAAGTCTGGAGGGTGAATCAGAAGAAGCAGAAGAAGGAGAAGGAGAAGGTGAAGTCAGGAGGGGGAATCAGAAGAAGCAGAAGAAGGATAAGGAGAAGGTGAAGTCTGGAGGGTGAATCAGAAGAAGCAGAAGAAGGAGAAGGAGAAGGTGAAGACTGGAGAGTGAAGCAGAAGAAGCAGAAGAAGGAGAAGGAGAAGGTGAAGTCTGGAGGGTGAATCAGAAGAAGTAGAAGAAGGAGAAGGAGATGGTGAAGTCTGGAGGGTGAATCAGAAGAAGCAGAAGAAGGAGAAGGAGAAGGTGAAGTCTGGAGGGTGAATCAGAAAAAGCAGAAGAAGGAGAAGGATAAGGTGAAGTCTGGAGGGTGAATCAGAAGAAGCAGAAGAAGGAGAAGGAGAAGGTGAAGTCTGGAGGGTGAATCAGAAGAAGCAGAAGAAGTAGAAGGAGAAGTTGAAGTCTGGAGGGTGAATCAGAAGAAGTAGAAGAAGGAGAAGGAGAAGGTGAAGTCTGGAGGGTGAATCAGAAGAAGCAGAAGAAGGAGAAGGAGAAGGTGAAGTCAGGAGGGTGAATCAGAAGAAGCAGAAGAAGGATAAGGAGAAGGTGAAGTCTGGAGGGTGAATCAGAAGAAGTAGAAGAAGGAGAAGGAGAAGGTGGCGTCTGGAGGGTGAATCAGAAGAAGTAGAAGAAGGAGCAGGAGAAGGTGAAGTCTGGAGGGTGAATCAGAAGAAGCAGTAGAAGGAGAAGGAGAAGGTGAAGTCTGGAGGGTGAATCAGAAGAAGCAGAAGGAGGAGAAGGAGAAGGTGAAGACTGGAGGGTGAATCAGAAGAAGTAGAAGAAGGAGAAGGAGAAGGTGAAGTCTGGAGGGTGAATCAGAAGAAGTAGAAGAAGGAGAAGGAGATGGTGAAGTCTGGAGGGTGAATCAGAAGAAGCAGAAGAAGGAGAAGGAGAAGGTGAAGTCTGGAGGGTGAATCAGAAAAAGCAGAAGAAGGAGAAGGATAAGGTGAAGTCTGGAGGGTGAATCAGAAGAAGCAGAAGAAGGAGAAGGAGAAGGTGAAGTCTGGAGGGTGAATCAGAAGAAGCAGAAGAAGTAGAAGGAGAAGTTGAAGTCTGGAGGGTGAATCAGAAGAAGTAGAAGAAGGAGAAGGAGAAGGTGAAGTCTGGAGGGTGAATCAGAAGAAGCAGAAGAAGGAGAAGGAGAAGGTGAAGTCAGGAGGGGGAATCAGAAGAAGCAGAAGAAGGATAAGGAGAAGGTGAAGTCTGGAGGGTGAATCAGAAGAAGCAGAAGAAGGAGAAGGAGAAGGTGAAGACTGGAGAGTGAAGCAGAAGAAGCAGAAGAAGGAGAAGGAGAAGGTGAAGTCTGGAGGGTGAATCAGAAGAAGTAGAAGAAGGAGAAGGAGATGGTGAAGTCTGGAGGGTGAATCAGAAGAAGCAGAAGAAGGAGAAGGAGAAGGTGAAGTCTGGAGGGTGAATCAGAAAAAGCAGAAGAAGGAGAAGGATAAGGTGAAGTCTGGAGGGTGAATCAGAAGAAGCAGAAGAAGGAGAAGGAGAAGGTGAAGTCTGGAGGGTGAATCAGAAGAAGCAGAAGAAGTAGAAGGAGAAGTTGAAGTCTGGAGGGTGAATCAGAAGAAGTAGAAGAAGGAGAAGGAGAAGGTGAAGTCTGGAGGGTGAATCAGAAGAAGCAGAAGAAGGAGAAGGAGAAGGTGAAGTCAGGAGGGTGAATCAGAAGAAGCAGAAGAAGGATAAGGAGAAGGTGAAGTCTGGAGGGTGAATCAGAAGAAGCAGAAGAAGGAGAAGGAGAAGGTGAAGACTGGAGGGTGAATCAGAAGAAGTAGAAGAAGGAGAAGGAGAAGGTGAAGTCTGGAGGGTGAATCAGAAGAAGTAGAAGAAGGAGAAGGAGAAGGCGAAGTCTGGAGGGTGAATCAGTAGAAGCAGAAGAAGGAGAAGGAGAAGGTGAAGTCTGGAGGGTGAATCAGAAGAAGCAGAAGAAGGAGAAGGAGAAGGTGAAGTCTGGAGGGTGAATCAGTAGAAGAAGGAAAAGGAGAAGGTGAGGTCTGCAGGGTGAATCAGAAGAAGCAGAAGAAGGAGAAGGAGAAGGTGAAGTCTGGAGGGTGAATCAGAAGAAGCAGAAGAAGGAGAAGGAGAAGGTGAAGTCTGGAGGGTGAATCAGAAGAAGCTGAATAAGGAGAAGGAGAAGGTGAAGCCTGGAGGGTGAATCAGAAGAAGCAGAAGAAGGAGAAGGAGAAGGTGAAGTCTGGAGGGTGAATCAGAAGAAGCAGAAGAAGGAGAAGGAGAAGGTGAAGTCTGGAGGGTGAATCAGAAGAAGCAGAAGAAGTAGAAGGAGAAGGTGAAGTCTGGAGGGTGAATCAGAAGAAGTAGAAGAAGGAGAAGGAGAAGGTGAAGTCTGGAGGGTGAATCAGAAGAAGCAGAAGAAGGAGAAGGAGAAGGTGAAGTCAGGAGGGTGAATCAGAAGAAGCAGAAGAAGGAGAAGGAGAAGGTGAAGTCTGGAGGGTGAATCAGAAGAAGCAGAAGAAGGAGATGGAGAAGGTGAAGACTGGAGGGTGAATCAGAAGAAGTAGAAGAAGGAGAAGGAGAAGGTGAAGTCTGGAGGGTGAATCAGAAGAAGTAGAAGAAGGAGAAGGAGAAGGCGAAGTCTTGAGGGTGAATCAGAAGAGCAGAAGAAGGAGAAGGAGAAGGTGAAGTCTGGAGGGTGAATCAGAAGAAGCAGAAGAAGGAGAAGGTGAAGATGAAGTCTGGAGGGTGAATCAGAAGAAGTAGAAGAAGGAGAAGGAGAAGGTGAGGTCTGGAGGGTGAATCAGAAGAAGCAGAAGAAGGAGAAGGAGAAGGTGAAGTCTGAAGGGTGAATCAGAAGAAGCAGAAGAAGGAGAAGGAGATGGTGAAGTCTGGAGGGTGAATCAGAAGAAGCAGAAGAAGGAGAAGGAGAAGGTGAAGTCTGGAGGGTGAATCAGAAGAAGCAGAAGAAGGAGAAGGAGAAGGTGAAGTCTGGAGGGTGAATCAGAAGAAGTAGAAGAAGGAGAAGGAGAAGGTGGCGTCTGGAGGGTGAATCAGAAGAAGTAGAAGAAGGAGCAGGAGAAGGTGAAGTCTGGAGGGTGAATCAGAAGAAGCAGTAGAAGGAGAAGGAGAAGGTGAAGTCTGGAGGGTGAATCAGAAGAAGCAGAAGGAGGAGAAGGAGAAGGTGAAGACTGGAGGGTGAATCAGAAGAAGTAGAAGAAGGAGAAGGAGAAGGTGAAGTCTGGAGGGTGAATCAGAAGAAGTAGAAGAAGGAGAAGGAGATGGTGAAGTCTGGAGGGTGAATCAGAAGAAGCAGAAGAAGGAGAAGGAGAAGGTGAAGTCTGGAGGGTGAATCAGAAAAAGCAGAAGAAGGAGAAGGATAAGGTGAAGTCTGGAGGGTGAATCAGAAGAAGCAGAAGAAGGAGAAGGAGAAGGTGAAGTCTGGAGGGTGAATCAGAAGAAGCAGAAGAAGTAGAAGGAGAAGTTGAAGTCTGGAGGGTGAATCAGAAGAAGTAGAAGAAGGAGAAGGAGAAGGTGAAGTCTGGAGGGTGAATCAGAAGAAGCAGAAGAAGGAGAAGGAGAAGGTGAAGTCAGGAGGGGGAATCAGAAGAAGCAGAAGAAGGATAAGGAGAAGGTGAAGTCTGGAGGGTGAATCAGAAGAAGCAGAAGAAGGAGAAGGAGAAGGTGAAGACTGGAGGGTGAATCAGAAGAAGTAGAAGAAGGAGAAGGAGAAGGTGAAGTCTGGAGGGTGAATCAGAAGAAGTAGAAGAAGGAGAAGGAGAAGGCGAAGTCTGGAGGGTGAATCAGAAGAAGCAGAAGAAGGAGAAGGAGAAGGTGAAGTCTGGAGGGTGAATCAGAAGAAGCAGAAGAAGGAGAAGGAGAAGGTGAAGTCTGGAGGGTGAATCAGTAGAAGAAGGAAAAGGAGAAGGTGAGGTCTGCAGGGTGAATCAGAAGAAGCAGAAGAAGGAGAAGGAGAAGGTGAAGTCTGGAGGGTGAATCAGAAGAAGCAGAAGAAGGAGAAGGAGAAGGTGAAGTCTGGAGGGTGAATCAGAAGAAGCTGAATAAGGAGAAGGAGAAGGTGAAGCCTGGAGGGTGAATCAGTAGAAGCAGAAGAAGGAGAAGGAGAAGGTGAAGTCTGGAGGGTGAATCAGAAGAAGCAGAAGAAGGAGAAGGAGAAGGTGAAGTCAGGAGGGTGAATCAGAAGAAGCAGAAGAAGGAGAAGGAGAAGGTGAAGTCTGGAGGGTGAATAAGAAGAAGCAGAAGAAGGAGATGGAGAAGGTGAAGACTGGAGGGTGAATCAGAAGAAGTAGAAGAAGGAGAAGGAGAAGGTGAAGTCTGGAGGGTGAATCAGAAGAAGTAGAAGAAGGAGAAGGAGAAGGCGAAGTCTTGAGGGTGAATCAGAAGAGCAGAAGAAGGAGAAGGAGAAGGTGAAGTCTGGAGGGTGAATCAGAAGAAGTAGAAGAAGGAGAAGGAGAAGGTGAGGTCTGGAGGGTGAATCAGAAGAAGCAGAAGAAGGAGAAGGAGATGGTGAAGTCTGGAGGGTGAATCAGAAGAAGCAGAAGAAGGAGAAGGAGAAGGTGAAGTCTGGAGGGTGAATCAGAAGAAGCAGAAGAAGGAGAAGGAAAGGTGAAGTCTGGAGGGTGAATCAGAAGAAGTAGAAGAAGGAGAAGGAGAAGGTGGCGTCTGGAGGGTGAATCAGAAGAAGTAGAAGAAGGAGCAGGAGAAGGTGAAGTCTGGAGGGTGAATCAGAAGAAGCAGTAGAAGGAGAAGGAGAAGGTGAGGTCTGGAGGGTGAATCAGAAGAAGCAGAAGAAGGAGAAGGAGAAGATGAAGCCTGGAGGGTGAATCAGAAGAAGTAGAAGAAGGAGAAGGAGAAGGTGAAGTCTGGAGGGTGAATCAGAAGAAGCTGAATAAGGAGAAGGAGAAGGTGAAGTCTGGAGGGTGAATCAGAAGAAGCTGAATAAGGAGAAGGAGAAGGTGAAGTCTGGAGGGTGAATCAGAAGAAGCAGAAGAAGGAGAAGGAGAAGGTGAAGTCTGGAGGGTGAATCAGAAGAAGTAGAAGAAGGAGAAGGAGAAGGTGAAGTCTGGAGGTTGAATCAGAAGAAGCAGAAAAAGGAGAAGGAGAAGGTGAAGTCTGGAGGGTGAATCAGAAGAAGCAGAAGAAGGAGAAGGAGAAGATGAACTCTGGAGGGTGAATCAGAAGAAGTAGAAGAAGGAGAAGGAGAAGGTGAGGTCTGGAGGGTGAATCAGAAGAAGCAGAAGAAGGAGAAGGAGAAGGTGAAGTCTGGAGGGTGAATCAGAAGAAGCAGAAGAAGGAGAAGGAGAAGGTGATGTCTGGAGGGTGAATCAGAAGAAGCAGAAGAAGGAGAAGGAGAAGTTGAAGTCAGGAGGGTGAATCAGAAGAAGCAGAAGAAGGAGAAGGAGAAGGTGAAGTTAGGAGGGTGAATCAGAAGAAGCAGAAGAAGGAGAAGGTGAAGGTGAAGTCAGGGGGGTGAAGCAGAAGAAGTAGAAGAAGGAGAAGGAGAAGGTGAAGTCAGGAGGGTGAAGCAGAAGAAGCAGAAGAAGAAGAAGGAGAAGCTGAAGTCAGGAGGGTGAATCAGAAGAAGTACAAGAAGGAGAAGGAGAAGGTGAAGCCTGGAGGGTGAATCAGAAGAAGTAGAAGAAGGAGAAGGAGAAGGTGAAGTCTGGAGGGTGAATCAGAAGAAGTAGAAGAAGGAGAAGGAGAAGGTGAAGTCTGGAGGGTGAATTAGAAGAAGCAGAAGAAGGAGAAGGAGAAGGTGAAGTCTGGAGGGAGAAGCAGAAGAAGTAGAAGAAGGAGAAGGAGAAGGTGAAGTCTGGAGGGTGAATCAGAAGAAGTAGAAGAAGGAGAAGGAGAAGGTGAAGTCTGGAGGGTGAATCAGAAGAAGTAGAAGAAGGAGAAGGAGAAGGTGAAGTCTGGAGGGTGAATGAGAAGAAGCAGAAGAAGGAGAAGGAGAAGGTGAAGTCTGGAGGGTGAATCAGAAGAAGTAGAAGAAGGAGAAGGAGAAGGTGTAGTCTGGAGGGTGAATCAGAAGAAGTAGACGAAGGAGAAGGAGAAGGTGAAGTCTGGAGGGTGAAGCAGAAGAAGCAGAAGAAGGAGAAGGAGAAGGTGAAGTCTGGAGGGTGAATCAGAAGAAGTAGAAGAAGGAGAAGGAGATGGTGAAGTCTGGAGGGTGAATCAGAAGAAGCAGAAGAAGGAGAAGGAGAAGGTGAAGTCTGGAGGGTGAATCAGAAGAAGCAGAAGAAGGAGAAGGAGAAGGTGAAGTCTGGAGGGTGAATCAGAAGAAGCAGAAGAAGGAGAAGGAGAAGGTGAAGTCTGGAGGGTGAATCAGAAGAAGCAGAAGAAGTAGAAGGAGAAGTTGAAGTCTGGAGGGTGAATCAGAAGAAGTAGAAGAAGGAGAAGGAGAAGGTGAAGTCTGGAGGGTGAATCAGAAGAAGCAGAAGAAGGAGAAGGAGAAGGTGAAGTCAGGAGGGTGAATCAGAAGAAGCAGAAGAAGGATAAGGAGAAGGTGAAGTCTGGAGGGTGAATCAGAAGAAGCAGAAGAAGGAGAAGGAGAAGGTGAAGACTGGAGGGTGAATCAGAAGAAAGAAGAAGTAGAAGAAGGAGAAGGAGAAGGTGAAGTCTGGAGGGTGAATCAGAAGAAGTAGAAGAAGGAGAAGGAGAAGGCGAAGTCTGGAGGGCGAATCAGAAGAAGCAGAAGAAGGAGAAGGAGAAGGTGAAGTGTGGAGGGTGAATCAGAAGAAGCAGAAGAAGGAGAAGATGAAGATGAAGTCTGGAGGGTGAATCAGAAGAAGTAGAATAAGGAGAAGGAGAAGGTGAGGTCTGGACGGTGAATCAGAAGAAGCAGAAGAAGGAGAAGGAGAAGTTGAAGTCTGAAGGGTGAATCAAAAGAAGCAGAAGAAGGAGAAGGAGAAGGTGAAGTCTGGAGGGTGAATCAGAAGAAGCAGTAGAAGGAGAAGGAGAAGGTGAAGTCTGGAGGGTGAATCAGAAGAAGAAGAAGAAGGAGAAGGAGAAGGTGAAGTCTGGAGGGTGAATCAGTCGAAGAAGGAAAAGGAGAAGGTGAGGTCTGCAGGGTGAATCAGAAGAAGCAGAAGAAGGAGAAGGAGAAGGTGAAGTCTGGAGGGTGAATCAGAAGAAGCAGAAGAAGGAGAAGGAGAAGGTGAAGTCTGGAGGGTGAATCAGAAGAAGCTGAATAAGGAGAAGGAGAAGGTGAAGCCTGGAGGGTGAATCAGAAGAAGCAGAAGAAGGAGAAGGAGAAGGTGAAGTCTGGAGGGTGAATCAGAAGAAGCAGAAGAAGGAGAAGGAGAAGGTGAAGTCTGGAGGGTGAATCAGAAGAAGCAGAAGAAGTAGAAGGAGAAGGTGAAGTCTGGAGGGTGAATCAGAAGAAGTAGAAGAAGGAGAAGGAGAAGGTGAAGTCTGGAGGGTGAATCAGAAGAAGCAGAAGAAGGAGAAGGAGAAGGTGAAGTCTGGAGGGTGAATCAGAAGAAGCAGAAGAAGGAGAAGGAGAAGGTGAAGTCTGGAGGGTGAATCAGAAGAAGCAGAAGAAGGAGAAGGAGAAGGTGAAGTCTGGAGGGTGAATCAGAAGAAGTAGAAGAAGGAGAAGGAGAAGGTGGCGTCTGGAGGGTGAATCAGAAGAAGTAGAAGAAGGAGCAGGAGAAGGTGAAGTCTGGAGGGTGAATCAGAAGAAGCAGTAGAAGGAGAAGGAGAAGGTGAAGTCTGGAGGGTGAATCAGAAGAAGCAGAAGGAGGAGAAGGAGAAGGTGAAGACTGGAGGGTGAATCAGAAGAAGTAGAAGAAGGAGAAGGAGAAGGTGAAGTATGGAGGGTGAATCAGAAGAAGTAGAAGAAGGAGAAGGAGATGGTGAAGTCTGGAGGGTGAATCAGAAGAAGCAGAAGAAGGAGAAGGAGAAGGTGAAGTCTGGAGGGTGAATCAGAAAAAGCAGAAGAAGGAGAAGGATAAGGTGAAGTCTGGAGGGTGAATCAGAAGAAGCAGAAGAAGGAGAAGGAGAAGGTGAAGTCTGGAGGGTGAATCAGAAGAAGCAGAAGAAGTAGAAGGAGAAGTTGAAGTCTGGAGGGTGAATCAGAAGAAGTAGAAGAAGGAGAAGGAGAAGGTGAAGTCTGGAGGGTGAATCAGAAGAAGCAGAAGAAGGAGAAGGAGAAGGTGAAGTCAGGAGGGGGAATCAGAAGAAGTAGAAGAAGGAGAAGGAGAAGGTGAAGTCTGGAGGGTGAATCAGAAGAAGTAGAAGAAGGAGAAGGAGAAGGTGAAGTCTGGAGGGTGAATGAGAAGAAGCAGAAGAAGGAGAAGGAGAAGGTGAAGTCTGGAGGGTGAATCAGAAGAAGTAGAAGAAGGAGAAGGAGAAGGTGTAGTCTGGAGGGTGAATCAGAAGAAGTAGACGAAGGAGAAGGAGAAGGTGAAGTCTGGAGGGTGAAGCAGAAGAAGCAGAAGAAGGAGAAGGAGAAGGTGAAGTCTGGAGGGTGAATCAGAAGAAGTAGAAGAAGGAGAAGGAGATGGTGAAGTCTGGAGGGTGAATCAGAAGAAGCAGAAGAAGGAGAAGGAGAAGGTGAAGTCTGGAGGGTGAATCAGAAGAAGCAGAAGAAGGAGAAGGAGAAGGTGAAGTCTGGAGGGTGAATCAGAAGAAGCAGAAGAAGGAGAAGGAGAAGGTGAAGTCTGGAGGGTGAATCAGAAGAAGCAGAAGAAGTAGAAGGAGAAGTTGAAGTCTGGAGGGTGAATCAGAAGAAGTAGAAGAAGGAGAAGGAGAAGGTGAAGTCTGGAGGGTGAATCAGAAGAAGCAGAAGAAGGAGAAGGAGAAGGTGAAGTCAGGAGGGTGAATCAGAAGAAGCAGAAGAAGGATAAGGAGAAGGTGAAGTCTGGAGGGTGAATCAGAAGAAGCAGAAGAAGGAGAAGGAGAAGGTGAAGACTGGAGGGTGAATCAGAAGAAAGAAGAAGTAGAAGAAGGAGAAGGAGAAGGTGAAGTCTGGAGGGTGAATCAGAAGAAGTAGAAGAAGGAGAAGGAGAAGGCGAAGTCTGGAGGGTGAATCAGAAGAAGCAGAAGAAGGAGAAGGAGAAGGTGAAGTGTGGAGGGTGAATCAGAAGAAGCAGAAGAAGGAGAAGATGAAGATGAAGTCTGGAGGGTGAATCAGAAGAAGTAGAATAAGGAGAAGCAGAAGGTGAGGTCTGGACGGTGAATCAGAAGAAGCAGAAGAAGGAGAAGGAGAAGTTGAAGTCTGAAGGGTGAATCAAAAGAAGCAGAAGAAGGAGAAGGAGAAGGTGAAGTCTGGAGGGTGAATCAGAAGAAGCAGATGAAGGAGATGGAGAAGGTGAAGTCTGGAGGGTGAATCAGAAGAAGAAGAAGAAGGAGAAGGAGAAGGTGAAGTCTGGAGGGTGAATCAGTCGAAGAAGGAAAAGGAGAAGGTGAGGTCTGCAGGGTGAATCAGAAGAAGCAGAAGAAGGAGAAGGAGAAGGTGAAGTCTGGAGGGTGAATCAGAAGAAGCAGAAGAAGGAGAAGGAGAAGGTGAAGTCTGGAGGGTGAATCAGAAGAAGCTGAATAAGGAGAAGGAGAAGGTGAAGCCTGGAGGGTGAATCAGAAGAAGCAGAAGAAGGAGAAGGAGAAGGTGAAGTCTGGAGGGTGAATCAGAAGAAGCAGAAGAAGGAGAAGGAGTAGGTGAAGTCTGGAGGGTGAATCAGAAGAAGCAGAAGAAGTAGAAGGAGAAGGTGAAGTCTGGAGGGTGAATCAGAAGAAGTAGAAGAAGGAGAAGGAGAAGGTGAAGTCTGGAGGGTGACTCAGAAGAAGCAGAAGAAGGAGAAGGAGAAGGTGAAGTCTGGAGGGTGAATCAGAAGAAGCAGAAGAAGGAGAAGGAGAAGGTGAAGTCTGGAGGGTGAATCAGAAGAAGCAGAAGAAGGAGAAGGAGAAGGTGAAGTCTGGAGGGTGAATCAGAAGAAGTAGAAGAAGGAGAAGGAGAAGGTGGCGTCTGGAGGGTGAATCAGAAGAAGTAGAAGAAGGAGCAGGAGAAGGTGAAGTCTGGAGGGTGAATCAGAAGAAGCAGTAGAAGGAGAAGGAGAAGGTGAAGTCTGGAGGGTGAATCAGAAGAAGCAGAAGGAGGAGAAGGAGAAGGTGAAGACTGGAGGGTGAATCAGAAGAAGTAGAAGAAGGAGAAGGAGAAGGTGAAGTATGGAGGGTGAATCAGAAGAAGTAGAAGAAGGAGAAGGAGATGGTGAAGTCTGGAGGGTGAATCAGAAGAAGCAGAAGAAGGAGAAGGAGAAGGTGAAGTCTGGAGGGTGAATCAGAAAAAGCAGAAGAAGGAGAAGGATAAGGTGAAGTCTGGAGGGTGAATCAGAAGAAGCAGAAGAAGGAGAAGGAGAAGGTGAAGTCTGGAGGGTGAATCAGAAGAAGCAGAAGAAGTAGAAGGAGAAGTTGATGTCTGGAGGGTGAATCAGAAGAAGTAGAAGAAGGAGAAGGAGAAGGTGAAGTCTGGAGGGTGAATCAGAAGAAGCAGAAGAAGGAGAAGGAGAAGGTGAAGTCAGGAGGGGGAATCAGAAGAAGCAGAAGAAGGATAAGGAGAAGGTGAAGTCTGGAGGGTGAATCAGAAGAAGCAGAAGAAGGAGAAGGAGAAGGTGAAGACTGGAGGGTGAATCAGAAGAAGTAGAAGAAGGAGAAGGAGAAGGTGAAGTCTGGAGGGTGAATCAGAAGAGGTAGAAGAAGGAGAAGGAGAAGGCGAAGTCTGGAGGGTGAATCAGAAGAAGCAGAAGAAGGAGAAGGAGAAGGTGAAGTCTGGAGGGTGAATCAGAAGAAGCAGAAGAAGGAGAAGGAGAAGGTGAAGTCTGGAGGGTGAATCAGTAGAAGAAGGAAAAGGAGAAGGTGAGGTCTGCAGGGTGAATCAGAAGAAGCAGAAGAAGGAGAAGGAGAAGGTGAAGTCTGGAGGGTGAATCAGAAGAAGCAGAAGAAGGAGAAGGAGAAGGTGAAGTCTGGAGGGTGAATCAGAAGAAGCTGAATAAGGAGAAGGAGAAGGTGAAGCCTGGAGGGTGAATCAGTAGAAGCAGAAGAAGGAGAAGGAGAAGGTGAAGTCTGGAGGGTGAATCAGAAGAAGCAGAAGAAGGAGAAGGAGAAGGTGAAGTCTGGAGGGTGAATCAGAAGAAGCAGAAGAAGTAGAAGGAGAAGGTGAAGTCTGGAGGGTGAATCAGAAGAAGTAGAAGAAGGAGAAGGAGAAGGTGAAGTCTGGAGGGTGAATCAGAAGAAGCAGAAGAAGGAGAAGGAGAAGGTGAAGTCAGGAGGGTGAATCAGAAGAAGCAGAAGAAGGAGAAGGAGAAGGTGAAGTCTGGAGGGTGAATAAGAAGAAGCAGAAGAAGGAGATGGAGAAGGTGAAGACTGGAGGGTGAATCAGAAGAAGTAGAAGAAGGAGAAGGAGAAGGTGAAGTCTGGAGGGTGAATCAGAAGAAGTAGAAGAAGGAGAAGGAGAAGGCGAAGTCTTGAGGGTGAATCAGAAGAGCAGAAGAAGGAGAAGGAGAAGGTGAAGTCTGGAGGGTGAATCAGAAGAAGCAGAAGAAGGAGAAGGTGAAGATGAAGTCTGGAGGGTGAATCAGAAGAAGTAGAAGAAGGAGAAGGAGAAGGTGAGGTCTGGAGGGTGAATCAGAAGAAGCAGAAGAAGGAGAAGGAGAAGGTGAAGTCTGAAGGGTGAATCAGAAGAAGCAGAAGAAGGAGAAGGAGATGGTGAAGTCTGGAGGGTGAATCAGAAGAAGCAGAAGAAGGAGAAGGAGAAGGTGAAGTCTGGAGGGTGAATCAGAAGAAGCAGAAGAAGGAGAAGGAGAAGGTGAAGTCTGGAGGGTGAATCAGAAGAAGTAGAAGAAGGAGAAGGAGAAGGTGGCGTCTGGAGGGTGAATCAGAAGAAGTAGAAGAAGGAGCAGGAGAAGGTGAAGTCTGGAGGGTGAATCAGAAGAAGCAGTAGAAGGAGAAGGAGAAGGTGAAGTCTGGAGGGTGAATCAGAAGAAGCAGAAGAAGGAGAAGGAGAAGATGAAGCCTGGAGGGTGAATCAGAAGAAGTAGAAGAAGGAGAAGGAGAAGCTGAAGTCTGGAGGGTGAATCAGAAGAAGCTGAATAAGGAGAAGGAGAAGGTGAAGTCTGGAGGGT
Organism: Somniosus microcephalus; assembly: GCF_052327205.1. NCBI lineage: Eukaryota > Metazoa > Chordata > Chondrichthyes > Squaliformes > Somniosidae > Somniosus > Somniosus microcephalus. Next base: position 93,155 of record NW_028225228.1, on the reverse strand, counting down.
GAATCAGAAGAAGCTGAATAAGGAGAAGGAGAAGGTGAAGTCTGGAGGGTGAATCAGAAGAAGCAGAAGAAGGAGAAGGAGAAGGTGAAGTCTGGAGGGTGAATCAGAAGAAGTAGAAGAAGGAGAAGGAGAAGGTGAAGTCTGGAGGTTGAATCAGAAGAAGCAGAAAAAGGAGAAGGAGAAGGTGAAGTCTGGAGGGTGAATCAGAAGAAGCAGAAGAAGGAGAAGGAGAAGATGAACTCTGGAGGGTGAATCAGAAGAAGTAGAAGAAGGAGAAGGAGAAGGTGAGGTCTGGAGGGTGAATCAGAAGAAGCAGAAGAAGGAGAAGGAGAAGGTGAAGTCTGGAGGGTGAATCAGAAGAAGCAGAAGAAGGAGAAGGAGAAGGTGAAGTCTGGAGGGTGAATCAGAAGAAGCAGAAGAAGGAGAAGGAGAAGTTGAAGTCAGGAGGGTGAATCAGAAGAAGCAGAAGAAGGAGAAGGAGAAGGTGAAGTTAAGAGGGTGAATCAGAAGAAGCAGAAGAAGGAGAAGGTGAAGGTGAAGTCAGGGGGGTGAAGCAGAAGAAGTAGAAGAAGGAGAAGGAGAAGGTGAAGTCAGGAGGGTGAAGCAGAAGAAGCATAAGAAGAAGAAGGAGAAGCTGAAGTCAGGAGGGTGAATCAGAAGAAGTACAAGAAGGAGAAGGAGAAGGTGAAGCCTGGAGGGTGAATCAGAAGAAGTAGAAGAAGGAGAAGGAGAAGGTGAAGTCTGGAGGGTGAATCAGAAGAAGTAGAAGAAGGAGAAGGAGAAGGTGAAGTCTGGAGGGTGAATTAGAAGAAGCAGAAGAAGGAGAAGGAGAAGGTGAAGTCTGGAGGGAGAAGCAGAAGAAGTAGAAGAAGGAGAAGGAGAAGGTGAAGTCTGGAGGGTGAATCAGAAGAAGTAGAAGAAGGAGAAGGAGAAGGTGAAGTCTGGAGGGTGAATCAGAAGAAGTAGAAGAAGGAGAAGGAGAAGGTGAAGTCTGGAGGGTGAATGAGAAGAAGCAGAAGAAGGAGAAGGAGAAGGTGAAGTCTGGAGGGTGAATCAGAAGAAGTAGAAGAAGGAGAAGGAGAAGGTGTAGTCTGGAGGGTGAATCAGAAGAAGTAGACGAAGGAGAAGGAGAAGGTGAAGTCTGGAGGGTGAAGCAGAAGAAGCAGAAGAAGGAGAAGGAGAAGGTGAAGTCTGGAGGGTGAATCAGAAGAAGTAGAAGAAGGAGAAGGAGATGGTGAAGTCTGGAGGGTGAATCAGAAGAAGCAGAAGAAGGAGAAGGAGAAGGTGAAGTCTGGAGGGTGAATCAGAAGAAGCAGAAGAAGGAGAAGGAGAAGGTGAAGTCTGGAGGGTGAATCAGAAGAAGCAGAAGAAGGAGAAGGAGAAGGTGAAGTCTGGAGGGTGAATCAGAAGAAGCAGAAGAAGTAGAAGGAGAAGTTGAAGTCTGGAGGGTGAATCAGAAGAAGTAGAAGAAGGAGAAGGAGAAGGTGAAGTCTGGAGGGTGAATCAGAAGAAGCAGAAGAAGGAGAAGGAGAAGGTGAAGTCAGGAGGGTGAATCAGAAGAAGCAGAAGAAGGATAAGGAGAAGGTGAAGTCTGGAGGGTGAATCAGAAGAAGCAGAAGAAGGAGAAGGAGAAGGTGAAGACTGGAGGGTGAATCAGAAGAAAGAAGAAGTAGAAGAAGGAGAAGGAGAAGGTGAAGTCTGGAGGGTGAATCAGAAGAAGTAGAAGAAGGAGAAGGAGAAGGCGAAGTCTGGAGGGTGAATCAGAAGAAGCAGAAGAAGGAGAAGGAGAAGGTGAAGTGTGGAGGGTGAATCAGAAGAAGCAGAAGAAGGAGAAGATGAAGATGAAGTCTGGAGGGTGAATCAGAAGAAGTAGAATAAGGAGAAGGAGAAGGTGAGGTCTGGACGGTGAATCAGAAGAAGCAGAAGAAGGAGAAGGAGAAGTTGAAGTCTGAAGGGTGAATCAAAAGAAGCAGAAGAAGGAGAAGGAGAAGGTGAAGTCTGGAGGGTGAATCAGAAGAAGCAGAAGAAGGAGAAGGAGAAGGTGAAGTCTGGAGGGTGAATCAGAAGAAGAAGAAGAAGGAGAAGGAGAAGGTGAAGTCTGGAGGGTGAATCAGTCGAAGAAGGAAAAGGAGAAGGTGAGGTCTGCAGGGTGAATCAGAAGAAGCAGAAGAAGGAGAAGGAGAAGGTGAAGTCTGGAGGGTGAATCAGAAGAAGCAGAAGAAGGAGAAGGAGAAGGTGAAGTCTGGAGGGTGAATCAGAAGAAGCTGAATAAGGAGAAGGAGAAGGTGAAGCCTGGAGGGTGAATCAGAAGAAGCAGAAGAAGGAGAAGGAGAAGGTGAAGTCTGGAGGGTGAATCAGAAGAAGCAGAAGAAGGAGAAGGAGAAGGTGAAGTCTGGAGGGTGAATCAGAAGAAGCAGAAGAAGTAGAAGGAGAAGGTGAAGTCTGGAGGGTGAATCAGAAGAAGTAGAAGAAGGAGAAGGAGAAGGTGAAGTCTGGAGGGTGAATCAGAAGAAGCAGAAGAAGGAGAAGGAGAAGGTGAAGTCTGGAGGGTGAATCAGAAGAAGCAGAAGAAGGAGAAGGAGAAGGTGAAGTCTGGAGGGTGAATCAGAAGAAGCAGAAGAAGGAGAAGGAGAAGGTGAAGTCTGGAGGGTGAATCAGAAGAAGTAGAAGAAGGAGAAGGAGAAGGTGGCGTCTGGAGGGTGAATCAGCAGAAGTAGAAGAAGGAGCAGGAGAAGGTGAAGTCTGGAGGGTGAATCAGAAGAAGCAGTAGAAGGAGAAGGAGAAGGTGAAGTCTGGAGGGTGAATCAGAAGAAGCAGAAGGAGGAGAAGGAGAAGGTGAAGACTGGAGGGTGAATCAGAAGAAGTAGAAGAAGGAGAAGGAGAAGGTGAAGTATGGAGGGTGAATCAGAAGAAGTAGAAGAAGGAGAAGGAGATGGTGAAGTCTGGAGGGTGAATCAGAAGAAGCAGAAGAAGGAGAAGGAGAAGGTGAAGTCTGGAGGGTGAATCAGAAAAAGCAGAAGAAGGAGAAGGATAAGGTGAAGTCTGGAGGGTGAATCAGAAGAAGCAGAAGAAGGAGAAGGAGAAGGTGAAGTCTGGAGGGTGAATCAGAAGAAGCAGAAGAAGTAGAAGGAGAAGTTGAAGTCTGGAGGGTGAATCAGAAGAAGTAGAAGAAGGAGAAGGAGAAGGTGAAGTCTGGAGGGTGAATCAGAAGAAGCAGAAGAAGGAGAAGGAGAAGGTGAAGTCAGGAGGGGGAATCAGAAGAAGCAGAAGAAGGATAAGGAGAAGGTGAAGTCTGGAGGGTGAATCAGAAGAAGCAGAAGAAGGAGAAGGAGAAGGTGAAGACTGGAGGGTGAATCAGAAGAAGTAGAAGAAGGAGAAGGAGAAGGTGAAGTCTGGAGGGTGAATCAGAAGAGGTAGAAGAAGGAGAAGGAGAAGGCGAAGTCTGGAGGGTGAATCAGAAGAAGCAGAAGAAGGAGAAGGAGAAGGTGAAGTCTGGAGGGTGAATCAGAAGAAGCAGAAGAAGGAGAAGGAGAAGGTGAAGTCTGGAGGGTGAATCAGTAGAAGAAGGAAAAGGAGAAGGTGAGGTCTGCAGGGTGAATCAGAAGAAGCAGAAGAAGGAGAAGGAGAAGGTGAAGTCTGGAGGGTGAATCAGAAGAAGCAGAAGAAGGAAAAGGAGAAGGTGAAGTCTGGAGGGTGAATCAGAAGAAGCTGAATAAGGAGAAGGAGAAGGTGAAGCATGGAGGGTGAATCAGTAGAAGCAGAAGAAGGAGAAGGAGAAGGTGAAGTCTGGAGGGTGAATCAGAAGAAGCAGAAGAAGGAGAAGGAGAAGGTGAAGTCTGGAGGGTGAATCAGAAGAAGCAGAAGAAGTAGAAGGAGAAGGTGAAGTCTGGAGGGTGAATCAGAAGAAGTAGAAGAAGGAGAAGGAGAAGGTGAAGTCTGGAGGGTGAATCAGAAGAAGCAGAAGAAGGAGAAGGAGAAGGTGAAGTCAGGAGGGTGAATCAGAAGAAGCAGAAGAAGGAGAAGGAGAAGGTGAAGTCTGGAGGGTGAATCAGAAGAAGCAGAAGAAGGAGATGGAGAAGGTGAAGACTGGAGGGTGAATCAGAAGAAGTAGAAGAAGGAGAAGGAGAAGGTGAAGTCTGGAGGATGAATCAGAAGAAGTAGAAGAAGGAGAAGGAGAAGGCGAAGTCTTGAGGGTGAATCAGAAGAGCAGAAGAAGGAGAAGGAGAAGGTGAAGTCTGGAGGGTGAATCAGAAGAAGCAGAAGAAGGAGAAGGTGAAGATGAAGTCTGGAGGGTGAATCAGAAGAAGTAGAAGAAGGAGAAGGAGAAGGTGAGGTCTGGAGGGTGAATCAGAAGAAGCAGAAGAAGGAGAAGGAGAAGGTGAAGTCTGAAGGGTGAATCAGAAGAAGCAGAAGAAGGAGAAGGAGATGGTGAAGTCTGGAGGGTGAATCAGAAGAAGCAGAAGAAGGAGAAGGAGAAGGTGAAGTCTGGAGGGTGAATCAGGAGAAGCAGAAGAAGGAGAAGGAGAAGGTGAAGTCTGGAGGGTGAATCAGAAGAAGTAGAAGAAGGAGAAGGAGAAGGTGGCGTCTGGAGGGTGAATCAGAAGAAGTAGAAGAAGGAGCAGGAGAAGGTGAAGTCTGGAGGGTGAATCAGAAGAAGCAGTAGAAGGAGAAGGAGAAGGTGAAGTCTGGAGGGTGAATCAGAAGAAGCAGAAGAAGGAGAAGGAGAAGATGAAGCCTGGAGGGTGAATCAGAAGAAGTAGAAGAAGGAGAAGGAGAAGGTGAAGTCTGGAGGGTGAATCAGAAGAAGCTGAATAAGGAGAAGGAGAAGGTGAAGTCTGGAGGGTGAATCAGAAGAAGCTGAATAAGGAGAAGGAGAAGGTGAAGTCTGGAGGGTGAATCAGAAGAAGCAGAAAAAGGAGAAGGAGAAGGTGAAGTCTGGAGGGTGAATCAGAAGAAGTAGAAGAAGGAGAAGGAGAAGGTGAAGTCTGGAGGTTGAATCAGAAGAAGCAGAAAAAGGAGAAGGAGAAGGTGAAGTCTGGAGGGTGAATCAGAAGAAGCAGAAGAAGGAGAAGGAGAAGATGAACTCTGGAGGGTGAATCAGAAGAAGTAGAAGAAGGAGAAGGAGAAGGTGAGGTCTGGAGGGTGAATCAGAAGAAGCAGAAGAAGGAGAAGGAGAAGGTGAAGTCTGGAGGGTGAATCAGAAGAAGCAGAAGAAGGAGAAGGAGAAGGTGAAGTCTGGAGGGTGAATCAGAAGAAGCAGAAGAAGGAGAAGGAGAAGTTGAAGTCAGGAGGGTGAATCAGAAGAAGCAGAAGAAGGAGAAGGAGAAGGTGAAGTTAGGAGGGTGAATCAGAAGAAGCAGAAGAAGGAGAAGGTGAAGGTGAAGTCAGGGGGGTGAAGCAGAAGAAGTAGAAGAAGGAGAAGGAGAAGGTGAAGTCAGGAGGGTGAAGCAGAAGAAGCAGAAGAAGAAGAAGGAGAAGCTGAAGTCAGGAGGGTGAATCAGAAGAAGTACAAGAAGGAGAAGGAGAAGGTGAAGCCTGGAGGGTGTATCAGAAGAAGTAGAAGAAGGAGAAGGAGAAGGTGAAGTCTGGAGAGTGAATCAGAAGAAGTAGAAGAAGGAGAAGGAGAAGGTGAAGTCTGGAGGGTGAATTAGAAGAAGCAGAAGAAGGAGAAGGAGAAGGTGAAGTCTGGAGGGAGAAGCAGAAGAAGTAGAAGAAGGAGAAGGAGAAGGTGAAGTCTGGAGGGTGAATCAGAAGAAGTAGAAGAAGGAGAAGGAGAAGGTGAAGTCTGGAGGGTGAATCAGAAGAAGTAGAAGAAGGAGAAGGAGAAGGTGAAGTCTGGAGGGTGAATGAGAAGAAGCAGAAGAAGGAGAAGGAGAAGGTGAAGTCTGGAGGGTGAATCAGAAGAAGCAGAAGAAGGAGAAGGAGAAGGTGAAGTCTGGAGGGTGAATCAGAAGAAGCAGAAGAAGGAGAAGGAGAAGGTGAAGTCTGGAGGGTGAATCAGAAGAAGTAGACGAAGGAGAAGGAGAAGGTGAAGTCTGGAGGGTGAAGCAGAAGAAGCAGAAGAAGGAGAAGGAGAAGGTGAAGTCTGGAGGGTGAATCAGAAGAAGTAGAAGAAGGAGAAGAAGATGGTGAAGTCTGGAGGGTGAATCAGAAGAAGCAGAAGAAGGAGAAGGAGAAGGTGAAGTCTGGAGGGTGAATCAGAAGAAGTAGAAGAAGGAGAAGAAGATGGTGAAGTCTGGAGGGTGAATCAGAAGAAGCAGAAGAAGGAGAAGGAGAAGGTGAAGTCTGGAGGGTGAATCAGAAGAAGCAGAAGAAGGAGAAGGAGAAGGTGAAGTCTGGAGGGTGAATCAGAAGAAGCAGAAGAAGGAGAAGGAGAAGGTGAAGTCTGGAGGGTGAATCAGAAGAAGCAGAAGAAGTAGAAGGAGAAGTTGAAGTCTGGAGGGTGAATCAGAAGAAGTAGAAGAAGGAGAAGGAGAAGGTGAAGTCTGGAGGGTGAATCAGAAGAAGCAGAAGAAGGAGAAGGAGAAGGTGAAGTCAGGAGGGTGAATCAGAAGAAGCAGAAGAAGGATAAGGAGAAGGTGAAGTCTGGAGGGTGAATCAGAAGAAGCAGAAGAAGGAGAAGGAGAAGGTGAAGACTGGAGGGTGAATCAGAAGAAAGAAGAAGTAGAAGAAGGAGAAGGAGAAGGTGAAGTCTGGAGGGTGAATCAGAAGAAGTAGAAGAAGGAGAAGGAGAAGGCGAAGTCTGGAGGGTGAATCAGAAGAAGCAGAAGAAGGAGAAGGAGAAGGTGAAGTGTGGAGGGTGAATCAGAAGAAGCAGAAGAAGGAGAAGATGAAGATGAAGTCTGGAGGGTGAATCAGAAGAAGTAGAATAAGGAGAAGGAGAAGGTGAGGTCTGGACGGTGAATCAGAAGAAGCAGAAGAAGGAGAAGGAGAAGTTGAAGTCTGAAGGGTGAATCAAAAGAAGCAGAAGAAGGAGAAGGAGAAGGTGAAGTCTGGAGGGTGAATCAGAAGAAGCAGAAGAAGGAGAAGGAGAAGGTGAAGTCTGGAGGGTGAATCAGAAGAAGAAGAAGAAGGAGAAGGAGAAGGTGAAGTCTGGAGGGTGAATCAGTCGAAGAAGGAAAAGGAGAAGGTGAGGTCTGCAGGGTGAATCAGAAGAAGCAGAAGAAGGAGAAGGAGAAGGTGAAGTCTGGAGGGTGAATCAGAAGAAGCAGAAGAAGGAGAAGGAGAAGGTGAAGTCTGGAGGGTGAATCAGAAGAAGCAGAAGAAGGAGAAGGAGAAGGTGAAGTCTGGAGGGTGAATCAGAAGAAGTAGAAGAAGGAGAAGGAGAAGGTGGCGTCTGGAGGGTGAATCAGAAGAAGTAGAAGAAGGAGCAGGAGAAGGTGAAGTCTGGAGGGTGAATCAGAAGAAGCAGTAGAAGGAGAAGGAGAAGGTGAAGTCTGGAGGGTGAATCAGAAGAAGCAGAAGAAGGAGAAGGAGAAGATGAAGCCTGGAGGGTGAATCAGAAGAAGTAGAAGAAGGAGAAGGAGAAGGTGAAGTCTGGAGGGTGAATCAGAAGAAGCTGAATAAGGAGAAGGAGAAGGTGAAGTCTGGAGGGTGAATCAGAAGAAGCTGAATAAGGAGAAGGAGAAGGTGAAGTCTGGAGGGTGAATCAGAAGAAGCAGAAGAAGGAGAAGGAGAAGGTGAAGTCTGGAGGGTGAATCAGAAGAAGTAGAAGAAGGAGAAGGAGAAGGTGAAGTCTGGAGGTTGAATCAGAAGAAGCAGAAAAAGGAGAAGGAGAAGGTGAAGTCTGGAGGGTGAATCAGAAGAAGCAGAAGAAGGAGAAGGAGAAGATGAACTCTGGAGGGTGAACCAGAAGAAGTAGAAGAAGGAGAAGGAGAAGGTGAGGTCTGGAGGGTGAATCAGAAGAAGCAGAAGAAGGAGAAGGAGAAGGGGAAGTCTGGAGGGTGAATCAGAAGAAGCAGAAGAAGGAGAAGGAGAAGGTGAAGTCTGGAGGGTGAATCAGAAGAAGCAGAAGAAGGAGAAGGAGAAGTTGAAGTCAGGAGGGTGAATCAGAAGAAGCAGAAGAAGGAGAAGGAGAAGGTGAAGTTAGGAGGGTGAATCAGAAGAAGCAGAAGAAGGAGAAGGTGAAGGTGAAGTCAGGGGGGTGAAGCAGAAGAAGTAGAAGAAGGAGAAGGAGAAGGTGAAGTCAGGAGGGTGAAGCAGAAGAAGCAGAAGAAGAAGAAGGAGAAGCTGAAGTCAGGAGGGTGAATCAGAAGAAGTACAAGAAGGAGAAGGAGAAGGTGAAGCCTGGAGGGTGAATCAGAAGAAGTAGAAGAAGGAGAAGGAGAAGGTGAAGTCTGGAGGGTGAATCAGAAGAAGTAGAAGAAGGAGAAGGAGAAGGTGAAGTCTGGAGGGTGAATTAGAAGAAGCAGAAGAAGGAGAAGGAGAAGGTGAAGTCTGGAGGGAGAAGCAGAAGAAGTAGAAGAAGGAGAAGGTGAAGTCTGGAGGGTGAATCAGAAGAAGTAGAAGAAGGAGAAGGAGAAGGTGAAGTCTGGAGGGTGAATCAGAAGAAGTAGAAGAAGGAGAAGGAGAAGGTGAAGTCTGGAGGGTGAATGAGAAGAAGCAGAAGAAGGAGAAGGAGAAGGTGAAGTCTGGAGGGTGAATCAGAAGAAGTAGAAGAAGGAGAAGGAGAAGGTGTAGTCTGGAGGGTGAATCAGAAGAAGTAGACGAAGGAGAAGGAGAAGGTGAAGTCTGGAGGGTGAAGCAGAAGAAGCAGAAGAAGGAGAAGGAGAAGGTGAAGTCTGGAGGGTGAATCAGAAGAAGCAGAAGAAGTAGAAGGAGAAGGTGAAGTCTGGAGGGTGAATCAGAAGAAGTAGAAGAAGGAGAAGGAGAAGGTGAAGTCTGGAGGGTGAATCAGAAGAAGCAGAAGAAGGAGAAGGAGAAGGTGAAGCCTGGAGGGTGAATCAGTAGAAGCAGAAGAAGGAGAAGGAGAAGGTGAAGTCTGGAGGGTGAATCAGAAGAAGCAGAAGAAGGAGAAGGAGAAGGTGAAGTCTGGAGGGTGAATCAGAAGAAGCAGAAGAAGTAGAAGGAGAAGGTGAAGTCTGGAGGGTGAATCAGAAGAAGTAGAAGAAGGAGAAGGAGAAGGTGAAGTCTGGAGGGTGAATCAGAAGAAGCAGAAGAAGGAGAAGGAGAAGGTGAAGTCAGGAGGGTGAATCAGAAGAAGCAGAAGAAGGAGAAGGAGAAGGTGAAGTCTGGAGGGTGAATCAGAAGAAGCAGAAGAAGGAGATGGAGAAGGTGAAGACTGGAGGGTGAATCAGAAGAAGTAGAAGAAGGAGAAGGAGAAGGTGAAGTCTGGAGGGTGAATCAGAAGAAGTAGAAGAAGGAGAAGGAGAAGGCGAAGTCTTGAGGGTGAATCAGAAGAGCAGAAGAAGGAGAAGGAGAAGGTGAAGTCTGGAGGGTGAATCAGAAGAAGCAGAAGAAGGAGAAGGTGAAGATGAAGTCTGGAGGGTGAATCAGAAGAAGTAGAAGAAGGAGAAGGAGAAGGTGAGGTCTGGAGGGTGAATCAGAAGAAGCAGAAGAAGGAGAAGGAGAAGGTGAAGTCTGAAGGGTGAATCAGAAGAAGCAGAAGAAGGAGAAGGAGATGGTGAAGTCTGGAGGGTGAATCAGAAGAAGCAGAAGAAGGAGAAGGAGAAGGTGAAGTCTGGAGGGTGAATCAGAAGAAGCAGAAGAAGGAGAAGGAGAAGGTGAAGTCTGGAGGGTGAATCAGAAGAAGTAGAAGAAGGAGAAGGAGAAGGTGGCGTCTGGAGGGTGAATCAGAAGAAGTAGAAGAAGGAGCAGGAGAAGGTGAAGTCTGGAGGGTGAATCAGAAGAAGCAGTAGAAGGAGAAGGAGAAGGTGAAGTCTGGAGGGTGAATCAGAAGAAGCAGAAGATGGAGAAGGAGAAGATGAAGCCTGGAGGGTGAATCAGAAGAAGTAGAAGAAGGAGAAGGAGAAGGTGAAGTCTGGAGGGTGAATCAGAAGAAGCTGAATAAGGAGAAGGAGAAGGTGAAGTCTGGAGGGTGAATCAGAAGAAGCTGAATAAGGAGAAGGAGAAGGTGAAGTCTGGAGGGTGAATCAGAAGAAGCAGAAGAAGGAGAAGGAGAAGGTGAAGTCTGGAGGGTGAATCAGAAGAAGTAGAAGAAGGAGAAGGAGAAGGTGAAGTCTGGAGGTTGAATCAGAAGAAGCAGAAAAAGGAGAAGGAGAAGGTGAAGTCTGGAGGGTGAATCAGAAGAAGCAGAAGAAGGAGAAGGAGAAGATGAACACTGGAGGGTGAATCAGAAGAAGTAGAAGAAGGAGAAGGAGAAGGTGAGGTCTGGAGGGTGAATCAGAAGAAGCAGAAGAAGGAGAAGGAGAAGGTGAAGTCTGGAGGGTGAATCAGAAGAAGCAGAAGAAGGAGAAGGAGAAGGTGAAGTCTGGAGGGTGAATCAGAAGAAGCAGAAGAAGGAGAAGGAGAAGTTGAAGTCAGGAGGGTGAATCAGAAGAAGCAGAAGAAGGAGAAGGAGAAGGTGAAGTTAGGAGGGTGAATCAGAAGAAGCAGAAGAAGGAGAAGGTGAAGGTGAAGTCAGGGGGGTGAAGCAGAAGAAGTAGAAGAAGGAGAAGGAGAAGGTGAAGTCAGGAGGGTGAAGCAGAAGAAGCAGAAGAAGAAGAAGGAGAAGCTGAAGTCAGGAGGGTGAATCAGAAGAAGTACAAGAAGGAGAAGGAGAAGGTGAAGCCTGGAGGGTGAATCAGAAGAAGTAGAAGAAGGAGAAGGAGAAGGTGAAGTCTGGAGGGTGAATCAGAAGAAGTAGAAGAAGGAGAAGGAGAAGGTGAAGTCTGGAGGGTGAATTAGAAGAAGCAGAAGAAGGAGAAGGAGAAGGTGAAGTCTGGAGGGAGAAGCAGAAGAAGTAGAAGAAGGAGAAGGAGAAGGTGAAGTCTGGAGGGTGAATCAGAAGAAGTAGAAGAAGGAGAAGGAGAAGGTGAAGTCTGGAGGGTGAATCAGAAGAAGTAGAAGAAGGAGAAGGAGAAGGTGAAGTCTGGAGGGTGAATGAGAAGAAGCAGAAGAAGGAGAAGGAGAAGGTGAAGTCTGGAGGGTGAATCAGAAGAAGTAGAAGAAGGAGAAGGAGAAGGTGTAGTCTGGAGGGTGAATCAGAAGAAGTAGACGAAGGAGAAGGAGAAGGTGAAGTCTGGAGGGTGAAGCAGATGAAGCAGAAGAAGGAGAAGGAGAAGGTGAAGTCTGGAGGGTGAATCAGAAGAAGTAGAAGAAGGAGAAGGAGATGGTGAAGTCTGGAGGGTGAATCAGAAGAAGCAGAAGAAGGAGAAGGAGAAGGTGAAGTCTGGAGGGTGAATCAGAAGAAGCAGAAGAAGGAGAAGGAGAAGGTGAAGTCTGGAGGGTGAATCAGAAGAAGCAGAAGAAGGAGAAGGAGAAGGTGAAGTCTGGAGGGTGAATCAGAAGAAGCAGAAGAAGTAGAAGGAGAAGTTGAAGTCTGGAGGGTGAATCAGAAGAAGTAGAAGAAGGAGAAGGAGAAGATGAAGTCTGGAGGGGGAATCAGAAGAAGCAGAAGAAGGAGAAGGAGAAGGTGAAGTCAGGAGGGTGAATCAGAAGAAGCAGAAGAAGGATAAGGAGAAGGTGAAGTCTGGAGGGTGAATCAGAAGAAGCAGAAGAAGGAGAAGGAGAAGGTGAAGACTGGAGGGTGAATCAGAAGAAAGAAGAAGTAGAAGAAGGAGAAGGAGAAGGTGAAGTCTGGAGGGTGAATCAGAAGAAGTAGAAGAAGGAGAAGGAGAAGGCGAAGTCTGGAGGGTGAATCAGAAGAAGCAGAAGAAGGAGAAGGAGAAGGTGAAGTGTGGAGGGTGAATCAGAAGAAGCAGAAGAAGGAGAAGATGAAGATGAAGTCTGGAGGGTGAATCAGAAGAAGTAGAATAAGGAGAAGGAGAAGGTGAGGTCTGGACGGTGAATCAGAAGAAGCAGAAGAAGGAGAAGGAGAAGTTGAAGTCTGAAGGGTGAATCAAAAGAAGCAGAAGAAGGAGAAGGAGAAGGTGAAGTCTGGAGGGTGAATCAGAAGAAGCAGAAGAAGGAGAAGGAGAAGGTGAAGTCTGGAGGGTGAATCAGAAGAAGAAGAAGAAGGAGAAGGAGAAGGTGAAGTCTGGAGGGTGAATCAGTCGAAGAAGGAAAAGGAGAAGGTGAGGTCTGCAGGGTGAATCAGAAGAAGCAGAAGAAGGAGAAGGAGAAGGTGAAGTCTGGAGGGTGAATCAGAAGAAGCAGAAGAAGGAGAAGGAGAAGGTGAAGTCTGGAGGGTGAATCAGAAGAAGCAGAAGAAGGAGAAGGAGAAGGTGAAGTCTGGAGGGTGAATCAGAAGAAGTAGAAGAAGGAGAAGGAGAAGGTGGCGTCTGGAGGGTGAATCAGAAGAAGTAGAAGAAGGAGCAGGAGAAGGTGAAGTCTGGAGGGTGAATCAGAAGAAGCAGTAGAAGGAGAAGGAGAAGGTGAAGTCTGGAGGGTGAATCAGAAGAAGCAGAAGAAGGAGAAGGAGAAGATGAAGCCTGGAGGGTGAATCAGAAGAAGTAGAAGAAGGAGAAGGAGAAGGTGAAGTCTGGAGGGTGAATCAGAAGAAGCTGAATAAGGAGAAGGAGAAGGTGAAGTCTGGAGGGTGAATCAGAAGAAGCTGAATAAGGAGAAGGAGAAGGTGAAGTCTGGAGGGTGAATCAGAAGCAGCAGAAGAAGGAGAAGGAGAAGGTGAAGTCTGGAGGGTGAATCAGAAGAAGTAGAAGAAGGAGAAGGAGAAGGTGAAGTCTGGAGGTTGAATCAGAAGAAGCAGAAAAAGGAGAAGGAGAAGGTGAAGTCTGGAGGGTGAATCAGAAGAAGCAGAAGAAGGAGAAGGAGAAGATGAACTCTGGAGGGTGAATCAGAAGAAGTAGAAGAAGGAGAAGGAGAAGGTGAGGTCTGGAGGGTGAATCAGAAGAAGCAGAAGAAGGAGAAGGAGAAGGTGAAGTCTGGAGGGTGAATCAGAAGAAGCAGAAGAAGGAGAAGGAGAAGGTGAAGTCTGGAGGGTGAATCAGAAGAAGCAGAAGAAGGAGAAGGAGAAGTTGAAGTCAGGAGGGTGAATCAGAAGAAGCAGAAGAAGGAGAAGGAGAAGGTGAAGTTAGGAGGGTGAATCAGAAGAAGCAGAAGAAGGAGAAGGTGAAGGTGAAGTCAGGGGGGTGAAGCAGAAGAAGTAGAAGAAGGAGAAGGAGAAGGTGAAGTCAGGAGGGTGAAGCAGAAGAAGCAGAAGAAGAAGAAGGAGAAGCTGAAGTCAGGAGGGTGAATCAGAAGAAGTACAAGAAGGAGAAGGAGAAGGTGAAGCCTGGAGGGTGAATCAGAAGAAGTAGAAGAAGGAGAAGGAGAAGGTGAAGTCTGGAGGGTGAATCAGAAGAAGTAGAAGAAGGAGAAGGAGAAGGTGAAGTCTGGAGGGTGAATTAGAAGAAGCAGAAGAAGGAGAAGGAGAAGGTGAAGTCTGGAGGGAGAAGCAGAAGAAGTAGAAGAAGGAGAAGGAGAAGGTGAAGTCTGGAGGGTGAATCAGAAGAAGTAGAAGAAGGAGAAGGAGAAGGTGAAGTCTGGAGGGTGAATCAGAAGAAGTAGAAGAAGGAGAAGGAGAAGGTGAAGTCTGGAGGGTGAATGAGAAGAAGCAGAAGAAGGAGAAGGAGAAGGTGAAGTCTGGAGGGTGAATCAGAAGAAGTAGAAGAAGGAGAAGGAGAAGGTGTAGTCTGGAGGGTGAATCAGAAGAAGTAGACGAAGGAGAAGGAGAAGGTGAAGTCTGGAGGGTGAAGCAGAAGAAGCAGAAGAAGGAGAAGGAGAAGGTGAAGTCTGGAGGGTGAATCAGAAGAAGTAGAAGAAGGAGAAGGAGATGGTGAAGTCTGGAGGGTGAATCAGAAGAAGCAGAAGAAGGAGAAGGAGAAGGTGAAGTCTGGAGGGTGAATCAGAAGAAGCAGAAGAAGGAGAAGGAGAAGGTGAAGTCTGGAGGGTGAATCAGAAGAAGCAGAAGAAGGAGAAGGAGAAGGTGAAGTCTGGAGGGTGAATCAGAAGAAGCAGAAGAAGTAGAAGGAGAAGTTGAAGTCTGGAGGGTGAATCAGAAGAAGTAGAAGAAGGAGAAGGAGAAGGTGAAGTCTGGAGGGTGAATCAGAAGAAGCAGAAGAAGGAGAAGGAGAAGGTGAAGTCAGGAGGGTGAATCAGAAGAAGCAGAAGAAGGATAAGGAGAAGGTGAAGTCTGGAGGGTGAATCAGAAGAAGCAGAAGAAGGAGAAGGAGAAGGTGAAGACTGGAGGGTGAATCAGAAGAAAGAAGAAGTAGAAGAAGGAGAAGGAGAAGGTGAAGTCTGGAGGGTGAATCAGAAGAAGTAGAAGAAGGAGAAGGAGAAGGCGAAGTCTGGAGGGTGAATCAGAAGAAGCAGAAGAAGGAGAAGGAGAAGGTGAAGTGTGGAGGGTGAATCAGAAGAAGCAGAAGAAGGAGAAGATGAAGATGAAGTCTGGAGGGTGAATCAGAAGAAGTAGAATAAGGAGAAGGAGAAGGTGAGGTCTGGACGGTGAATCAGAAGAAGCAGAAGAAGGAGAAGGAGGAGTTGAAGTCTGAAGGGTGAATCAAAAGAAGCAGAAGAAGGAGAAGGAGAAGGTGAAGTCTGGAGGGTGAATCAGAAGAAGCAGAAGAAGGAGAAGGAGAAGGTGAAGTCTGGAGGGTGAATCAGAAGAAGAAGAAGAAGGAGAAGGAGAAGGTGAAGTCTGGAGGGTGAATCAGTCGAAGAAGGAAAAGGAGAAGGTGAGGTCTGCAGGGTGAATCAGAAGAAGCAGAAGAAGGAGAAGGAGAAGGTGAAGTCTGGAGGGTGAATCAGAAGAAGCAGAAGAAGGAGAAGGAGAAGGTGAAGTCTGGAGGGTGAATCAGAAGAAGCTGAATAAGGAGAAGGAGAAGGTGAAGCCTGGAGGGTGAATCAGAAGAAGCAGAAGAAGGAGAACGAGAAGGTGAAGTCTGGAGGGTGAATCAGAAGAAGCAGAAGAAGGAGAAGGAGAAGGTGAAGTCTGGAGGGTGAATCAGAAGAAGCAGAAGAAGTAGAAGGAGAAGGAGAAGTCTGGAGGGTGAATCAGAAGAAGTAGAAGAAGGAGAAGGAGAAGGTGAAGTCTGGAGGGTGAATCAGAAGAAGCAGAAGAAGGAGAAGGAGAAGGTGAAGTCAGGAGGGTGAATCAGAAGAAGCAGAAGAAGGAGAAGGAGAAGGTGAAGTCTGGAGGGTGAATCAGAAGAAGCAGAAGAAGGAGATGGAGAAGGTGAAGACTGGAGGGTGAATCAGAAGAAGTAGAAGAAGGAGAAGGAGAAGGTGAAGTCTGGAGGGTGAATCAGAAGAAGTAGAAGAAGGAGAAGGAGAAGGCGAAGTCTGGAGGGTGAATCAGAAGAGCAGAAGAAGGAGAAGGAGAAGGTGAAGTCTGGAGGGTGAATCAGAAGAAGCAGAAGAAGGAGAAGGTGAAGATGAAGTCTGGATGGTGAATCAGAAGAAGTAGAAGAAGGAGAAGGAGAAGGTGAGGTCTGGAGGGTGAATCAGAAGAAGCAGAAGAAGGAGAAGGAGAAGGTGAAGTCTGAAGGGTGAATCAGAAGAAGTAGAAGAAGGAGAAGGAGATGGTGAAGTCTGGAGGGTGAATCAGAAGAAGCAGAAGAAGGAGAAGGAGAAGGTGAAGTCTGGAGGGTGAATCAGAAGAAGCAGAAGAAGGAGAAGGAGAAGGTGAAGTCTGGAGGGTGAATCAGAAGAAGTAGAAGAAGGAGAAGGAGAAGGTGACGTCTGGAGGGTGAATCAGAAGAAGTAGAAGAAGGAGCAGGAGAAGGTGCAGTCTGGAGGGTGAATCAGAAGAAGCAGTAGAAGGAGAAGGAGAAGGTGAAGTCTGGAGGGTGAATCAGAAGAAGCAGAAGAAGGAGAAGGAGAAGATGAAGCCTGGAGGGTGAATCAGAAGAAGTAGAAGAAGGAGAAGGAGAAGGTGAAGTCTGGAGGGTGAATCAGAAGAAGCTGAATAAGGAGAAGGAGAAGGTGAAGTCTGGAGGATGAATCAGAAGAAGTAGAAGAAGGAGAAGGAGAAGGTGAAGTCTGGAGGGTGAATCAGAAGAATCAGAAGAAGGAGAAGGAGAAGGTGAAGTCTGGAGGGTGAATCAGAAGAAGCAGAAGAAGGAGGAGGAGAAGATGAAGTCTGGAGGGTGTATCAGAAGAAGCAGAAGAAGGAGAAGGAGAAGGTGAGGTCTGGAGGATGAATCAGAAGAAGCAGAAGAAGGAGAAGGAGAAGGTGAAGTCTGGAGGGTGAATCAGAAGAAGCAGAAGAAGGAGAAGGAGAAGGTGAAGTCTGGAGGGTGAATCAGAAGAAGCAGAAGAAGGAGAAGGAGAAGGTGAAGTCAGGAGGGTGAAGCAGAAGAAGCAGAAGAAGGAGAAGGAGAAGGTGAAGTTAGGAGTGTGAATCAGAAGAAGCTGAAGAAGGAGAAGGAGAAGGTGAAGTCAGGGAGGTGAAGCAGAAGAAGTAGAAGAAGGAGAAGGAGAAGGTGAAGTCAGGAGGGTGAAGCAGAAGAAGCAGAAGAAGGAGAAGGAGAAGGTGAAGTCTGGAGGGCGCAGCAGAAGAAGCAGAAGAAGGAGAAGGAGAAGGTGAAGATTGGAGGGTGAAGCAGAAGAAGCAGAAGAAGGAGAAGGAGAAGGTGATGTCTTGAGGGTGAATCAGAAGAAGTAGAAGAAGGAGAAGGAGAAGGCGAAGTTAAGAGGTTGAAGCAGAAGAAGCAGAAGAAAGAGAAGGAGAAGGTGAAGTCTGGAGGGTGAAGCAGAAGAAGCAGAAGAAGGAGAAGGAGAAGGTGAAGTCTGGAGGGCGAAACAGAAGAAGCAGAAGAATGAGAAGGGGAAGGTGAAGTCTGGAGGGTGAAGCAGAAGAAGCAGAAGAAGGAGAAGGAGAAGGTGAAGTCTGGAGGGTGAATCAGTAGAAGTAGAAGAAGGAGAAGGAGAAGGTGAAGTCAGGAGGGTGAAGCAGAAGAAGCAGAAGAAGGAGAAGGAGAAGGTGAAGTCTGGAGGGTGAAGCAGAAGAAGCAGAAGAAGGAGAAGGAGAAGGTGAAGTCTGGAGGGTGAAGCAGAAGAAGCAGAAGAAGGAGAAGGAGATGGTGAAGTCAGGAGGGTGAATCAGAAGAAGTAGAAGAAGGAAAAGGAGAAGGTGAAGTCTGGAGGGTGAATCAGAAGAAGTAGAAGAAGGAGAAGGAGAAGGTGAAGTCTGGAGTGTGAATCAGAAGAAGTAGAAGAAGGAGAAGGAGAAGGTGAAGTCTGGAGGGTGAATCAGAAGAAGCAGAAGAAGGAGAAGGTGAAGTCTGGAGGGAGAAGCAGAAGAAGTAGAAGAAGAAGAAGGAGAAGGTGAAGTCTGGAGGGTGAATCAGAAGAAGTAGAAGAAGGAGAAGGAGAAGGTGTAGTCTGGAGGGTGAATCAGAAGAAGTAGAAGAAGGGGAAGGAGAAGGTGAAGTCTGGAGGGTGAATCAGAAGAAGCAGAAGAAGGAGAAGGAGAAGGTGAAGTCTGGAGGGTAAATCAGAAGAAGCAGAAGAAGGAGAATGAGAAGGTGTAGTCTGGAGGGTGAATCAAAAGAAGTAGACGAAGGAGAAGGAGAAGGTGAAGTCTGGAGGGTGAATCAGAAGAAACAGAAGAAGGAGAAGGAGAAGGTGAAGTCTGGAGGGTGAATCAGAAGAAGCAGAAGAAGGAGAAGGAGAAGGTGAAGTCTGGAGGGTGAATCAGAAGAAGCAGAAGAAGGAGAAGGAGGAGGTGAAGTCTGGAGGGTGAATCAGAAGAAGTAGAAGAAGGAGAAGGAGAAGGTGACGTCTGGAGGGTGAATCAGAAGAAGTAGAAGAAGGAGCAGGAGAAGGTGCAGTCTGGAGGGTGAATCAGAAGAAGCAGTAGAAGGAGAAGGAGAAGGTGAAGTCTGGAGGGTGAATCAGAAGAAGCAGAAGAAGGAGAAGGAGAAGATGAAGCCTGGAGGGTGAATCAGAAGAAGTAGAAGAAGGAGAAGGAGAAGGTGAAGTCTGGAGGGTGAATCAGAAGAAGCTGAATAAGGAGAAGGAGAAGGTGAAGTCTGGAGGATGAATCAGAAGAAGTAGAAGAAGGAGAAGGAGAAGGTGAAGTCTGGAGGGTGAATCAGAAGAATCAGAAGAAGGAGAAGGAGAAGGTGAAGTCTGGAGGGTGAATCAGAAGAAGCAGAAGAAGGAGGAGGAGAAGATGAAGTCTGGAGGGTGTATCAGAAGAAGCAGAAGAAGGAGAAGGAGAAGGTGAGGTCTGGAGGATGAATCAGAAGAAGCAGAAGAAGGAGAAGGAGAAGGTGAAGTCTGGAGGGTGAATCAGAAGAAGCAGAAGAAGGAGAAGGAGAAGGTGAAGTCTGGAGGGTGAATCAGAAGAAGCAGAAGAAGGAGAAGGAGAAGGTGAAGTCAGGAGGGTGAAGCAGAAGAAGCAGAAGAAGGAGAAGGAGAAGGTGAAGTTAGGAGTGTGAATCAGAAGAAGCTGAAGAAGGAGAAGGAGAAGGTGAAGTCAGGGAGTTGAAGCAGAAGAAGTAGAAGAAGGAGAAGGAGAAGGTGAAGTCAGGAGGGTGAAGCAGAAGAAGCAGAAGAAGGAGAAGGAGAAGGTGAAGTCTGGAGGGCGCAGCAGAAGAAGGAGAAGGAGAAGGTGAAGATTGGAGGGTGAAGCAGAAGAAGCAGAAGAAGGAGAAGGAGAAGGTGATGTCTTGAGGGTGAATCAGAAGAAGTAGAAGAAGGAGAAGGAGAAGGCGAAGTTAAGAGGTTGAAGCAGAAGAAGCAGAAGAAAGAGAAGGAGAAGGTGAAGTCTGGAGGGTGAAGCAGAAGAAGCAGAAGAAGGAGAAGGAGAAGGTGAAGTCTGGAGGGCGAAACAGAAGAAGCAGAAGAATGAGAAGGGGAAGGTGAAGTCTGGAGGGTGAAGCAGAAGAAGCAGAAGAAGGAGAAGGAGAAGGTGAAGTCTGGAGGGTGAATCAGTAGAAGTAGAAGAAGGAGAAGGAGAAGGTGAAGTCAGGAGGGTGAAGCAGAAGAAGCAGAAGAAGGAGAAGGAGAAGGTGAAGTCTGGAGGGTGAAGCAGAAGAAGCAGAAGAAGGAGAAGGAGAAGGTGAAGTCTGGAGGGTGAAGCAGAAGAAGCAGAAGAAGGAGAAGGAGATGGTGAAGTCAGGAGGGTGAATCAGAAGAAGTAGAAGAAGGAAAAGGAGAAGGTGAAGTCTGGAGGGTGAATCAGAAGAAGTAGAAGAAGGAGAAGGAGAAGGTGAAGTCTGGAGTGTGAATCAGAAGAAGTAGAAGAAGGAGAAGGAGAAGGTGAAGTCTGGAGGGTGAATCAGAAGAAGCAGAAGAAGGAGAAGGTGAAGTCTGGAGGGAGAAGCAGAAGAAGTAGAAGAAGAAGAAGGAGAAGGTGAAGTCTGGAGGGTGAATCAGAAGAAGTAGAAGAAGGAGAAGGAGAAGGTGTAGTCTGGAGGGTGAATCAGAAGAAGTAGAAGAAGGGGAAGGAGAAGGTGAAGTCTGGAGGGTGAATCAGAAGAAGCAGAAGAAGGAGAAGGAGAAGGTGAAGTCTGGAGGGTAAATCAGAAGAAGCAGAAGAAGGAGAATGAGAAGGTGTAGTCTGGAGGGTGAATCAAAAGAAGTAGACGAAGGAGAAGGAGAAGGTGAAGTCTGGAGGGTGAATCAGAAGAAACAGAAGAAGGAGAAGGAGAAGGTGAAGTCTGGAGGGTGAATCAGAAGAAGTAGAAGAAGGAGAAGGAGATGGTGAAGTCTGTAGTGTGAATCAGAAGAAGCAGAAGAAGGAGAAGGAGAAGGTGAAGTCTGGAGGGTGAATCAGAAGAAGCAGAAGAAGGAGAAGGAGGAGGTGAAGTCTGGAGGGTGAATCAGAAGAAGCAGAAGAAGGAGAAGGAGAAGGTGAAGTCTGGAGGGTGAATCAGAAGAAGCAGAAGAAGTAGAAGGAGAAGGTGAAGTCTGGAGGGTGAATCAGAAGAAGTAGAAGAAGGAGAAGGAGAAGGTGAAGTCTGGAGGGTGAATCAGAAGAAGCAGAAGAAGGAGAAGGAGAAGGTGAAGTCAGGAGGGTGAATCAGAAGAAGCAGAAGAAGGAGAAGGAGAAGGTGAAGTCTGGAGGGTGAATCAGAAGAAGCAGAAGAAGGAGAAGGAGTAGGTGAAGACTGGAGGGTGTATCAGAAGAAGTAGAAGAAGGAGAAGGAGAGGGTGAAGTCTGGAGGGTGAATCAGAAGAAGTAGAAGAAGAAGATGGAGAAGGCGAAGTCTGGAGGGTGAATCAGAAGAAGCAGAAGAAGGAGAAGGAGAAGGTGAAGTATGGAGGGTGAATCAGAAGAAGCAGAAGAAGGAGAAGGAGAAGATGAAGTCTGGAGGGTGAATCAGAAGAAGTAGAAGAAGGAGAAGGAGAAGGTGAGGTCTGGAGGGTGAATCAGAAGAAGCAGAAGAAGGAGAAGGAGAAGGTGAACTCTGAAGGGTGAATCAGAGGAAGCAGAAGAAGGAGAAGGAGAAGGTGAAGTCTGAAGGGTGAATCAGAAGAAGCAGAAGAAGGAGAAGGAGAAGGTGAAGTCTGGAGGGTGAATCAGAAGAAGCAGAAGAAGGAGAAGGAGAAGGTGAAGTCTGGAGGGTGAATCAGAAGAAGTAGAAGAAGGAGAAGGAGAAGGTGAAGTCTGGAGGGTGAATCAAAAGAAGTAGAAGAAGGAGAAGGTGAAGTCTGGAGGGTGAATCAGAAGAAGCAGAAGAAGGAGAAGGAGAAGGTGAAGTCTGGAGGGTGAATCAAAAGAAGTAGAAGAAGGAGAAGGAGAAGGTGAAGTCTGGAGGGTGGATCAGAAGAAGCAGAAGAAGGAGAAGGAGAAGGTGAAGTCTGGAGGGTGAATAAGAAGAAGCAGATGAGGAGAAGGAGAAGATGAACTCTGGAGGGTGAATCAGAAGAAGCAGAAGAAGGAGAAGGAGAAGGTGAAGTCTGCAGGGTGAATCAGAGGAAGCAGTAGAAGGAGAAGGAGAAGGTGAAGTCCGGAGGGTGAAGCAGAAGAAGTAGAAGAAGGAGAAGGAGGAGGTGAAGTCAGGAGGGTGAATCAGTAGAAGAAGGAGAAGGAGAAGGCGAAGTCTGGAGGGTGAATCAGAAGAAGCAGAAGAAGGAGAAGGAGAAGGTGAAGTCTGGAGGGTGAATCAGAAGAAGCAGAAGAAGGAGAAGGTGAAGATGAAGTCTGGCGGGTGAATCAGAAGAAGTAGAATAAGGAGAAGGAGAAGGTGAGGTCTGGACGGTGAATCAGAAGAAGCAGAAGAAGGAGAAGGAGAAGGTGAAGTCTGAAGGGTGAATCAAAAGAAGCAGAAGAAGGAGAAGGAGAAGGTGAAGTCTGGAGGGTGAATCAGAAGAAGCAGAAGAAGGAGAAGGAGAAGGTGAAGTCTGGAGGGTGAATCAGAAGAAGAAGAAGAAGGAGAAGGAGAAGGTGAAGTCTGGAGGGTGAATCAGAAGAAGCAGAAGAAGGAGAAGGAGAAGGTGAAGTCTGGAGGGTGAAGCAGAAGAAGCAGAAAAGGAGAAGGCGAAGGTGAAGTCTGGAGGGTGAATCAGAAGAAGTAGAAGAAGGAGAAGGAGAAGGTGAAGTCTGGAGGGTGAATCAGAAGAAGCAGAAGAAGGAGAAGGAGAAGGTGAAGTCTGGAGGGTGAATCAGAAGAAGCAGAAGAAGGAGAAGGAGAAGGTGAAGTCTGGAGGGTGAATCAGAAGAAGCAGAAGAAGGAGAAGGAGAAGGTGAAGTCTGGAGGGAGAATCAGAAGAAGCAGAAGAAGGAGAAGGAGAAGGTGAAGTCTGGAGGGTGAATCAGAAGAAGTAGAAAAAGGAGAAGGAGAAGGTGAAGTCTGGAGGGTGAATCAGAAGAAGCAGAAGAAGGAGAAGGAGAAGGTGAAGTCAGGAGGGTGAATCAGAAGAAGCAGAAGAAGGAGAAGGAGAAGGTGAAGTCTGGAGGGTGAATCAGAAGAAGCAGAAGAAGGAGAAGGAGAAGGTGAAGACTGGAGGGTGAATCAGAAGAAGTAGAAGAAGGAGAAGGAGAAGGTGAAGTCTGGAGGGTGAATCAGAAGAAGTAGAAGAAGGAGAAGGAGAAGGCGAAGTGTGGAGGGTGAATCAGAAGAAGCAGAAGAAGGAGAAGGAGAAGGTGAAGTCTGGAGGGTGAATCAGAAGAAGCAGAAGAAGGAGAAGGAGAGGATGAAGTCTGGAGGGTGAATAAGAAGAAGTAGAAGAAGGAGAAGGAGAAGGTGAGGTCTGGAGGGTGAATCAGAAGAAGCAGAAGAAGGAGAAGGAGAAGGTGAAGTCTGAAGGGTGAATCAGAAGAAGCTGAAGAAGGAGAAGGCGAAGGTGATTTCTGGAGGGGGCATCAGAAGAAGCAGAAGAAGGAGAAGGAGAAGGTGAAGTCTGGAGCGTGAATCAGAAGAAGCAGAAGAAGGAGAAGGAGAAGGTGAAGTCTGGAGGGTGAATCAGAAGAAGCAGAAGAAGGAGAAGGAGAAGGTGAAGTCTGGAGGGCGAATCAGAAGAAGTAGAAGAAGGAGAAGGACAAGGTGAAGTCTGGAGGGTGAATCAGAAGAAGCAGAAGAAGGAGAAGGAGAAGGTGAAGTCTGGAGGGTGAATCAGAAGAAGCAGAAGAAGGAGAAGGAGAAGGTGAAGTCTGGAGGGTGAATCAGAAGAAGCAGAAGAAGGAGAAGGAGAATGTGAAGTCACGAGGGTGAATCAGAAGAAGCAGAAGAAGGAGAAGGAGAAGGTGAAGTCTGGAGGGTGAATCAGAAGAATCAGAAGAAGGAGAAGGAGAAGGTGAAGTCTGGAGGATCAATCAGAAGAAGCAGAAGAAAGAGAAGGAGAAGGTGAAGTCAGGAGGGTGAAGCAGAAGAAGCAGAAGAAGGAGAAGGAGAAGGTGAAGACTGGAGGGTGAATCAGAAGAAGTAGAAGAAGGAGAAGGAGAAGGTGTAGTCTGGAGGGTGAATTAGAAGAAGTAGAAGAAGGAGAAGGAGAAGATGAAGTCTGGAGGGTGAAGCAGAAGAAGCAGAAGAAGGAGAAGGAGAAGGTGAAGTCTGGAGGGTGAATCGGAAGAAGTAGAAGAAGGAGAAGGAGAAGGTGAAGTCAGAAGGGTGAAGCAGAAGAAGCAGAAGAAGGAGAAGGAGAAGGTGAAGTCTGGAGGGTGAAGCAGAAGAAGCAGAAGAAGGAGAAGGAGAAGGTGAAGTCTGGAGGGTGAAGCAGAAGAAGCAGAAGAAGGAGAAGGAGAAGGTGAAGTCAGGAGGGAGAATCAAAAGAAGTAGAAGAAGGAGAAGGAGAAGGTGAAGTCTGGAGGGTGAATCAGAAGAAGTAGAAGAAGGAGAAGGAGAAGGTGTAGTCTGGAGGGTGAATCAGAAGAAGTAGACGAAGGAGAAGGAGAAGGTGAAGTCTGAAGGGTGAATCAGAAGAAGCAGAAGAAGGAGAAGGAGAAGGTGAAGTCTGGAGGGTGAATCAGAAGAAGTAGAAGAAGGAGAAGGAGAAGGTGAAGTCAGGAGGGTGAAGCGGAAGAAGCAGAAGAAGGAGAAGGAGAAGGTGAAGTCTGGAGGGGGAAGCAGAAGAAGCAGAAGAAGGAGAAGGAGAAGGTGAAGTCTGGAGGGCGAAGCAGAAGAAGCAGAAGAAGAAGAAGGAGAAGGTGAAGTCTGGAGGGTGAAGCAGAAGAAGCAGAAGAAGGAGAAGGAGAAGGTGAAGTCTGGAGGGTGAATCAGAAGAAGTAGAAGAAGGAGAAGGAGAAGGTGAAGTCAGGAGGGTGAAGCAGAAGAAGCAGAAGAAGGAGAAGGAGAAGGTGAAGTCTGGAGGGTGAAGCAGAAGAAGCAGAAGAAGGAGAAGGAGAAGGTGAAGTCTGGAGGGTGAAGCAGAAGAAGCAGAAGAAGGAGAAGGTGAAGTCAGAAGGGTGAATCAGAAGAAGTAGAAGAAGGAGAAGGAGAAGGTGAAGTCTGGAGGGTGAATCAGAAGAAGTAGAAGAAGGAGAAGGAGAAGGTGTAGTCTGGAGGGTGAATCAGAAGAAGCAGAAGAAGGAGAAGGAGAAGGTGAAGTCTGGAGGGTGAATCAGAAGAGGTAGAAGAAGGAGAAGGAGAAGTTGAAGTCTGGAGGGTGAATCAGAAGAAGCAGAAGAAGGGAGAAGGAGAAGGTGAAGTCTGGAGGGTGAATCAGAAGAAGCAGAAGAAGGAGAAGGAGAAGGTGAAGTCTGGAGGATGAATCAGAAGAAGCAGAAGAAGGAGAAGGAGAAGGTGAAGTCTGGAGGGAGAATCAGAAGAAGCAGAAGAAGTAGAAGTGAAGCTGAAGTCTGGAGGGTGAATCAGAAGAAGTAGAAGAAGGAGAAGGTGAAGGTGAAGTCTGGAGGGTGAATCAGAAGAAGCAGAAGAAGGAGAAGGAGAAGGTGAAGTCAGGAGGGTGAATCAGAAGAAGCAGAAGAAGGAGAAGGAGAAGGTGAAGTCTGGAGGGTGAATCAGAAGAAGCAGAAGAAGGAGAAGGAGAAGCTGAAGACTGGAGGGTGAATCAGAAGAAGTAGAAGAAGGAGAAGGAGAAGGTGATGTCTGGAGGGTGAATCAGAAGAAGTAGAAGAAGGAGAAGGAGAAGGCGAAGTCTGGAGGGTGAATCAGAAGAAGCAGAAGAAGGAGAAGGAGAAGGTGAAGTCTGGAGGGTGAATCAGAAGAAGCAGAAGAAGGAGAAGGAGGGGATGAAGTCTGGAGGGTGAATCAGAAGAAGTAGAAGAAGGAGAAGGAGAAGGTGAGGTCTGGAGGGTGAATCAGAAGAAGCAGAAGAAGGAGAAGGAGAAGGTGAAGTCTGAAGGGTGAATCAGAAGAAGTAGAAGAAGGAGAAGGAGAAGGTGAAGTCAGGAGGGTGAAGCAGAAGAAGCAGAAGAAGGAGAAGGAGAAGGTGAAGTCTGGAGGGTGAAGCAGAAGAAGCAGAAGAAGGAGAAGGAGAAGGTGAAGTCTGGAGGGTGAAGCAGAAGAAGCAGAAGAAGGAGAAGGAGAAGGTGAAGTCTGGAGGGTGAAGCAGAAGAAGCAGAAGAAGGAGAAGGAGAAGGTGAAGTCAGGAGCGTGAATCAGAAGAAGAAGAAGAAGGAGAAGGAGAAGGTGAAGTCTGGAGGGTGAATCAGAAGAAGTAGAAGAAGGAGAAGGAGAAGGTGTTGTCTGGAGGGTGAATCAGAAGAAGTAGACGAAGGAGAAGGAGAAGGTGAAGTCTGGAGGGTGAATCAGAAGAAGCAGAAGAAGGAGAAGGAGAAGGTGAAGTCTGGAGGGTGAATCAGAAGAAGTAGGAGAAGGAGAAGGAGAAGGTGAAGTCTGGAGGCTGAAGCAGAAGAAGCAGAAGAAGGAGAAGGAGAAGGTGAAGTCAGGAGGGTGAATCAGAAGACGTAGAAGAAGGAGAAGGAGAAGGTGAAGTCTGGAGGGTGAATCAGAAGAAGTAGAAGAAGGAGAAGGAGAAGGTGAAGTCTGGAGGGTGAATCAGAAGAAGTAGAAAAAGGAGAAGGAGAAGGTGAAGTCTGGAGGGTGAATCAGAAGAAGCAGAAGATGGAGAAGGAGAAGGTGAAGTCTGGAGGGAGAAGCAGAAGAATAGAAGAAGGAGAAGGAGAAGGTGAAATCTGGAGGGTGAATCAGAAGAAGTAGAAGAAGGAGAAGGAGAAGGTGAAGTCTGGAGGGTGAATCAGAAGAAGTAGAAGAAGGAGAAGGAGAAGGTGAAGTCTGGAGGGTGAATCAGAAGAAGCAGAAGAAGGAGAAGGAGAAGGTGGAGTCTGGAGGGTGAATCAGAAGAAGTAGAAGAAGGAGAAGGAGAAGGTGTAGTCTGGAGGGTGAATCAGAAGAAGCAGACGAAGGAGAAGGAGAAGGTGAAGTCTGGAGGGTGAATCAGAAAAAGCAGAAGAAGGAGAAGGAGAAGGTGAAGTCTGGAGGGTGAATCAGAAGAAGTAGAAGAAGGAGAAGGAGAAGGTGAAGTCTGGAGGGTGAATCAGAAGAAGCAGAAGAAGGAGAAGGAGAAGGTGAAGTCTGGAGGGTGAATCTGAAGAAGCAGAAGAAGGAGAAGGAGAAGGTGAAGTTTGGAGGGTGAATCAGAAGAAGCAGAAGAAGGAGAAGGAGAAGGTGAAGTCTGGAGGGTGAATCAGAAGAAGCAGAAGAAGTAGAAGGAGAAGGTGAAGTCTGGAGGGTGAATCAGAAGAAGTAGAGGAAGGACAAGGAGAAGGTGAAGTCTGGAGGGTGAATCAGAAGAAGCAGAAGAAGGAGAAGGAGAAGGTGAAGTCAGGAGGGTGAATCAGAAGAAGCAGAATAAGGAGAAGGAGAAGGTGAAGTCTGGAGGGTGAATCAGAAGAAGCAGAAGAAGGAGAAGGAGAAGGTGAAGACTGGAGGGTGAATCAGAAGAAGTAGAAGAAGGAGAAGGAGATGGTGAGGTCTGGAGGGTGAATCAGAAGAAGCAGAAGAAGGAGAAGGAGAAGGTGAAGTCTGGAGGGTGAATCTGAAGAAGCAGAAGATGGAGAAGGAGAAGGTGAAGACTGGAGGGTGAATCAGAAGAAGTAGAAGAAGGAGAAGGAGAAGATGAAGTCTGGAGGGTGAATCAGAAGAAGTAGAAGAAGGAGAAGGAGAAGGTGAGGTCTGGAGGGTGAATCAGAAGAAGCAGAAGAAGGAGAAGGTGAAGTCTGGAGGGTGAATCAGAAGAAGCAGAAGAAGGAGAAGGAGAAGGTGAAGTCTGGAGGGTGAATCAGAAGAAGGAGAAGGAGAAGGTGAAGTCAGGAGGGTGAATCAGAAGAAGCAGAAGAAGGAGAAGGAGAAGGTGAAGTTAGGAGGGTGAATCAGAAGAAGCAGAAGAAGGAGAAGGAGAAGGTGAAGTCAGGGGGTGAAGCAGAAACAGTAGAAGAAGGAGAAGGAGAAGGTGAAGTCAGGAAGGTGAATCGGAAGAAGTAGAAGAAGGAGAAGGAGAAGGTGAAGTCAGGAGGGTGAAGCAGATGAAGCAGAAGAAGAAGAAGGAGAAGGTGAAGTCTGGAGGGTGAATCAGAAGAAGCAGAAGAAGGAGAAGGAGAAGGCGAAGCCTGGAGGGTGAATCAGAAGAAGCAGAAGAAGGAGAAGGAGAGGATGAAGTCTGGAGGGTGAATCAGAAGAAGCAGAAGAAGGAGAAGGAGAAGGTGAAGTCAGGAGTGTGAATCAGAAGAAGCAGAAGAAGGAGAAGGAGAAGGTGAAGTTAGGAGGGTGAATCAGAAGAAGCAGAAGAAGGAGAAGGAGAAGGTGAAGTCAGGGGGGTGAAGCAGAAGAAGTAGAAGAAGGAGAAGGAGAAGGTGAAGTCAGGAGGGTGAAGCAGAAGAAGCAGAAGAAGGAGAAGGAGAAGGTGAAGTCTGGAGGGCGCAGCAGAAGAAGCAGAAGAAGGAGAAGGAGAAGGTGAAGTCTGGAGGGTGAAGCAGAAGAAGCAGAAGAAGGAGAAGGAGAAGGTGAAGTCTGGAGGGCGAAGCAGAAGAAGCAGAAGAAGGAGAAGGAGAAGGTGAAGTCTGGAGGGTGAAGCAGAAGAAGCAGAAGAAGGAGAAGGAGAAGGTGAAGTCTGGAGGGTGAATCGGAAGAAGTAGAAGAAGGAGAAGGAGAAGATGAAGTCAGGAGGGTGAAGCAGAAGAAGCAGAAGAAGGAGAAGGAGAATGTGAAGTCTGGAGGGTGAAGCGGAAGAAGCAGAAGAAGGAGAAGGAGAAGGTGAAGTCTGGAGGGTGAAGCAGAAGAAGCAGAAGAAGGAGAAGGAGAAGGTGAAGTCAGGAGGATGAATCAGAAGAAGTAGAAGAAGGAGAAGGAGAAGGTGATGTCTGGAGGGTGAATCAGAAGAAGTAGAAGAAGGAGAAGGAGAAGGTGTAGTCTGGAGGGTGAATCAGAAGAAGTAGACGAAGGAGAAGGAGAAGGTGAAGTCTGGAGGGTGAATCAGAAGAAGCAGAAGAAGGAGAACGAGAAGGTGAAGTCTGGAGGGTGAATCAGAAGAAGTAGAAGAAGGAGAAGGAGAAGGTGAAGTCTGGAGGGTGAATCAGAAGAAGCAGAAGAAGAAGAAGGAGAAGGTGAAGTCTGGAGGGTGAATCAGAAGAAGCAGAAGAAGGAGAAGGAGAAGGTGAAGTCTGGAGGGTGAATCAGAAGAAGCAGAAGAAGGAGAAGGAGAAGGTGAAGTCTGGAGGGTGAATCAGAAGAAGCAGAAGAAGTAGAAGGAGAAGGTGAAGTCTGGAGGGTGAATCAGAAGAAGTAGAAGAAGGAGAAGTAGAAGGTGAAGTCTGGAGGGTGAATCAGAAGAAGCAGAAGAAGGAGAAGGAGAAGGTGAAGTCAGGAGGGTGAATCAGAAGAAGCAGAAGAAGGAGAAGGAGAAGGTGAAGTCTGGATGGTGAATCAGAAGAAGCAGAAGAAGGAGAAGGAGAAGGTGAAGACTGGAGGGTGAATCAGAAGAAGTAGAAGAAGGAGAAGTAGAAGGTGAAGTCTGGAGGGTGGATCAGAAGAAGTAGAAGAAGGAGAAGGAGAAAGCGAAGTCTGGAGGGTGAATCAGAAGAAGCAGAAGAAGGAGAAGGAGAAGGTGAAGTCTGGAGGGTGCATCAGAAGAAGCAGAAGGAGGAGAAGGAGAAGATGAAGTCTGGAGGGTGAATCACAAGAAGTAGAAGAATGAGAAGGAGAAGGTGAGGTCTGGAGGGTGAATCAGAAGAAGCAGAAGAAGGAGAAGGAGAAGGTGAAGTCTGAAGGGTGAATCAGAAGAAGCAGAAGAAGGAGAAGGAGAAGGTGAAGTCTGGAGGGTGAATCAGAAGAAGGAGAAGAAGGAGAAGGAGAAGGAGAAGTCAGGAGGGTGAAGCGGAAGAAGCAGAAGAAGGAGAAGGAGAAGGTGAAGTCTGGAGGGTGAAGCAGAAGAAGCAGAAGAAGGAGAAGGAGAAGGTGAAGTCTGGAGGGCGAAGCAGAAGAAGCAGAAGAAGGAGAAGGAGAAGGTGAAGTCTGGAGGGTGAAGCAGAAGAAGCAGAAGAAGGAGAAGGAGAAGGTGAAGTCTGGAGGGTGAATCAGAAGAAGTAGAAGAAGGAGAAGGAGAAGGTGAAGTCAGGAGGGTGAAGCAGAAGAAGCAGAAGAAGGAGAAGGAGAAGGTGAAGTCTGGAGGTTGAAGCAGAAGAAGCAGAAGAAGGAGTAGGAGAAGGTGAAGTCTGGAGGGTGAAGCAGAAGAAGCAGAAGAAGGAGAAGGAGAAGGTGAAGTCAGGAGGGTGAATCAGAAGAAGTAGAAGAAGGAGAAGGAGAAGGTGAAGTCTGGAGGGCGAATCAGAAGAAGTAGAAGAAGGAGAAGGAGAAGGTGTAGTCTGGAGGGTGAATCAGAAGAAGTAGACGAAGGAGAAGGAGAAGGTGAAGTCTGGAGGGTGAATCAGAAGAAGCAGAAGAAGGAGAAGGAGAAGGTGAAGTCTGGAGGGTGAATCAGAAGAAGTAGAAGAAGGAGAAGGAGAAGGTGAAGTCTGGAGGGTGAATCAGAAGAAGCAGAAGAAGGAGAAGGAAAAGGTGCAGTCTGGAGGGCGAATCAGAAGAAGCAGAAGAAGGAGAAGTAAAGGTGAAGTCTGGAGGGTGAATCAGAAGAAGCAGAAGAAGGAGAAGGAGCAGGTGAAGTCTGGAGGGAGAATCAGAAGAAGCAGAAGAAGTAGAAGGAGAAGGTGAAGTCTGGAGGGTGAATCAGAAGAAGTAGAAGAAGGAGAAGGAGAAGGTGAAGTCTGGAGGGTGAATCAGAAGAAGCAGAAGAAGGAGAAGGAGAAGGTGAAGTCAGGAGGGTGAATCAGAAGAAGCAGAAGAAGGAGAAGGAGAAGGTGAAGTCTGGAGGGTGAATCAGAAGAAGCAGAAGAATGAGAAGGAGAAGGTGAAGACTGGAGGGTGAATCAGAAGAAGTAGAAGAAGGAGAAGGAGAAGGTGAAGTCTGGAGGGTGAATCAGAAGAAGTAGAAGAAGGAGAAGGAGAAGGCGAAGTCTGGAGGGTGAATCAGAAGAAGCAGAAGAAGGAGAAGGAGAAGGTGAAGTCTGGAGGGTGAATCAGAAGAAGCAGAAGAAGGAGAAGGAGAGTCTGAAGTCTGGAGGGTGAATCAGAAGAAGTAGAAGAAGGAGAAGGAGAAGTTGAGGTCTGGAGGGTGAATCAGAAGAAGCAGAAGAAGGAGAAGGAGAAGGTGAAGTCTGAAGGGTGAATCAGAAGAAGCAGAAGAAGGAGAAGGAGAAGGTGAAGTCTGGAGGGTGAATCAGAAGAAGTAGAAGAAGGAGAAGGAGAAGGTGTAGTCTGGAGGGTGAATCAGAAGAAGTAGACGAAGGACAAGGAGAAGGTGAAGTCTGGAGGGTGAATCAGAAGAAGCAGAAGAAGGAGAAGGAGAAGGTGAAGTCTGGAGGGTGAATCAGAAGAAGTCGGAGAAGGAGAAGGAGAATGTGAAGTCTGGAGGGTGAATCAGAAGAAGCAGAAGAAGGAGAAGGAGAAGGTGAAGTCTGGAGGGTGAATCAGAAGAAGCAGAAGAAGGAGAAGGAGAAGGTGAAGTCTGGAGGGTGAATCAGAAGAAGCAGAAGAAGGAGAAGGAGAAGGTGAAGTCTGGAGGGAGAATCAGAAGAAGCAGAAGAAGTAGAAGGAGAAGGTGAAGTCTGGAGGGTGAATCAGAAGAAGTAGAAGAAGGAGAAGGAGAAGGTGAAGTCTGGAGGGTGAAGCAGAAGAAGCAGAAGAAGGAGAAGGAGAAGGTGAAGTCAGGAGGGTGAATCAGAAGAAGCAGAAGAAGGAGAAGGAGAAGGTGAAGTCTGGAGGGTGAAGCAGAAGAAGCAGAAGAAGGAGAAGGAGAAGGTGAAGTCTGGAGGGTGAATCAGAAGAAGTAGAAGAAGGTGAAGGAGAAGGTGAAGTCAGGAGGGTGAAGCAGAAGAAGCAGAAGAAGGAGAAGGAGAAGGTGATGTCTGGAGGGTGAAGCAGAAGAAGCAGAAGAAGGAGAAGGAGAAGGTGAAGTCTGGAGGGTGAAGCAGAAGAAGCAGAAGAAGGAGAAGGAGAAGGTGAAGTCAGGAGGGTGAATCAGAAGAAGTAGAAGAAGGAGAAGGAGAAGGTGAAGTCTGGAGGGTGAATCAGAAGAAGTAGAAGAAGGAGAAGGAGAAGGTGTAGTCTGGAGGGTGAATCAGAAGAAGTAGACGAAGGAGAAGGAGAAGGTGAAGTCTGGAGGGTGAATCAGAAGAAGCAGAAGAAGGAGAAGGAGAAGGTGAAGTCTGGAGGGTGAATCAGAAGAAGTAGAAGAAGGAGAAGGAGAAGGTGAAGTCTGGAGGGTGAATCAGAAGAAGCAGAAGAAGGAGAAGGAGAAGGTGAAGTCTGGAGGGTGAATCAGAAGAAGCAGAAGAAGGAGAAGGAGAAGGTGAAGTCTGGAGGGTGAATCAGAAGAAGCAGAAGAAGGAGAAGGAGAAGGTGAAGTCTGGAGGGTGAATCAGAAGAAGCAGAAGAAGGAGAAGGAGAAGGTGAAGTCTGGAGGGTGAATCAGAAGAAGTAGAAGAAGGAGAAGGAGAAGGCGAAGTCTGGAGGGTGAATCAGAAGAAGCAGAAGAAGGAGAAGGAGAAGGTGAAGTCTGGAGGGTGAATCAGAAGAAGCAGAAGAAGGAGAAGGAGAGGATGAAGTCAGGAGGGTGAATCAGAAGAAGTAGAAGAAGGAGAAGGAGAAGGTGAGGTCTGGAGGGTGAATCAGAAGAAGCAGAAGAAGGAGAAGGAGAAGGTGAAGTCTGAAGGGTGAATCAGAAGAAGCAGAAGAAGGAGAAGTAGAAGGTGAAGTCTGGAGGCTGAATCAGAAGAAGCAGAAGAAGGAGAAGGAGAAGGTGAAGTCTGGAGGGTGAAGCAGAAGAAGCAGAAGAAGGAGAAGGAGAAGGTGAAGTCTGGAGGGTGAATCAGAAGAAGTAGAAGAAGGAGAAGGAGAAGGTGAAGTCAGGAGGGTGAAGCAGAAGAAGCAGAAGAAGGAGAAGGAGAAGGTGAAGTCTGGAGGGTGAAGCAGAAGAAGCAGAAGAAGGAGATGGAGAAGGTGAAGTCTGGAGGGTGAAGCAGAAGAAGCAGAAGAAGGAGAAGGTGAAGTCAGGAGGGTGAATCAGAAGAAGAAGAAGAAGGAGAAGGAGAAGGTGAAGTCTGGAGGGTGAATCAGAAGAAGTAGAAGAAGGAGAAGGAGAAGGTGTAGTCTGGAGGGTGAATCAGATGAAGTAGACGAAGGAGAAGGAGAAGGTGAAGTCTGGAGGGTGAATCAGAAGAAGCAGAAGAAGGAGAAGGAGAAGGTGATGTCTGGAGGGTGAATCAGAAGAAGTAGGAGAAGGAGAAGGAGAAGGTGAAGTCTGGAGGGTGAATCAGAAGAAGCAGAAGAAGGAGAAGGAGAAGGTGAAGTCTGGAGGGTGAATCAGAAGAAGTAGGAGAAGGAGAAGGAGAAGGTGAAGTCAGGAGGGTGAAGCAGCAGAAGCAGAAGAAGGAGAAGGAGAAGGTGAAGTCTGGAGGGTGAAGCAGAAGAAGCAGAAGAAGGAGAAGGAGAAGGTGAAGTCTGGAGGGTGAAGCAGAAGAAGCAGAAGAAGGAGAAGGAGAAGGTGAAGTCAGGAGGGTGAATCAGAAGAAGTGGAAGAAGGATAAGGAGAAGGTGATGTCTGGAGGGTGAATCAGAAGAAGTAGAAGAAGGAGAAGGAGAAGGTGATGTCTGGAGGGTGAATCAGAAGAAGTAGACGAAGGAGAAGGAGAAGGTGAAGTCTGGAGGGTGAATCAGAAGAAGCAGAAGAAGGCGAAGGAGAAGGTGAAGTCTGGAGGGTGAATCAGAAGAAGTAGAAGAAGGAGAAGGAGAAGGTGAATTCTGGAGGGTGAATCAGAAGAAGCAGAAGAAGGAGAAGGAGAAGGTGAAGTCTGGAGGGTGAATCAGAAGAAGCAGAAGAAGGAGAAGGAGAAGGTGAAGTCTGGAGGGTGAATCAGAAGAAGCAGAAGAAGGAGAAGGAGAAGGTGAAGTCTGGAGGGAGAATCAGAAGACGCAGAAGAAGTAGTAGGAGAAGGTGAAGTCTGGAGGGTGAATCAGAAGAAGTAGAAGAAGGAGAAGGAGAAGGTGAAGTCTGGAGGGTGACTCAGAAGAAGCAGAAGAAGGAGAAGGAGAAGGTGAAGTCAGGAAGGTGAATCAGAAGAAGCAGAAGAAGGAGAAGGAGAAGGTGAAGTCTGGAGGGTGAATCAGAAGAAGCAGAAGAAGGAGAAGGAGAAGGTGAAGACTGGAGGGTGAATCAGAAGAAGTAGAAGAAGGAGAAGGAGAAGGTGAAGTCTGGAGGGTGAATCAGAAGAAGTAGAAGAAGGAGAAGGAGAAGGCGAAGTCTGGAGGGTGAATCAGAAGAAGCAGAAGAAGGAGAAGGATGAGGTGAAGTCTGAAGGGTGAATCAGAAGAAGCAGAAGAAGGAGAAGGAGAGGATGAAGTCTGGAGGGTGAATCAGAAGAAGTAGAAGAAGGAGAAGGAGAAGGTGAGGTCAGGAGGGTGAATCAGAAGAAGCAGAAGAAGGAGAAGGAGAAGGTGAAGTTTGAAGGGTGAATCAGAAGAAGCAGAAGAAGGAGAAGGAGAAGGTGAAGTCTGGAGGGTGAATCAGAAGAAGCAGAAGAAGGAGAAGGAGAAGGTGAAGTCTGGAGGGTGAATCAGAAGAAGCAGAAGAAGGAGAAGGAGAAGGTGAAGTCTGGAGGGTGAATCAGAAGAAGTAGAAGAAGGAGAAGGAAATGGTGAAGTCTGGAGGGTGAATCAGAAGAAGTAGAAGAAGGAGAAGGACAAGGTGAAGTCTGGAGGGTGAATCAGGAGAAGCAGAAGAAGGAGAAGGAGAAGGTGAAGTCTGGAGGGTGAATCAGAAGAAGCAGAAGAAGGAGAAGGAGGAGGTGAAGTCTGGAGGGTGAATCAGAAGAAGTAGAAGAAGGAGAAGGAGAAGGTGAAGTCTGGAGGGTGAATCAGAAGAAGTAGAAGAAGGAGAAGGAGAAGGCGAAGTCTGGAGGGTGAATCAGAAGAAGCAGAAGAAGGAGAAGGAGAAGGTGAAGTCTGGAGGGTGAATCAGAAGAAGCAGAAGAAGGAGAAGGAGAGGATGAAGTCAGGAGGGTGAACCAGAAGAAGTAGAAGAAGGAGAAGGAGAAGGTGAGGTCTGGAGGGTGAATCAGAAGAAGCAGAAGAAGGAGAAGGAGAAGGTGAAGTCTGAGGGGTGAATCAGAAGAAGCAGAAGAAGGAGAAGGATGAGGTGAAGTCTGAAGGGTGAATCAGAAGAAGCAGAAGAAGGAGAAGGAGAGGATGAAGTCTGGAGGGTGAATCAGAAGAAGTAGAAGAAGGAGAAGGAGAAGGTGAGGTCAGGAGGGTGAATCAGAAGAAGCAGAAGAAGGAGAAGGAGAAGGTGAAGTTTGAAGGGTGAATCAGAAGAAGCAGAAGAAGGAGAAGGAGAAGGTGAAGTCTGGAGGGTGAATCAGAAGAAGCAGAAGAAGGAGAAGGAGAAGGTGAAGTCTGGAGGGTGAATCAGAAGAAGAAGAAGAAGGAGAAGGAGAAGGTGAAGTCTGGAGGGTGAATCAGAAGAAGTAGAAGAAGGAGAGGGAGATGGTGAAGTCTGGAGGGTGAATCAGAAGAAGTAGAAGAAGGAGAAGGACAAGGTGAAGTCTGGAGGGTGAATCAGGAGAAGCAGAAGAAGGAGAAGGAGAAGGTGAAGTCTGGAGGGTGAATCAGAAGAAGCAGAAGAAGGAGAAGGAGAAGGTGAAGTCTGGAGGGTGAATCAGAAGAAGTAGAAGAAGGAGAAGGAGAAGGTGAAGTCTGGAGGGTGAATCAGAAGAAGTAGAAGAAGGAGAAGGAGAAGGCGAAGTCTGGAGGGTGAATCAGAAGAAGCAGAAGAAGGAGAAGGAGAAGGTGAAGTCTGGAGGGTGAATCAGAAGAAGCAGAAGAAGGAGAAGGAGAGGATGAAGTCAGGAGGGTGAATCAGAAGAAGTAGAAGAAGGAGAAGGAGAAGGTGAGGTCTGGAGGGTGAATCAGAAGAAGCAGAAGAAGGAGAAGGAGAAGGTGAAGTCTGAGGGGTGAATCAGAAGAAGCAGAAGAAGGAGAAGTAGAAGGTGAAGTCTGGAGGCTGAATCAGAAGAAGCAGAAGAAGGAGAAGGAGAAGGTGAAGTCTGGAGGGTGAAGCAGAAGAAGCAGAAGAAGGAGAAGGAGAAGGTGAAGTCTGGAGGGTGAATCAGAAGAAGTAGAAGAAGGAGAAGGAGAAGGTGAAGTCAGGAGGGTGAAGCAGAAGAAGCAGAAGAAGGAGAAGGAGAAGGTGAAGTCTGGAGGGTGAAGCAGAAGAAGCAGAAGAAGGAGATGGAGAAGGTGAAGTCTGGAGGGTGAAGCAGAAGAAGCAGAAGAAGGAGAAGGAGAAGGTGAAGTCAGTAGGGTGAATCAGAAGAAGAAGAAGAAGGAGAAGGAGAAGGTGAAGTCTGGAGGGTGAATCAGAAGAAGTAGAAGAAGGAGAAGGAGAAGGTGTAGTCTGGAGGGTGAATCAGATGAAGTAGACGAAGGAGAAGGAGAAGGTGAAGTCTGGAGGGTGAATCAGAAGAAGCAGAAGAAGGAGAAGGAGAAGGTGATGTCTGGAGGGTGAATCAGAAGAAGTAGGAGAAGGAGAAGGAGAAGGTGAAGTCTGGAGGGTGAATCAGAAGAAGCAGAAGAAGGAGAAGGAGAAGGTGAAGTCTGGAGGGTGAATCAGAAGAAGTAGGAGAAGGAGAAGGAGAAGGTGAAGTCTGGAGGGTGAATCAGAAGAAGCAGAAGAAGGAGAAGGAGAAGGTGAAGTCTGGAGGGTGAATCAGAAGAAGCAGAAGAAGGAGAAGGAGAAGGTGAAGTCTGGAGGGTGAATCAGAAGAAGCAGAAGAAGGAGAAGGAGAAGGTGAAGTCTGGAGGGAG
This sequence comes from Somniosus microcephalus, assembly GCF_052327205.1. Classification (NCBI taxonomy): domain Eukaryota; kingdom Metazoa; phylum Chordata; class Chondrichthyes; order Squaliformes; family Somniosidae; genus Somniosus; species Somniosus microcephalus. Next base: position 57,330 of record NW_028225228.1, on the reverse strand, counting down.
AATCAGAAGAAGCAGAAGAAGTAGAAGGAGAAGGTGAAGTCTGGAGGGTGAATCAGAAGAAGTAGAAGAAGGAGAAGGAGAAGGTGAAGTCTGGAGGGAGAATCAGAAGAAGCAGAAGAAGGAGAAGGAGAAGGTGAAGTCAGGAGGGCGAATCAGAAGAAGCAGAAGAAGGAGAAGGAGAAGGTGAAGTCTGGAGGGTGAAGCAGAAGAAGCAGAAGAAGGAGAAGGAGAAGGTGAAGTCTGGAGGGTGAATCAGAAGAAGTAGAAGAAGGAGAAGGAGAAGGTGAAGTCAGGAGGGTGAAGCAGCAGAAGCAGAAGAAGGAGAAGGAGAAGGTGAAGTCTGGAGGGTGAAGCAGAAGAAGCAGAAGAAGGAGAAGGAGAAGGTGAAGTCTGGAGGGTGAAGCAGAAGAAGCAGATGAAGGAAAAGGAGAAGGTGAAGTCAGGAGGGTGAATCAGAAGAAGTGGAAGAAGGAGAAGGAGAAGGTGATGTCTGGAGGGTGAATCAGAAGAAGTAGAAGAAGGAGAAGGAGAAGGTGATGTCTGGAGGGTGAATCAGAAGAAGTAGACGAAGGAGAAGGAGAAGGTGAAGTCTGGAGGGTGAATCAGAAGAAGCAGAAGAAGGCGAAGGAGAAGGTGAAGTCTGGAGGGTGAATCAGAAGAAGTAGAAGAAGGAGAAGGAGAAGGTGAAGTCTGGAGGGTGAATCAGAAGAAGCAGAAGAAGGAGAAGGAGAAGGTGAAGTCTGGAAGGTGAATCAGAAGAAGCAGAAGAAGGAGAAGGAGAAGGTGAAGTCTGGAGGGTGAATCAGAAGAAGCAGAAGAAGGAGAAGGAGAAGGTGAAGTCTGGAGGGAGAATCAGAAGACGCAGAAGAAGTAGTAGGAGAAGGTGAAGTCTGGAGGGTGAATCAGAAGGAGTAGAAGAAGGAGAAGGAGAAGGTGAAGTCTGGAGGGTGAATCAGAAGAAGCAGAAGAAGGAGAAGGAGAAGGTGAAGTCAGGAAGGAGAATCAGAAGAAGCAGAAGAAGGAGAAGGAGAAGGTGAAGTCTGGAGGGTGAATCAGAATAAGCAGAAGAAGGAGAAGGAGAAGGTGAAGACTGGAGGGTGAATCAGAAGAAGTAGAAGAAGGAGAAGGAGAAGGTGAAGTCTGGAGGGTGAATCAGAAGAAGTAGAAGAAGGAGAAGGAGAAGGCGAAGTCTGGAGGGTGAATCAGAAGAAGCAGAAGAAGGAGAAGGATGAGGTGAAGTCTGAAGGGTGAATCAGAAGAAGCAGAAGAAGGAGAAGGAGAGGATGAAGTCTGGAGGGTGAATCAGAAGAAGTAGAAGAAGGAGAAGGAGAAGGTGAGGTCAGGAGGGTGAATCAGAAGAAGCAGAAGAAGGAGAAGGAGAAGGTGAAGTTTGAAGGGTGAATCAGAAGAAGCAGAAGAAGGAGAAGGAGAAGGTGAAGTCTGGAGGGTGAATCAGAAGAAGCAGAAGAAGGAGAAGGAGAAGGTGAAGTCTGGAGGGTGAATCAGAAGAAGCAGAAGAAGGAGAAGGAGAAGGTGAAGTCTGGAGGGTGAATCAGAAGAAGTAGAAGAAGGAGAAGGAGAAGGTGAAGTCTGGAGGGTGAATCAGAAGAAGTAGAAGAAGGAGAAGGAGAAGGCGAAGTCTGGAGGGTGAATCAGAAGAAGCAGAAGAAGGAGAAGGAGAAGGTGAAGTCTGGAGGGTGAATCAGAAGAAGCAGAAGAAGGAGAAGGAGAGGATGAAGTCAGGAGGGTGAATCAGAAGAAGTAGAAGAAGGAGAAGGAGAAGGTGAGGTCTGGAGGGTGAATCAGAAGAAGCAGAAGAAGGAGAAGGAGAAGGTGAAGTCTGAGGGGTGAATCAGAAGAAGCAGAAGAAGGAGAAGTAGAAGGTGAAGTCTGGAGGCTGAATCAGAAGAAGCAGAAGAAGGAGAAGGAGAAGGTGAAGTCTGGAGGGTGAAGCAGAAGAAGCAGAAGAAGGAGAAGGAGAAGGTGAAGTCTGGAGGGTGAATCAGAAGAAGTAGAAGAAGGAGAAGGAGAAGGTGAAGTCAGGAGGGTGAAGCAGAAGAAGCAGAAGAAGGAGAAGGAGAAGGTGAAGTCTGGAGGGTGAAGCAGAAGAAGCAGAAGAAGGAGATGGAGAAGGTGAAGTCTGGAGGGTGAAGCAGAAGAAGCAGAAGAAGGAGAAGGAGAAGGTGAAGTCAGTAGGGTGAATCAGAAGAAGAAGAAGAAGGAGAAGGAGAAGGTGAAGTCTGGAGGGTGAATCAGAAGAAGTAGAAGAAGGAGAAGGAGAAGGTGTAGTCTGGAGGGTGAATCAGATGAAGTAGACGAAGGAGAAGGAGAAGGTGAAGTCTGGAGGGTGAATCAGAAGAAGCAGAAGAAGGAGAAGGAGAAGGTGATGTCTGGAGGGTGAATCAGAAGAAGTAGGAGAAGGAGAAGGAGAAGGTGAAGTCTGGAGGGTGAATCAGAAGAAGCAGAAGAAGGAGAAGGAGAAGGTGAAGTCTGGAGGGTGAATCAGAAGAAGTAGGAGAAGGAGAAGGAGAAGGTGAAGTCTGGAGGGTGAATCAGAAGAAGCAGAAGAAGGAGAAGGAGAAGGTGAAGTCTGGAGGGTGAATCAGAAGAAGCAGAAGAAGGAGAAGGAGAAGGTGAAGTCTGGAGGGTGAATCAGAAGAAGCAGAAGAAGGAGAAGGAGAAGGTGAAGTCTGGAGGGAGAATCAGAAGAAGCAGAAGAAGTAGAAGGAGAAGGTGAAGTCTGGAGGGTGAATCAGAAGAAGTAGAAGAAGGAGAAGGAGAAGGTGAAGTCTGGAGGGAGAATCAGAAGAAGCAGAAGAAGGAGAAGGAGAAGGTGAAGTCAGGAGGGCGAATCAGAAGAAGCAGAAGAAGGAGAAGGAGAAGGTGAAGTCTGGAGGGTGAAGCAGAAGAAGCAGAAGAAGGAGAAGGAGAAGGTGAAGTCTGGAGGGTGAATCAGAAGAAGTAGAAGAAGGAGAAGGAGAAGGTGAAGTCAGGAGGGTGAAGCAGCAGAAGCAGAAGAAGGAGAAGGAGAAGGTGAAGTCTGGAGGGTGAAGCAGAAGAAGCAGAAGAAGGAGAAGGAGAAGGTGAAGTCTGGAGGGTGAAGCAGAAGAAGCAGATGAAGGAAAAGGAGAAGGTGAAGTCAGGAGGGTGAATCAGAAGAAGTGGAAGAAGGAGAAGGAGAAGGTGATGTTTGGAGGGTGAATCAGAAGAAGTAGAAGAAGGAGAAGGAGAAGGTGATGTCTGGAGGGTGAATCAGAAGAAGTAGACGAAGGAGAAGGAGAAGGTGAAGTCTGGAGGGTGAATCAGAAGAAGCAGAAGAAGGCGAAGGAGAAGGTGAAGTCTGGAGGGTGAATCAGAAGAAGTAGAAGAAGGAGAAGGAGAAGGTGAAGTCTGGAGGGTGAATCAGAAGAAGCAGAAGAAGGAGAAGGAGAAGGTGAAGTCTGGAGGGTGAATCAGAAGAAGCAGAAGAAGGAGAAGGAGAAGGTGAAGTCTGGAGGGTGAATCAGAAGAAGCAGAAGAAGGAGAAGGAGAAGGTGAAGTCTGGAGGGAGAATCAGAAGACGCAGAAGAAGTAGTAGGAGGAGGTGAAGTCTGGAGGGTGAATCAGAAGGAGTAGAAGAAGGAGAAGGAGAAGGTGAAGTCTGGAGGGTGAATCAGAAGAAGCAGAAGAAGGAGAAGGAGAAGGTGAAGTCAGGAAGGTGAATCAGAAGAAGCAGAAGAAGGAGAAGGAGAAGGTGAAGTCTGGAGGGTGAATCAGAAGAAGCAGAAGAAGGAGAAGGAGAAGGTGAAGACTGGAGGGTGAATCAGAAGAAGTAGAAGAAGGAGAAGGAGAAGGTGAAGTCTGGAGGGTGAATCAGAAGAAGTAGAAGAAGGAGAAGGAGAAGGCGAAGTCTGGAGGGTGAATCAGAAGAAGCAGAAGAAGGAGAAGGATGAGGTGAAGTCTGAAGGGTGAATCAGAAGAAGCAGAAGAAGGAGAAGGAGAGGATGAAGTCTGGAGGGTGAATCAGAAGAAGTAGAAGAAGGAGAAGGAGAAGGTGAGGTCAGGAGGGTGAATCAGAAGAAGCAGAAGAAGGAGAAGGAGAAGGTGAAGTTTGAAGGGTGAATCAGAAGAAGCAGAAGAAGGAGAAGGAGAAGGTGAAGTCTGGAGGGTGAATCAGAAGAAGCAGAAGAAGGAGAAGGAGAAGGTGAAGTCTGGAGGGTGAATCAGAAGAAGCAGAAGAAGGAGAAGGAGAAGGTGAAGTCTGGAGGGTGAATCAGAAGAAGTAGAAGAAGGAGAAGGAGAAGGTGAAGTCTGGAGGGTGAATCAGAAGAAGTAGAAGAAGGAGAAGGACAAGGTGAAGTCTGGAGGGTGAATCAGGAGAAGCAGAAGAAGGAGAAGGAGAAGGTGAAGTCTGGAGGGTGAATCAGAAGAAGCAGAAGAAGGAGAAGGAGAAGGTGAAGTCTGGAGGGTGAATCAGAAGAAGCAGAAGAAGGAGAAGGAGAAGGTGAAGTCTGGAGGGTGAAGCAGAAGAAGGAGAATAAGGAGAAGGAGAAGGTGAAGTCTGGAGGGTGAATCAGAAGAAGCAGAAGAAGGAGAAGGAGAAGGTGAAGTCTGGAGGGTGAAGGAGAAGGTGATGTCTGGAGTGTGAAGCAGAAGAAGTTGAAGAAGGAGAAGGAGAAGGTGAAGTCAAGAGGGTGAAGGAGAAGGTGAAGTCAGGAGGGTGAATCAGAAGAAGCAGAAGAAGGAGAAGGAGAAGGGGAAGTCTGGAGGGAGAATCGGAAGAATCAGAAGAAGGAGAAGGAGAAGGTGAAGTCTGGAGGTTGAATCAGAAGAAGAAGAAGAAAGAGAAGGAGAAGGTGAAGTCTGGAGGGTGAAGCAGAAGAAATAGAAGAAGGAGAAGGAGAAGGTGAAGACTGGAGGGTGAATCAGAAGAAGTAGAAGAAGGAGAAGGAGAAGGTGTAGTCTGGAGGGTGAATTAGCAGAAGTAGAAGAAGGAGAAGGAGAAGGTGAAGTCTGGAGGGTGAAGCAGAAGAAGCAGAAGAAGGAGAAGGAGAAGGTGAAGTCTGGATGGTGAATCGGATGAAGTCGAAGAAGGAGAAGGAGAAGGTGAAGTCAGGAGGGTGAAGCAGAAGAAGCAGAAGAAGGAGAAGGAGAAGGTGAAGTCTGGAGGGTGAAGCAGAAGAAGCAGAAGAAGGAGAAGGAGAAGGTGAAGTCTGGAGGGTGAAGCACAAGAAGCAGAAGAAGGAGAAGGAGAAGGTGAAGTCAGGAGGGTGAATCAGAAGAAGAAGGAGAAGGAGAAGGTGAAGTCTGGAGGGTGAATCAGAAGAAGTAGAAGAAGGAGAAGGAGAAGGTGTAGTCTGGAGGGTGAATCAGAAGAAGTACACGAAGGAGAAGGAGAAGGTGAAGTCTGGAGCGTGAATCAGAAGAAGCAGACGAAGGAGAAGGAGAAGGTGAAGTCTGGAGGGTGAATCAGAAGAAGCAGAAGAAGGAGAAGGAGAAGGTGAAGTCTGGAGGGTGAATCAGAAGAAGCAGAAGAAGGAGAAGGAGAAGGTGAAGTCTGGAGGGTGAATCAGAAGAAGCAGAAGAAGGAGAAGGAGAAGGTGAAGTCTGGAGGGTGAATCAGAAGAAGTAGAAGAAGGAGAAGGAGAAGGTGAAGTCTGGAGAGTGAATCAGAAGAAGCAGAAGAAGGAGAAGGAGAAGGTGAAGTCTGGAGGGTGAATCAGAAGAAGCAGAAGAAGGAGAAGGAGAAGGTGAAGTCTGGAGGGTGAATCAGAAGAAGCAGAAGAAGGAGAAGGAGAAGGTGAAGACTGGAGGGTGAATCAGAAGAAGTAGAAAAAGGAGAAGTAGAAGGTGAAGTCTGGAGGGTGGATCAGAAGAAGTAGAAGAAGGAGAAGTCGAATTCTGGAAGGTGAATCAGAAGAAGCAGAAGAAGGAGAAGGAGAAGGTGAAGTCTGGAGGGTGAATCAGAAGAAGCAGAAGATGGAGAAGGAGAAGATGAAGTCTGGAGGGTGAATCACAAGAAGTAGAAGAAGGAGAAGGAGAAGGTGAGGTCTGGAGGGTGAATCAGAAGAAGCAGAAGAAGGAGAAGGAGAAGATGAAGTCTGAAGGGTGAATCAGAAGAAGCAGAAGAAGGAGAAGGAGAAGGTGAAGTCTGGAGGGTGAATCAGAAGAAGCAGAAAAGGAGAAGGAGAAGGTGAAGTCTGGAGGGTGAATCAGAAGAAGCAGAAGAAGTAGAATGAGAAGGTGAAGTCAGGAGGGTGAATCAGAAGAAGAAGAAGAAGGAGAAGGAGAAGGTGAAGTCTGGAGGGTGAATCAGAAGATGTAGAAGAAGGAGAAGGAGAAGGTGTAGTCTGGAGGGTGAATCAGAAGAAGCAGACGAAGGAGAAGGAGAAGGTGAAGTCTGGAGGGTGAATCAGAAGAAGCAGAGGAAGGAGAAGGAGAAGGTGAAGTCTGGAGGGTGAATCAGAAGAAGCAGAAGAAGGAGAAGGAGAAGGTGAAGTCTGGAGGGTGAATCAGAAGAAGCAGAAGAAGGAGAAGGAGAAGGTGAAGTCTGGAGGGTGAATCAGAAGAAGTCGAAGAAGGAGAAGGAGAAGGTGTAGTCTGGAGGGTGAATCAGAAGACGTAGACGAAGGAGAAGGAGAAGGTGAAGTCTGGAGGGTGAATCAGAAGAAGCAGAAGAAGGCGAAGGAGAAGGTGAAGTCTGGAGGGTGAATCAGAAGAAGTAGAAGAAGGAGAAGGAGAAGGTGAAGTCTGGAGGGTGAATCAGAAGAAGCAGAAGAAGGAGAAGGAGAAGGTGAAGTCTGGAGGGTGGATCAGAAGAAGCAGAAGAAGGAGAAGGAGAAGGTGAAGTCTGGAGGGTGAATCAGAAGAAGCAGAAGAAGGAGAAGGAGAAGGTGAAGTCTGGAGGGAGAATCAGAAGAAGCAGAAGAAGTAGTAGGAGAAGGTGAAGTCTGGAGGGTGAATCAGAAGAAGTAGAAGAAGGAGAAGGAGAAGGTGAAGTCTGGAGGGTGAATCAGAAGAAGCAGAAGAAGGAGAAGGAGAAGGTGAAGTCAGGAGGGTGAATCAGAAGAAGCAGAAGAAGGAGAAGGAGAAGGTGAAGTCTGGAGGGTGAATCAGAAGAAGCAGAAAAAGGAGAAGGAGAAGGTGAAGACTGGAGGGTGAATCAGAAGAAGTAGAAGAAGGAGAAGGTGAAGTCTGGAGGGTGAATCAGAAGAAGTAGAAGAAGGAGAAGGAGAAGGCGAAGTCTGGAGGGTGAATCAGAAGAAGCAGAAGAAGGAGAAGGAGAAGGTGAAGTCTGGAGGGTGAATCAGAAGAAGCAGAAGAAGGAGAAGGAGAGGATGAAGTCAGGAGGGTGAATCAGAAGAAGTAGAAGAAGGAGAAGGAGAAGGTGAAGTCTGGAGGGTGAATCAGAAGAAGCAGAAGAAGGAGAAGGAGAAGGTGAAGTCTGGAGGGTGAAGGAGAAGGTGAAGTCTGGAGGGTGAATCAGAAGAAGCAGAAGAAGGAGAAGGAGAAGGTGAAGTCTGGAGGGTGAAGGAGAAGGTGAAGTCTGGAGTGTGAAGCAGAAGAAGTAGAAGAAGGAGAAGGAGAAGGTGAAGTCAGGAGGGTGAATCAGAAGAAGTAGAAGAAGGAGAAGGAGAAGGTGAAGTCAGGAGGGTGAATCAGAAGAAGCAGAAGAAGGAGAAGGAGAAGGTGAAGTCTGGAGGGTGAATCGGAAGAATAAGAAGAAGGAGAAGGAGAAGGTGAAGTCTGGAGGTTGAATCAGAAGAAGCAGAAGAAGGAGAAGGAGAAGGTGAAGTCTGGAGGGTGAAGCAGAAGAAGCAGAAGAAGGAGAAGGAGAAGGTGAAGACTGGAGGGTGAATCAGAAGAAGTAGAAGAAGGAGAAGGAGAAGGTGTAGTCTGGAGGGTGAATTAGCAGAAGTAGAAGAAGGAGAAGGAGAAGGTGAAGTCTGGAGGGTGAAGCAGAAGAAGCAGAAGAAGGAGAAGGATAAGGTGAAGTCTGGATGGTGAATCGGATGAAGTCGAAGAAGGAGAAGGAGAAGGTGAAGTCAGGAGGGTGAAGCAGAAGAAGCAGAAGAAGGAGAAGGTGAAGTCTGAAGGGTGAAGCAGAAGAAGCAGAAGAAGGAGAAGGAGAAGGTGAAGTCTGGAGGGTGAAGCACAAGAAGCAGAAGAAGGAGAAGGAGAAGGTGAAGTCAGGAGGGTGAATCAGAAGAAGTAGAAGAAGGAGAAGGAGAAGGTGTAGTCTGGAGGGTGAATCAGAAGAAGTAGACGAAGGAGAAGGAGAAGGTGAAGTCTGGAGGGTGAATCAGAAGAAGCAGAAGAAGGAGAAGGAGAAGGTGAAGTCTGGAGGGTGAATCAGAAGAAGCAGAAGAAAGAGAAGGAGAAGGTGAAGTCTGGAGGGTGAAGCTGAAGAAGCAGAAGAAGGAGAAGGAGATGGGGAGGTCTGGAGGGTGAATCAGAAGAAGCAGAAGAAGGAGAAGGAGAAGGTGAAGTCTGGAGGGTGAATCAGAAGAAGTAGAAGAAGGAGAAGGTGAAGGTGAAGTCTGGAGGGTGAATCAGAAGAAGCAGAAGAAGGAGAAGAAGAAGTTGTAGTCTGGAGGGTGAATCAGAAGAAGCAGAAGAAGGAGAAGGAGAAGATGAAATCTGGAGGGTGAATCAGAAGTAGTAGAAGAAGGAGAAGGAGATGGTGAGGTCTGGAGGGTGAATCAGAAGAAGCAGAAGAAGGAGAAGGAGAAGGTGAAGTCTGGAGGGTGAATCAGAAGAAGCAGAAGAAGGAGAAGGAGAAGGTGAAGTCTGGAGGGTGAATCAGAAGAAGCAGAAGAAGGAGAAGGAGAAGGTGAAGTCTGGAGGGTGAATCAAAAGAAGCAGAAGAAGGAGAAGGAGAAGGTGAAGTCAGGAGGGTGAATCACAAGAAGGAGAAGGAGAAGGTGAAGTTAGGAGGGTGAATCAGAAGAAGCAGAAGATGGAGAAGGAGAAGGTGAAGTCTGGAGGGTGAATCAGAAGAAGCAGAAGAAGGAGAAGGAGAAGGTGAAGTCAGGAAGGTGAATCAGAAGAAGCAGAAGAAGGAGAAGGAGAAGGTGAAGTCTGGAGGGTGAATCAGAAGAAGCAGAAGAAGGAGAAGGAGAAGGTGAAGACTGGAGGGTGAATCAGAAGAAGTAGAAGAAGGAGAAGGAGAAGGTGAAGTCTGGAGGGTGAATCAGAAGAAGTAGAAGAAGGAGAAGGAGAAGGCGAAGTCTGGAGGGTGAATCAGAAGAAGCAGAAGAAGGAGAAGGATGAGGTGAAGTCTGAAGGGTGAATCAGAAGAAGCAGAAGAAGGAGAAGGAGAGGATGAAGTCTGGAGGGTGAATCAGAAGAAGTAGAAGAAGGAGAAGGAGAAGGTGAGGTCAGGAGGGTGAATCAGAAGAAGCAGAAGAAGGAGAAGGAGAAGGTGAAGTTTGAAGGGTGAATCAGAAGAAGCAGAAGAAGGAGAAGGAGAAGGTGAAGTCTGGAGGGTGAATCAGAAGAAGCAGAAGAAGGAGAAGGAGAAGGTGAAGTCTGGAGGGTGAATCAGAAGAAGCAGAAGAAGGAGAAGGAGAAGGTGAAGTCTGGAGGGTGAATCAGAAGAAGTAGAAGAAGGAGAAGGAGAAGGTGAAGTCTGGAGGGTGAATCAGAAGAAGTAGAAGAAGGAGAAGGACAAGGTGAAGTCTGGAGGGGGAATCAGGAGAAGCAGAAGAAGGAGAAGGAGAAGGTGAAGTCTGGAGGGTGAAGGAGAAGGTGATGTCTGGAGTGTGAAGCAGAAGAAGTTGAAGAAGGAGAAGGAGAAGGTGAAGCCAGGAGGGTGAAGGAGAAGGTGAAGTCAGGAGGGTGAATCAGAAGAAGCAGAAGAAGGAGAAGGAGAAGGTGAAGTCTGGAGGGAGAATCGGAAGAATCAGAAGAAGGAGAAGGAGAAGGTGAAGTCTGGAGGTTGAATCAGAAGAAGAAGAAGAAAGAGAAGGAGAAGGTGAAGTCTGGAGGGTGAAGCAGAAGAAATAGAAGAAGGAGAAGGAGAAGGTGAAGACTGGAGGGTGAATCAGAAGAAGTAGAAGAAGGAGAAGGAGAAGGTGTAGTCTGGAGGGTGAATTAGCAGAAGTAGAAGAAGGAGAAGGAGAAGGTGAAGTCTGGAGGGTGAAGCAGAAGAAGCAGAAGAAGGAGAAGGAGAAGGTGAAGTCTGGATGGTGAATCGGATGAAGTCGAAGAAGGAGAAGGAGAAGGTGAAGTCAGGAGGGTGAAGCAGAAGAAGCAGAAGAAGGAGAAGGAGAAGGTGAAGTCTGGAGGGTGAAGCAGAAGAAGCAGAAGAAGGAGAAGGAGAAGGTGAAGTCTGGAGGGTGAAGCACAAGAAGCAGAAGAAGGAGAAGGAGAAGGTGAAGTCAGGAGGGTGAATCAGAAGAAGTAGAAGAAGGAGAAGGAGAAGGTGAAGTCTGGAGGGTGAATCAGAAGAAGTAGAAGAAGGAGAAGGAGAAGGTGTAGTCTGGAGGGTGAATCAGAAGAAGTACACGAAGGAGAAGGAGAAGGTGTAGTCTGGAGCGTGAATCAGAAGAAGCAGACGAAGGAGAAGGAGAAGGTGAAGTCTGGAGGGTGAATCAGAAGAAGCAGAAGAAGGAGAAGGAGAAGGTGAAGTCTGGAGGGTGAATCAGAAGAAGCAGAAGAAGGAGAAGGAGAAGGTGAAGTCTGGAGGGTGAATCAGAAGAAGCAGAAGAAGGAGAAGGAGAAGGTGAAGTCTGGAGGGTGAATCAGAAGAAGTAGAAGAAGGAGAAGGAGAAGGTGAAGTCTGGAGAGTGAATCAGAAGAAGCAGAAGAAGGAGAAGGAGAAGGTGAAGTCAGGAGGGTGAATCAGAAGAAGCAGAAGAAGGAGAAGGAGAAGGTGAAGTCTGGAGGGTGAATCAGAAGAAGCAGAAGAAGGAGAAGGAGAAGGTGAAGACTGGAGGGTGAATCAGAAGAAGTAGAAAAAGGAGAAGTAGAAGGTGAAGTCTGGAGGGTGGATCAGAAGAAGTAGAAGAAGGAGAAGGCGAATTCTGGAAGGTGAATCAGAAGAAGCAGAAGAAGGAGAAGGAGAAGGTGAAGTCTGGAGGGTGAATCAGAAGAAGCAGAAGATGGAGAAGGAGAAGATGAAGTCTGGAGGGTGAATCACAAGAAGTAGAAGAAGGAGAAGGAGAAGGTGAGGTCTGGAGGGTGAATCAGAAGAAGCAGAAGAAGGAGAAGGAGAAGGTGAAGTCTGAAGGGTGAATCAGAAGAAGCAGAAGAAGGAGAAGGAGAAGGTGAAGTCTGGAGGGTGAATCAGAAGAAGCAGAAAAGGAGAAGGAGAAGGTGAAGTCTGGAGGGTGAATCAGAAGAAGCAGAAGAAGTAGAATGAGAAGGTGAAGTCAGGAGGGTGAATCAGAAGAAGAAGAAGAAGGAGAAGGAGAAGGTGAAGTCTGGAGGGTGAATCAGAAGAAGTAGAAGAAGGAGAAGGAGAAGGTGTAGTCTGGAGGGTGAATCAGAAGAAGCAGACGAAGGAGAAGGAGAAGGTGAAGTCTGGAGGGTGAATCAGAAGAAGCAGAGGAAGGAGAAGGAGAAGGTGAAGTCTGGAGGGTGAATCAGAAGAAGCAGAAGAAGGAGAAGGAGAAGGTGAAGTCTGGAGGGTGAATCAGAAGAAGCAGAAGAAGGAGAAGGAGAAGGTGAAGTCTGGAGGGTGAATCAGAAGAAGTCGAAGAAGGAGAAGGAGAAGGTGTAGTCTGGAGGGTGAATCAGAAGAAGTAGACGAAGGAGAAGGAGAAGGTGAAGTCTGGAGGGTGAATCAGAAGAAGCAGAAGAAGGCGAAGGAGAAGGTGAAGTCTGGAGGGTGAATCAGAAGAAGTAGAAGAAGGAGAAGGAGAAGGTGAAGTCTGGAGGGTGAATCAGAAGAAGCAGAAGAAGGAGAAGGAGAAGGTGAAATCTGGAGGGTGGATCAGAAGAAGCAGAAGAAGGAGAAGGAGAAGGTGAAGTCTGGAGGGTGAATCAGAAGAAGCAGAAGAAGGAGAAGGAGAAGGTGAAGTCTGGAGGGAGAATCAGAAGAAGCAGAAGAAGTAGTAGGAGAAGGTGAAGTCTGGAGGGTGAATCAGAAGAAGTAGAAGAAGGAGAAGGAGAAGGTGAAGTCTGGAGGGTGAATCAGAAGAAGCAGAAGAAGGAGAAGGAGAAGGTGAAGTCAGGAGGGTGAATCAGAAGAAGCAGAAGAAGGAGAAGGAGAAGGTGAAGTCTGGAGGGTGAATGAGAAGAAGCAGAAGAAGGAGAAGGAGAAGGTGAAGACTGGAGGGTGAATCAGAAGAAGTAGAAGAAGGAGAAGGTGAAGTCTGGAGGGTGAATCAGAAGAAGTAGAAGAAGGAGAAGGAGAAGGCGAAGTCTGGAGGGTGAATCAGAAGAAGCAGAAGAAGGAGAAGGAGAAGGTGAAGTCTGGAGGGTGAATCAGAAGAAGCAGAAGAAGGAGAAGGAGAGGATGAAGTCAGGAGGGTGAATCAGAAGAAGTAGAAGAAGGAGAAGGAGAAGGTGAAGTCTGGAGGGTGAATCAGAAGAAGCAGAAGAAGGAGAAGGAGAAGGTGAAGTCTGGAGGGTGAAGGAGAAGGTGAAGTCTGGAGGGTGAATCAGAAGAAGCAGAAGAAGGAGAAGGAGAAGGTGAAGTCTGGAGGGTGAAGGAGAAGGTGAAGTCTGGAGTGTGAAGCAGAAGAAGTAGAAGAAGGAGAAGGAGAAGGTGAAGTCAGGAGGGTGAATCAGAAGAAGTAGAAGAAGGAGAAGGAGAAGGTGAAGTCAGGAGGGTGAATCAGAAGAAGCAGAAGAAGGAGAAGGAGAAGGTGAAGTCTGGAGGGTGAATCGGAAGAATAAGAAGAAGGAGAAGGAGAAGGTGAAGTCTGGAGGTTGAATCAGAAGAAGCAGAAGAAAGAGAAGGAGAAGGTGAAGTCTGGAGGGTGAAGCAGAAGAAGCAGAAGAAGGAGAAGGAGAAGGTGAAGACTGGAGGGTGAATCAGAAGAAGTAGAAGAAGGAGAAGGAGAAGGTGTAGTCTGGAGGGTGAATTAGCAGAAGTAGAAGAAGGAGAAGGAGAAGGTGAAGTCTGGAGGGTGAAGCAGAAGAAGCAGAAGAAGGAGAAGGATAAGGTGAAGTCTGGATGGTGAATCGGATGAAGTCGAAGAAGGAGAAGGAGAAGGTGAAGTCAGGAGGGTGAAGCAGAAGAAGCAGAAGAAGGAGAAGGTGAAGTCTGAAGGGTGAAGCAGAAGAAGCAGAAGAAGGAGAAGGAGAAGGTGAAGTCTGGAGGGTGAAGGACAAGGTGAAGTCTGGAGGGTGAATCAGGAGAAGCAGAAGAAGGAGAAGGAGAAGGTGAAGTCTGGAGGGTGAAGGAGAAGGTGATGTCTGGAGTGTGAAGCAGAAGAAGTTGAAGAAGGAGAAGGAGAAGGTGAAGTCAGGAGGGTGAAGGAGAAGGTGAAGTCAGGAGGGTGAAACAGAAGAAGCAGAAGAAGGAGAAGGAGAAGGTGAAGTCTGGAGGGAGAATCGGAAGAATCAGAAGAAGGAGAAGGAGAAGGTGAAGTCTGGAGGTTGAATCAGAAGAAGAAGAAGAAAGAGAAGGAGAAGGTGAAGTCTGGAGGGTGAAGCAGAAGAAATAGAAGAAGGAGAAGGAGAAGGTGAAGACTGGAGGGTGAATCAGAAGAAGTAGAAGAAGGAGAAGGAGAAGGTGTAGTCTGGAGGGTGAATTAGCAGAAGTAGAAGAAGGAGAAGGAGAAGGTGAAGTCTGGAGGGTGAAGCAGAAGAAGCAGAAGAAGGAGAAGGAGAAGGTGAAGTCTGGATGGTGAATCGGATGAAGTCGAAGAAGGAGAAGGAGAAGGTGAAGTCAGGAGGGTGAAGCAGAAGAAGCAGAAGAAGGAGAAGGAGAAGGTGAAGTCTGGAGGGTGAAGCAGAAGAAGCAGAAGAAGGAGAAGGAGAAGGTGAAGTCTGGAGGGTGAAGCACAAGAAGCAGAAGAAGGAGAAGGAGAAGGTGAAGTCAGGAGGGTGAATCAGAAGAAGTAGAAGAAGGAGAAGGAGAAGGTGAAGTCTGGAGGGTGAATCAGAAGAAGTAGAAGAAGGAGAAGGAGAAGGTGTAGTCTGGAGGGTGAATCAGAAGAAGTACACGAAGGAGAAGGAGAAGGTGAAGTCTGGAGGGTGAATCAGAAGAAGCAGAAGAAGGAGAAGGAGAAGGTGACGTCTGGAGGGTGAATCAGAAGAAGTAGAAGAAGGAGAAGGAGAAGGTGAAGTCTGGAGCGTGAATCAGAAGAAGCAGACGAAGGAGAAGGAGAAGGTGAAGTCTGGAGGGTGAATCAGAAGAAGCAGAAGAAGGAGAAGGAGAAGGTGAAGTCTGGAGGGTGAATCAGAAGAAGCAGAAGAAGGAGAAGGAGAAGGTGAAGTCTGGAGGGTGAATCAGAAGAAGCAGAAGAAGGAGAAGGAGAAGGTGAAGTCTGGAGGGTGAATCAGAAGAAGTAGAAGAAGGAGAAGGAGAAGGTGAAGTCTGGAGAGTGAATCAGAAGAAGCAGAAGAAGGAGAAGGAGAAGGTGAAGTCAGGAGGGTGAATCAGAAGAAGCAGAAGAAGGAGAAGGAGAAGGTGAAGTCTGGAGGGTGAATCAGAAGAAGCAGAAGAAGGAGAAGGAGAAGGTGAAGACTGGAGGGTGAATCAGAAGAAGTAGAAAAAGGAGAAGTAGAAGGTGAAGTCTGGAGGGTGGATCAGAAGAAGTAGAAGAAGGAGAAGGCGAATTCTGGAAGGTGAATCAGAAGAAGCAGAAGAAGGAGAAGGAGAAGGTGAAGTCTGGAGGGTGAATCAGAAGAAGCAGAAGATGGAGAAGGAGAAGATGAAGTCTGGAGGGTGAATCACAAGAAGTAGAAGAAGGAGAAGGAGAAGGTGAGGTCTGGAGGGTGAATCAGAAGAAGCAGAAGAAGGAGAAGGAGAAGGTGAAGTCTGAAGGGTGAATCAGAAGAAGCAGAAGAAGGAGAAGGAGAAGGTGAAGTCTGGAGGGTGAATCAGAAGAAGCAGAAAAGGAGAAGGAGAAGGTGAAGTCTGGAGGGTGAATCAGAAGAAGCAGAAGAAGTAGAATGAGAAGGTGAAGTCAGGAGGGTGAATCAGAAGAAGAAGAAGAAGGAGAAGGAGAAGGTGAAGTCTGGAGGGTGAATCACAAGAAGTCGAAGAAGGAGAAGGAGAAGGTGTAGTCTGGAGGGTGAATCAGAAGAAGTAGACGAAGGAGAAGGAGAAGGTGAAGTCTGGAGGGTGAATCAGAAGAAGCAGAAGAAGGCGAAGGAGAAGGTGAAGTCTGGAGGGTGAATCAGAAGAAGTAGAAGAAGGAGAAGGAGAAGGTGAAGTCTGGAGGGTGAATCAGAAGAAGCAGAAGAAGGAGAAGGAGAAGGTGAAGTCTGGAGGGTGGATCAGAAGAAGCAGAAGAAGGAGAAGGAGAAGGTGAAGTCTGGAGGGTGAATCAGAAGAAGCAGAAGAAGGAGAAGGAGAAGGTGAAGTCTGGAGGGAGAATCAGAAGAAGCAGAAGAAGTAGTAGGAGAAGGTGAAGTCTGGAGGGTGAATCAGAAGAAGTAGAAGAAGGAGAAGGAGAAGGTGAAGTCTGGAGGGTGAATCAGAAGAAGCAGAAGAAGGAGAAGGAGAAGGTGAAGTCAGGAGGGTGAATCAGAAGAAGCAGAAGAAGGAGAAGGAGAAGGTGAAGTCTGGAGGGTGAATCAGAAGAAGCAGAAGAAGGAGAAGGAGAAGGTGAAGACTGGAGGGTGAATCAGAAGAAGTAGAAGAAGGAGAAGGTGAAGTCTGGAGGGTGAATCAGAAGAAGTAGAAGAAGGAGAAGGAGAAGGCGAAGTCCGGAGGGTGAATCAGAAGAAGCAGAAGAAGGAGAAGGAGAAGGTGAAGTCTGGAGGGTGAATCAGAAGAAGCAGAAGAAGGAGAAGGAGAGGATGAAGTCAGGAGGGTGAATCAGAAGAAGTAGAAGAAGGAGAAGGAGAAGGTGAAGTCTGGAGGGTGAATCAGAAGAAGCAGAAGAAGGAGAAGGAGAAGGTGAAGTCTGGAGGGTGAAGGAGAAGGTGAAGTCTGGAGGGTGAATCAGAAGAAGCAGAAGAAGGAGAAGGAGAAGGTGAAGTCTGGAGGGTGAAGGAGAAGGTGAAGTCTGGAGTGTGAAGCAGAAGAAGTAGAAGAAGGAGAAGGAGAAGGTGAAGTCAGGAGGGTGAATCAGAAGAAGTAGAAGAAGGAGAAGGAGAAGGTGAAGTCAGGAGGGTGAATCAGAAGAAGCAGAAGAAGGAGAAGGAGAAGGTGAAGTCTGGAGGGTGAATCGGAAGAATAAGAAGAAGGAGAAGGAGAAGGTGAAGTCTGGAGGTTGAATCAGAAGAAGCAGAAGAAAGAGAAGGAGAAGGTGAAGTCTGGAGGGTGAAGCAGAAGAAGCAGAAGAAGGAGAAGGAGAAGGTGAAGACTGGAGGGTGAATCAGAAGAAGTAGAAGAAGGAGAAGGAGAAGGTGTAGTCTGGAGGGTGAATTAGCAGAAGTAGAAGAAGGAGAAGGAGAAGGTGAAGTCTGGAGGGTGAAGCAGAAGAAGCAGAAGAAGGAGAAGGATAAGGTGAAGTCTGGATGGTGAATCGGATGAAGTCGAAGAAGGAGAAGGAGAAGGTGAAGTCAGGAGGGTGAAGCAGAAGAAGCAGAAGAAGGAGAAGGTGAAGTCTGAAGGGTGAAGCAGAAGAAGCAGAAGAAGGAGAAGGAGAAGGTGAAGTCTGGAGGGTGAAGCACAAGAAGCAGAAGAAGGAGAAGGAGAAGGTGAAGTCAGGAGGGTGAATCAGAAGAAGTAGAAGAAGGAGAAGGAGAAGGTGTAGTCTGGAGGGTGAATCAGAAGAAGTAGACGAAGGAGAAGGAGAAGGTGAAGTCTGGAGGGTGAATCAGAAGAAGCAGAAGAAGGAGAAGGAGAAGGTGAAGTCTGGAGGGTGAATCAGAAGAAGCAGAAGAAAGAGAAGGAGAAGGTGAAGTCTGGAGGGTGAAGCTGAAGAAGCAGAAGAAGGAGAAGGAGATGGGGAGGTCTGGAGGGTGAATCAGAAGAAGCAGAAGAAGGAGAAGGAGAAGGTGAAGTCTGGAGGGTGAATCAGAAGAAGTAGAAGAAGGAGAAGGTGAAGGTGAAGTCTGGAGGGTGAATCAGAAGAAGCAGAAGAAGGAGAAGAAGAAGTTGTAGTCTGGAGGGTGAATCAGAAGAAGCAGAAGAAGGAGAAGGAGAAGATGAAGTCTGGAGGGTGAATCAGAAGTAGTAGAAGAAGGAGAAGGAGATGGTGAGGTCTGGAGGGTGAATCAGAAGAAGCAGAAGAAGGAGAAGGAGAAGGTGAAGTCTGGAGGGTGAATCAGAAGAAGCAGAAGAAGGAGAAGGAGAAGGTGAAGTCTGGAGGGTGAATCAGAAGAAGCAGAAGAAGGAGAAGGAGAAGGTGAAGTCTGGAGGGTGAATCAAAAGAAGCAGAAGAAGGAGAAGGAGAAGGTGAAGTCAGGAGGGTGAATCAGAAGAAGGAGAAGGAGAAGGTGAAGTTAGGAGGGTGAATCAGAAGAAGCAGAAGATGGAGAAGGAGAAGGTGAAGTCTGGAGGGTGAATCAGAAGAAGTAGAAGAAGGAGAAGGAGAAGGTGAAGTCAGGAGGTTGAAGCAGATGAAGCAGAAGAAGGAGAAGGAGAAGGTGAAGTCTGGAGGGTGAAGCAGAAGAAGCAGAAGAAGGAGAAGGAGAAGGTGAAGTCTGGAGGGCGAAGCAGAAGAAGCAGAAGAAGGAGAAGGAGAAGGTGAAGCCTGGAGGGTGAAGCAGAAGAAGGAGAAGGAGAAGGTGAAGTCTGGAGGGTGAATCAGTAGAAGTAGAAGAAGGAGAAGGAGAAGGTGAAGTCAGGAGGGTGAAGCAGAAGAAGCAGAAGAAGGAGAAGGAGAAGGTGAAGTCTGGAGGGTGAAGCAGAAGAAGCAGAAGAAGGAGAAGGAGAAGGTGAAGTCTGGAGGGTGAAGCAGAAGAAGCAGAAGAAGGAGAAGGAGATGGTGAAGTCAGGGGGTGAATCAGAAGAAGTAGAAGAAGGAGAAGGAGAAGATGAAGTCTGGAGGGTGAATCAGAAGAAGTAGAAGAAGGAGAAGGAGAAGGTGAAGTCTGGAGGGTGAATCAGAAGAAGTAGAAGAAGGAGAAGGAGAAGGTGAAGTCTGGAGGGTGAATCAGAAGAAGTAGAAGAAGGAGAAGGAGAAGGTGAAGTCTGGAGGGTGAATCAGAAGAAGTAGAAGAAGGAGAAGGAGAAGGTGAAGTCTGGAGGGTGAATCAGAAGAAGCAGAAGAAGGAGAAGGAGAAGGTGAAGTCTGGAGGGTGAATCAGAAGAAGCAGAAGAAGGAAAAGGAGAAGGTGAAGTCTGGAGGGTGAATCAGAAGAAGCAGAAGAAGGAGAAGGAGAAGGTGAAGTCTGGAGGGTGAATCAGAAGAAGTAGAAGAAGGAGAAGGAGATGGTGAAGTCTGGAGGGTGAATCAGAAGAAGTAGAAGAAGGAGAAGGAGAAGGTGAAGTCTGGAGGGTGAATCAGAAGAAGCAGAAGAAGGAGAAGGAGGAGGTGAAGTCTGGAGGGTGAATCAGAAGAAGCAGAAGAAGGAGAAGGAGAAGGTGAAGTCTGGAGGGTGAATCAGAAGAAGCAGAAGAAGGAGAAGGAGAAGGTGAAGTCTGGAGGGTGAATCAGAAGAAGTAGAAGAAGGAGAAGGAGATGGTGAAGTCTGGAGTGTGAATCAGAAGAAGCAGAAGAAGGAGAAGGAGAAGGTGAAGTCTGGAGGGTGAATCAGAAGAAGTAGAAGAAGGAGAAGGAGAAGGTGAAGTCTGGAGGGTGAATCAGAAGAAGTAGAAGAAGGAGAAGGAGAAGGTGAAGTCAGGAGGGTGAAGCAGAAGAAGGAGAAGGAGAAGGTGAAGTCTGGAGGGTGAAGCAGAAGAAGCAGAAGAAGGAGAAGGAAAAGGTGAAGTCTGGAGGGTGAAGCAGAAGAAGCAGAAGAAGGAGAAGGAGAAGGTGAAGTCAGGAGGGTGAATCAGAAGAAGCAGAAGAAGGAGAAGGAGAAGGTGAAGTCTGGAGGGTGAATCAGAAGAAGTAGAAGAAGGAGAAGGAGAAGGCGAAGTCTGGAGGGTGAATCAGAAGAAACAGAAGAAGGAGAAGGAGAAGGTGATGTCTGGAGGGTGAATCAGAAGAAGCAGAAGAAGGAGAAGGAGAAGATGAAGTCAGGAGGGTGAATCAGAAGAAGTAGAAGAAGGAGAAGGAGAAGGTGAGGTCTGGTGGGTGAATCAGAGGAAGCAGAAGAAGGAGAAGGAGAAGGTGAAGTCTGAAGGGTGAATCAGAAGAAGTAGAAGAAGGAGAAGGAGAAGGTGAAGTCTGGAGGGAGAATCAGAAGAAGCAGAAGAAGGAGAAGGAGAAGGTGAAGTCTGGAGGGTGAATCAGAAGAAGTAGAAGAAGGAGAAGGAGAAGGTGAAGTCAGGAGGGTGAAGCAGAAGAAGGAGAAGGAGAAGGTGAAGTCTGGAGGGTGAAGCAGAAGAAGCAGAAGAAGGAGAAGGAAAAGGTGAAGTCTGGAGGGTGAAGCAGAAGAAGCAGAAGAAGGAGAAGGAGAAGGTGAAGTCAGGAGGGTGAATCAGAAGAAGCAGAAGAAGGAGAAGGAGAAGGTGAAGTCTGGAGGGTGAATCAGAAGAAGTAGAAGAAGGAGAAGGAGGAGGTGAAGTCTGGAGGGTGAAACAGAAGAAGCAGAAGAAGGAGAAGGAGAAGGTGAAGTCTGGAGGGTGAATCAGAAGAAGCAGAAGAAGGAGAAGGAGGAGGTGAAGTCTGGAGGGTGAATCAGAAGAAGCAGAAGAAGGAGAAGGAGAAGGTGAAGTCTGGAGGGTGAATCAGAAGAAGCAGAAGAAGGAGAAGGAGAAGGTGAAGTCTGGAGGGTGAATCAGAAGAAGTAGAAGAAGGAGAAGGAGATGGTGAAGTCTGGAGTGTGAATCAGAAGAAGCAGAAGAAGGAGAAGGAGAAGGTGAAGTCTGGAGAGTGAATCAGAAGAAGCAGAAGAAGGAGAAGGAGGAGGTGAAGTCTGGAGGGTGAATCAGAAGAAGCAGAAGAAGGAGAAGGAGAAGGTGAAGTCTGGAGGGTGAATCAGAAGAAGCAGAAGAAGTAGAAGGAGAAGGTGAAGTCTGCAGGGTGAATCAGAAGAAGTAGAAGAAGGAGAAGGAGAAGGTGAAGTCTGGAGGGTGAATCAGAAGAAGTAGAAGAAGGAGAAGGAGAAGGTGAAGTCTGGAGGGTGAATCAGAAGAAGTAGAAGAAGGAGAAGGAGAAGGTGAAGTCTGGAGGGTGAATCAGAAGAAGTAGAAGAAGGAGAAGGAGAAGGTGAAGTCTGGAGGGTGAATCAGAAGAAGCAGAAGAAGGAGAAGGAGAAGGTGAAGTCTGGAGGGTGAATCAGAAGAAGCAGAAGAAAGAAAAGGAGAAGGTGAAGTCTGGAGGGTGAATCAGAAGAAGCAGAAGAAGGAGAAGGAGAAGGTGAAGTCTGGAGGGTGAATCAGAAGAAGTAGAAGAAGGAGAAGGAGATGGTGAAGTCTGGAGGGTGAATCAGAAGAAGTAGAAGAAGGAGAAGGAGAAGGTGAAGTCTGGAGGGTGAATCAGAAGAAGCAGAAGAAGGAGAAGGAGGAGGTGAAGTCTGGAGGGTGAATCAGAAGAAGCAGAAGAAGGAGAAGGAGAAGGTGAAGTCTGGAGGGTGAATCAGAAGAAGTAGAAGAAGGAGAAGGAGATGGTGAAGTCTGGAGTGTGAATCAGAAGAAGCAGAAGAAGGAGAAGGAGAAGGTGAAGTCTGGAGGGTGAATCAGAAGAAGTAGAAGAAGGAGAAGGAGAAGGTGAAGTCTGGAGGGTGAATCAGAAGAAGTAGAAGAAGGAGAAGGAGAAGGTGAAGTCAGGAGGGTGAAGCAGAAGAAGGAGAAGGAGAAGGTGAAGTCTGGAGGGTGAAGCAGAAGAAGCAGAAGAAGGAGAAGGAAAAGGTGAAGTCTGGAGGGTGAAGCAGAAGAAGCAGAAGAAGGAGAAGGAGAAGGTGAAGTCAGGAGGGTGAATCAGAAGAAGCAGAAGAAGGAGAAGGAGAAGGTGAAGTCTGGAGGGTGAATCAGAAGAAGTAGAAGAAGGAGAAGGAGAAGGCGAAGTCTGGAGGGTGAATCAGAAGAAACAGAAGAAGGAGAAGGAGAAGGTGATGTCTGGAGGGTGAATCAGAAGAAGCAGAAGAAGGAGAAGGAGAAGATGAAGTCAGGAGGGTGAATCAGAAGAAGTAGAAGAAGGAGAAGGAGAAGTTGAAGTCTGGAGGGTGAATCAGAAGAAGCAGAAGAAGGAGAAGGAGGAGGTGAAGTCTGGAGGGTGAATCAGAAGAAGCAGAAGAAGGAGAAGGAGAAGGTGAAGTCTGGAGGGTGAATCAGAAGAAGCAGAAGAAGGAGAAGGAGGAGGTGAAGTCTGGAGGGTGAATCAGAAGAAGCAGAAGAAGGAGAAGGAGATGGTGAAGTCAGGGGGTGAATCAGAAGAAGTAGAAGAAGGAGAAGGAGAAGGTGAAGTCTGGAGGGTGAATCAGAAGAAGTAGAAGAAGGAGAAGGAGAAGGTGAAGTCTGGAGGGTGAATCAGAAGAAGTAGAAGAAGGAGAAGGAGAAGGTGAAGTCTGGAGGGTGAATCAGAAGAAGCAGATGAAGGAGAAGGAGAAGGTGAAGTCTGAAGGGTGAATCAGAAGAAGCAGAAGAAGGAGAAGGGGAAGGTGAAGTCTGGAGGGTGAATCAGAAGAAGCAGAAGAAGGAGAAGGAGAAGGTGAAGTCTGGAGGGTGAATCAGAAGAAGCAGAAGAAGGAGAAGGAGAAGGTGAAGTCTGGAGGGTGAATCAGAAGAAGTAGAAGAAGGAGAAGGAGAAGGTGAAGTCTGGAGGGTGAATCAAAAGAAGTAGAAGAAGGAGAAGGAGAAGGTGAGGTCTGGAGGGTGAATCAGAAGAAGCAGAAGAAGGAGAAGGAGGAGGTGAAGTCTGGAGGGTGAAACAGAAGAAGCAGAAGAAGGAGAAGGAGAAGGTGAAGTCTGGAGGGTGAATCAGAAGAAGCAGAAGAAGGAGAAGGAGAAGGTGAAGTCTGGAGGGTGAATCAGAAGAAGTAGAAGAAGGAGAAGAAGATGGTGAAGTCTGGAGGGTGAATCAGAAGAAGTAGAAGAAGGAGAAGGAGAAGGTGAAGTCTGGAGGGGGAATCAGAAGAAGTAGAAGAAGGAGAAGGAGAAGGTGAAGTCTGGAGGGTGAATCAGAAGAAGTAGAAGAAGGAGAAGGAGAAGGTGAAGTCTGGAGGGTGAATCAGAAGAAGCAGAAGAAGGAGAAGGAGAAGGTGAAGTCTGGAGGGTGAATCAGAAGAAGCAGAAGAAGGAAAAGGAGAAGGTGAAGTCTGGAGGGTGAATCAGAAGAAGCAGAAGAAGGAGAAGGAGAAGGTGAAGTCTGGAGGGTGAATCAGAAGAAGTAGAAGAAGGAGAAGGAGAAGGTGAAGTCTGGAGGGTGAATCAGAAGAAGCAGAAGAAGGAGAAGGAGGAGGTGAAGTCTGGAGGGTGAATCAGAAGAAGCAGAAGAAGGAGAAGGAGAAGGTGAAGTCTGGAGGGTGAATCAGAAGAAGCAGAAGAAGGAGAAGGAGAAGGTGAAGTCTGGAGGGTGAATCAGAAGAAGTAGAAGAAGGAGAAGGAGATGGTGAAGTCTGGAGTGTGAATCAGAAGAAGCAGAAGAAGGAGAAGGAGAAGGTGAAGTCTGGAGGGTGAATCAGAAGAAGTAGAAGAAGGAGAAGGAGAAGGTGAAGTCTGGAATTGAATCAGAAGAAGTAGAAGAAGGAGAAGGAGAAGGTGAAGTCAGGAGGGTGAAGCAGAAGAAGGAGAAGGAGAAGGTGAAGTCTGGAGGGTGAAGCAGAAGAAGCAGAAGAAGGAGAAGGAAAAGGTGAAGTCTGGAGGGTGAAGCAGAAGAAGCAGAAGAAGGAGAAGGAGAAGGTGAAGTCAGGAGGGTGAATCAGAAGAAGTAGAAGAAGGAGAAGGAGATGGTGAAGTCTGGAGTGTGAATCAGAAGAAGCAGAAGAAGGAGAAGGAGAAGGTGAAGTCTGGAGGGTGAATCAGAAGAAGTAGAAGAAGGAGAAGGAGAAGGTGAAGTCTGGAGGGTGAATCAGAAGAAGTAGAAGAAGGAGAAGGAGAAGGTGAAGTCAGGAGGGTGAAGCAGAAGAAGGAGAAGGAGAAGGTGAAGTCTGGAGGGTGAAGCAGAAGAAGCAGAAGAAGGAGAAGGAAAAGGTGAAGTCTGGAGGGTGAAGCAGAAGAAGCAGAAGAAGGAGAAGGAGAAGGTGAAGTCAGGAGGGTGAATCAGAAGAAGCAGAAGAAGGAGAAGGAGAAGGTGAAGTCTGGAGGGTGAATCAGAAGAAGTAGAAGAAGGAGAAGGAGAAGGCGAAGTCTGGAGGGTGAATCAGAAGAAACAGAAGAAGGAGAAGGAGAAGGTGATGTCTGGAGGGTGAATCAGAAGAAGCAGAAGAAGGAGAAGGAGAAGATGAAGTCAGGAGGGTGAATCAGAAGAAGTAGAAGAAGGAGAAGGAGAAGGTGAGGTCTGGTGGGTGAATCAGAGGAAGCAGAAGAAGGAGAAGGAGAAGGTGAAGTCTGAAGGGTGAATCAGAAGAAGTAGAAGAAGGAGAAGGAGAAGGTGAAGTCTGGAGGGAGAATCAGAAGAAGCAGAAGAAGGAGAAGGAGAAGGTGAAGTCTGGAGGGTGAATCAGAAGAAGTAGAAGAAGGAGAAGGAGAAGGTGAAGTCAGGAGGGTGAAGCAGAAGAAGGAGAAGGAGAAGGTGAAGTCTGGAGGGTGAAGCAGAAGAAGCAGAAGAAGGAGAAGGAAAAGGTGAAGTCTGGAGGGTGAAGCAGAAGAAGCAGAAGAAGGAGAAGGAGAAGGTGAAGTCAGGAGGGTGAATCAGAAGAAGCAGAAGAAGGAGAAGGAGAAGGTGAAGTCTGGAGGGTGAATCAGAAGAAGTAGAAGAAGGAGAAGGAGGAGGTGAAGTCTGGAGGGTGAAACAGAAGAAGCAGAAGAAGGAGAAGGAGAAGGTGAAGTCTGGAGGGTGAATCAGAAGAAGCAGAAGAAGGAGAAGGAGGAGGTGAAGTCTGGAGGGTGAATCAGAAGAAGCAGAAGAAGGAGAAGGAGAAGGTGAAGTCTGGAGGGTGAATCAGAAGAAGCAGAAGAAGGAGAAGGAGAAGGTGAAGTCTGGAGGGTGAATCAGAAGAAGTAGAAGAAGGAGAAGGAGATGGTGAAGTCTGGAGTGTGAATCAGAAGAAGCAGAAGAAGGAGAAGGAGAAGGTGAAGTCTGGAGAGTGAATCAGAAGAAGCAGAAGAAGGAGAAGGAGGAGGTGAAGTCTGGAGGGTGAATCAGAAGAAGCAGAAGAAGGAGAAGGAGAAGGTGAAGTCTGGAGGGTGAATCAGAAGAAGCAGAAGAAGTAGAAGGAGAAGGTGAAGTCTGCAGGGTGAATCAGAAGAAGTAGAAGAAGGAGAAGGAGAAGGTGAAGTCTGGAGGGTGAATCAGAAGAAGTAGAAGAAGGAGAAGGAGAAGGTGAAGTCTGGAGGGTGAATCAGAAGAAGTAGAAGAAGGAGAAGGAGAAGGTGAAGTCTGGAGGGTGAATCAGAAGAAGTAGAAGAAGGAGAAGGAGAAGGTGAAGTCTGGAGGGTGAATCAGAAGAAGTAGAAGAAGGAGAAGGAGAAGGTGAAGTCTGGAGGGTGAATCAGAAGAAGCAGAAGAAGGAGAAGGAGAAGGTGAAGTCTGGAGGGTGAATCAGAAGAAGCAGAAGAAAGAAAAGGAGAAGGTGAAGTCTGGAGGGTGAATCAGAAGAAGCAGAAGAAGGAGAAGGAGAAGGTGAAGTCTGGAGGGTGAATCAGAAGAAGTAGAAGAAGGAGAAGGAGATGGTGAAGTCTGGAGGGTGAATCAGAAGAAGTAGGAGAAGGAGAAGGAGAAGGTGAAGTCTGGAGGGTGAATCAGAAGAAGCAGAAGAAGGAGAAGGAGGAGGTGAAGTCTGGAGGGTGAATCAGAAGAAGCAGAAGAAGGAGAAGGAGAAGGTGAAGTCTGGAGGGTGAATCAGAAGAAGTAGAAGAAGGAGAAGGAGATGGTGAAGTCTGGAGTGTGAATCAGAAGAAGCAGAAGAAGGAGAAGGAGAAGGTGAAGTCTGGAGGGTGAATCAGAAGAAGTAGAAGAAGGAGAAGGAGAAGGTGAAGTCTGGAGGGTGAATCAGAAGAAGTAGAAGAAGGAGAAGGAGAAGGTGAAGTCAGGAGGGTGAAGCAGAAGAAGGAGAAGGAGAAGGTGAAGTCTGGAGGGTGAAGCAGAAGAAGCAGAAGAAGGAGAAGGAGAAGGTGAAGTCAGGAGGGTGAATCAGAAGAAGCAGAAGAAGGAGAAGGAGAAGGTGAAGTCTGGAGGGTGAATCAGAAGAAGTAGAAGAAGGAGAAGGAGAAGGCGAAGTCTGGAGGGTGAATCAGAAGAAACAGAAGAAGGAGAAGGAGAAGGTGATGTCTGGAGGGTGAATCAGAAGAAGCAGAAGAAGGAGAAGGAGAAGATGAAGTCAGGAGGGTGAATCAGAAGAAGTAGAAGAAGGAGAAGGAGAAGTTGAAGTCTGGAGGGTGAATCAGAAGAAGCAGAAGAAGGAGAAGGAGGAGGTGAAGTCTGGAGGGTGAATCAGAAGAAGCAGAAGAAGGAGAAGGAGAAGGTGAAGTCTGGAGGGTGAATCAGAAGAAGCAGAAGAAGGAGAAGGAGGAGGTGAAGTCTGGAGGGTGAATCAGAAGAAGCAGAAGAAGGAGAAGGAGATGGTGAAGTCAGGGGGTGAATCAGAAGAAGTAGAAGAAGGAGAAGGAGAAGGTGAAGTCTGGAGGGTGAATCAGAAGAAGTAGAAGAAGGAGAAGGAGAAGGTGAAGTCTGGAGGGTGAATCAGAAGAAGTAGAAGAAGGAGAAGGAGAAGGTGAAGTCTGGAGGGTGAATCAGAAGAAGCAGATGAAGGAGAAGGAGAAGGTGAAGTCTGAAGGGTGAATCAGAAGAAGCAGAAGAAGGAGAAGGGGAAGGTGAAGTCTGGAGGGTGAATCAGAAGAAGCAGAAGAAGGAGAAGGAGAAGGTGAAGTCTGGAGGGTGAATCAGAAGAAGCAGAAGAAGGAGAAGGAGAAGGTGAAGTCTGGAGGGTGAATCAGAAGAAGTAGAAGAAGGAGAAGGAGAAGGTGAAGTCTGGAGGGTGAATCAAAAGAAGTAGAAGAAGGAGAAGGAGAAGGTGAGGTCTGGAGGGTGAATCAGAAGAAGCAGAAGAAGGAGAAGGAGGAGGTGAAGTCTGGAGGGTGAAACAGAAGAAGCAGAAGAAGGAGAAGGAGAAGGTGAAGTCTGGAGGGTGAATCAGAAGAAGCAGAAGAAGGAGAAGGAGAAGGTGAAGTCTGGAGGGTGAATCAGAAGAAGTAGAAGAAGGAGAAGAAGATGGTGAAGTCTGGAGGGTGAATCAGAAGAAGTAGAAGAAGGAGAAGGAGAAGGTGAAGTCTGGAGGGTGAATCAGAAGAAGTAGAAGAAGGAGAAGGAGAAGGTGAAGTCTGGAGGGTGAATCAGAAGAAGTAGAAGAAGGAGAAGGAGAAGGTGAAGTCTGGAGGGTGAATCAGAAGAAGCAGAAGAAGGAGAAGGAGAAGGTGAAGTCTGGAGGGTGAATCAGAAGAAGCAGAAGAAGGAAAAGGAGAAGGTGAAGTCTGGAGGGTGAATCAGAAGAAGCAGAAGAAGGAGAAGGAGAAGGTGAAGTCTGGAGGGTGAATCAGAAGAAGTAGAAGAAGGAGAAGGAGATGGTGAAGTCTGGAGGGTGAATCAGAAGAAGTAGAAGAAGGAGAAGGAGAAGGTGAAGTCTGGAGGGTGAATCAGAAGAAGCAGAAGAAGGAGAAGGAGGAGGTGAAGTCTGGAGGGTGAATCAGAAGAAGCAGAAGAAGGAGAAGGAGAAGGTGAAGTCTGGAGGGTGAATCAGAAGAAGCAGAAGAAGGAGAAGGAGAAGGTGAAGTCTGGAGGGTGAATCAGAAGAAGTAGAAGAAGGAGAAGGAGATGGTGAAGTCTGGAGTGTGAATCAGAAGAAGCAGAAGAAGGAGAAGGAGAAGGTGAAGTCTGGAGGGTGAATCAGAAGAAGTAGAAGAAGGAGAAGGAGAAGGTGAAGTCTGGAATTGAATCAGAAGAAGTAGAAGAAGGAGAAGGAGAAGGTGAAGTCAGGAGGGTGAAGCAGAAGAAGGAGAAGGAGAAGGTGAAGTCTGGAGGGTGAAGCAGAAGAAGCAGAAGAAGGAGAAGGAAAAGGTGAAGTCTGGAGGGTGAAGCAGAAGAAGCAGAAGAAGGAGAAGGAGAAGGTGAAGTCAGGAGGGTGAATCAGAAGAAGCAGAAGAAGGAGAAGGAGAAGGTGAAGTCTGGAGGGTGAATCAGAAGAAGTAGAAGAAGGAGAAGGAGAAGGCGAAGTCTGGAGGGTGAATCAGAAGAAACAGAAGAAGGAGAAGGAGAAGGTGATGTCTGGAGGGTGAATCAGAAGAAGCAGAAGAAGGAGAAGGAGAAGATGAAGTCAGGAGGGTGAATCAGAAGAAGTAGAAGAAGGAGAAGGAGAAGTTGAAGTCTGGAGGGTGAATCAGAAGAAGCAGAAGAAGGAGAAGGAGGAGGTGAAGTCTGGAGGGTGAATCAGAAGAAGCAGAAGAAGGAGAAGGAGAAGGTGAAGTCTGGAGGGTGAATCAGAAGAAGCAGAAGAAGGAGAAGGAGGAGGTGAAGTCTGGAGGGTGAATCAGAAGAAGCAGAAGAAGGAGAAGGAGATGGTGAAGTCAGGGGGTGAATCAGAAGAAGTAGAAGAAGGAGAAGGAGAAGGTGAAGTCTGGAGGGTGAATCAGAAGAAGTAGAAGAAGGAGAAGGAGAAGGTGAGGTCTGGAGGGTGAATCAGAAGAAGTAGAAGAAGGAGAAGGAGAAGGTGAAGTCTGGAGGGTGAATCAGAAGAAGCAGATGAAGGAGAAGGAGAAGGTGAAGTCTGAAGGGTGAATCAGAAGAAGCAGAAGAAGGAGAAGGGGAAGGTGAAGTCTGGAGGGTGAATCAGAAGAAGCAGAAGAAGGAGAAGGAGAAGGTGAAGTCTGGAGGGTGAATCAGAAGAAGCAGAAGAAGGAGAAGGAGAAGGTGAAGTCTGGAGGGTGAATCAGAAGAAGTAGAAGAAGCAGAAGGAGAAGGTGAAGTCTGGAGGGTGAATCAAAAGAAGTAGAAGAAGGAGAAGGAGAAGGTGAGGTCTGGAGGGTGAATCAGAAGAAGCAGAAGAAGGAGAAGGAGGAGGTGAAGTCTGGAGGGTGAATCAGAAGAAGCAGAAGAAGGAGAAGGAGAAGGTGAAGTCTGGAGGGTGAATCAGAAGAAGCAGAAGAAGGAGAAGGAGAAGGTGAAGTCTGGAGGGTGAATCAGAAGAAGTAGAAGAAGGAGAAGAAGATGGTGAAGTCTGGAGGGTGAATCAGAAGAAGTAGAAGAAGGAGAAGAAGATGGTGAAGTCTGGAGTGTGAATCAGAAGAAGTAGAAGAAGGAGAAGAAGATGGTGAAGTCTGGAGTGTGAATCAGAAGAAGCAGAAGAAGGAGAAGGAGAAGGTGAAGTCTGGAGGGTGAATCAGAAGAATTAGAAGAAGGAGAAGGAGAAGGTGAAGTCTGGAGGGTGAATCAGAAGAAGTAGAAGAAGGAGAAGGAGAAGGTGAAGTCAGGAGGGTGAAGCAGAAGAAGGAGAAGGAGAAGGTGAAGTCTGGAGGGTGAAGCAGAAGAAGCAGAAGAAGGAGAAGGAAAAGGTGAAGTCTGGAGGGTGAAGCAGAAGAAGCAGAAGAAGGAGAAGGAGAAGGTGAAGTCTGGAGGGTGAATCAGAAGAAGCAGAAGAAGGAGAAGGAGAAGGTGAAGTCTGGAGGGTGAATCAGAAGAAGCAGAAGAAGGAGAAGGAGAAGGTGAAGTCTGGAGGGTGAATCAGAAGAAGTAGAAGAAGGAGAAGAAGATGGTGAAGTCTGGAGTGTGAATCAGAAGAAGCAGAAGAAGGAGAAGGAGAAGGTGAAGTCTGGAGGGTGAATCAGAAGAATTAGAAGAAGGAGAAGGAGAAGGTGAAGTCTGGAGGGTGAATCAGAAGAAGCAGAAGAAGGAGAAGGAGAAGGTGAAGTCTGGAGGGTGAATCAGAAGAAGCAGAAGAAGGAGAAGGAGAAGGTGAAGTCTGGAGGGTGAATCAGAAGAAGCAGAAGAAGGAGAAGGAGAAGGTGAAGTCTGGAGGGTGAATCAGAAGAAGTAGAAGAAGGAGAAGAAGATGGTGAAGTCTGGAGTGTGAATCAGAAGAAGCAGAAGAAGGAGAAGGAGAAGGTGAAGTCTGGAGGGTGAATCAGAAGAATTAGAAGAAGGAGAAGGAGAAGGTGAAGTCTGGAGGGTGAATCAGAAGAAGTAGAAGAAGGAGAAGGAGAAGGTGAAGTCAGGAGGGTGAAGCAGAAGAAGGAGAAGGAGAAGGTGAAGTCTGGAGGGTGAAGCAGAAGAAGCAGAAGAAGGAGAAGGAAAAGGTGAAGTCTGGAGGGTGAAGCAGAAGAAGCAGAAGAAGGAGAAGGAGAAGGTGAAGTCTGGAGGGTGAATCAGAGGAAGCAGAAGAAGGACAAGGAGAAGGTGAAGTCTGGAGGGTGAATCAGAAGAAGTAGAAGAAGGAGAAGGTGAGATCTGGAGGGTGAATCAGAAGAAGCAGAAGAAGGAGAAGGAGAAGGTGAAGTCTGGAGGGTGAAGCAGAAGAAGCAGAAGAAGGAGAAGGAGAAGATGAAGTCAGGAGGGTGAATCAGAAGAAGTAGAAGAAGGAGAAGGAGAAGGTGAAGTCTGGAGGGTGAATCAGAAGAAGCAGAAGAAGGAGAAGGAGAAGGTGAAGTCTGGAGGGTGAATCAGAGGAAGCAGAAGAAGGACAAGGAGAAGGTGAAGTCTGGAGGGTGAATCAGAAGAAGCAGAAGAAGGAGAAGGAGAAGATGAAGTCTGGAGGGTGAATCAGAAGAAGTAGAAGAAGGAGAAGGTGAGATCTGGAGGGTGAATCAGAAGAAGCAGAAGAAGGAGAAGGAGAAGGTGAAGTCTGGAGGGTGAAGCAGAAGAAGCAGAAGAAGGAGAAGGAGAAGGTGAAGTCTGGAGGGTGAATCAGAAGAAGTAGAAGAAGGAGAAGGAGAAGGTGAAGTCTGGAGGGTGAATCAGAAGAAGTAGAAGAAGGAGAAGGAGAAGGTGAAGTCTGGAGGGTGAATCAGAAGAAGCAGAAGAAGGAGAAGGAGAAGGTGAAGTCTGGAGGGTGAATCAGAAGAAGCAGAAGAAGGAGAAGGAGAAGATGAAGTCTGGAGGGTGAATCAGAAGAAGTAGAAGAAGGAGAAGGAGAAGGTGAAGTCTGGAGGGTGAATCAGAAGAAGCAGAAGAAGGAGAAGGAGAAGGTGAAGTCTGGAGGGTGAATCAGAAGAAGCAGAAGAAGGAGAAGGAGAAGGTGAAGTCTGGAGGGTGAATCAGAAGAAGCAGAATAAGGAGAAGGAGAAGGTGAAGTCAGGAGGGTGAATCAGAAGAAGCAGAAGAAGGAGAAGGAGATGGTGAAGTCTGGAGGGTGAATCAGAAGAATCAGAAGAAGGAGAAGGAGAAGGTGAAGTCTGGAGGGTGAATCAGAAGAAGCAGAAGAAAGAGAAGGAGAAGGTGAAGTCTGGAGGGTGAAGCTGAAGAAGCAGAAGAAGGAGAAGGAGATGGGGAGGTCTGGAGGGTGAATCAGAAGAAGCAGAAGAAGGAGAAGGAGAAGGTGAAGTCTGGAGGGTGAATCAGAAGAAGCAGATGAAGGAGAAGGAGAAGGTGAAGTCTGAAGGGTGAATCAGAAGAAGCAGAAGAAGGAGAAGGGGAAGGTGAAGTCTGGAGGGTGAATCAGAAGAAGCAGAAGAAGGAGAAGGAGAAGGTGAAGTCTGGAGGGTGAATCAGAAGAAGCAGAAGAAGGAGAAGGAGAAGGTGAAGTCTGGAGGGTGAATCAGAAGAAGTAGAAGAAGGAGAAGGAGAAGGTGAAGTCTGGAGGGTGAATCAAAAGAAGTAGAAGAAGGAGAAGGAGAAGGTGAGGTCTGGAGGGTGAATCAGAAGAAGCAGAAGAAGGAGAAGGAGGAGGTGAAGTCTGGAGGGTGAAACAGAAGAAGCAGAAGAAGGAGAAGGAGAAGGTGAAGTCTGGAGGGTGAATCAGAAGAAGCAGAAGAAGGAGAAGGAGAAGGTGAAGTCTGGAGGGTGAATCAGAAGAAGTAGAAGAAGGAGAAGAAGATGGTGAAGTCTGGAGGGTGAATCAGAAGAAGTAGAAGAAGGAGAAGGAGAAGGTGAAGTCTGGAGGGTGAATCAGAAGAAGTAGAAGAAGGAGAAGGAGAAGGTGAAGTCTGGAGGGTGAATCAGAAGAAGTAGAAGAAGGAGAAGGAGAAGGTGAAGTCTGGAGGGTGAATCAGAAGAAGCAGAAGAAGGAGAAGGAGAAGGTGAAGTCTGGAGGGTGAATCAGAAGAAGCAGAAGAAGGAAAAGGAGAAGGTGAAGTCTGGAGGGTGAATCAGAAGAAGCAGAAGAAGGAGAAGGAGAAGGTGAAGTCTGGAGGGTGAATCAGAAGAAGTAGAAGAAGGAGAAGGAGATGGTGAAGTCTGGAGGGTGAATCAGAAGAAGTAGAAGAAGGAGAAGGAGAAGGTGAAGTCTGGAGGGTGAATCAGAAGAAGCAGAAGAAGGAGAAGGAGGAGGTGAAGTCTGGAGGGTGAATCAGAAGAAGCAGAAGAAGGAGAAGGAGAAGGTGAAGTCTGGAGGGTGAATCAGAAGAAGCAGAAGAAGGAGAAGGAGAAGGTGAAGTCTGGAGGGTGAATCAGAAGAAGTAGAAGAAGGAGAAGGAGATGGTGAAGTCTGGAGTGTGAATCAGAAGAAGCAGAAGAAGGAGAAGGAGAAGGTGAAGTCTGGAGGGTGAATCAGAAGAAGTAGAAGAAGGAGAAGGAGAAGGTGAAGTCTGGAATTGAATCAGAAGAAGTAGAAGAAGGAGAAGGAGAAGGTGAAGTCAGGAGGGTGAAGCAGAAGAAGGAGAAGGAGAAGGTGAAGTCTGGAGGGTGAAGCAGAAGAAGCAGAAGAAGGAGAAGGAAAAGGTGAAGTCTGGAGGGTGAAGCAGAAGAAGCAGAAGAAGGAGAAGGAGAAGGTGAAGTCAGGAGGGTGAATCAGAAGAAGCAGAAGAAGGAGAAGGAGAAGGTGAAGTCTGGAGGGTGAATCAGAAGAAGTAGAAGAAGGAGAAGGAGAAGGCGAAGTCTGGAGGGTGAATCAGAAGAAACAGAAGAAGGAGAAGGAGAAGGTGATGTCTGGAGGGTGAATCAGAAGAAGCAGAAGAAGGAGAAGGAGAAGATGAAGTCAGGAGGGTGAATCAGAAGAAGTAGAAGAAGGAGAAGGAGAAGTTGAAGTCTGGAGGGTGAATCAGAAGAAGCAGAAGAAGGAGAAGGAGGAGGTGAAGTCTGGAGGGTGAATCAGAAGAAGCAGAAGAAGGAGAAGGAGAAGGTGAAGTCTGGAGGGTGAATCAGAAGAAGCAGAAGAAGGAGAAGGAGGAGGTGAAGTCTGGAGGGTGAATCAGAAGAAGCAGAAGAAGGAGAAGGAGATGGTGAAGTCAGGGGGTGAATCAGAAGAAGTAGAAGAAGGAGAAGGAGAAGGTGAAGTCTGGAGGGTGAATCAGAAGAAGTAGAAGAAGGAGAAGGAGAAGGTGAAGTCTGGAGGGTGAATCAGAAGAAGTAGAAGAAGGAGAAGGAGAAGGTGAAGTCTGGAGGGTGAATCAGAAGAAGCAGATGAAGGAGAAGGAGAAGGTGAAGTCTGAAGGGTGAATCAGAAGAAGCAGAAGAAGGAGAAGGGGAAGGTGAAGTCTGGAGGGTGAATCAGAAGAAGCAGAAGAAGGAGAAGGAGAAGGTGAAGTCTGGAGGGTGAATCAGAAGAAGCAGAAGAAGGAGAAGGAGAAGGTGAAGTCTGGAGGGTGAATCAGAAGAAGTAGAAGAAGCAGAAGGAGAAGGTGAAGTCTGGAGGGTGAATCAAAAGAAGTAGAAGAAGGAGAAGGAGAAGGTGAGGTCTGGAGGGTGAATCAGAAGAAGCAGAAGAAGGAGAAGGAGGAGGTGAAGTCTGGAGGGTGAATCAGAAGAAGCAGAAGAAGGAGAAGGAGAAGGTGAAGTCTGGAGGGTGAATCAGAAGAAGCAGAAGAAGGAGAAGGAGAAGGTGAAGTCTGGAGGGTGAATCAGAAGAAGTAGAAGAAGGAGAAGAAGATGGTGAAGTCTGGAGGGTGAATCAGAAGAAGTAGAAGAAGGAGAAGAAGATGGTGAAGTCTGGAGTGTGAATCAGAAGAAGTAGAAGAAGGAGAAGAAGATGGTGAAGTCTGGAGTGTGAATCAGAAGAAGCAGAAGAAGGAGAAGGAGAAGGTGAAGTCTGGAGGGTGAATCAGAAGAATTAGAAGAAGGAGAAGGAGAAGGTGAAGTCTGGAGGGTGAATCAGAAGAAGTAGAAGAAGGAGAAGGAGAAGGTGAAGTCAGGAGGGTGAAGCAGAAGAAGGAGAAGGAGAAGGTGAAGTCTGGAGGGTGAAGCAGAAGAAGCAGAAGAAGGAGAAGGAAAAGGTGAAGTCTGGAGGGTGAAGCTGAAGAAGCAGAAGAAGGAGAAGGAGAAGGTGAAGTCTGGAGGGTGAATCAGAAGAAGCAGAAGAAGGAGAAGGAGAAGGTGAAGTCTGGAGGGTGAATCAGAAGAAGCAGAAGAAGGAGAAGGAGAAGGTGAAGTCTGGAGGGTGAATCAGAAGAAGTAGAAGAAGGAGAAGAAGATGGTGAAGTCTGGAGTGTGAATCAGAAGAAGCAGAAGAAGGAGAAGGAGAAGGTGAAGTCTGGAGGGTGAATCAGAAGAATTAGAAGAAGGAGAAGGAGAAGGTGAAGTCTGGAGGGTGAATCAGAAGAAGCAGAAGAAGGAGAAGGAGAAGGTGAAGTCTGGAGGGTGAATCAGAAGAAGCAGAAGAAGGAGAAGGAGAAGGTGAAGTCTGGAGGGTGAATCAGAAGAAGCAGAAGAAGGAGAAGGAGAAGGTGAAGTCTGGAGGGTGAATCAGAAGAAGTAGAAGAAGGAGAAGAAGATGGTGAAGTCTGGAGTGTGAATCAGAAGAAGCAGAAGAAGGAGAAGGAGAAGGTGAAGTCTGGAGGGTGAATCAGAAGAATTAGAAGAAGGAGAAGGAGAAGGTGAAGTCTGGAGGGTGAATCAGAAGAAGTAGAAGAAGGAGAAGGAGAAGGTGAAGTCAGGAGGGTGAAGCAGAAGAAGGAGAAGGAGAAGGTGAAGTCTGGAGGGTGAAGCAGAAGAAGCAGAAGAAGGAGAAGGAAAAGGTGAAGTCTGGAGGGTGAAGCAGAAGAAGCAGAAGAAGGAGAAGGAGAAGGTGAAGTCAGGAGGGTGAATCAGAAGAAGCAGAAGAAGGAGAAGGAGAAGGTGAAGTCTGGAGGGTGAATCAGAAGAAGTAGAAGAAGGAGAAGGAGAAGGCGATGTCTGGAGGGTGAATCAGAAGAAGCAGAAGAAGGAGAAGGAGAAGGTGAAGTCTGGAGGTTGAATCAGAAGAAGCAGAAGAAGGAGAAGGAGAAAGTGAAGTCTGGAGGGTGAATCAGAAGAAGTAGAAGAAGGAGAAGGAGAAGGTGAAGTCAGGAAGCTGAATCAGAAGAAGTAGAAGAAGGAGAAGGAGAAGGTGAAGTCAGGAGGGTGAATCAGAAGAAGCAGAAGAAGGAGAAGGAGATGGTGAAGTCTGGAGGGTGAATCAGAAGAATCAGAAGAAGGAGAAGGAGAAGGTGAAGTCTGGAGGGTGAATCAGAAGAAGCAGAAGAAAGAGAAGGAGAAGGTGAAGTCTGGAGGGTGAAGCTGAAGAAGCAGAAGAAGGAGAAGGAGATGGGGAGGTCTGGAGGGTGAATCAGAAGAAGCAGAAGAAGGAGAAGGAGAAGGTGAAGTCTGGAGGGTGAATCAGAAGAAGTAGAAGAAGGAGAAGGAGAAGGTGAAGTCTGGAGGGTGAATCAGAAGAAGCAGAAGAAGGAGAAGAAGAAGTTGTAGTCTGGAGGGTGAATCAGAAGACGAAGAAGAAGGAGAAGGAGAAGATGAAGTCTGGAGGGTGAATCAGAAGCAGTAGAAGAAGGAGAAGGAGATGGTGAGGTCTGGAGGGTGAATCAGAAGAAGCAGAAGAAGGAGAAGGAGAAGGTGAAGTCTGGAGGGTGAATCAGAAGAAGCAGAAGAAGGAGAAGGAGAAGGTGAAGTCTGGAGGGTGAATCAGAAGAAGCAGAAGAAGGAGAAGGAGAAGGTGAAGTCTGGAGGGAGAATCAAAAGAAGCAGAAGAAGGAGAAGGAGAAGGTGAAGTCAGGAGGGTGAATCAGAAGAAGGAGAAGGAGAAGGTGAAGTTAGGAGGGTGAATCAGAAGAAGCAGAAGAAGGAGAAGGAGAAGGTGAAGTCTGGAGGGTGAATCAGAAGAAGTAGAAGAAGGAGAAGGAGAAGGTGAAGTCAGGAGGTTGAAGCAGATGAAGCAGAAGAAGGAGAAGGAGAAGGTGAAGTCTGGAGGGTGAAGCAGAAGAAGCAGAAGAAGGAGAAGGAGAAGGTGAAGTCTGGAGGGCGAAGCAGAAGAAGCAGAAGAAGGAGAAGGACAAGGTGAAGCCTGGAGGGTGAAGCAGAAGAAGGAGAAGGAGAAGGTGAAGTCTGGAGGGTGAATCAGTAGAAGTAGAAGAAGGAGAAGGAGAAGGTGAAGTCAGGAGGGTGAAGCAGAAGAAGCAGAAGAAGGAGAAGGAGAAGGTGAAGTCTGGAGGGTGAAGCAGAAGAAGCAGAAGAAGGAGAAGGAGAAGGTGAAGTCTGGAGGGTGAAGCAGAAGAAGCAGAAGAAGGAGAAGGAGATGGTGAAGTCAGGGGGTGAATCAGAAGAAGTAGAAGAAGGAGAAGGAGAAGGTGAAGTCTGGAGGGTGAATCAGAAGAAGTAGAAGAAGGAGAAGGAGAAGGTGAAGTCTGGAGGGTGAATCAGAAGAAGTAGAAGAAGGAGAAGGAGAAGCTGAAGTCTGCAGGGTGAATCAGAAGAAGTAGAAGAAGGAGAAGGAGAAGGTGAAGTCTGGAGGGTGAATCAGAAGAAGTAGAAGAAGGAGAAGGAGAAGGTGAAGTCTGGAGAGTGAATCAGAAGAAGCAGAAGAAGGAGAAGGAGAAGGTGAAGTCTGGAGGGTGAATCAGAAGAAGCAGAAGAAGGAAAAGGAGAAGGTGAAGTCTGGAGGGTGAATCAGAAGAAGCAGAAGAAGGAGAAGGAGAAGGTGAAGTCTGGAGGGTGAATCAGAAGAAGTAGAAGAAGGAGAAGGAGATGGTGAAGTCTGGAGGGTGAATCAGAAGAAGTAGAAGAAGGAGAAGGAGAAGGTGAAGACTGGAGGGTGAATCAGAAGAAGCAGAAGAAGGAGAAGGAGGAGGTGAAGTCTGGAGGGTGAATCAGAAGAAGCAGAAGAAGGAGAAGGTGAAGTCTGGAGGGTGAATCAGAAGAAGCAGAAGAAGGAGAAGGAGAAGGTGAAGTCTGGAGGGTGAATCAGAAGAAGTAGAAGAAGGAGAAGAAGATGGTGAAGTCTGGAGTGTGAATCAGAAGAAGCAGAAGAAGGAGAAGGAGAAGGTGAAGTCTGGAGGGTGAATCAGAAGAATTAGAAGAAGGAGAAGGAGAAGGTGAAGTCTGGAGGGTGAATCAGAAGAAGTAGAAGAAGGAGAAGGAGAAGGTGAAGTCAGGAGGGTGAAGCAGAAGAAGGAGAAGGAGAAGGTGAAGTCTGGAGGGTGAAGCAGAAGAAGCAGAAGAAGGAGAAGGAAAAGGTGAAGTCTGGAGGGTGAAGCAGAAGAAGCAGAAGAAGGAGAAGGAGAAGGTGAAGTCAGGAGGGTGAATCAGAAGAAGCAGAAGAAGGAGAAGGAGAAGGTGAAGTCTGGAGGGTGAATCAGAAGAAGTAGAAGAAGGAGAAGGAGAAGGCGATGTCTGGAGGGTGAATCAGAAGGAACAGAAGAAGGAGAAGGAGAAGGTGATGTCTGGAGGGTGAATCAGAAGAAGCAGAAGAAGGAGAAGGAGAAGATGAAGTCAGGAGGGTGAATCAGAAGAAGTAGAAGAAGGAGAAGGAGAAGGAGAGGTCTGGAGGGTGAATCAGAAGAAGCAGAAGAAGGAGAAGGAGAAGGTGAAGTCTGGAGGGTGAAGCAGATGAAGCAGAAGAAGGAGAAGGGGAAGGTGAAGTCTGGAGGGTGAATCAGAAGAAGCAGAAGAAGGAGAAGGAGAAGGTGAAGTCTGGAGGGTGAATCAGAAGAAGTAGAAGAAGGAGAAGGAGAAGGTGAAGTCTGGAGGGTGAATCAAAAGAAGTAGAAGAAGGAGAAGGAGAAGGTGAAGTCTGGAGGGTGAATCAGAAGAAGCAGAAGAAGGAGAAGGAGAAGGTGAAGTCTGGAGGGTGAATCAGAAGAAGCAGAAGAAGGAGAAGGAGAAGGTGAAGTCTGGAGGTTGAATCAGAAGAAGCAGAAGGAGAAGTAGAAAGTGAAGTCTGGAGGGTGAATCAGAAGAAGTAGAAGAAGGAGAAGGAGAAGGTGAAGTCTGGAGGGTGAAGCAGAAGAAGTAGAAGAAGGAGAAGGAGAAGGTGAAGTCAGGAAGCTGAATCAGAAGAAGTAGAAGAAGGAGAAGGAGAAGGTGAAGTCAGGAGGGTGAATCAGAAGAAGCAGAAGAAGGAGAAGGAGATGGTGAAGTCTGGAGGGTGAATCAGAAGAATCAGAAGAAGGAGAAGGAGAAGGTGAAGTCTGGAGGGTGAATCAGAAGAAGCAGAAGAAAGAGAAGGAGAAGGTGAAGTCTGGAGGGTGAAGCTGAAGAAGCAGAAGAAGGAGAAGGAGATGGGGAGGTCTGGAGGGTGAATCAGAAGAAGCAGAAGAAGGAGAAGGAGATGGTGAAGTCTGGAGGGGGAATCAGAAGAAGTAGAAGAAGGAGAAGGAGAAGGTGAAGTCTGGAGGGTGAATCAGAAGAAGCAGAAGAAGGAGAAGAAGAAGTTGTAGTCTGGAGGGTGAATCAGAAGAAGCAGAAGAAGGAGAAGGAGAAGATGAAGTCTGGAGGGTGAATCAGAAGTAGTAGAAGAAGGAGAAGGAGATGGTGAGGTCTGGAGGGTGAATCAGAAGAAGCAGAAGAAGGAGAAGGAGAAGGTGAAGTCTGGAGGGTGAATCAGAAGAAGCAGAAGAAGGAGAAGGAGAAGGTGAAGTCTGGAGGGAGAATCAGAAGAAGCAGAAGAAGGAGAAGGAGAAGTTGAAGTCTGGAGGGTGAATCAAAAGAAGCAGAAGAAGGAGAAGGAGAAGGTGAAGTCAGGAGGGTGAATCAGAAGAAGGAGAAGGAGAAGGTGAAGTTAGGAGGGTGAATCAGAAGAAGCAGAAGAAGGAGAAGGAGAAGGTGAGGTCTGGAGGGTGAATCAGAAGAAGCAGAAGAAGGAGAAGGAGAAGGTGAAGTCTGGAGGGTGAAGCAGATGAAGCAGAAGAAGGAGAAGGGGAAGGTGAAGTCTGGAGGGTGAATCAGAAGAAGCAGAAGAAGGAGAAGGAGAAGGTGAAGTCTGGAGGGTGAATCAGAAGAAGTAGAAGAAGGAGAAGGAGAAGGTGAAGTCTGGAGGGTGAATCAAAAGAAATAGAAGAAGGAGAAGGAGAAGGTGAAGTCTGGAGGGTGAATCAGAAGAAGCAGAAGAAGGAGAAGGAGAAGGTGAAGTCTGGAGGGTGAATCAGAAGAAGCAGAAGAAGGAGAAGGAGAAGGTGAAGTCTGGAGGTTGAATCAGAAGAAGCAGAAGGAGAAGGAGAAAGTGAAGTCTGGAGGGTGAATCAGAAGAAGTAGAAGAAGGAGAAGGAGAAGGTGAAGTCTGGAGGGTGAAGCAGAAGAAGTAGAAGAAGGAGAAGGAGAAGGTGAAGTCAGGAAGCTGAATCAGAAGAAGTAGAAGAAGGAGAAGGAGAAGGTGAAGTCAGGAGGGTGAATCAGAAGAAGCAGAAGAAGGAGAAGGAGATGGTGAAGTCTGGAGGGTGAATCAGAAGAATCAGAAGAAGGAGAAGGAGAAGGTGAAGTCTGGAGGGTGAATCAGAAGAAGCAGAAGAAAGAGAAGGAGAAGGTGAAGTCTGGAGGGTGAAGCTGAAGAAGCAGAAGAAGGAGAAGGAGATGGGGAGGTCTGGAGGGTGAATCAGAAGAAGCAGAAGAAGGAGAAGGAGAAGGTGAAGTCTGGAGGGTGAATCAGAAGAAGTAGAAGAAGGAGAAGGAGAAGGTGAAGTCTGGAGGGTGAATCAGAAGAAGCAGAAGAAGGAGAAGAAGAAGTTGTAGTCTGGAGGGTGAATCAGAAGAAGCAGAAGAAGGAGAAGGAGAAGATGAAGTCTGGAGGGTGAATCAGAAGTAGTAGAAGAAGGAGAAGGAGATGGTGAGGTCTGGAGGGTGAATCAGAAGAAGCAGAAGAAGGAGAAGGAGAAGGTGAAGTCTGGAGGGTGAATCAGAAGAAGCAGAAGAAGGAGAAGGAGAAGGTGAAGTCTGGAGGGAGAATCAGAAGAAGCAGAAGAAGGAGAAGGAGAAGGTGAAGTCTGGAGGGTGAATCAAAAGAAGCAGAAGAAGGAGAAGGAGAAGGTGAAGTCAGGAGGGTGAATCAGAAGAAGGAGAAGGAGAAGGTGAAGTTAGGAGGGTGAATCAGAAGAAGCAGAAGAAGGAGAAGGAGAAGGTGAAGTCTGGAGGGTGAATCAGAAGAAGTAGAAGAAGGAGAAGGAGAAGGTGAAGTCAGGAGGTTGAAGCAGATGAAGCAGAAGAAGGAGAAGGAGAAGGTGAAGTCTGGAGGGTGAAGCAGAAGAAGCAGAAGAAGGAGAAGGAGAAGGTGAAGTCTGGAGGGCGAAGCAGAAGAAGCAGAAGAAGGAGAAGGAGAAGGTGAAGCCTGGAGGGTGAAGCAGAAGAAGGAGAAGGAGAAGGTGAAGTCTGGAGGGTGAATCAGTAGAAGTAGAAGAAGGAGAAGGAGAAGGTGAAGTCAGGAGGGTGAAGCAGAAGAAGCAGAAGAAGGAGAAGGAGAAGGTGAAGTCTGGAGGGTGAAGCAGAAGAAGCAGAAGAAGGAGAAGGAGAAGGTGAAGTCTGGAGGGTGAAGCAGAAGAAGCAGAAGAAGGAGAAGGAGATGGTGAAGTCAGGGAGTGAATCAGAAGAAGTAGAAGAAGGAGAAGGAGAAGGTGAAGTCTGGAGGGTGAATCAGAAGAAGTAGAAGAAGGAGAAGGAGAAGGTGAAGTCTGGAGGGTGAATCAGAAGAAGTAGAAGAAGGAGAAGGAGAAGCTGAAGTCTGGAGGGTGAATCAGAAGAAGTAGAAGAAGGAGAAGGAGAAGGTGAAGTCTGGAGGGTGAATCAGAAGAAGTAGAAGAAGGAGAAGGAGAAGGTGAAGTCTGGAGGGTGAATCAGAAGAAGCAGAAGAAGGAGAAGGAGAAGGTGAAGTCTGGAGGGTGAATCAGAAGAAGCAGAAGAAGGAAAAGGAGAAGGTGAAGTCTGGAGGGTGAATCAGAAGAAGC
Organism: Somniosus microcephalus; assembly: GCF_052327205.1. NCBI lineage: Eukaryota > Metazoa > Chordata > Chondrichthyes > Squaliformes > Somniosidae > Somniosus > Somniosus microcephalus. Next base: position 16,874 of record NW_028225228.1, on the reverse strand, counting down.
AGAAGAAGGAGAAGGAGAAGGTGAAGTCTGGAGGGTGAATCAGAAGAAGTAGAAGAAGGAGAAGGAGATGGTGAAGTCTGGAGGGTGAATCAGAAGAAGTAGAAGAAGGAGAAGGAGAAGGTGAAGTCTGGAGGGTGAATCAGAAGAAGCAGAAGAAGGAGAAGGAGGAGGTGAAGTCTGGAGGGTGAATCAGAAGAAGCAGAAGAAGGAGAAGGAGAAGGTGAAGTCTGGAGGGTGAATCAGAAGAAGCAGAAGAAGGAGAAGGTGAAGTCTGGAGGGTGAATCAGAAGAAGTAGAAGAAGGAGAAGAAGATGGTGAAGTCTGGAGTGTGAATCAGAAGAAGCAGAAGAAGGAGAAGGAGAAGGTGAAGTCTGGAGGGTGAATCAGAAGAATTAGAAGAAGGAGAAGGAGAAGGTGAAGTCTGGAGGGTGAATCAGAAGAAGTAGAAGAAGGAGAAGGAGAAGGTGAAGTCAGGAGGGTGAAGCAGAAGAAGGAGAAGGAGAAGGTGAAGTCTGGAGGGTGAAGCAGAAGAAGCAGAAGAAGGAGAAGGAAAAGGTGAAGTCTGGAGGGTGAAGCAGAAGAAGCAGAAGAAGGAGAAGGAGAAGGTGAAGTCAGGAGGGTGAATCAGAAGAAGCAGAAGAAGGAGAAGGAGAAGGTGAAGTCTGGAGGGTGAATCAGAAGAAGTAGAAGAAGGAGAAGGAGAAGGCGATGTCTGGAGGGTGAATCAGAAGAAACAGAAGAAGGAGAAGGAGAAGGTGATGTCTGGAGGGTGAATCAGAAGAAGCAGAAGAAGGAGAAGGAGAAGATGAAGTCAGGAGGGTGAATCAGAAGAAGCAGAAGAAGGAGAAGGAGAAGGTAAGGTCTGGAGGGTGAATCAGAAGAAGCAGAAGAAGGAGAAGGAGAAGGTGAAGTCTGGAGGGTGAAGCAGATGAAGCAGAAGAAGGAGAAGGAGAAGGTGAAGTCTGGAGGGTGAAGCAAAAGAAGCAGAAGAAGGAGAAGGAGAAGGTGAAGTCTGGAGGGTGAAGCAGATGAAGCAGAAGAAGGAGAAGGAGAAGGTGAAGTGTGGAGGGTGAAGCAGATGAAGCAGAAGAAGGAGAAGGAAAAGGTGAAGTCTGGAGGGTGAAGCAGCAGAAGCAGAAGAAGGAGAAGGAGAAGGTGAAGTCAGGAGGGTGAATCAGAAGAAGTAGAAGAAGGAGAAGGAGAAGGTGACGTCTGGAGGGTGAATCAGAAGAAGTAGAAGAAGGAGAAGGAGAAGGCGAAGTCTGGAGGGTGAATCAGAGGAAGCAGAAGAAGGACAAGGAGAAGGTGAAGTCTGGAGGGTGAATCAGAAGAAGCAGAAGAAGGAGAAGGAGAAGATGAAGTCTGGAGGGTGAATCAGAAGAAGTAGAAGAAGGAGAAGGTGAGATCTGGAGGGTGAATCAGAAGAAGCAGAAGAAGGAGAAGGAGAAGGTGAAGTCTGGAGGGTGAAGCAGAAGAAGCAGAAGAAGGAGAAGGAGAAGGTGAAGTCTGGAGGGTGAATCAGAAGAAGTAGAAGAAGGAGAAGGAGAAGGTGAAGTCTGGAGGGTGAATCAGAAGAAGTAGAAGAAGGAGAAGGAGAAGATGAAGTCTGGAGGGTGAATCAGAAGAAGCAGAAGAAGGAGAAGGAGAAGGTGAAGTCTGGAGGGTGAATCAGAAGAAGCAGAAGAAGGAGAAGGAGAAGATGAAGTCTGGAGGGTGAATCAGAAGAAGTAGAAGAAGTAGAAGGAGAAGGTGAAGTCTGGAGGGTGAATCAGAAGAAGCAGAAGAAGGAGAAGGAGAAGGTGAAGTCTGGAGGGTGAATCAGAAGAAGCAGAAGAAGGAGAAGGAGAAGGTGAAGTCTGGAGGGTGAATCAGAAGAAGCAGAATAAGGAGAAGGAGAAGGTGAAGTCTGGAGGGTGAATCAGAAGAAGCAGAAGAAGGAGAAGGAGAAGGTGAAGTCTGGAGGGTGAATCAGGAGAAGTAGAAGAAGGAGAAGGAGAATGTGAAGTCTGGAGGGTGAAGCAGAAGAAGTAGAAGAAGGAGAAGGAGAAGGTGAAGTCAGGAGGGTGAATCAGAAGAAGTAGAAGAAGGAGAAGGAGAAGGTGAAGTCAGGAGGGTGAATCAGAAGAAGCAGAAGAAGGAGAAGGAGAAGGTGAAGTTTGGAGGGTGAATCAGAAGAATCAGAAGAAGGAGAAGGAGAAGGTGAAGTCTGGAGGGTGAATCAGAAGAAGCAGAAGAAGAGAAGGAGAAGGTGAAGTCTGGAGGGTGAAGCAGAAGAAGCAGAAGAAGGAGAAGGAGAAGGTGAAGACTGGAGGGTGAATCAGAAGAAGTAGAAGAAGGAGAAGGAGAAGGTGAAGTCTGGAGGGTGAATTAGAAGAAGTAGAAGAAGGAGAAGGAGAAGGTGAAGTCTGGAGGGTGAATCAGAAGAAGCAGAAGAAGGAGAAGGAGAAGGTGAAGTCTGGAGGGTGAATCAGAAGAAGCAGAAGAAGGAGAAGGAGAAGATGAAGTCTGGAGGGTGAATCAGAAGAAGTAGAAGAAGGAGAAGGAGAAGGCGAAGTCTGGAGGGTGAATCAGAAGAAACAGAAGAAGGAGAAGGACAAGGTGAAGTCTGGAGGGTGAATCAGAAGAAGCAGAAGAAGGAGAAGGAGAAGATGAAGTCAGGAGGGTGAATCAGAAGAAGTAGAAGAAGGAGAAGGAGAAGGTGAGGTCTGGAGGGTGAATCAGAAGAAACAGAAGAAGGAGAAGGAGAAGGTGAAGTCTGAAGGGTGAATCAGAAGAAGTAGAAGAAGGAGAAGGAGAAGGTGAAGTCTGGAGGGAGAATCAGAAGAAGCAGAAGAAGGAGAAGGAGAAGGTGAAGTCTGGAGGGTGAATCAGAAGAAGCAGAAGAAGGAGAAGGAGAAGGTGAAGTCTGGAGGGTGAATCAGAAGAAGTAGAAGAAGGAGAAGGAGAAGGTGAAGTCTGGAGGGTGAATCTGAAGAAGTAGAAGAAGGAGAAGGAGAAGGTGAAGTCTGGAGGGTGAATCAGAAGAAGCAGAAGAAGGAGAAGGAGAAGTTGAAGTCTGGAGGGTGAATCAGAAGAAGCAGAAGAAGGAGAAGGAGAAGATGAAGTCTGGAGGGTGAATCAGAAAAAGTAGAAGATGGAGAAGGAGAAGGTGAAGTCTGGAGGGTGAATCAGAAGAAGCAGAAGAAGGAGAAGGAGAAGGTGAAGTCTGGAGGGTGAATCAGAAGAAGCAGAAGAAGGAGAAGGAGAAGGTGAAGTCTGGAGGGTGAACCAGAAGAAGCAGAATAAGGAGAAGGAGAAGGTGAAGTCTGGAGGGTGAATCAGAAGAAGCTGAAGAAGGAGAAGGAGAAGGTGAAGTCTGGAGGGTGAATCAGAAGAAGTAGAAGAAGGAGAAGGAGAAGGTGAAGTCTGGAGGGTGAAGCAGAAGAAGTAGAAGAAGGAGAAGGAGAAGGTGAAGTCAGGAGGGTGAATCAGAAGAAGTAGAAGAAGGAGAAGGAGAAGGTGAAGTCAGGAGGGTGAATCAGAAGAAGCAGAAGAAGGAGAAGGAGAAGGTGAAGTCTGGAGGGTGAATCAGAAGAATCAGAAGAAGGAGAAGGAGAAGGTGAAGTCTGGAGGGTGAATCAGAAGAAGCAGAAGAAGAGAAGGAGAAGGTGAAGTCTGGAGGGTGAAGCAGAAGAAGCAGAAGAAGGAGAAGGAGAAGGTGAAGACTGGAGGGTGAATCAGAAGAAGTAGAAGAAGGAGAAGGAGAAGGTGAAGTCTGGAGGGTGAATTAGAAGAAGTAGAAGAAGGAGAAGGAGAAGGTGAAGTCTGGAGGGTGAATCAGAAGAAGCAGAAGAAGGAGAAGGAGAAGGTGAAGTCTGGAGGGTGAATCAGAAGAAGCAGAAGAAGGAGAAGGAGAAGATGAAGTCTGGAGGGTGAATCAGAAGAAGTAGAAGAAGGAGAAGGAGAAGGTGAGGTCTGGAGGGTGAATCAGAAGAAGCAGAAGAAGGAGAAGGAGAAGGTGAAGTCTGGAGGGTGAATCAGAAGAAGCAGAAGAAGGAGAAGGAGAAGGTGAAGTCTGGAGGTTGAATCAGAAGAAGCAGAAGAAGGAGAAGGAGAAGATGATGTCAGGAGGGTGAATCAGAAGAAGCAGAAGAAGGAGAAGGAGAAGGTGAAGTTAGGAGGGTGAATCAGAAGAAGCAGAAGAAGGGGAAGAGAAGGTGAAATCTGGAGGGTGAATCAGAAGAAGCATAAGAAGGAGAAGGAGATGGTGAAATCTGGAGGGTGAATCAGAAGAAGCAGAAGAAGGAGAAGGAGAAGGTGAAGTCTGGAGGGTGAAGCAGAAGAAGTAGAAGAAGGAGAAGGAGAAGGTGAAGTCTGGAGGGTGAATCAGAAGAAGTAGAAGAAGGAGAAGGAGAAGGTGAAGTCTGGAGGGTGAATCAGAAGAAGTAGAAGAAGGAGAAGGAGAAGGTGAAGTCTGGAGGGTGAATCAGAAGAAGCAGAAGAAGGAGAAGGAGAAGGTGAAGTCTGGAGGGTGAATCAGAAGAAGCAGAAGAAGGAGAAGGAGAAGATGAAGTCTGGAGGGTGAATCAGAAGAAGTAGAAGAAGGAGAAGGAGAAGGTGAAGTCTGGAGGGTGAATCAGAAGAAGCAGAAGAAGGAGAAGGAGAAGGTGAAGTCTGGAGGGTGAATCAGAAGAAGCAGAAGAAGGAGAAGGAGAAGGTGAAGTCTGGAGGGTGAATCAGAAGAAGCAGAATAAGGAGAAGGAGAAGGTGAAGTCTGGAGGGTGAATCAGAAGAAGCAGAAGAAGGAGAAGGAGAAGGTGAAGTCTGGAGGGTGAAGCAGAAGAAGTAGAAGAAGGAGAAGGAGAAGGTGAAGTCAGGAGGGTGAATCAGAAGAAGTAGAAGAAGGAGAAGGTGTAGGTGAAGTCAGGAGGGTGAATCAGAAGAAGCAGAATAAGGAGAAGGAGAAGGTGAAGTCTGGAGGGTGAATCAGGAGAAGTAGAAGAAGGAGAAGGAGAATGTGAAGTCTGGAGGGTGAAGCAGAAGAAGTAGAAGAAGGAGAAGGAGAAGGTGAAGTCTGGAGGGTGAATCAGAAGAATCAGAAGAAGGAGAAGGAGAAGGTGAAGTCTGGAGGGTGAATCAGAAGAAGCAGAAGAAGAGAAGGAGAAGGTGAAGTCTGGAGGGTGAATCAGAAGAAGTAGAAGAAGGAGAAGGAGAAGGTGAAGTCTGGAGGGTGAATTAGAAGAAGTAGAAGAAGGAGAAGGAGAAGGTGAAGTCTGGAGGGTGAATCAGAAGAAGCAGAAGAAGGAGAAGGAGAAGGTGAAGTCTGGAGGGTGAATCAGAAGAAGCAGAAGAAGGAGAAGGAGAAGATGAAGTCTGGAGGGTGAATCTAAAGAAGTAGAAGAAGGAGAAGGAGAAGGCGAAGTCTGGAGGGTGAATCAGAAGAAACAGAAGAAGGAGAAGGAGAAGGTGAAGTCTGGAGGGTGAATCAGAAGAAGCAGAAGAAGGAGAAGGAGAAGATGAAGTCAGGAGGGTGAATCAGAAGAAGTAGAAGAAGGAGAAGGAGAAGGTGAGGTCTGGAGGGTGAATCAGAAAAAGTAGAAGATGGAGAAGGAGAAGGTGAAGTCTGGAGGGTGAATCAGAAGAAGCAGAAGAAGGAGAAGGAGAAGGTGAAGTCTGGAGGGTGAATCAGAAGAAGCAGAAGAAGGAGAAGGAGAAGGTGAAGTCTGGAGGGTGAACCAGAAGAAGCAGAATAAGGAGAAGGAGAAGGTGAAGTCTGGAGGGTGAATCAGAAGAAGCTGAAGAAGGAGAAGGAGAAGGTGAAGTCTGGAGGGTGAATCAGAAGAAGTAGAAGAAGGAGAAGGAGAAGGTGAAGTCTGGAGGGTGAAGCAGAAGAAGTAGAAGAAGGAGAAGGAGAAGGTGAAGTCAGGAGGGTGAATCAGAAGAAGGAGAAGGAGAAGGTGAAGTCAGGAGGGTGAATCAGAAGAAGCAGAAGAAGGAGAAGGAGAAGGTGAAGTCTGGAGGGTGAATCAGAAGAATCAGAAGAAGGAGAAGGAGAAGGTGAAGTCTGGAGGGTGAATCAGAAGAAGCAGAAGAAGAGAAGGAGAAGGTGAAGTCTGGAGGGTGAAGCAGAAGAAGCAGAAGAAGGAGAAGGAGAATGTGAAGACTGGAGGGTGAATCAGAAGAAGTAGAAGAAGGAGAAGGAGAAGGTGAAGTCTGGAGGGTGAATTAGAAGAAGTAGAAGAAGGAGAAGGAGAAGGTGAAGTCTGGAGGGTGAATCAGAAGAAGCAGAAGAAGGAGAAGGAGAAGGTGAAGTCTGGAGGGTGAATCAGAAGAAGCAGAAGAAGGAGAAGGAGAAGATGAAGTCTGGAGGGTGAATCAGAAGAAGTAGAAGAAGGAGAAGGAGAAGGTGAGGTCTGGAGGGTGAATCAGAAGAAGCAGAAGAAGGAGAAGGAGAAGGTGAAGTCTGGAGGGTGAATCAGAAGAAGCAGAAGAAGGAGAAGGAGAAGGTGAAGTCTGGAGGTTGAATCAGAAGAAGCAGAAGAAGGAGAAGGAGAAGATGAAGTCAGGAGGGTGAATCAGAAGAAGCAGAAGAAGGAGAAGGAGAAGGTGAAGTTAGGAGGGTGAATCAGAAGAAGCAGAAGAAGGAGAAGAGAAGGTGAAATCTGGAGGGTGAATCAGAAGAAGCATAAGAAGGAGAAGCAGATGGTGAAATCTGGAGGGTGAATCAGAAGAAGCAGAAGAAGGAGAAGGAGAAGGTGAAGTCTGGAGGGTGAAGCAGAAGAAGCAGAAGAAGGAGAAGGAGAAGGTGAAGTCTGGAGGGTGAATCAGAAGAAGTAGAAGAAGGAGAAGGAGAAGGTGAAGTCTGGAGGGTGAATCAGAAGAAGTAGAAGAAGGAGAAGGAGAAGGTGAAGTCTGGAGGGTGAATCAGAAGAAGCAGAAGAAGGAGAAGGAGAAGGTGAAGTCTGGAGGGTGAATCAGAAGAAGCAGAAGAAGGAGAAGGAGAAGATGAAGTCTGGAGGGTGAATCAGAAGAAGTAGAAGAAGGAGAAGGAGAAGGTGAAGTCTGGAGGGTGAATCAGAAGAAGCAGAAGAAGGAGAAGGAGAAGGTGAAGTCTGGAGGGTGAATCAGAAGAAGCAGAAGAAGGAGAAGGAGAAGGTGAAGTCTGGAGGGTGAATCAGAAGAAGCAGAATAAGGAGAAGGAGAAGGTGAAGTCTGGAGGGTGAATCAGAAGAAGCAGAAGAAGGAGAAGGAGAAGGTGAAGTCTGGAGGGTGAAGCAGAAGAAGTAGAAGAAGGAGAAGGAGAAGGTGAAGTCAGGAGGGTGAATCAGAAGAAGTAGAAGAAGGAGAAGGAGTAGGTGAAGTCAGGAGGGTGAATCAGAAGAAGCAGAATAAGGAGAAGGAGAAGGTGAAGTCTGGAGGTTGAATCAGGAGAAGTAGAAGAAGGAGAAGGAGAATGTGAAGTCTGGAGGGTGAAGCAGAAGAAGCAGAAGAAGGAGAAGGAGAAGGTGAAGACTGGAGGGTGAATCAGAAGAAGTAGAAGAAGGAGAAGGAGAAGGTGAAGTCTGGAGGGTGAATTAGAAGAAGTAGAAGAAGGAGAAGGAGAAGGTGAAGTCTGGAGGGTGAATCAGAAGAAGCAGAAGAAGGAGAAGGAGAAGGTGAAGTCTGGAGGGTGAATCAGAAGAAGCAGAAGAAGGAGAAGGAGAAGATGAAGTCTGGAGGGTGAATCTAAAGAAGTAGAAGAAGGAGAAGGAGAAGGCGAAGTCTGGAGGGTGAATCAGAAGAAACAGAAGAAGGAGAAGGAGAAGGTGAAGTCTGGAGGGTGAATCAGAAGAAGCAGAAGAAGGAGAAGGAGAAGATGAAGTCAGGAGGGTGAATCAGAAGAAGTAGAAGAAGGAGAAGGAGAAGGTGAGGTCTGGAGGGTGAATCAGAAAAAGTAGAAGATGGAGAAGGAGAAGGTGAAGTCTGGAGGGTGAATCAGAAGAAGCAGAAGAAGGAGAAGGAGAAGGTGAAGTCTGGAGGGTGAATCAGAAGAAGCAGAAGAAGGAGAAGGAGAAGGTGAAGTCTGGAGGGTGAACCAGAAGAAGCAGAATAAGGAGAAGGAGAAGGTGAAGTCTGGAGGGTGAATCAGAAGAAGCTGAAGAAGGAGAAGGAGAAGGTGAAGTCTGGAGGGTGAATCAGAAGAAGTAGAAGAAGGAGAAGGAGAAGGTGAAGTCTGGAGGGTGAAGCAGAAGAAGTAGAAGAAGGAGAAGGAGAAGGTGAAGTCAGGAGGGTGAATCAGAAGAAGGAGAAGGAGAAGGTGAAGTCAGGAGGGTGAATCAGAAGAAGCAGAAGAAGGAGAAGGAGAAGGTGAAGTCTGGAGGGTGAATCAGAAGAATCAGAAGAAGGAGAAGGAGAAGGTGAAGTCTGGAGGGTGAATCAGAAGAAGCAGAAGAAGAGAAGGAGAAGGTGAAGTCTGGAGGGTGAAGCAGAAGAAGCAGAAGAAGGAGAAGGAGAATGTGAAGACTGGAGGGTGAATCAGAAGAAGTAGAAGAAGGAGAAGGAGAAGGTGAAGTCTGGAGGGTGAATTAGAAGAAGTAGAAGAAGGAGAAGGAGAAGGTGAAGTCTGGAGGGTGAATCAGAAGAAGCAGAAGAAGGAGAAGGAGAAGGTGAAGTCTGGAGGGTGAATCAGAAGAAGCAGAAGAAGGAGAAGGAGAAGATGAAGTCTGGAGGGTGAATCAGAAGAAGTAGAAGAAGGAGAAGGAGAAGGTGAGGTCTGGAGGGTGAATCAGAAGAAGCAGAAGAAGGAGAAGGAGAAGGTGAAGTCTGGAGGGTGAATCAGAAGAAGCAGAAGAAGGAGAAGGAGAAGGTGAAGTCTGGAGGTTGAATCAGAAGAAGCAGAAGAAGGAGAAGGAGAAGATGAAGTCAGGAGGGTGAATCAGAAGAAGCAGAAGAAGGAGAAGGAGAAGGTGAAGTTAGGAGGGTGAATCAGAAGAAGCAGAAGAAGGAGAAGAGAAGGTGAAATCTGGAGGGTGAATCAGAAGAAGCATAAGAAGGAGAAGCAGATGGTGAAATCTGGAGGGTGAATCAGAAGAAGCAGAAGAAGGAGAAGGAGAAGGTGAAGTCTGGAGGGTGAAGCAGAAGAAGCAGAAGAAGGAGAAGGAGAAGGTGAAGTCTGGAGGGTGAATCAGAAGAAGTAGAAGAAGGAGAAGGAGAAGGTGAAGTCTGGAGGGTGAATCAGAAGAAGTAGAAGAAGGAGAAGGAGAAGGTGAAGTCTGGAGGGTGAATCAGAAGAAGCAGAAGAAGGAGAAGGAGAAGGTGAAGTCTGGAGGGTGAATCAGAAGAAGCAGAAGAAGGAGAAGGAGAAGATGAAGTCTGGAGGGTGAATCAGAAGAAGTAGAAGAAGGAGAAGGAGAAGGTGAAGTCTGGAGGGTGAATCAGAAGAAGCAGAAGAAGGAGAAGGAGAAGGTGAAGTCTGGAGGGTGAATCAGAAGAAGCAGAAGAAGGAGAAGGAGAAGGTGAAGTCTGGAGGGTGAATCAGAAGAAGCAGAATAAGGAGAAGGAGAAGGTGAAGTCTGGAGGGTGAATCAGAAGAAGCAGAAGAAGGAGAAGGAGAAGGTGAAGTCTGGAGGGTGAAGCAGAAGAAGTAGAAGAAGGAGAAGGAGAAGGTGAAGTCAGGAGGGTGAATCAGAAGAAGTAGAAGAAGGAGAAGGAGTAGGTGAAGTCAGGAGGGTGAATCAGAAGAAGCAGAATAAGGAGAAGGAGAAGGTGAAGTCTGGAGGGTGAATCAGGAGAAGTAGAAGAAGGAGAAGGAGAATGTGAAGTCTGGAGGGTGAAGCAGAAGAAGTAGAAGAAGGAGAAGGAGAAGGTGAAGTCTGGAGGGTGAATCAGAAGAATCAGAAGAAGGAGAAGGAGAAGGTGAAGTCTGGAGGGTGAATCAGAAGAAGCAGAAGAAGAGAAGGAGAAGGTGAAGTCTGGAGGGTGAAGCAGAAGAAGCAGAAGAAGGAGAAGGAGAAGGTGAAGACTGGAGGGTGAATCAGAAGAAGTAGAAGAAGGAGAAGGAGAAGGTGAAGTCTGGAGGGTGAATTAGAAGAAGTAGAAGAAGGAGAAGGAGAAGGTGAAGTCTGGAGGGTGAATCAGAAGAAGCAGAAGAAGGAGAAGGAGAAGGTGAAGTCTGGAGGGTGAATCAGAAGAAGTAGAAGAAGGAGAAGGAGAAGGTGAGGTCTGGAGGGTGAATCAGAAGAAGCAGAAGAAGGAGAAGGAGAAGATGAAGTCTGGAGGGTGAATCTAAAGAAGTAGAAGAAGGAGAAGGAGAAGGCGAAGTCTGGAGGGTGAATCAGAAGAAACAGAAGAAGGAGAAGGAGAAGGTGAAGTCTGGAGGGTGAATCAGAAGAAGCAGAAGAAGGAGAAGGAGAAGATGAAGTCAGGAGGGTGAATCAGAAGAAGTAGAAGAAGGAGAAGGAGAAGGTGAGGTCTGGAGGGTGAATCAGAAGAAGCAGAAGAAGGAGAAGGAGAAGGTGAAGTCTGAAGGGTGAATCAGAAGAAGTAGAAGAAGGAGAAGGAGAAGGTGAAGTCTGGAGGGAGAATCAGAAGAAGCAGAAGAAGGAGAAGGAGAAGGTGAAGTCTGGAGGGTGAATCAGAATAAGCAGAAGAAGGAGAAGGAGAAGGTGAAGTCTGGAGGGTGAATCAGAAGAAGTAGAAGAAGGAGAAGGAGAAGGTGAAGTCTGGAGGGTGAATCAGAAGAAGTAGAAGAAGGAGAAGGAGAAGGTGAAGTCTGGAGGGTGAAGCAGATAAAGCAGAAGAAGGAGAAGGAGAAGGTGAAGTCTGGAGGGCGAAGCAGATGAAGCAGAAGAAGGAGAAGGAGAAGGTGAAGTCTGGAGGGTGAAGCAAAAGCAGCAGAAGAAGGAGAAGGAGAAGGTGAAGTGTGGAGGGTGAAGCAGATGAAGCAGAAGAAGGAGAAGGAGAAGGTGAAGTCTGGAGGGTGAAGCAAAAGAAGCAGAAGAAGGAGAAGGAAAAGGTGAAGTCTGGAGGGTGAAGCAGCAGAAGCAGAAGAAGGAGAAGGAGAAGGTGAAGTCAGGAGGGTGAATCAGAAGAAGTAGAAGAAGGAGAAGGAGAAGGTGACGTCTGGAGGGTGAATCAGAAGAAGTAGAAGAAGGAGAAGGAGAAGGCGAAGTCTGGAGGGTGAATCAGAGGAAGCAGAAGAAGGACAAGGAGAAGGTGAAGTCTGGAGGGTGAATCAGAAGAAGCAGAAGAAGGAGAAGGAGAAGATGAAGTCTGGAGGGTGAATCAGAAGAAGTAGAAGAAGGAGAAGGAGAAGGTGAGATCTGGAGGGTGAATCAGAAGAAGCAGAAGAAGGAGAAGGAGAAGGTGAAGTCTGAAGGGTGAATCAGAAGAAGCATAAGAAGGAGAAGGAGATGGTGAAGTCTGGAGGGTGAATCAGAAGAAGCAGAAGAAGGAGAAGGAGAAGGTGAAGTCTGGAGGGTGAAGCAGAAGAAGCAGAAGAAGGAGAAGGAGAAGGTGAAGTCTGGAGGGTGAATCAGAAGAAGTAGAAGAAGGAGAAGGAGAAGGTGAAGTCTGGAGGGTGAATCAGAAGAAGTAGAAGAAGGAGAAGGAGAAGGTGAAGTCTGGAGGGTGAATCAGAAGAAGCAGAAGAAGGAGTAGGAGAAGGTGAAGTCTGGAGGGTGAATCAGAAGAAGCAGAAGAAGGAGAAGGAGAAGATGAAGTCTGGAGGGTGAATCAGAAGAAGAAGAAGAAGGAGAAGGAGAAGGTGAAGTCTGGAGGGTGAATCAGAAGAAGCAGAAGAAGGAGAAGGAGAAGGTGAAGTCTGGAGGGTGAATCAGAAGAAGCAGAAGAAGGAGAAGGAGAAGGTGAAGTCTGGAGGGTGAATCAGAAGAAGCAGAATAAGGAGAAGGAGAAGGTGAAGTCTGGAGGGTGAATCAGAAGAAGCAGAAGCAGGAGAAGGAGAAGGTGAAGTCTGGAGGGTGAATCAGAAGAAGCAGAAGAAGGAGAAGGAGAAGATGAAGTCTGGAGGGTGAATCAGAAAAAGTAGAAGAAGGAGAAGGAGAAGGTGAAGTCTGGAGGGTGAATCAGAAGAAGCAGAAGAAGGAGAAGGAGAAGGTGAAGTCTGGAGGGTGAATCAGAAGAAGCAGAAGAAGGAGAAGGAGAAGGTGAAGTCTGGAGGGTGAACCAGAAGAAGCAGAATAAGGAGAAGGAGAAGGTGAAGTCTGGAGGGTGAATCAGAAGAAGCTGAAGAAGGAGAAGGAGAAGGTGAAGTCTGGAGGGTGAATCAGAAGAAGTAGAAGAAGGAGAAGGAGAAGGTGAAGTCTGGAGGGTGAAGCAGAAGAAGTAGAAGAAGGAGAAGGAGAAGATGAAGTCAGGAGAGTGAATCAGAAGAAGTAGAAGAAGGAGAAGGAGAAGGTGAAGTCAGGAGGGTGAATCAGAAGAAGCAGAAGAAGGAGAAGGAGAAGGTGAAGTCTGGAGGGTGAATCAGAAGAATCAGAAGAAGGAGAAGGAGAAGGTGAAGTCTGGAGGGTGAATCAGAAGAAGCAGAAGAAGAGAAGGAGAAGGTGAAGTCTGGAGGGTGAAGCAGAAGAAGCAGAAGAAGGAGAAGGAGAAGGTGAAGACTGGAGGGTGAATCAGAAGAAGTAGAAGAAGGAGAAGGAGAAGGTGAAGTCTGGAGGGTGAATCAGAAGAAGTAGAAGAAGGAGAAGGAGAAGGTGAAGTCTGGAGGGTGAATCAGAAGAAGCAGAAGAAGGAGTAGGAGAAGGTGAAGTCTGGAGGGTGAATCAGAAGAAGCAGAAGAAGGAGAAGGAGAAGATGAAGTCTGGAGGGTGAATCAGAAGAAGTAGAAGAAGGAGAAGGAGAAGGTGAAGTCTGGAGGGTGAATCAGAAGAAGCAGAAGAAGGAGAAGGAGAAGGTGAAGTCTGGAGGGTGAATCAGAAGAAGCAGAAGAAGGAGAAGGAGAAGGTGAAGTCTGGAGGGTGAATCAGAAGAAGAAGAATAAGGAGAAGGAGAAGGTGAAGTCTGGAGGGTGAATCAGAAGAAGCAGAAGCAGGAGAAGGAGAAGGTGAAGTCTGGAGGGTGAATCAGAAGAAGCAGAAGAAGGAGAAGGAGAAGGTGAAGTCTGGAGGGTGAATCAGAAGAAGTAGAAGAAGGAGAAGGAGAAGGTGAAGTCTGGAGGGTGAAGCAGAAGAAGTAGAAGAAGGAGAAGGAGAAGGTGAAGTCTGGAGGGTGAATCAGAAGAAGCAGAAGAAGGAGAAGGAGAAGGTGAAGTCTGGAGGGTGAATCAGAAGAAGCAGAAGAAGGAGAAGGAGAAGGTGGAGTCTGGAGGGTGAATCAGAAGAAGCAGAATAAGGAGAAGGAGAAGGTGAAGTCTGGAGGGTGAATCAGAAGAAGCAGAAGAAGGAGAAGGAGAAGGTGAAGTCTGGAGGGTGAAGCAGAAGAAGTAGAAGAAGGAGAAGGAGAAGGTGAAGTCAGGAGGGTGAATCAGAAGAAGTAGAAGAAGGAGAAGGAGTAGGTGAAGTCAGGAGGGTGAATCAGAAGAAGCAGAATAAGGAGAAGGAGAAGGTGAAGTCTGGAGGGTGAATCAGGAGAAGTAGAAGAAGGAGAAGGAGAATGTGAAGTCTGGAGGGTGAAGCAGAAGAAGTAGAAGAAGGAGAAGGAGAAGGTGAAGTCTGGAGGGTGAATCAGAAGAATCAGAAGAAGGAGAAGGAGAAGGTGAAGTCTGGAGGGTGAATCAGAAGAAGCAGAAGAAGAGAAGGAGAAGGTGAAGTCTGGAGGGTGAAGCAGAAGAAGCAGAAGAAGGAGAAGGAGAAGGTGAAGACTGGAGGGTGAATCAGAAGAAGTAGAAGAAGGAGAAGGAGAAGGTGAAGTCTGGAGGGTGAATTAGAAGAAGTAGAAGAAGGAGAAGGAGAAGGTGAAGTCTGGAGGGTGAATCAGAAGAAGCAGAAGAAGGAGAAGGAGAAGGTGAAGTCTGGAGGGTGAATCAGAAGAAGCAGAAGAAGGAGAAGGAGAAGATGAAGTCTGGAGGGTGAATCTAAAGAAGTAGAAGAAGGAGAAGGAGAAGGCGAAGTCTGGAGGGTGAATGAGAAGAAACAGAAGAAGGAGAAGGAGAAGGTGAAGTCTGGAGGGTGAATCAGAAGAAGCAGAAGAAGGAGAAGGAGAAGATGAAGTCAGGAGGGTGAATCAGAAGAAGTAGAAGAAGGAGAAGGAGAAGGTGAAGTCTGGAGGGTGAATCAGAAGAAGCAGAAGAAGGAGAAGGAGAAGGTGAAGTCTGGAGGGTGAATCAGAAGAAGCAGAAGAAGGAGAAGGAGAAGGTGAAGTCTGGAGGGTGAATCAGAAGAAGCAGAATAAGGAGAAGGAGAAGGTGAAGTCTGGAGGGTGAATCAGAAGAAGCAGAAGCAGGAGAAGGAGAAGGTGAAGTCTGGAGGGTGAATCAGAAGAAGCAGAAGAAGGAGAAGGAGAAGATGAAGTCTGGAGGGTGAATCAGAAAAAGTAGAAGAAGGAGAAGGAGAAGGTGAAGTCTGGAGGGTGAATCAGAAGAAGCAGAAGAAGGAGAAGGAGAAGGTGAAGTCTGGAGGGTGAATCAGAAGAAGCAGAAGAAGGAGAAGGAGAAGGTGAAGTCTGGAGGGTGAACCAGAAGAAGCAGAATAAGGAGAAGGAGAAGGTGAAGTCTGGAGGGTGAATCAGAAGAAGCTGAAGAAGGAGAAGGAGAAGGTGAAGTCTGGAGGGTGAATCAGAAGAAGTAGAAGAAGGAGAAGGAGAAGGTGAAGTCTGGAGGGTGAAGCAGAAGAAGTAGAAGAAGGAGAAGGAGAAGATGAAGTCAGGAGAGTGAATCAGAAGAAGTAGAAGAAGGAGAAGGAGAAGGTGAAGTCAGGAGGGTGAATCAGAAGAAGCAGAAGAAGGAGAAGGAGAAGGTGAAGTCTGGAGGGTGAATCAGAAGAATCAGAAGAAGGAGAAGGAGAAGGTGAAGTCTGGAGGGTGAATCAGAAGAAGCAGAAGAAGAGAAGGAGAAGGTGAAGTCTGGAGGGTGAAGCAGAAGAAGCAGAAGAAGGAGAAGGAGAAGGTGAAGACTGGAGGGTGAATCAGAAGAAGTAGAAGAAGGAGAAGGAGAAGGTGAAGTCTGGAGGGTGAATCAGAAGAAGTAGAAGAAGGAGAAGGAGAAGGTGAAGTCTGGAGGGTGAATCAGAAGAAGCAGAAGAAGGAGTAGGAGAAGGTGAAGTCTGGAGGGTGAATCAGAAGAAGCAGAAGAAGGAGAAGGAGAAGATGAAGTCTGGAGGGTGAATCAGAAGAAGTAGAAGAAGGAGAAGGAGAAGGTGAAGTCTGGAGGGTGAATCAGAAGAAGCAGAAGAAGGAGAAGGAGAAGGTGAAGTCTGGAGGGTGAATCAGAAGAAGCAGAAGAAGGAGAAGGAGAAGGTGAAGTCTGGAGGGTGAATCAGAAGAAGAAGAATAAGGAGAAGGAGAAGGTGAAGTCTGGAGGGTGAATCAGAAGAAGCAGAAGCAGGAGAAGGAGAAGGTGAAGTCTGGAGGGTGAATCAGAAGAAGCAGAAGAAGGAGAAGGAGAAGGTGAAGTCTGGAGGGTGAATCAGAAGAAGTAGAAGAAGGAGAAGGAGAAGGTGAAGTCTGGAGGGTGAAGCAGAAGAAGTAGAAGAAGGAGAAGGAGAAGGTGAAGTCTGGAGGGTGAATCAGAAGAAGCAGAAGAAGGAGAAGGAGAAGGTGAAGTCTGGAGGGTGAATCAGAAGAAGCAGAAGAAGGAGAAGGAGAAGGTGGAGTCTGGAGGGTGAATCAGAAGAAGCAGAATAAGGAGAAGGAGAAGGTGAAGTCTGGAGGGTGAATCAGAAGAAGCAGAAGAAGGAGAAGGAGAAGGTGAAGTCTGGAGGGTGAAGCAGAAGAAGTAGAAGAAGGAGAAGGAGAAGGTGAAGTCAGGAGGGTGAATCAGAAGAAGTAGAAGAAGGAGAAGGAGTAGGTGAAGTCAGGAGGGTGAATCAGAAGAAGCAGAATAAGGAGAAGGAGAAGGTGAAGTCTGGAGGGTGAATCAGGAGAAGTAGAAGAAGGAGAAGGAGAATGTGAAGTCTGGAGGGTGAAGCAGAAGAAGTAGAAGAAGGAGAAGGAGAAGGTGAAGTCTGGAGGGTGAATCAGAAGAATCAGAAGAAGGAGAAGGAGAAGGTGAAGTCTGGAGGGTGAATCAGAAGAAGCAGAAGAAGAGAAGGAGAAGGTGAAGTCTGGAGGGTGAAGCAGAAGAAGCAGAAGAAGGAGAAGGAGAAGGTGAAGACTGGAGGGTGAATCAGAAGAAGTAGAAGAAGGAGAAGGAGAAGGTGAAGTCTGGAGGGTGAATTAGAAGAAGTAGAAGAAGGAGAAGGAGAAGGTGAAGTCTGGAGGGTGAATCAGAAGAAGCAGAAGAAGGAGAAGGAGAAGGTGAAGTCTGGAGGGTGAATCAGAAGAAGCAGAAGAAGGAGAAGGAGAAGATGAAGTCTGGAGGGTGAATCTAAAGAAGTAGAAGAAGGAGAAGGAGAAGGCGAAGTCTGGAGGGTGAATGAGAAGAAACAGAAGAAGGAGAAGGAGAAGGTGAAGTCTGGAGGGTGAATCAGAAGAAGCAGAAGAAGGAGAAGGAGAAGATGAAGTCAGGAGGGTGAATCAGAAGAAGTAGAAGAAGGAGAAGGAGAAGGTGAGGTCTGGAGGGTGAATCAGAAGAAGCAGAAGAAGGAGAAGGAGAAGGTGAAGTCTGAAGGGTGAATCAGAAGAAGTAGAAGAAGGAGAAGGAGAAGGTGAAGTCTGGAGGGAGAATCAGAAGAAGCAGAAGAAGGAGAAGTAGAAGGTGAAGTCTGGAGGGTGAATCAGAATAAGCAGAAGAAGGAGAAGGAGAAGGTGAAGTCTGGAGGGTGAATCAGAAGAAGTAGAAGAAGGAGAAGGAGAAGGTGAAG